>NC_080029.1:40702500-41327500 GCF_030020395.1 Manis pentadactyla
ATCTGTTGATAAGACAAACTTCCTGTGTCCTAATTGAAAAACAAGTCTGGTGGACTGTGATTACTTGGCTTTAATTTCAGATCCTGAAATCTTTACTAGTGGCTACAAAGACCCAATTCTGCTAATTTAAAAGTTACACGTATGCCGTGAGCACACTGCTCAATTTTCCACGAAGCTTGATTTCTTTCCCCTGTTCTGGAAGCCTTCGAGATTGCCAGTTGGAAATCCGCAAGGCGGCCTCCGAGAGCTTTAAATTGGTAATTGGTCCCAAATGATTTAGAGACTTGTGTTAGGAAACTTTAAAGCCAATTTGTCGCTATTAAGGTACTCGCGTTTCCCCTATATGATTGATACCTTTACTTAGGGCTCCAGAGTGGCTTGAGGACTCTCACTGGGCTCTCCCTACCTCAGAGCCATATGTGCCCTTTTTTGTCTGTCTTTTGACTTTACTGGAAATAACGGCTTCGTTCTTAAGCAGCTGGGTTTTCAGGGCATAATGGGAAAAATTTTGTTTTAGTACTAAAACCCAAGACTTATAAAAAAGATATTATTCTATTCAGAAGAAAGGTGTAGTTTATTGAAAGTATGTGGGAGGAAACCCCCATGCAGTATCAATGATGTACATAGACTTGTCTTCGAGGACACAATTTGCAGATAGAACTTCTCATAGTTAACTGTGAAAGGGAAATGTGGTCTTGTTGGTCCATCCACAATGTTTCCCACTCTTTGGGGGAAGACAGTCTCAGTCATCGTGAGTCAGAGCACCACATTAAGCATCTTTGAAGATCAGCTGCTGCTAGGAAATCGGTGTAGTGTGGTTACTGGTAGAGGTTCTGGAATGAGGAAGCCCAAGTTACTGGAACCCTGACACTAGCACTCACTACTTTTGATCCCGGCGTTACCTAATCTCTAGGACCCTCAGTTTCCATATCTTGCAAAATAGGGCTAATAATAGAGACAAAATTTACCCCACAGGGTGTTGTGTAGATTGGACTAACTCCAATTTTATCTGTCAGTAGCTTAGTAAGGTAACTGGCACAGCTTAAGTGCTTAGTGAGGATAGGCTGTTACTTTTATGTAGTGAGGCCATTTATAATGCCCATTTTTGTCATCCTAAATTACAAGCCAACTAGAACACTTTTGTTGTTGCAATACCTGTTGTAGATATTTGACTGTTAAAGTTTTCTTTTTTTCCCAATATGTCTGTACTTTGCACTTAGAATAAAATTAGTAAACCTTATGACACAAAGCCTTTGGTTACTTGTGTGTATTCATTCAGTATTTATCAAAATAGTGGATGCTAATTGCCAGAAACCATGCTAATTGCTGCAGACACAGTCAAATAAAACATGATCCCTATCTTCAAGGAATTTACCAAAATAGAACTTGCATGACCAACAAGGACATAATTAATCACAGAGTGTGTGATAAGCAGATATGCACAAGAACTATAGAAGCACAGAAGTGGGACACAGATCATTCTGGGGAAATTCAGGATAGCTGCAATAGAGCTGTAAAAGACAAGTAGAAGTTAACTGGATGAAGATGTGGGATGGGAGGCATTCCAGTTAAGGGAACATTAATTTATTCACTCATTTAACAAATATTTAGAACATACATACAGTCAGGTATTTATGTGCTTTATTTCATCTTAACCTGATGAGGTAGCTTATTGTTATTCTGATTTCAAATATAAGGAATCTGATATTCAGGAAAGTAAAATAAATGATGAGATCTGAATGTCTTCAGGATCCACATTTTTTCTGTCATGCAGCTGATTCACCTAAAATGAAACATTACAAAAAATCTGGAGCTGCTGCTTCAGCCAGGGAAAATGTCTAACCAAACATTATCATGGCATGCATAGTTTTCTGTAATGGTAATGCCCATTTTCTGTTTATACCCAAGTTACTCCTCTTGCCAGAAAGTCAAAAAACGAAAAACACCCATAAAACCCTCATTCTGCCCCATTGCCCAGAGACCATTGACCAGAGGGCTCTGAAAATAACAATGCAGAGCTGCTGCACTGGGTAGAGGAGGCGAAATTGCATCAGAGAATTAGGAAGCTGAACTTCCAGGGCAAGGCAAGAGAATCGCTAAAATTTGGTAAAGAACTGGATGGGGTGAGGGCGGGTGGGGAGGTAAGGAGACCAAAGAAAAAAGATGAGCCCAACCTTCAAGCTGAATGACCACAAAGTTTGAGGCATCCTCAGATAAATAAGCACAGGAAGAAGAATCAGTTTGGAAGGAAAAATAATCCACTTTGAGAGATTATGTGTTTGAGGGGCTGGTGGGAAATGTCCAGTTAGAAATTCAGGATTGGACATTGGAAGAGAGGTTCAGGATGTAGAGATCTGGGATGATTCTACATGTTAAAAAAAGATATAGGTATATCTTAGAGGTATAGGGGTTTGATTCCATATTTGGTTTCCCAGTACACATCAGAGTCATGTTTACACTGTATTAAGTGTGAAATAGCAGGAAGTCTAAAAAATAGTGTATGTGCCTTAATTAAGCAATACTTTATTGCTAAAGAATGCTATCATCTGAGTTTTCAGCAAGTAGCAATCACTGATCACAGATCATAACAAATAGAATAATAATGAAAAACTTTGGAATATTGTGAAAATTATCAAAATGTGAAACAGACACATGAAGTGAGCAAGTACTGTTGGAAAAATGGTGCCAAAGACTCACTTGAGGCAGGGTTACCACAAACCTTCAATTTATAAAAAAAACAGTATCTGAAGTACAATAAAGTGAAGCATGAAAAAAGAGGTATGTTTGTAGTTGAAATGGAGACTGAAAGAGTTTGCCAAAATTTGGATATTAGTGGCATAATGAAAACCATCAGGAGAGAAGAAAGGGAGTACAAAATAAGATGATCAATTTCTTACATGGTTGTTCAAATTCATCTCATTATATCACAGATCATGATATGTATATAAATGTATACAAAAACCATGTGAATGGCCATGTGGTTAGTAAAAGTTTTAATATGTTCACAGGCATGTGGGTTGTGTGACACTGACTTATGAGGATATTAAAGACAGGTAGTGACCTATTGTTAATTATAAAGTTTCATATTGAAACATCCTTTAATACTGAAAACATTTCATACTACTTGATCATAAATAGAACCATGAAACAAACTATAATGTAATCATAGCTTTGCCATTAATTGGTTGAAACTTTGTTGTAAAATACATTTTAAATTACAATTTTAAACATTTTGCATTAATTCTGATGAGTATTGGTGAAAGGATAGAGTTTCTCAGATTTTGGTTTTGATCAAGCATTTTTAATTTGCTTGTGTAGCTCTTAAGTTTCATTATTATTTTACATCAGCAATTTCACAGATTTTTAATTTTAGGAGTGTTTCAATTAATATTATTTTAGAAAGTTATTACCACTGGAAACTTACTTTAGATAGTTGTTTTGAAAGAGAATAAAGTAGAATTGTATGCTGAATGAAAATCACTAAATTGGAATATTTAGAACGCTAGAGTTTAATTTTTGAAATGTTAAATTTTGTAAAAGTTTGTGAATATAACTTCACTGAAAGATCAAACTGTGTAAATATCCACGGGCATATTTACAATTTTACTTTTAACAAAAATTCAAGTCACACAAGATCTGAATTAATTACAATGATTTCCCTTTATTTTTGCACACATAAGTAGGAACTAACTATGCAGATTTCATAGTCTTTATCCCCAGTGTCTCATACTAAGATTGGAACATAAATTAACCTCTTTTATTAAGTGTTACCAAGAATATGTTTTATTAGTAGTAATGTTAATTTCTAAAGCTAGAACTGAAATTCGTACCCTCCAACAGGTGTCATTTTCTTAGCATTTACCTGCTGACTTACTTGTTTTTAAAGTACCAATTGTTTAGAATCAGGTTAACTTTATCTTCACTTTCATGTAAAATGAATATATAAAGAACCTCAATGGACAAGTTGCCTGGTAAAATTTGTCTGGAATTGTAATGAAATGAGAAAGGGGAGGGTGGATAAGTTAGATATAATTAGCCTGTAAATTACATACCCTCTCCCAATTGTTCCAGACTCAAGATACTATTGCTGTTGAACGAGAAAGTCTTTAGCGCTCAGAATTATTTTCTACAACTTCAACTGTGTTGCCCTCTTCAGGTTAATATATTTAAGAACATGAAAACTGGAGGTTTTAGATTTCTAATTTTAGGAGTGTTTCGGTTAATGTTATTTTAGAAAGTTATCTTAAAAGTAATCTAAAGTTAACTTTAAAAGTTAAAATAATATTAATTGAAACAAATATTTTGGGGAAATGAAACCACATTTGGCAAATAAAGTGTAAACATAAAACATAAATATCAACAATATCAACAATAACCAGTGTTGGTGGGATGGTAGAGGGGAAGTATGAACTGAGCTTGGCACTGCAGTTCCCTTTGACAGAAATTTCATCTCTAGAAATATGCTTCACAGATATCTCACCTTTACATTTATCTCACCTAACTATGAAACACTTTTGTACATTTGTACAAAGATGTACCTAGAACATTTGTAAGAGCAAAGCACAAAACATTCTTTAATAGGAAATAGGTTAAATGAATCAGGCGAAAAAAAGAAGGTACAACCACACATGCTGCCATGCAAGCATATCCAACTCACATTTAGTAAAACATTTTTAAATTACATTATGGATTGTCTAGTATGATCTTATGTAAAATTTAGATGTGTGCGTGAGCATGCTTTGTATGCACTTATTTCTGAAGGCTACGTATGGAACTATGATACAAATTAACTTTGAAGAGGTTAACTGAGGTTTGATGGGAAGGAGAACTTTGACATTTTACCTTTACTTTTTTATGCTATTATTATCTTTTCAACAATCAATATGTGTTGCTTTTATAATCTTTAAATCATAAAATTACAATGTAGTAACCACAATGTTCCTCATGTGAAACCTTCATAAGATTGTATATCAATGACACCTTAATAAAATTTAAAAAGTTACAAACAAAATTTAATTGACAATAAAAAATGCCCTCTCAATCCCCTCAAAAATCCCACCAAGCCCCTATGTAACTCTTGCCCAGAGTATGTTTGGGCATGCCAGTGATACAGGAACAAGTAGCCCGGGATACTGAATTGTGGAATTTAGAGTGTTTGCCTCTACACTAATTGGGCCATTCATAATAAACCTTTTTTTTTTTTTTACAGGATAAACATATTTTTATGATTTTTTCAGGAGAGAGTATGAGTACTTGTTTGGTTTTATTACATGTGTTAGGCAGGGTATATATGCCCTTAGAAGAAAGCCTGTCTTTGAAATTTTATTCATTATTTTTGACAAAAGAACATGTTTTAAGGGGAAAAATCCATAGACTAGTTTTACATAAAAACCATAAATAAAAATGATCCGTTCTTTCTTAATACATGATTACTGCTATAAGTAAACACATCCTTTTCTTGAATGCCGCTGTTTACTGGTACATACGCTTTCTATTAATTCCAAAGTCTTTTAGGAGGAAAATTTCTGTGTAAAAACATGAATCCAATATTTGGCTTGAAATTCATAAAGAACAAAATTTTTACATTTAGTATGATTATTATTCTAATCATTTCTAAACATTCGGTTGCATTTAAGAGTAAAAATGCTGGTAAAAACATTCTTAAATTATTGGCATGGATGGGATATTGGTGCTGTAACCAAAAGGAGGGGTAAATTGGCTCAGGGCCTTCCTTCCTTTTCTTAAAGATTGTTCACTGTCTCATAAGACAAACACTATTCACCGTGTGCATCAGGAGAAAAAGGAATAAAAATTATTTCTGGAAGAATCCACATTACAGTCAGCTTAATATTTTTTAGATGTACATTTATAAGATGTAAGATGTATTTTTTAAATACACATCAAAATGTGTATTGTAGAAAAGAGTCATAGATAAACAAAGGAAGTCTTTTATATGGTGAATGTTAACTTTTAGGCTTAAACAGAACCAGCCCTACCTGAAAACACTGAAAGACTTTGTCCTCTTTTCATAGGCTCTATTTACTAGACCAGTTATTTTCTTCACTTCTTATCAAAGCATGAGCTCGATAACTGATTTCATTCTTGTTGGATAAATGGACATGGGAACTGTACTGCAGATTATGATAATGAAAATTCAAGAAAACAGTGTTCTTAGTGTAGAGGGAAAAGCCAATGATTTTCATAGAGCTGTAGAAAACATATCTAATCAGAAATAATAAGATCTGAGGTATAATTCACTCTGTACAAAAAGTCACCTAAACTCTCCAGACTTCAGTTTTCTCCTCAGTAATATTAAAAGATTGGGCTACATCTCTTCATTTCCATTTAATTCTGTATTTCCTCTGTGTATTATTTTTGTGTTAAATTTATAACAGTATAGGTGGAAATTAAGACAGGTTATAACATTCTTTACTCATGTTATTTTTTTTTTAGATAATAATTTTTTATTGAAGGGTAGTTGACACACAGTATTACATTACATTAGTTTCAGGTGTACAACATAGTGATTCAACATTTATATACATGACAATTCTAGGTACCAGCTATCACCATACCAAGCTGTTACAATATCTGGAGTATATTCATTACATTTTGGTTACTTACTATTTTACCATTGGAAGTGTATACTTTTTTTTTTTTTTTTGTGAGGGCATCTCTCATATTTATTGATCAAATGGTTGTTAACAACAATAAAATTCTGTATAGGGGAGTCAATGCCCAATGCACAATCATTAATCTACGCCAAGCCTAATTTTCGTCAGTCTCCAATCTTCTGAGGCATAACAAAGAAGTTCTTACATGGAGAACAAATTCTTACATAGTGAATAAGTTCTTACATGGTGAACAGTACAAGGGCAGTCATCACAGAAACCTTCGGTTTTGCTCATGCATTATGAACTATAAACAGTCAGTTCAAATATGAATACTCATTTGATTTTTATACTTGATTTATATGTGGATACCACATTTCTCCCTTTATTATTATTATTTTTAATAAAATGCCGAAGTGGTAGGTAGATACAAGATAAAGGTAGAAAACATAGTTTAGTGTTGTAAGAGAGCAAATGTAGATGATCAGGTGTGTGCCTGTAGACTATGTGTTAATCCAAGCTAGACCAGGGCAATAAAACATCCACGTATGCAGAAGATTTCTCTCAGAACGGGGGGGTGAGGTTCTAAGCCTCACCTCTGTTGATCCCCAATTTCTCACCTGATGACCCCCCTGCGACTGTGCCTGTCTTAGGTTGTTCCTCCCTTGAGGAATCTTACCCGTCTCTGGCTAACCAGTCATCTTCCGGGGCCATACAGGGAAATGTAAAGTTGGTAAGTGAGAGAGAAGCCTTATTGTTTGAAATGGTTAGCTTTTTACTTCTTTGCATATTTATGCCCTGTGGCTTCTATGCCCAGCATTTGTCTTGAGGTATCTTTACCACTTGGAAGAATTATGATACTCGGTAAATTTGATATGAGGCACGAATTCTATTTAAGGGTTGTAATTAGGAAGGAAGAAGAAAAGCTATGGAAGTAGCAGGCGGAAGAAAACATGGGAAGATTGATTATTTCTTTGACATATCTTCTTGTAGAGTAACTTCAGCATGTATAGGTTTTAAGCTACTACTTAAATTGCGCACACACATTAACATAATAGGAGTATAGTTACATAACCAAAGCATACCTGTAATTACCAGCCATCTCCAGTGAAACCAAGAAAACCAGTTAGGCACCCTAGGCATTTGTGAAAACTTATCTATGATATGGTGGATATTGTCCAAATGAACTTGAACAGTCTGAGAGAAATCAGACAAATTAAAACAACCCATTCCTGGGGAATGTTCACATCCCTTATGTTCTGTTAACAGTAAATAGTCTATAGTTGTAAGATTTTGGAGCGCTACAATTTGCACTTCTCCTAATTATTGATTGAGTTCCAACAGTATAGATCCAGACAAATTTGTTGTTTTACTGTATGCACAAGCCAACTTAGATATCTCCTTCTTCATTCCCATGGCAAGTCCAGGAACTGGTGGGATGGGTGCATCTACAGCTGTAGCAGTGCATGGATCTTTGTTGGGGTTTTTTGATGATCATCTTCTGGCATGAGTCTTCCAGAGAGTTCTGATGTTGGAAGTTCTTTTTCATATCGTATCTTAGTTCATTCTCGGGGTAGCCTAATTAGGCTTTGATCCTCGGTATAAACACAAACAGAACCTTTGCCTACACTTTTATATGCCCTTTATACTCTTGTGTAGAACTCATTGGAGGTTACCACACAGGAACTGCCCTTTTTTTTTTCTTGGTATCACTAATCTACACTTACATGACGAATATTATGTTTACTAGGCTCTCCCCTATACCAGGTCCCCCCTATAAACCCCTTTACAGTCGCTGTCCATCAGCATAGCAAAATGTTGTAGAATCACTACTTGCCTTCTCTGTGTTGTACAGCCCTCCCTTTTCTCCTACCCCCCATGCATGCTAATCTTAATACCCCCCTACTTCTCCCCCCCCTTATCCCTCCCTACCCACCCATCCTCCCCAGTCCCTTTCCCTTTGGTACCTGTTAGTCCATTCTTGAGTTCTGTGATTCTGCTGCTGTTTTGTTCCTTCAGTTTTTCCTTTGTTCTTATATTCCACAGATGAGTGAAATCATTTGGTATTTCTCTTTCTCTGCTTGGCTTGTTTCACTGAGCATAATACCCTCCAGCTCCATCCATGTTGCTGCAAATGATTGGATTTACCCTTTTCTTATGGCTGAGTAGTATTCCATTGTGTATATGTACCACCTCTTCTTTATCCATTCATCTATCGATGGACATTTAGGTTGCTTCCAATTCTTGGCTATTGTAAATAGTGCTGCGATAAACATAGGGGTGCACTGATCTTTCTCATACTTGATTGCTCCATTCTTAGGGTAAATTCCTAGGAGTGCAATTCCTGGGTCAAATGGTAGGTCTGTTTTGAGCATTTTGATGTACCTCCATACTGCTTTCCACAATGGTTGAACTAATTTACATTCCCACCAGCAGTGTAGGAGGGTTCCCCTTTCTCCACAGCCTCGCCAACATTTGTTGTTCTCTGTCTTTTGGATGGCAGCCATCCTTACTGGTGTGAGGTGATACCTCATTGTAGTTTTAATTTGCATTTCTCTGATAATTAGCGATGTGGAGCATATTTTCATGTGTCTGTTGGCCATCTGTATTTCTTTTTTGGAGAACTGTCTTTTCAGTTCCTCTGCCCATTTTTTAATTGGGTTATTTGTTTTTTGTTTGTTGAGGCGTGTGAGCTCTTTATATATTCTGGACGTCAAGCCTTTATCGGATGTGTCATTCTCAAATATATTTTCCCATACTGTAGGGTTCCTTTTTGTTCTATTGATGGTGTCTTTTGCTGTACAGAAGCTTTTCAGCTTAATATAGTCCCACTTACTCATTTTTGCTGTTGTTTTCCTTGCCCGGGGAGATATGTTCAAGAAGAGGTCACTCATGTTTATGTCTAAGAGGTTTTTGCCTATGTTTTCTTCCAAGAGTTTAATGGTTTCATGGCTTACATTCAGGTCTTTGATCCATTTTGAGTTTACTTTTGTATATGGGGTTAGACAATGGTCCAGTTTCATTCTCCTACATGTAGCTGTCCAGTCTTGCCAGCACCACCTGTTGAAGAGACTGTCATTTCGCCATTGTATGTCCATGGCTCCTTTATCAAATATTAATTGACCATATATGTCTGGGTTAATGTCTGGATTCTCTAGTCTGTTCTATTGGTCTGTGGCTCTGTTCTTGTACCAGTACCAAATTGTCTTGATTACTATGGCTTTATAGTAGAGCTTGAAGTTGGGGAGTGAGATCCCCCCTACTTTATTTTCTTTCTCAGGATTGCTTTGGCTATTCGGGGTCTTTGGTGTTTCCATATGAATTTTTGAATTATTTGTTCCAGTTCATTGAAGAATGTTGCTGGTAGTTTCATAGGGATTGCATCAAATCTGTATATTGCTTTGGGAAGGATGGCCATTTTGATGATATTAATTCTTCCTAGCCACGAGCATGGGATGAGTTTCCATCTGTTAGTGTCCCCTTTAATTTCTCTTAAGAGTGACTTGTAGTTTTCAGAGTATAAGTCTTTCACTTCCTTGGTTAGGTTTATTCCTAGGTTTTTTTTTTTTTAATGCAATTGTGAATGGAGTTGTTTTCCTGATTTCTCTTTCTGTTGGTTCATTGTTAGTGTATAGGAAAGCCACAGATTTCTGTGTGTTGATTTTGTATCCTGCAACTTTGCTATATTCCGATATCAGTTCTAGTAGTTTTGGGGTGGAGTCTTTAGGGTTTTTTATGTACAGTATCATGTCATCTGCAAATAGTGACAGTTTAACTTCTTCTTTACCAATCTGGATTCCTTGTATTTCTTTGTTTTGTCTGATTGCCGTGCCTAGGACCTCCAGTACTATGTTAAATAACAGTGGAGAGAGTGGGCATCCCTGTCTAGTTCCCGTTCTCAGAGGAAATGCTTTCAGCTTCTCGCTGTTCAATATAATGTTGGCTGTGGGTTTATCATATATGGCCTTTATTATGTTGAGGTACTTGTCCTCTATTCCCATTTTGCTGAGAGTTTTTATCATGAATGGATGTTGAACTTTGTCAAATGCTTTTTCAGCATCTATGGAGATGATCATGTGGTTTTTGTCTTTCTTTTTGTTGATGTGGTGGGTGATGTTGATGGACTTTCGAATGTTGTACCATCCTTGCATCCCTGGGATGAATCCCACTTGGTCATGGTGTATGATCCTTTTGATGTATTTTTGAATTCGGTTTGCTAATATTTTGTTGAGTATTTTTGCATCTATGTTCATCAGGGATATTGGTCTGTAGTTTTCTTTTTTGGTGGGGTCTTTGCCTGGTTTTGGTATTAGGGTGATGTTAGCTTCATAGAATGAGTTTGGGAGTATCCCCTCCTCCTCTATTTTTTGGAAAACTCTAAGGAGAATGGGTATTATGTCTTCCCTGTATGTCTGATAAAATTCCGAGGTAAATCCATCTGGCCTGGGGGTTTCGTTCTTTGGTAGTTTTTTGATTACTGCTTCAATTTCGTTGCTGGTAATTGGTCTGTTTAGATTTTCTGTTTCTTTCTGGGTCAATCGTGGAAGGTTGTATTTTTCTAGGAAGTTGTCCATTTCTCCTAGGTTTTCCAGCTTGTTAGCATATAGGTTTTCATAGTATTCTCTAATAATTGTTTGTATTTCTGTAGGGTCCGTCGTGATTTTTCCTTTCTCGTTTCTGATACTGTTGATTTGTGTTGACTCTCTTTTCTTCTTAATAAGTCTGGCTAGAGGCTTATCTATTTTGTTCATTTTCTCGAAGAACCAGCTCTTGGTTTCATTGATTTTTGCTATTGTTTTATTCTTCTCAATTTTATTTATTTCTTCTCTGATCTTTATTATGTCCCTCCTTCTGCTGACCTTAGGCCTCATTTGTTCTTCTTTTTCCAATTTCGATAATTGTGACATTAGATCATTCGAGATTGTTCTTCCTTTTTTAAATATGCTTGGATTGCTATATACTTTCCTCTTAAAACTGCTTGTGCTGCGTCCCACAGACGTTGGGGCTTAGTGTTGTTGTTGTCATTTGTTTCCATATATTGCTGGATCTCCATTTTGATTTGGTCATTGATCCATTGATTATTTAGGAGCATGTTGTTAAGCCTCCATGTGTTTGTGAGCCTCTTTGCTTTATTTGTACAGTTTATTTCTAGTTTTATGCCTTTGTGGTCTGAAAAGTTGGTTGGTAGGATTTCAATCTTTTGGAATTTTCTGAGGCTCTTTTTGTGGCCTAGTATGTGGTCTATTCTGGAGAATGTTCCATGTGCACTTGAGAAGAATGTATATCCTGTTACTTTTGGATGTAGAGTTCTATAGATGTCTATTAGGTTCATCTGCTCTACTGTGTTGTTCAGTGCTTCTGTGTTCCTTACTTATTTTCTGCCCAGTGGATCTATCCTTTGGTGTGAGTGGTGTGTTGAAGTCTCCTAGAATGAATGCATTGCTGTCTATATCCCCCTTTAGTTCTGTTAGTATTTGTTTCACATATGCTGGTGCTCCTGTGTTGGGTGCATATATATTTAGAATGGTTATATCCTCTTGTTGGACTGAGCCCTTTATCATTATGTAGTGTCCTTCTTTATCTCTTGTTACTTTCTTTGTTTTGAAGTGTATTTTGTCTGATATTAGTACTGCAACCCCTGTTTTCTTCTCGCTGTTGTTTGCTTGAAATATGTTTTTCCATCCCTTGACTTTTAGTGTGTACATGTCTTTGGGTTTGAGGTGAGTTTCTTGTAACCAGCATATAGATGGGTCTTGCTTTTTTATCCATTCTATTACTCTGTGTCTTTTGATTGGTGCATTCAGTCCATTTACATTTAGGGTGATTATTGAAAGATATGTACTTATTGCCATTGCAGGCTTTAAATTTGTGGTTACCAAAGGTTCAAGGTTAGCCTCTTTAGTATCTTACTGCCTAACTTAGCTCACTTATTGAGCTGTTATATACACTGTCTAGAGATTCTTTTCTTCTCTCCCTTCTTATTCCTCCTCCTCCATTCTTCATATGTTGGGTGTTTTGTGCTGTGCTCTTTCTAGGAGTGCTCCCATCTAGAGCAGTCCCTGTAAGATGTTCTGTAGAGGTGGTTTGTGGGAAGCAAATTCCCTCAGCTTTTGATTGTCTGGGAATTGTTTAATCCCACCGTCATATTTGAATGATAGTTGTGCTGGATACAGTATCCTTGGTTCAAGGCCCTTCTGTTTCATTGTATTAAATATATCATGCCATTCTCTTCTGGCCTGTAGGGTTTCTGTTGAGAAGTCTGACGTTAGCCTGATGGGTTTTCCTTTATAGGTGACCTTTTTCTCTCTAGCTGCCTTTAAAATTCTTTCTTTGTCCTTGATCTTTGCCATTTTAATTATTATGTGACTTGGTGTTGTCCTCCTTGGATCCTTTCTGTTGGAGGTTCTGTGTATTTCCCTGGTCTGTTCGATTATTTCCTCCCCCAGTTTGGGGAAGTTTTCAGCAATTATTTCTTCTAGGATACTTTCCATCTCTGTTCCTCTCTCTTCTTCTTCTTCTGGAACCCCTATAATACGGATATTGTTCCTTTTGGATTGGTCACACAGTTCTCTTAACATTGTTTCATTCCTGGAGATCCTTTTATCTCTCTCTATGTCAGCTTCTATGCATTCCTGTTCTCTGGTTTCAATTCCATCAATGGCCTCTTGCATCCTATCCATTCTGCTTATAAACCCTTCCAGAGTTTGTTTCATTTCTGCGATCTCCTTTCTGGCATCTGTGATCTCCCTCCGGACTTCATCCCATTTCTCTTGCGTATTTCTCTGCATCTCTGTCAGCATGTTTATGATTCTTATTTTGAATTCTTTTTCAGGAAGACTGGTTAGGTCTGTCTCCTTCTCTGGTGTTGTATCTGTGATCTTTGTCTGCCTGTAGCTTTGCCTTTTCATGGTGATAGGAATAGTTTGCAGAGCTGGGATGAGTGACGGCTGGAAGAACTTCCCTTCTTGTTGGTTTGTGGCCTTCCTCTCCTGGGAGAACAGCGACCTCTAGTGGCTTATGCTGGGCAGCTGCGCGCAGACAGGGTTTCTGCTTCCTGCCCGGCTGCTATGGAGTTTATCTCTGCTGTTGCTGTGGGCGTGGCCTGGTTCGGGCCTCTGCTCCAAAGTGGTGGAGTAGCATTGGAAGTGGAGCGGCCTGGAGGCTATTTATCTCCGTAAGCGGCCTCCCTGCTCCCTGCAGCCCACGGGTTAGGGTACCCAGAATTCCCCGGGTTCCCTACCTCTGATTAAGTGTCCCACCCTGCCCCTTTAAGACTTCCAAAAAGCACCCGCCAAAACAAAACGACCACAAAAAAAAACACAAAATTTAAATTAAAAAAAAAAAAAAAAAAAGTGGCCGCTCGTTTTTCTTTATTCTCCAGCGCCAGCCTCAGGCATCTGCTCACCAGTCTTGCTGCCCTGTTTCCCTAGTATTGGGTTCCCTAGCCCTTTAAGACTTCCAAAAAGCACTCGCCAGGACAAAACAGCAAAAAAACAACAAAAAAAATGGTCGCGCGCTTTTCTGGTGTCCTCCGGCGCCAGGCCACCAGTGCCCGCTCACTGTTCTTGCTGCCCTGTTTCCCTAGTATTTGGGTCCCTATCCCTTTAAGACTTCCAAAAAGCGCTCGCCAAAACAGCAAAAAAAAAAAAAAAAAAAAAAATGCCGCTCGCTTTTCTTATGTCCTCTGGCGCCAGGCCTCCGGTACCCTCTCACCGTTCTTGCTGCCCTGTTTCCCTAGCATCCAGGGCCCCCTGGGCACGTACTGTGTCTGCACTCTGGCCCGGATGGCTGGGGCTGGGTGTTCGGCAGTCCTGGGCTCCGTCTCCCTCCCGCTCTGCCTGCTCTTCTCCTGCCGGGAGCTGGGGGGAGGGGCGCTCGGCTCCCGCCGGGCCGGGGCTTGTATCTTACCCCCTTCGCGAGGTGCTGGGTTCTCTCAGGTGCGGATGTGGTCTGGATATTGTCCTGTTTCCTCTGGTCTTTATTCTAGGAAGGGTTGACTTTGTTATATTTTCATAGATATATGTGGTTTTGGGAGGAGATTTCCGCTGCTCTACTCACGCCGCCATCTTCCGCCCCTCCCCTTACTCATGTTATTTAAGGTGTGTAAGTTTTCTGAGTAAACATACCTTAAACATAAGAGTGAGCTTTATTTATTATTAAGCAGACCTAAACAAAACATAATTATTTTGGGAAACTAAAGTAACTTCAGTATTGGCCACTTCTCCTGGGACAGTGATTTCTGTCAATATTAATATCAGGTATTGTGTCACCTTAATCAGAATTCATTAAATACCAACCATTTACTTTCTGAGGGCTCTCTCTAAGGTCAATTAAATAAAAATGTTAAAGCCAGTATTGTTAAGATTTCTGCCACTCATGACGATGAAATTATTTTATGTTTCATCTCTGATTACAAGTGGTAGTCAAAGATGTTGAAGCCCTTAAAGGTGATTTTGAAGATGAAGTGCCAAAGCCACCTGGGCAGCAATCAGAAACAATTAGGAAAAACGTACCGAATGCTTCATTCTTTATCTAGGCTGCATGACAAATTACACTTAATATTCCAGGCTTGTCGCATTTTAAAAAAGGCCTCCAACTAAGTAGTTTTCAATACTACTCCAATCCAAAGATACTGCTTAAAATTTTCTTATTGCTAGAGAAATGAAAAGAGTGATTGTCTATGTTGATTAGCTTGAAGATCTTTTGAATATAATTGAAAATAACTGATCAGAAATTACACAGGATCTAATAGAAACAAATATCTCACGTTTTAAAGTTTTTGAGTTAGAAGAGAAAAATGGTTTCCAACCAAAAATAAGTATATTGAAGATTGCTTTGGGAAGAATTTGACGGTTTTGTAACATTCCCATTATAATTTATAACCTGTAAAGAAAAATTGACTACTACACTGAATATTAGGATAGTTTAAATCTCCCTTTTTATCTGATTATTTTATTCTACTACTTTAACATAGAGGGGATTCTTGTAATGTGTATTTTTAATGCATAGATAATTTACTTTTATAATAATTCTTTAAAATTAGTCTCAATTAGATCAAACACAGAATAAATATATTGTATAATAAATATACCAAAATATTTATTAATACCTACTATGTCAGGTATTAATTTTATGTCAGTAATAAAATTTTGTCAGTTTGGCAGACTCAAAGATAAAAAAGAAACATTTAACATCAAAGAACTCAGTTTAATGGATAGAAAGTTTACAAGAAAGAACAAAAGACAAAACTTAGAGCCAATTACATTTCAGTTATGATGAGTTGAGCTTGGCTGATACTATTTCATTTGCTTACACATAAATGCTGACTAGAGGTTACCTGTATCTAGTACCATAAAACACGGCAAATTAGGAAAGTAATCCCACAATAATATTTTATCTTTAAAAGAAAGTTAATAATTCAAGAAATTACATTACATTTGGCAAAATGTATATGCACCCAATATAGGAGCAACTATATATGTGAAACTAACAGAATTAAAAGGGGAAATAGAATGCAATGCAGTCATTTTAGGAGACTTCAACACACCACTCACATCAAAAGATGATAATCTCAATGCTTGTTTTTGAAATGTATATTATTTAAGAATACTTAAACATTTTAATGTACAAAGTAGCCCCAAATTGGAGCCCTTGTGCATTGTTGGTGGGATTATAAAATGGTGTAGCTGCTGTGGAAAAGGGTACGGTGCTTCCTTGAAAAGTTAAACATAGAATTACCAAAGAAATGAAAATTCTGCTTATGGATATATACCCAAAAGAATTGAAAGCAGGAACTTGAACAGAAATTTGTACACCAGTGGTCATAGCAGCATTATTTACAATAGTAGCATTATTTCCACAAAAGATGAAAGCAAACTGTCTATTGATGGATGAATGGATAAGCAAAATATGGTATATACATACAGTGAAATATTATTCAGCCTTGAGAGGCAATTCTGATACATGCTACACAAATGAATGAACCTTGAAGACAATGTTAAGTGAAATAAACCAGTCACAAAAAGACAAATATTGTATGGTTTCTTTTATATGAGGTACCTAGAATAGTCAAGTTCATAGAGGCAAAAAGTAAAATGATGGTTGCCAGGACATGGAAGAAGGGGAATGGAAAGTAAGTGTTTAATGTGTACAGAGTAACAGTTTTGCAAGGTGAAAAGAGGTCTAGAGATTGATGGTGTTGATGGTTGCACAACACTGTGAATGTCCTTAATGCCACTGAACTGTATAATCAGAAGTGGTTCAGATGGTAAATTTTACCTGTATTTCACCACAATAAAATAAAAATAGGTTAAAACGGTAAATTTTACGCACCGTATAATTTTACTGTAATGAAAAAAATTTTAAGTGGTCTGGAATCTATGGATGAATTTCTAGATACATATCAGAAGTTGAAAAGAGGGCTGGTGCGATAATAGTTATAAGAAACACATATTTGGTCATTCAGATAGCCAAATACGTGTTTCCAAAGTATATGTGGTCTCCATCCACAGCTCCTGAAAACACTTCAGAGCTTTAAATGTGAAATGGGTGTCTTGTCATATTGAGAGACTTCTGGACCCCACCCAAGGGTGGGGGTTGGAGGTTGAATCAGCCAATGGCCAATGACTTAGTCAGTCATGACTATGCAATGAAGCCCTCACAAACCCCCTGGGAAGAGCATATCTCTATCTTCCATCCTGCTTCTCTGTCCAAGAGACCTTCGGGCTTAGGGCCCCAGAACATGTCAGAGTGCCACAGAGCCAGGCCCCTAGCTCCAGGAGGAGAGGAGCTCCCTTATTTGGGACCTTCCCCTATGTATCTCTTCATCTAGCTATTAACTTATATCCGTTATGGTATCCTTTATTAAACAGGTAAACTGTTAAGTGTTCTCCTGAGTTCTGTGAGCTGCTCTAGCAAATTAATCTACCTTAGGGGGAGGTCTTTGTGTTAGGCAGGAAAATAAATATGAGCAGGGTGGAGAGAGAATTAAGGCCAGTAAAGCCCACTACAAGGGACTTAGAGTTAACCAGTTAAATATAAAGAACCCAGAAAAGACTCAGAGTTCATGAGTTAATCAGTCAAAGCTCAAAAGGCCAGGAGTAACTTGGCCTGGATTGTGTGAATATTCCCCAGTTAATGAAGAGTATGTGAGCACAGCCCAAGTCTTCATTGTGTCAATTAGATCATGCCACTGTAAGATTTACTCTAGCCTGCTAGAAGGTCCAGCTATGAATAATAAAAACAGGAAGATTCCATCTTAAAGCTAAAACAGCATCTTAAAACCCAAGAGGTTAAGAAGTAAGATTCTTAACATATTCTTTAGCAAACAGATAATAACTTAGCCCATCTTGGAGGCAGGGCAGGTGGTCTTGATATGCTCCCTAACTGGGAAGCTGCTGTCCTGTGAGGGGACCAGAGCAATAAATTTCTTATGTTAATTTTGCAGAATTACCCAGAGGACTGCTAAGAAACTTAATGTCTCATCAAAGATAAACATCCTGAGACCACTTAAGTCCACACCCCTAGCCCTTTGTCACAATCCTGAAAAATCCTTAAAAGGGGGCACCCCCAAGCTTTCAGTGCACCTCTCTCTAAGGTGGCCTGCACTTTCTCAGTGCGTAACTTTAAACTTTCTTTTTTCAGCTTCACAGGGCTCTCCTCTCCCTGAGGTCACCCGCACGTTCTAGGAGCGTGACCTTCTTGCCTTAAGACTTCTTCCCAGTCTTTCAGGGTGCCTCTTCTCCCTGAGGTCACCTGGACCTTTCTCTAAGTAAGTAACTTTAAATAAAACTTTTACTCTGCTTCACTGCTGTGTCTCTGCCCTACAGTTTTTTTGTTGCGGTGAAGAACGGAGGAAAATACACAACACCCCCGCCCCCAACAGTTGGAATCTCCAATCTGTAACCAGTTGGTCAGACGCACAGGTTAACTGCTTGGAGCTTGAGACCAGAGTCTGGAGTCGGGGGTGGAGGGCAGGCAGTCTTGTAGGACAGAGCCCTCACCTGGGGAATCTGCTGCTGTCTCTGGGCAGAGAGCATCAAAATTGAGCTGAGTCCTCGACACCCTGCTGGTGTTGAAGAAGGGCTTGGAGGTGTGCACGGGAGGACCCCCCCGCCATACACATGCACTGGAATCAGGTCCAGGAACCCAAAAGTTGTTGTACTGCTGTGTAAAAACACCTACAACAACTAGTTAACAGATTTAAAGTAGTACAATGAAGAAATGAAATGCATAAGGCACTTGGAAAAAGAATTTTAAAGGTGAATATTGAGTTCTACTGTGTTATGCTCAACTGATATGAAATCTGTTCTACTTATTTTTCATACTTTTTCTAAGCTCATATATGTTGGTGGTAGCAAAAAATGTAATTGTCAGACTGAAATGAACTTTTACTGCTCAGTGTTAGAAGTGAAAGAGATGCTGTGTTAAGAGTTGAGAAACTAGAGGTCCAGGTAATGACAGATCTGACTAGAACAGATCCCTTGACTTATTAATGCTATTTAAAGCTGTATACCATCTCAAGTAGTCCAGATTCAAATCTTTAAAAAAATAAACTTAGGAAATGTTCAATTTCTTTTCTATTAGGAAATTCTTACATCAAGCATGAATGAATCAACTTTGTGTTTTTTTACTCCTGCTTTTGACTTTCTCAAGCAATTGTTAATGTCACAGCTTTTCTTTTTCCCAAGCCATAGTTCCTTTGATCCTAAGAGAAGTTTCATATTCTTTACTTTTAAATCTGGCCAAATATTCTTCCCACCCCAACTACAGGAAGTAGGGAATTGTATTTCTTCAAATTACTCTTTAACTGCAGGACTCAAAAAAAATGATATTATCTTCTAGATCTTATGCATTACACTAAGTCTGAACACTTTTGGTTGCAAATGACAGAATTTGAGCCCCCCAAAAAAGGATTTATCGGCTCATATAATTGAGAAGTCCAAGGGTAGATCTTAAGGAAAGGCTGCATACAGAGGTTCAAATACCACAGTCAGGACTTTCTGCATCTCTTGTCTGAGTGGACACTGTTGGGTGTATTCCAAATTTAACTCAATTCTGACACTACCTATCCGGAGATAGTATCAGAATCCACAGGTTAAGGGTTCAGTTTCATGAGAGTCTCACAAAAATGGCCCCACTTCAGACACTAACCACAGGCCCAGGCTGTAACTGTGCTTTTGACTGACTGGTTTTAGACTAGAGACTCCCACAACCCCCTTCTCAGGTTTGATTAATTTGTTATAGTGGCTCACAGAACTCAGAGTAATATTTACTAATGTTTACCAGTTAATTTTAAAAGATATCATAAAGGATACAGATAAAGAGGTACATAGAGTGGGGTCCATGCAGGAGCCTGTGTCCCCATGGAACTGGGGGGTGCCACCCCCCTGCCATGTGGATCTGTTTATCAACCTATAAGCTCATCAACTTCTCATTCAAGAATTTTTAAAGTTCTTTAATCTTCAGTCCTACCCCCATTCCCCTTCCAAGAGGTTAGGAGTGGGGCTGAAATTTTCAATCCTCTAGTCACTTGGACTTTCTGCTGACCAGCAACATCCTAATGCCATCTAGGAGCCCCATTCTGTCATTTCATTAGCATAAACTCTGGTGTGCTCTAAAGGGGCTCCTCATGAATGACAAAAAATACTCCGATCATTTGGAAATTCCAAGCGTTTTAGGAGCTTTCTGCCAAAGACCAAGTATATTTATTACAGCACACAGACTACTGAATGCAGGAGAAAATGATGTACTATGATTAGAAACAAAGATCTGTAAATGTGAATCTGGAAATTCATTTCATTAGTTAAGATGTTTTGTAAAAGTTACAGGAAAAACTGTGTGCAAATGTTAAATTATATGTGTCATTTTTTACTTAAGCTGAGAAGAAAACAGATATGTGATCCAGTTATCTCTATTTAATTTGTGGAGTCAGTGTGATTCTTGATAGAAGCAAGGAACTTCCATTGTTGACTCTCTTCTAATGCCACTTTTTTCTTTGTGTAAAACAAAACATTTTGGCTGATAGGAAAGGATAATAAGGAAAGCTATGTATGCACCAAGGAGCTAAACTTGTAAGTTGTCCAGCCAGCTTAAATCTGGACAAGAAGGTAATGAGGGCCTCCATTTTCTCTACTCAAAAACCCTTCCAGGTTGTAACTGCCATAGGTACAACAAATAAGGTACGATGGATACGTGGTACTTGAGTACATTATCTGATTATAAATAGCACAAACCACTCAGATTCATACTCCCAAACCTTCTTGCAAGGTAGAGCTAGCCAGAACATGAGTTACTTTGCCTTTAATTCCTATGTAGTTCATGTGAATGAGATAATTTTTTATTGACTACAATGTCACTTTCCTGTGGTGGGGCTCTCATTACCAGGAAACCATGAGTGGTCATGAGGAAGTTAGCCTTTATCAAAACCTTAATCCTTGGTACAATCCTGAGAGAGTCCTCTTTCTTTGGGTTGAAAACACACAAAATTATATGCTTCTGTTGGTTTTCCCATTTTGTTTAATTTTCCTCAAAGATTTTATGTAAACAGTTTCTTAAATTTACTAATCAGACTAATTTTTACTAACCTTGATAAAAACTCATCTTTAATATACTAGGTTCCCTTCAGATTAATATTGCTTCACTCAGCATTTTGGACATGAAAGTAGAATGTGAATTATTTTTGTGTATTTAGAAAAAACATGAAAATCTTCAGATAGGAACTTCTGGATGAAGATAGGTGAATAAATCATGGTCCTCCAATTTCTAACAAAATAACCAACAATTACAGCAGAAGGAACAAAAAAACTCACCAACAACCATACAGATGAAAGGGATACAAACTTCACATACTGGCTGCCAATAAAAGAAATAAAATTCTGGAGCCTGGCTTAAGAGCCATAGTTATAAGCTTTGAAGGATGAAGATGAATAATTCTTTAGGTTCTCAGCCAAAAATAGAAAATTACCTACAGTTGGGGGAAAAATCCACAGTATAATTGGGGATGGATGGGGCCAGGGAGCTTAATGAACTAGATGAACAATACTATAGATCACTGTGCTGCACCATAGATTTGGTGCTTAGTCAAGCATGGTTTTGAATAGAGCTTTTTTCAACTAAGAAAAATGATTTGTGCATATCATCCACAAAATTCTTGGCTCAGATTGCTAAAGAACATTGCTTTAAGGAACAGCCTTTTGGGCTGATACTACATCTAAATGCTGGGAAAAATTTCTCTGCAACAACACTCACTAGTAGTTACATAGACATGGGGTTTGACGTAATCCTAGAGAGACTTTATCTTCGCCAGTTTGACAATGAGTAATCTGCCCCCCTTTATTTGCACTGAAATTAATTTCCAGGGAAGCAAGTGATGACCTGTATGATGCTCTTAATCATGTGGCATGCTAAATTCCAACATTTACATGATTTCAGACTTTATGAAGATGAACTAACATTGTCCAGTTAGTCTTTCTAAATACTAATAGTGAGAGTGAATAGTTATAAGTGGAATTTCATGAATTTAAAATTAAGGCAACGTTGAAATACTAGAATTCTACAAACATTGCAGGAAAAATATGTGAAAACTATTGTGCAAACATTTTATCCATAATTAAAATTCCTATATTCTTGAACACAATTTTTTTTTTGGTTTTAAGACTAATTTTAAGATATGGCTCTAAAAAATATGGAATTTAAGTCTATATTCCATGCAGCATGTCACAACGGGGACCTCCCATTAACATCTTGCTATGGTAGAAAAATGTGTCAAGTGTTTAGTTCTAAACCAGATGAGTAATGAATTATAAAAGATAATAGATATTTCAGTTTTTCCATTGGTATTTTTTCAATTTTGAATTTTAAATATGATCCCCAATATCATACATATTTATATCGTGTAAGGTACTGTTGTACTAGGGTCTTGGCAGGAAACAGTGGCATAAACAAGGCCATTGATGAACGAACTATTCTAAAAGTGTGGATAGGATTAAAGGAAATGAACCAGGGTTGATGAAGGATTATGAACTTGCAACAGCCTTAGGCATGAAGGTATAAGAGAAGAGAAATTTTTCTAGAATCCAGAGTTTTAGGAGGGCCCAAGAGGAGTTGTGGCCCTTGGAATAAAGGTATTACTAAAGCCTAAATCTCACTCTTCTCCCATTCTTTGATATACAGCCATGTATTCCATTGGCTAACCCCAGCTGCCATCTAGAGAGAAAAAGAACCCTGGCTGATGCCTACAAGTCATTTTCTAGAGTCACAAAATAGAAGGAGAAAGGAGGAGAGTAGATCTGGAAGGAAACTAGCACATTTTATTTCAGCTGAAAGTGCAGTTGACTACATTGCAAGTTGTTAATTTTCCTTATATACAGCCTCCATTTAGGTTATGTGGCAGGTCCCTGCAGTCTCCTAATTTTGCAACTCGTGGAGGAAATAATGTCATAGATCTTGGGGGTTGGCTCTGATATCCTTTTCTTTGTTGTACTGATATATTCAATTGAAGATTTGATAAGAGACTGTACATAACTGATTTCTCAGTCTCCCAGACTGAGAAGTCCACATCTTTTATAAATGTAAAAGAATAGTAAAAGTATAATGTCATGAAATAGAAGTGATCTTGTATGTAGCAGGACAGCTCTTTGAAAATTCATAAGAGTGAATGTAATAACCACATTGTTTTTCTTGTGAAACCTTCATAAGAGTGTATATCAATGATACTTAATAAAAAAAATAAAAAAAGATATATGCAAAAAAAAAGAAAACTCATCACTTTTGTTAGTTTCACATCTATTCTCTGACTATAACATTAAAGCATAGGCCACTTAGCTGTGATCATATATACAAATGAATAAGTAAATTTATTTCAAAGGAATGGTATAAACATATCAGTACAACAAAGAAAAGGATATCAGAGCCAACCCCCAAGATCTATGACATTATTTCCTCCAGGAGTTGCAAAATTAGGAGACTTCAGGGACCTGTCACATAACCTAAATGGAGGCTGGATATAAGGAAAATTAACAACTTGCAATGTAGTCAACTGCACTTTCAACTGAAATAACATTTATAAACCTATATGTTTTAAATATTTTTATACAATCTTATACCTTCAATTAAATTAGTGAGTAGATGTGATTTAGATTTTTTTAAAAATCATTTTTGTTGTCCCCCCCCAAACATCATGAAAAGACTCATAATAAACATACTGAATAAAATAACAAAATTCAGTGGGAAACAAAACAGTATGTAAATATTAATAATTGATCTCAAGGTAAAATAACTTTAATGTTTATGATCCAGTAAAGGAGTTAAAGCATATTTATAACCATATATGAATAAAATCACTCCAGATGTCAATATTCTGCTTTGTTTTAATTAGATTTTCCTCATCTAGGCTCATTATAGTATTCTTTATTGATCTTTTGAATATAATTGAAAATAACTGATCAGAAATTACACAGGATCTAATAGAAACAAGTATCTCACTTTTTAAAGTTTTTGAGTTAGAAGAGAAAAATGGTTTCCAACCAAAAATAAGTATTTTCTTTCATTTTTGATTCCTCCATGAAAATAAAGTTTTTTAAAAAGTTTGACTTTTATTATTTTTGTAGCTATTTTTGATGATTTCTCTTCTAAATATTGAAGTGATTGAAATACATTGTAAGTACATATTTCTACTCTGATTTTCTTACAGTGCATTGAAAAAATCTGGAAATAACACTATATAAAAACAGTTCAATGATACGAGGAAATCTTCACTATTTTTGAAGTCTGTTGTAGCTGTCATTTAAATTCTTGAAAATGTTAATGTTAGTTAATGCTAAGTCTAAAAAAGAATAAGTAGGTATTTAAAACATTCAATAACAGAACTATTAAAGGATGAGAATTATGTGGCTGATATTCTCATAGTTATTGTTTTTGAGAGTCAACAGCTACTGAACCTGTTCATAATAACAGCTTTTATTTAGTTTCTAAATAAAATTAACAGGTTTTATTTCATTTCTATTTATAGAGGTTTTAGGTCTATTTCCATAAATGTACATGCACCTTCATTCAAATCATAATATAGTAATACTTCAGTTCACTGTACATGAAAATATTAGAACTTTCACCTAACTTTAAAAATTACTTCAGCACCTTAGTAATTGAAAGAACAGACAAAAAAAAGCAAGCCAGAAGACAAAGTCCCCATCAGGGATCTTAGCCATCAGCAACTTCAGGACACATTGTACACCCTTTCCTTCAGCTACGCTTCTCTAAAACTGCAAATCATACACAACTATCACCCTGAGGAAATATAAATTATTGAAAATAAAATTTTATTTATTCTACTTACGAAGGCAAGAAAGTAATCAATACATTTAATAGAAGTTTTCCCAAAATGTAGAAAAGGCTTCTGACTTCCAGCTGATTAATAAAATTAAGCCAGTCAATCATTTCAAAGTATCCTATTCTATGAGTTACATGTGTTATCTAGATTAGCTTTCTTTTTTACTTTTTTGTAATTGTACACTTGAACCTTTTCACCAATTCTAAATTAGTTTTTTGTTTCATTTCATTTTTGGAGGATAGGAATATATATAGTGTACTGATTGTTATAGATTATATTATTAAATTGCTAAAATTAATTATGAGAGACATGCTGTTTTTACTTGCATGTATATGTGTATGTGTTTGCGGTATATATTTATAAAATCTACAGATGTACACTATGTTGATGCTTAAAAACTCCAATTGTGGCAATTTAAGGACTTTTGTTGCTAATAATTGCTTAATACTTAAAACTGAACAGAGTCCTTCACAAGGTAAATTAACCAGGGAACTATGCCAATTTTGACTTTATTTCCATCCCATTGAATGACTGAATTCATTCTCTTTAGATTTAAAGCTCTTTCTACTGTTCCTCAACACTTTTTATAGAATTCCAGCTTGCTTTTCACCTTTTAACAGTTTAACATAGATGGCTGGATCAAGTCCATTGTTCCAATTGTATGTAGCTTAAAAAGCTCTGCAGTATTTTACTCTTTCCATTGTATACAGCTTCCCTGAGTGCTCTGCTCACTGCATTTTACTCGTATTCTCTCTGTTTTCTAAACCCATTTATGCCTTTTCTTTCTGAAGACACTTGTTCATCTGGAAGCTCAAATTGACTTCTCCCCATTCTATTTCCTTAACTAAAAATGTACCATTAAGGTTGATTGAACTCTTTTAAAGCACTTCATAAAAAAAAAAATTGGAAGGCCATAAGAAAGTAGGCTACCAGTGTTTGTAAATACCTGTTTTCAGCCAGATTGATAGGAAGGAATAAGAAATAATTGGAAACTTTAAAGTGTTAGTGATATATTTTTTTACAGATTTGTCTTTTTTGGTTGTTCTTTGGGAAACATTCTTGTGAAACACTGAGGGGAGGGGAAGAAAGAGGAGGAGCATTATGGTTATAATTAAAGATGGAACAAATAGTAAAGTCAACCTACTAAAATTACCTAAAACAAGTTCTGGGAAAAAAATAATGACTTACAAAATAAGGAAGATGTAAAACATGCAGGTCCACAACTAAAACCTACAGCTTTTAAGCCACATTTTTTTCTACTTAAAATATAGGTATTGTTATTTAAAAATAAATGTAACCATAAAATGGTATAAGACCCTAAACCATAAATGGTTTACAAACATAGTAAGATCATCACTAATCTTTTTTTCTATTTCTAATGTCTAAAAATGGAACTCTGCTGGCGTGAAACATCTTTAAATATTTGGAAGTTAATTAGAATTATAATATTAAAAACCAGATGAAAATATAGAATACTACTTGTGAAAAACACATTTTTATTTTAATGTTTGATCAAAATGTAATTAATTTTAAAAAGCTACCAAAATATGTTATCCCGATGGGACTTTATCAGAGCATGTGTAAGCACTTTTTTTTTGCATTTTTTAACTCTTTGATTTGAAATAATTTTTAGTTTATTAGAAGAGTTGCAATAATAACAGTTCCATATACCCAAACTTCCTTAATGTTAACATATTGCACAATCATGGTATAGTTATCAAAACTAAGAAATTAACATAAATGCAATACTATTAATTTAAGTCTTTATCCAGTTTTTCTACTAATGCCCTTTTTCTATTCTAGAATCCAACCTAGGATCCTACTGTTGCATTTAGTTGTCATGCCTCTCTGATCTGCTTCAATTTGCAACAGTTTCTTAGTCCTTCCTTTGATCATGACTTTGATTCTTTTGAATGATAATGGTCAGATGCTTGATAGAAACCTTCTCAGTTTGGGTTTGTCTAAGGTTTTATCATGATTAGGTTAAGGCTATGGATTTGGGGGAAGAATGTCACAGAAGCTATGCACTCTTCAGTGCATCCTATCAGAGGGGTGCATGATATGTATCGATACATCTTAATATTTGGCAATATTAACCATGATCACTTGGTTAAGTAGGGCTGCCAGGTTCCTTCATTGTAAATTTACTGTTTTGTGGAAGTACTTTTACTTTTAATGATACAATATAAGCAAAAACCTATTCTAGTTTTAAAATTGGCATTTTATGTAGAAAATGATAATGATGAATTGGCTTTTGACTGACCTAAAAGAGAATATAGTTAAAGTAAGGCCTTATAAATAAAACACAAATGATAAATAATTTGATTTCAGGTAAGTCACTGAAGCCACTTCTGAGTTTCTTTGAATACACTAATCTATTTTTAGGTTACAGCATTTTATGTTTTTGCTACAAAATCACTATTTTAATTATAAGGGAAAATCATGACCAAAACAAAATTTTAAAATAAAAAATGCACAAATTGGGTCTGAGAAATGTCTTTTCAGTAGTTTACAAAACAATTTTATTCATGAAAGAAAAAGTAGTAATATTATAAATTTTTTAAGTAAAAATTTTTTAAGATATAATTTAAATTTTTATAAGATAAAAATTTATAGAAATATTATGCATAAATAACTGAATATTTCTAGCTGACCTAGTTCTAAAAGGCAACTGTGAAATAAAATTGCAATTCAGTATGTCTTTCTTTAAAAATATTTCAATAATGGAGGAAATTGCAAAGAGGTGAACAAGGAAAGTAGTTAAGAACGTGAGGTCATCCAGAATCTCTTAACTTATATAGCAGAAGAATAAAAATACCAGCTAGTTTCTATCCCCACAAAAAGCTGATTTGATTAGATTCCTTGAATAAGCAACAAAACTTGGCCTCAAGTACTTGGTTCTTCTTTTATAGAGCTATAAATAGTTAATTTCTTTTTATGTAAGCAACATTTAAGTGAAACTAAGAGCCCACAGTAAGATCTAATGTTTTAAAATATTAAACACTTCTCACAATTTATGATAGATTATAAATAAATAGTGAGATGACATGTTACTTAAATATAAGGATTATTTTAAAACTAGTCATGAGTGCCTACAAACACACACAGAGAGCACACACTAAATATTATAGGCAAAAATATGTTCACAACCATAGTTAATTCTGTTACCAGAGAAATCCAGAACTATAAAAATAGAAGTAAATAATACAATTCTTATTGAGTACTTAATTATAGTCAATTTTCATATACAGAAATCAGAAGATCACCTTGACATCATATATATATTCAGTTCAGCATTGCAGGCTCCTAATCTATAAAATGCCCTGATTTTTAGCTTTCCATGTTGTTTGTGTAATTGTCCTTTAATTTAAAACAAGTCATATAATCATGCATATGACTTCATGAAAAATAAATCTATCAAGACATTTGCTGGGATCACAGAACTAATTTTAATGCACACATTACACATTTTCCCTAAGCTAAATACACTGGAAGAGAATGAATAGTTCACAGTTTTTGCATCCATTAGGGCTCCACGACAGCTTATTAAATAGTACAGTATTAATAATTAAATGTCAATTCACTTGTAATCGTAAAAGCAATGAATTTGGAATCGAAAAAATCTAGGATTTGGTGCGATATCTACTCTTTTCCTTAAGCCAGTTTCTTTATCTAGAATGGAGACAGAACATGTCAAATTTACTTCATAGGGTTGTTACTAGGATGCACCATGTAAAATATGGGCCAGTGGTTTGTAAATTAAAGCACTACCTGCTTGTTTTGTTGTAATCAGTTGTGAAGTTTGTTAAAAATAATTTGTAAGCATTACTTAATATTTCAGTTTTTGAATGATTTACTTAAAAATAATTTAGAGATGATCTGAAGTTAATCCTATAAAAATCTTAGATTCAATTATATTTTCATTTGAATTGTTGAACAGAGAAAGAGAGGAAGTTACAGCTATTGCTTTATGAGTTGCACATAGCCAATGGTTTAACTTATGTATACATTCCCAGGGGAATATGTTGTACATCTTGTCTGTCATCTGCTATAATGGCAGAAAAAAATTCAGAACTACTGTGCCAAATTATGTTAGTAATCATCCCCCTTGCTGCTTATATATGAAATTATTTATTGTATATTCATATTAAAATATTCTTAAGGTTGGGTCTGTATCTGTTTTTTGTAAAGCCCCCAGCAATGCCTACATACATGCTTATTATTATTATTAGTGTTATTATCAAATTATGTACTACAGATTAATTTACTTTCAAGAAGAAATTAAGATGTTATTAAAAATTTATAGTAGATATTATATCTCAAAAGTTAGCAACGTGTACATTAAAATCAAATGATAGATCTAAAATATATGACAAATGTGTCAGAAAATATCGCTAAAAGAAATTATGCCAAATATTAACCAGAGGCTGGATAATGCTTCTCCTGCTTTTACTTTTCTACTTTTGTAAATTTTTCTCCAGTGAAAACCTGTTATGTTTATTTTTCCTGCCCAGTTTATTACTTAAAAAGGTACTTTTTATTACAAAAGAAGCATATATTCAGTATTTCATTTATACACAGCCATAAAAGAAAAAAATCAGATGATGTAAAGTTAATAACAAATAGTGAAGAACAGACCTTACCACAACACTGTAATGAAAGAACTGTCAAAACTAAAGGGCAACAAAGACATCTTCTGGACATCTTAAGAACTGCATAGTTATTTTCTAAACAGGATTTTATTTCCAGCTAAGTGCAATAGCTGTTTAAAAAAACCACACATTAAGAAGTATAAAATTAATCTGGATTAGGCTTAAAATTTTAAATAATACACAATTAAATTAAAAACATACCTTTAAAGAAGAAAAGGTACAAAACTGTTGCATTCACATTGGAATTAGTTTCCAAAGTATATTTAAAACTATTTCCAGAAAGATGATAAAATACAAATAGATTAGTAAAAATAATTTATTTTCATGTAAGGAACATATAAAATAGTATGAAAACTATATGCAGTGTTGAGCCTATACTTGAAAAATCTAAATAGAATACTTCATGAATCATGGAGCCCATTAATATAAAAATGATGGGCAATTTAGTCATTAATTTAAGGAACTGTATTTAATAAATAAGCAAATTCAAAACCATATTTGACTGATTTGTGATATATCCTATATATCCAATGTAATATTAAAAAAACATTATTTCCAGTGAAATATAATTATTGAGGGCCCAAATTTTAAATGAGTTCACTGAGTTTGAACATGTGTTCTCTTTAACCTAAAACTGATTGTTAAGTGACATCACTATGGGCACAATTATTGTATATACAATAGTACTCTTTCATTCTTAGAGCATAAATGACTGGTTGCCCCCAGTTAGCCACCTTCAGGAAGTACTAGGGATGCCCCAAATTTGCATCTCTAAACAATTTTTAGGGCTGATACAGTTTCTAAGTATAATCCTAAAAACCTAGCAGTTCAACTAGCAAAACTCAACCTGCTTTAGTAATGGTTGTGTTTGCTAAGAAATGTATGCTTCAGTTTTAGGTGATTCCAAATGAACATATACACTACAAATGAAAGTATGCTTATTTCCTACAATCAACTTTTCCAGTAACTTCATATGACAGGCCATACTAAAATTTTGTATCTAAATGCTATATAGTACTAAATATTTGAGTCTGTGGACTTTATGTTACTTGTATCTTTTCAAATTGTATGATATAAAAGTTCATGATTTTTCTAACGCAGAAATTCAAACGAATAATTAAGATAACCATAAAGAAAGTTTGAGAGAGGAGATGCTAAATAAAATTCACCAGGAGTGATTGAGATTATCCTCATATGGAACTGAAGTGCTGTGGTAACATAAGTAACATGATTATCTTTTTTTTTTTCACAGACACTGCTATCTTTTGTACAACTACTGAACACAAATAGGTTTCTTGGTGAATATTCATTTCTTTTTAGGCAGTTAGGTTACATTTGATTTGATCTTGGAAAGTGGCTGCCAGGAATTCTGTCAGAAATAAAATATGAGTCAAATAATGGTGACTTAATTTCTTAATGGGTCAGCTACCTTAAGGTAATCTATAGTGAATAATTTCTATATGTTATACATGTACAATTTCAGCTAGACAATGAAAATGATCCTGTTTCTGGCTATCTAAATCTTGGGTTATCTTGAGGACTCAGGGGTACATGACTGATACAGCAGGGAAGTCAGTGTAGCAAATGCCAGGCCTCTGCTAGATGTGCTGCTGAGCAGGTCACTCTAATAGGTGAGCTGGAGGTTGGCTACAAAGAAACTGGGGACAGGTTCCAAGTGGAAATCTAGGCAGAGAGCTGTTGAGCAGCAGAGTAGATTCTAACAAGAAGCAGTAGGTGCTTAGACACTGAGCTGGTCCAGACTAGAGGAAGAGCAAGTGGGAACTAAGGAGAAGTTTGAAGTATTTACAAAATTCTTGGCCTTTGCAATTTCAGAAAGTTGAATTTATTTGTTGTTCAAAATGTAAGTGAGCTGCTTTGCACATTCAATGAGCAGAAGTGACTTAGGAGAGAATGTATGTTCCCTCACATGAGTACTAGGTGAGCACTATTCTATTTTGATAGTCATTTCTAAGCCTTTATGAATTATGATATAAATATATTAGACTTTGGGAAGGTTTGGTGAATGCGGGAGAAGCCTTATGCTATCTGACAGTTTTACCCAGCTCTCATTGTAAATATCTAATAGCATATAACCATACTTCCTCTTTTCATACATGACTAGCACATTTGGAGAATTATTTTTTAATAATGAGAAATGATATTAAAACACAGAATAGCTTTACCTTCCCTCATCTTGGTTGCTCTGGAACATTTGCACAGTTGGAGGTGCCATATTCTGACGTGATAAAAGAGATGGAGAGAAATTTATCTCTCTGAGTTGCCGAAAAGCTATTTCTGCATGTATGCTTTGAGGACTATTTGTCAGAATTCCTGCATTCTTATTTTTTTTATCTGCAATTAGGAATTATGAAATAAGAAACATTAAGTAATAAAGCTTTTCTTTCAGCAGAATGTGTACTAAACATATTTCATAACATGAATTAAAAGTTTTAAATAGAAATACAGAATTGGAATATATTCCTAGCACTTAATGCTGCTACATTACTCTGAGCTAGTGAATCAATTTGATCCTTTCTAGGTAATTTTTAAAAATAAAAATATCTAGAGCTGTATGCTATAATAAATGTACAGATAAAATGATTATACTTTTCAAAATAAAAATTGGGTAATATCATGAGAAAATAAAAAAGAAATAGAATTCTTCTAGAAAATCCTAAAAAAGTCACATAATGAATCTTGAAGAGAGATATGTGAGAAGGAAATTATGGAGCTGCAAAAAAAAAAAAAAAAAGGGAAGATAATGATGTAATTCCTAAAGATGACATTGTACTGTTAAGGAGGCTAATAACAATTTGGTATCTCTAGTTTTACTGCTAGTTATATATACTGGGCAAAGCATAAAAAGTCTCACTATGATTAACGATTAAAACCTTGAAGTCATAAGTATGTAGAAGAAAAATAAGTTAAAGAAAAAAATAACACCTTAACACATTAAATTATGGTTGGGTTCCTCTAAAAATAATCAAATAGAGCAAGCTACTATTCTTAGCAGGCTTTTAGGTCATTTTGTAATTATTGTGATATTCCCTTTTATTGACTCTGAGGCAAAGTAGAATGTTAAAAGGAATGGAAGAGGTGAGCCCTCAGAGATGGAGTAGCTACCCCAATTTCACCAAAATGATAGGCAGTGAAAATCTGGAATTAAGGAAATGGCTTGATAAACCTGAATCAAAATGTGTACAATAGAATGAACCATTTGCATACCCTGTCCTTTTAATATACTCCCTGTTTACAGCTCTACCTCTTGAAACTCTTCTTTAGTATAAGCTTAATGAATATTTCACTGTGGTTTCAAGGATAAAGTCTGATCTTCTCCTTAGTAAGATATCCTTTATACCCCAGGAGTCTATTGTTAGCAGTATTTTAAAGCCTCTGATTTCTACTTTTAGCAGGATGTACTAATGAACTGGTTTAAGTAATGATATGCTATGAAATATACAAATTGATATACAAGCTTTGAAAAGAAGTCAGGAAATAATTGTGCAAATATCAAAAAGTTCAAATTAGGTGCAAATGTTTAGTTACGACTTAATTAGTAGTTGAACAGAACTAAAAACACTAGACTCTGAAATCAGAATGGCCACATGAAACTTGAATAAAAATGCAATTTTAGGAAATATAAACTTAAAACATGCAATTTTAAGAAGTATTAGAAATCAAAATGAGATTTTTATTTCAAATGAAATGCTGTGGTTTTTTCCACTCTGAAACTTTCTCAAAATACCTTCAACCTCAGGAGTTAAAGTGAAGTCAGGTCCTGCATAATGGTTAAATCCACCAGGCAGAATTACATTTGTTATCTTTATGGGAGAAGCTTTCACCTGGCCAAATGATCCACCTTCTGTAGGAAAGTTGGTAACAGGAATACACTGCATAATAAAATAGAACCGTTAAGAAAATAGTGCCTCCAAAACTCAGATCAATAGGTTTAGTCCTTACCACGAGCCCCACTTGATAACTTAAAATTTCGAGGTCAGGAATAATGCTTGCCTAAAGTCAGAGTTGGTATGAAGCAAAACCTGTGAAGCTGTCTTTTGGGCCCTTAACCTCCCTCAGGACCTATGTTCTGTCTTTTTAGACTGCACTGTATTCATCACTAGAATCTTAGCGCGATGGCACCTTTCCCTTTCCAAAGGGTCTCAAGTACAGAATTAAGAAAATGAGAATTATGTCTTTTCCCCTTTGTAATTGCTTCTTTTTTTTTCTGAATTGAATTTCTGGATAGTAAGAGTTATATCTTCTACATCTTTGTATTTCCCACATTATCTCATCATGTGCCTGGAAGTTAGTTTTCAAAAACAAGTATATGAAAAGGGGACTAAGGAAGCATCTTACAGCAATCACTTTTAATGAATGTGCTAACTCTCTAAATAGTGTTTACATTTTAACTTAGTTGAGGATTAAGAGTTGTTTAAAAGAATTTCAGGAATGATCAAATGGAGGAGAAAGACTGGAGATTCTTGGTTTTCCTGGAAATTTAATTTAGGCTGGAGACTTGTTTCCCTAGAAATTTATGCCTACTTTGTCTTCATTGACTTGCTTTGTTTATACTTTAAAAAATATGAATTCTGAATATATGATTCAATTTATTTAGTTAAAAATTGTGTAAAATTATACTTGTATAAAATTACTTATTTCCTTCATACCAGTGTTACTAAGAATGCAGCTTTGTAATGAGCACGAGTCAGGCCTTTTACTAAAGCTGGTCAGTCCCAAATTCCCTAGCTAATTCCTTTGTGGGAATTTCTTTCCATCACTAATCTAGAATGTTGTTAAATTTCCTTCCGAAACTAAAGTACCAAAATATTCTGGTTTAAAGGGCAAATTTAGGTTTCATTTATTAATCTAAAACAAGACAAAACAAAAATACATTAAACTGAACTGATAAGTGTGAAAAGTATTCTGTTCTCACGTTTCCTGGACAGCTAAAATAAATAATGGCTTGATTAGTTTCTAGCCATGAAAATAAAAGTTATTGAATCTTAAAATAGATTTCTCTAAAAAAATGAAGACTTCAAATATTCCCTTTGTTTTGCTAACCATGTATAGATGAATCAAAAATATTTTTAAAATAAAATGTTAATATATGGAATAAGTGGAAAGATAATTAAATTCTTATATATGGCTCTGATTCAAATGTCAAGAATAGACATCTAGAATCACTAAAGACATATCATATCATTACACTATGGGAAAAGTTTGAGTTCATTATATGAGAAATAGAAAAGAATAGACAACAAGCAATCCCTTTAGTGAAATACTCACCATTGACTAAATTTTGAGTTTATGTATTTCTGCTATATTAAACCAATTAAAATATACATGGAAATTGAGATCTTTATAGTTGTTGTGATTTCTTTATATGTAATTTACATGTAACTTAAAAAATTTTGCCAGCATTACCGTAACATTGAATTTATGATTTTAATTAATGTGACAATTTCTATTGGTCTCTCACTGGATCCCTTACATATGTGGTGTGGTTGGCAGAGTAATGCCCCTGCTCCGCGAAAAAAGGTCCACATCTTTATCTCCCAAACCTGTGAATATTACCTTTCTTTGCAGATATAATTAAGTTTAAGATTTTGAGATGGGGAGATGATCCTGGATTTCCGAGGTGGGCCCGATACAATCACAAGGAGTCTTGTAAGAGTCCGGTGGAGAGAAGAAGCAGTGGTGGAAGCTGAGGGGGAAGTGGTGCCCTCGCGGCAGGAGGCCGTGAGCCAGATAAGGCAGACGGCCTCTAGGAGCTTGACAAGGCAAATAATGCGTTTCTCTCCTAGAGCTGCCACAAGGAATGCAGCCGTGCGAAACTTTTGATTTTAGCTCTGTGAGAATGACTTTCAGCCTTCTGACTCTAAAATTCTAAGACAATAAATTTGCATTGTTTCAAGCCATGAAATTCGAGGTAATTTGTTACAGCAGCAAGAGGAAACTGAAGTTTCCTTCAGTTTTCCACTCCTTCAGTTTTCCACTCCTGGAAGCAAGAAGTGACTTGCAGCAGAAATATAAAGTAGAGAAAGGGAAAGGAGGCTTAAATTACTGAACCAAATTTTATGATTATTTGTTCTCTTCTGAAAGACAGGAGCCTGTGACATAATTTCAATAGATGACATTAGATGATGCCCTTTCTTAGTTATATCATACAGATTAGTGATGTAAGAATTTTTTCACAAAGTATAGTTTTAAGAAAATTTTTGTAGGTAGAACCCATAAATGAATGACCTTCCTTTGCCTAATCTAGATATAATCTTTATTAACATTATACAGTTTTAATCCTCGTAGGTCTGTGTAGCTACTTTGACCTATAATAGGAACTCCTTAACAAAAACAGTCAAGGTTAATAAAAAAAGTCAAGGAATAATTAAGAATTAGGTGTATAATACATATTTATCTTTTTTAAACATGCAAAACATAAAAGTACATGCAGTCACCTTTTGATGAAGGGCCAAGACCTTTTCTATAATGGTCCTTTGATTGGTATTTTATCTGATAATTTTTAGATAAATCCACCTTAAGGTTTTGCCTATAATTTCCAGTTTTTGTTTCTTTAAAGTATCAATAATTTAAAGATGTGGAGAAAATCTGAATGCAACAATCTGTCAAAATTTTTAAAAATAATTTCCTACATATTTTGTGTTAATTTTTATAATTTTCTCCTTTATTTTATAGGCTTTTTTCCACCCAATCTAATTTGATAGTTTATGTTTGTGTGTGTGAGAATGATTTTATCTAGACTTTCCAAAGTATCCCATTTGGTTTTCACAGTAACATAGACTAAAATTTGTACTTATAATGCATTTATTTAAAATAAAATACCTGACATAACACATTTTTGAAAAAACACAACCCACTCTTGATAAGTATGTGAATCTACTGCTGAAGGCAGGAGTGTCCTAGAGAGGAGCCCAGTAATACTAAACGGTCAGCATGCTCTGGGAGTCGGTTCTACAGAGGGAACAGAATGTCAGGCAAACAAATGAGTTCGTGTGAAAGCAACTCCAGTAATCTTATCTTTTTCCTCTTCAGTATAACTTTTAAAAGTAATCTTTGGTCACTAATTGCTGTCTGGCTTTCACTTAGACTAGAGTAGAGGTTCACTTACATTCTCACTGCCCATCTCTAAGCAAAGTCTTCACAATCTCTCTCCTGGATTATTCTAAAAGCCTCTGAACCAGTTTCCCTACCTCTATAGCCTTTTCTTCATCAATCCTTGCAAAGTCACAGCTCTACTGTTACTCCTTTCTTCAAAATCCATAGCTTTTCTGGGGTGAATTTAGTCCTTGGAGGATGGTCATGAAGAATCTTGGTGTTCAAGGACAGAATTTCCTAATAATATGTTTTTATGGCTTCTTCTTTTTCTTACCTCTCTCCTATCATGGTCAGATACCTTTTTAGGGTTCATGGATAAAAGGTGCAATTATTCTGCCAATATACAAGAAAAGAGGTGCACATCTCCCTTCTTAGATAAACTACACAGTCCAGAGAGCTGAGGTCAGAATTCATTTCTTTCCTTCCTATCTGCTATGTTGAAAGAGTTTTATTGTTAGTTTCTGTTTATAAAAGTGATATAATTTCTTACCTTCTGGTATTATCTAACATATTTATAAGTGATATTGTGATATCGTTTCTCACCTTCTAGTGTTATCTGATATATTGAGCAAGAGGCACACAGATTTAAAATAATTTGCTTTATGTCAAAGTACATTATTAGATTAAGGAGCTTCCCTGGCTTGTGTGCTTGTGTGTGTGTGTGTGTGTGTGTGTGTGTGTGCACAAATGCTCTTCACCAGAGCAAGCTGCTTTTGATAGTAATCACCGGGTAGATATTAAAATAATTAACTAAAACATCATAGCTCAGGTTTAAACATATAAGTAAAGAGGTACAAGATATAATGTTCATTTATTAATAATTTAGAATTTTAAAAGGAAAAACAGAAATAATTATTACCGACTTTTTCTTTGCTTGTAATTCAGAGAAGTAAATTTCAGCTTTTGCTTTATCATCTGAATTCACAGGAATTTCATCTAACATTTGTAAGTTAGGTAGTTTAAATATGAGCACATGGCGATGTAGCATTTTTCTACAAATCTGAAAAAAGTTTAAAATAACAATTTATTCCTTTAAAAAAACCTTTGATTTCAAAGTTAACCTTTAAAGAGAAGGAAATTTAGCATAGGCAGCAAAGATGACAGATAATATCTAATTTGTAGTATGAGATGATATGAATATGAGCTCCCTTTCTGAAAGATTTCTTAATTCCCTGTTATGCTAAATGAAGATAAAAAAATTTTTTTAAACCAAGGCTACCATTTGAGATTTGGTCTCTTTTGGAGTAAATAATATTCATATATACTGAACATGTAATGAATATACAATATTCACTAACTATAGGCATGTAGTTAATCCCAATTTATGAATAGGATTATGTTATAGAAGTTCACTTATAAGTAGTTTGAAACTTATATTTTCACGTAGACATGACCCAATTTAATTAAATATACATCTGTTGAACTGTATGATCCATCACTTCATAAGTCAACCTACTGTAAAAAAATATTTGCATGTGAGCATAAGAAGCTGTGTAGAAAGAGTTAACATAGTAGGTGGAAGCTATTAGCTTTGGAAGATTCTGCTTGCAAGGATTCATCCTGACTAGTGTTTGGTACTTGGACTTTGGAAACATTCCCACCATTCCTTAATTGATAAGGGTAGTTCACTGTGCTTAGACTACTTATACAAACAAATGATTTATGCTCAACCTGCTTTCCTTCTGGGAGTCTGGGATTTAGTACATGATAGGCATTGGGTACCCAGGTGACTAGACCCCAACAAAATTCTTGAATGCTAAGTCCAGTGGGAGTCCCTGAGCAGAAACAACATACATGTTGCTGCATTTTCATTGCTGGGTGAAGTGTACCCTGTATAACCCCCTCACGGGAGAGAAAGAACATAAGGAAGCCTGTACATAGATTCCTCCAGACTCTGCCTGTGTCTTTTCCTCTCACCACCGGGCTGTGTGTCCTCACTATGTCACTATATAAATCTTAGCCCTGAGTACAAGTATATGCTAAGTCCCATGATTGCTTCCAGCAAATCTCTGAATGTGGAGGAGATCTTGGGTACTGATAACACAGAAAAAGTGTGCAGCATGGTTTGGGACAGCAAAAACAAAACAATCATCAAGAGGGAGTGAAGAAATCTATTTTTTGAAAAGTGTAGTAGATAAATATTAATGGAGTGAGATCCCTAAAACACATAATTGAGTATAAAAAAAAATTTGACCACACTCTAGGTCATAAAGCAAGTTTGATAAATACAAAAGAATGTATAAATAGACTATGTCCTCTGACTAAAATGAAGTAACATTAGAAATAAATGATAAAGATATAACCAAAAACACCTCATAGGTTTGTAATTCACACACACAAAAAGAAATCTTTTGGAAAGCAGATTTTAAGAAAAAAAGAATAGGAAAACCATTACATGTCAAAACTTTTGGGATGATGATAAAGCAGTATTTTATGACCTAAAACTTATTCATTTAGAAAAAATATTAAAAATTAATGAACTAAACATCCTACTTAAGAATTTTTTGGACTAAATTCCAAGAAACTAACAGAAGGAAATAACAAAGGGTGGAAATTAATGAAATAAAAAAAATGATACACTTGATAAAACCAAAGTATGGTTCATTGAAGAGATTAAAACAATATACATATTTTTAGCAAGACTTACCAAGAATAAAAGAAAAATAACAAAAATCAGTGAATTTAGATATAAGAAAGGTGACAAAACAGAGATATAGTGGAGATTTTAAAAATACATTTAAAATTTAAACGGCTTGCAAATAAGGGCAATTTTATAGAAAAATATGACTTCTCAATTCTGACTTTTGAGAAATAGAAAACATGGCTACATTTATAGCCATTAAAGAATTCAAATACATAGTTTAAAATATAATTTCAAAAAATATTAAGCCCAGATGGTTTTAGAGATAAGATCTGATTATCTTTCAAGGAACATGAAAGTTCTTATAAACTAATTCTAAAACTAGAAAAAGAAGGAGATTAATTTTATGAGACAAGACCAACCTTGATGAACTTGAAAACAATAGTGTAAGAAGATAAAATTATAGGATAATTTTAATTTTACTTATTTTCATAGATACAGATATCCTACATGAAATCTCTGCAAATTGAATCTAGAAAGTATAAAATATGTCTACATAGTATTCATCCTAGGAATTTAATGATGGTTTAATACTAGAGTCTATTTACATATTAATATATTAAAGAAAAAAACTATATTACTAATTAGTCAAAATTTGGTGTGCCCCATGATACAAACAGGTGGTAAACTGGAATTAGAAAGAACTTCCTTAAAATGTTGAAGGTTTTCTACCCATAACCTATAGCAAACATCATATTTAATAGTGATAACTTAGAAGCATTCTTCTGAATCAGTAACTTGCTATTAGTGCTTCTATTCAACACTGTACTAGTGTTCCTAATCAGCCCAGTAAGAGAAGTAAAGAAAATAAAAAACATAAAGATTGGAAAGAAATAATAGTGTCATTATTTGCAGATAATATGATAGTCAACAGAGAAAAGTCAACAAAATTTACAATCCATAAGAACTGAAAAGAGAGCAAAATTTCTGGACAAAGAGGAATACACAAAAATCAGAATTTCTAAACTCCAGCACCATACCATTAGAAAAATGTAAAACAATATTGTTTAAAAGAGCTATTAGAACAGAATAAAGTTAACCAAAGATGATTAAAACCTGTAGGAGTAAATTATAAATCTCTATTGAAGGACACAAAATAAATATTAGGATATTTGTGTTTATGGATGGGAAAGCTGAATACTATAAATATTAGGGGAGACTGCTTATTATTTTTTGTTTTCATGGTGGAAATAGCTCTATGATGTGGCACGAATGGGCTTTTTCAACCCCTTCAACGCTGCACTAGGGGAAACAGAATGATTTAACTGACTAATCTGGGAAAATTGAACTGGGCATGTTTAGCTCCTGTCTTCCCTCCGGGAAGGAGCTTATTACAAGAATGCCTTCTCCTCCTCCAGGCAAGTTCTCCTCCCATGTGGAAAGGTCTCACTCAAGTATTTCCTGTTACTGGGTGATCACGACTTGTCTGTTTCTGGGATGTAATGTCAGGGCCATTTAACTTTCTCACCAAGCTAAGCAAAATATTTTTGCCTCTCTGTTTGCCACTGTCATATTTCTCAATTTGTTCAGATGTTAGGTGAATAAGGGTACTACTTATTTGATTCTTTCAAAGACTTCAACAGGAAAGGTGGCAAATTCTCCCCAGAATTAATTTATAAATTCAATGCAATTTTAATTAAAATATTTACAAAATATCTTCCAAATAACTTGAGAAGTTGTTTCCTAAAACTCATAGGAAGTGTAAAGGACCAAGAACAGCCAAGACAAGGAAGAAAGAAAAAGAGGAAAAGGGGGAAGAGAAGGAAAATTAAAGGTGCTTTTACTCTACCAGACATGAAGACTTAATATAAAACTTTAGTAATCCACACAATGTAATATTGGCACAGGGATTGACAAATAAGCAAATGGATACATTGTAGAACCCTGAAACAGACCCTCTTACATATGACAATGGCAGCTTCTATTGTAATCAGTTAGAAGACACTTGTCAATAAATTGTGCTTGGATAACTGTCTATGCATATGGAAACAGATACAATTAAATCTGTTCTTACATTATATAAAAATAAATATAAACAACTATAAGTAAATTGACAATAAATTAGAAAAGTAACATACTCACTGGATTGCCATAAACTGTAAGCTCTCTAAGAGAAGAGATAACATCAAGTTTTTCCAGTTCTGCTATATCCTATTCAAGAGTTAATCAATAAATTATTATTTGGTTAGATACAACATCTTTAAATATACACTGAGTTCAAGTAATTATTCGTAAGGGTTGGACTGCAGTTAGCTCATGATTGAATCTTCTGAAGTGAGCTTGAGTGAAAACATTCTGTATCAAGACAGATCTGTGTACCATTGATTTTAAATATGTGATTAGCAAAGATGATATTCAAACATGGGAAATAGGGCATATAGCAGCACTGGCAAGAGAAGGCCAAATTTTTCTGAGGAAAGTTATGATCTGGGACTCAGAATGTATTTAGTTAATTCCCCAGATGTTTTATGCACAAGTGTGGAAAAGAAGGTGAATCCAGCCTGAACAATTTCAAAGGTATACATTAAACACAAGCTTAACTATAAAAGAACATGTGATATTGACGGAACACATCCTGATGTATTTGCTGGGAATATACATAGTTGAAAAATGATTTCCCTAGCTGAATGACTTGCCTTCCACACTGGATGTAATTATTTATTATTACCTATTTAACATTGGTGAAACATTACAAATACATTTTAGTTTTTGCCAAGTTTCCCAAAATGCTATGTCTGACAAAATTTTGACAACAAACTCAGTTTAAGATTGTTGCTAGTTCATAGTAATAAAGCAAATTTATTGATAAGCTCTGTTATTTGGAATGATGAGTGGACTTATCCAATTCATCTAGTAACTATAAAAAATTTAGACCTATTTTAGGTCATTTGAGAGTGTAATTTGGTTTTTAAAATGATATTACTATTTTGATTTTGGAAGTATCATAAGGGAGGACTTTGAAAATTCTGACAGGTCAGTTATCTATAGAGATATTGTGTACATGACACACTGGTGGTTCCTACCTGTGAAACCATAATCTGACTGGAAGTATAGAAATATGAAAAGTCTTACATTTTTTCAATTATAACAGTGTTCATTAGTGAAGTATTTCTAACCAAAATGTTTGTTTCCCATGTAATATGTTAATGAGAAACAGAGTTTTAAATTTATAGAAGACAGTACTTGTATAATAAGACATCAAGCTAATTAATATTTGTAATTGGGGGAAGAGAGCTGATGTGTTCCCATTTTTAATATAGGGTATTTTTTACAGTGATGTGTTAGAAGTTAGTTTATACTGACTCACAAAAGTCAATTGGTAAATTTTCAGGAATTTTTTGAGATGGTGTTTTAATTTGAAATTGGCTATGGTAGAAGAAATTACACCATGGAAATTGGCAAATGCTATTGATTATGACTTTTTTCCCCTGGAGAGCCAGCTGTTAAACATTAACCAGCACACCAATGGTTGTTAACCTTTTGAGTACTTTATCAGGATAAGTGCTTATGGCAATTATGTGTAGGCCTGGATTGGGACCTTTCATTTAGGGCAAGAAATAGCAATGGCCTATTTCCAGCAGTCATTTCCAGCCTCAGGTGATTACTAAGATGTTTAAAAGTAGAGACAGTTGGAAGCCAGATAGGGTAATCTTTAGATACAGGGACCAAACAGGACTATAAAGCCAATCTAATAACTCATTTCAGTTGTGTCTGTGATTCCTCTTGCAGAAGCAAGACTACAGGCAACAGTGTTCTAAATCTAAATTATTGGTCATGAGGGCTAAGTCAAAACCTTCACACTGAAATCTGTTATCTAGGATATGCAGCTTATGAAAGACTTTAAAGTAAGTTAATGATGGACAGCATATACCTTCATTTGAAGCACTGTGGTTTTACTAATTTTTCAATGCTTTCTCCCTCCTATCCTGTAAATCTATCAATCCAAGGGTTATAATCTGATTGCCCAGGTCTGGAAATTAATGCTGCTGTTAGCCTACCCATGTTGGTATGACTCTAGAGAGAAAATCTCTCCCCCAAAGGAAATTTGAATGGAGAGTTAAGAATTTTGAAAAGCAGTATTTTCAGTAGAATTAAACAGAATCTCCAACTTAACCTTGTTATTCCTCTCAGTTTGCTTTTCCCAGCTAAATGTATGGTCATATTAAGGTATCATATTGGTGGTTAGAATAAATAGAATATCAGCTGATCTGCTATTTGTTCACCTCCTTTAGGGACTAGTGGAGTGGGGAGGTGGAACAGGGACCCTCTTGGGGAAAAGCATTTTTCTGGTTTAATTTTCTTATAAGTACAATGGTAAGTAGATGGCCTGTCAAATAAACCAATGGTATTTCCTAGGAAGAAGGTCCTTATTTATGAGCTGCTCTTAGTAGGATCTCCCTGGTTAAGGACTGCTTATAATAAATAAATAAACCTAGAATCTATAGAATTATCAAGCATGTCTTCCTATAAAATGTCATGTAAGCTCAAGTATAAACTGGAGGTATTTCATAAATGAAATGCTCCCTTGTTGTATGAGATCATCACCTCCCACAAAAGTAACACTTTTGGAGATCTTATGTTTTTTATCTTAAGCTAAGTAGTGTGTGGGTGAGATGTTGAAAGAAAGGACCTGAGAAGACATAGGAATGTCCCAGTCCCTGTGTATCCTTAATATTATAAGTAAAGTTTGATACTGGGTAAGAGCTCTGATTCATGTAAGTCTAATTTGACAGTCTTTTGTGTCAGCTCAGTTGCTGTCAATGGAAACATTTCCCATAGGACAGCAATTTTTCTAATTTAGGTTTCCTCTGGATAAAGCTTTGGAAGAAACATGGTCAGTTTTGTCAGGCTTTTCTCAGATGAATGTCTGAGCCTTGATAAATTAGTTATATGTTATTTTTCTCTGTATGTGTATTTCCTAGTTGCTACATAGAAAAGGGCACTGCTCATGATTTCCTCTAGCCTTGAACAAGCTTTTATATCACCCCAAAAAAGGCTTCCTGAACTCTAGCACGTACAGCCACAAATACTGATTGTGAATCTACTGTGGACCAGGCGCTATACAAATGTGGGCAAGACAGACTTGGTCCCTTCACCTGGGGGGCATTCCACACTTCAGTTAGTCTTCGAGGTCATCTTAGAGGTATGGGCAGAAGTAGTTAAACTGGTAAAAAGAGGGCCAACAGATGATCATTTGAGAGAAATGTTAGGGCTATTTATGTATATATATATATATATTTTTTTACAATTAACTAAAGACTTTACCTGAATTTTGCCAGTTTGAAACTTTCTTAGATTCCAAAGTCATAATTAACTAATCTGATATTTGGTATACAATAAGCTTGTAATAAGAGATTTAAGGTCTTCCATATAAATGCATACATTTTGTGCATTTTTTTTGGTATCATTAATCTACAATTACCTCAGGAACATTATGTTTACTAGACTCCCCCCATCACCAAGTTCCCCCCACATACCCCATTACAGTCACTGTCCATCAGCGTAGTAAGATGCTGTAGAATCACTACTTGTCTTCTCTGTGTGGTACACCCCTCCCTTTGCCCCCCACCACATTATACATGCTAATCATAATGTCCCCTTTCTTTCTCCCCCCCTTCTCCCTCCCTCCCCACCCCTCCTCCCTAGTCCCTTTCCCTTTGGTAACTGTTAGTCCATTCTTGGGTTCTGTGATTCTGCTGCTGTTTTGCTCCTTCAGTTTTTTCTTTGTTCTTATACTCCACAGATGAGTGAAATCATTTGATACTTGTCTTTCTCTGCCTGGCTTATATTACTGAGCATAATACCCTCTAGCTCCATCCATGTTGTTGCAAATGGTAGGATTTGTTTACTTCTTATGGCTGAATAATATTCCATTGTGTATATGCACCACATCTTCTTTATCCATTCCTCTAATGATGGACACTTAGGTTGCTTCCATTTCTTGGCTATTGTGAATAGAGCTGTGACAAACATAGGGGTGCATATGTCTTTTTCAAACTGGGCTGCTGCATTCCCAGAGTAAATTCCTAGAAGTGGAATTCCTGGGTCATATGGTATTTCTATTTTGAGTTTTCTGAGGAACCTTATTTATGTATACTTTTAACCCTCTTATTTGTATACCATACCCCAGCTGCCACTGCCCATTTTTGGGCCTCCACCCCCTGCACCTGCCTGAGGAGAGAGTCTGAGTAGGCTCAGTTGGGCCAGCAACCTAATGGAAACAGGTTGAATTCTGAGCCTTTAAAACTAAGGCAGGATCGAGGAAATTGGGGAAAACGATGGCAGAATAGGAAAGCAAGGTGGAAACCTCCTCCCACAAACACACCAAGGAAGCAACTACAGCAAATTCAACCAAACATGAAAATGACCTAAAGACTTCAGAGCAGACCACCTACACCTGGGAAAGAAGAGAAGACCACACAGAAAAGGGTGAAGTGGCATAGCCACAACTGAGCAGGACCCAGGCCCTTCCCCCATCCCAGCCCACAGGTGGGAGGAAGAGGAACAGAGTGGGGAGGAGATAGGTGCACACCTGCACCTGGCCCTGGAGATATGCTTTGGGAGTGCAAGGCCACATTGCATTGGGTTCTGGTGATTAGTGGGGCTGGACACCAGGGACAGCTGGAACACTCTGGGAGGCTGACACTCTAGCAACTTGTGGAGGACAGACATGCTCCACTGGTCCCACTGAGACCCAAAGCAGAGGCAGCAGTTTGAAAGATATTCCAGCAGCAGAAGGGGTTCCCTAGGAGCAAGGGATGGATGCAGCTGTCTTCACAGGAGAGAAAACAGGTAGACATATCTCCCCAGTCCTCTCTTAACCCAACGGGTCGAGCACTCTCAGGAGCTCCAGATGCTCCATCCCCCTCACTGGCAGCTCAACCCAGGGGGATTACTTGCACCTCCAGTGTGCATGCTGACTCTGCCCAGCTGAGTCAGAGTTTGCTGCCTGGCAGGTAAAGGGAGGCTCTCCCAGCTTTCTTGGTCCTGTCTCTGCCCAACTGGGGAGGCGCCTGCAGGAGCCAGCTGTGAGAGCATCTTCTTCCCTGTGGGAAGCCAAACCCCATGCTGTGTGCCTGGCCACCACCAGGGGGCACCCACACCATTTGCTGCCACAGTTGAACCCTGCCACCATGTGATTCACTGTGTCCTGCCCTGCTCCAGAGCATCACAACTGCACAACACATTCTGTCAACCCTGCAGTCCAGCCATCACTGCAGGACAGGCAGAGAGTGGTCCTGCCAACAACAATCACAGCAAAAGCTCCTGCTCTGATCACAAAGGGTGGGCTAAGGCAAACTGCAGACCACTGCAGGCAGGCAGACAGAAAGGTGGCGCTGCCCATTGCCCACCAAAAGCAACTGGGGCTTTACTGCAAAGGAAGACCAGGCACTGTACAGTAAAGAGTTTTGAGTTCCTTCTTCATAAAGTCATTACTCTCTCTCTCTAGACCAGGAAGCATAGCAGAACCATCTAATACAAAGAAGAAACACAGAAACCCTCACAAAATGAGGAAGCAGAGGAATATGTTTTAAACAAAACTACAGGATAAGACACCAGAAGGAGGGCAAAATGAAACGGAGATTGCCAATCTTCTTGATAAAGATTTATAAGCAAAAGTCATAAATATGCTCACGGATCTGCATATTTGAAAAGTATCAAAGTATCAAAAGATCTTACGGAGGACTTCAACAAAGAGATACAAGAGTTGAAAAGGAGCCACTCAGAGCTGAACATACAAAAACTGAAATGAAATATACAATGGGGGGAATGAATAATAGATTTCTGCAAGTAGAGGAGACAATCTATGGAATGGAAACTAGAGAAGAATGGGAAGACAATGAAGCTTAAGAACAGAGAGAACAAGGAATTTCTAGGAATGAAACAATGATGAGAGAGCTGTGTGACCAATCCAAATGAAACAATATTCACATAATAGGGGTACCAGAGAGAGAAGAGACAAAGGGATAGAAAGTCTCTTTGAGGAAATAATTGATGAAAATTTCCTTCCCCAATCTAAGGAAGGAAATAGACAGTTGGGTCATGGAAGTACAGAGAGACCCTAATAAAAGGAACCCCAGGAAAACAACACCAAGACATAATAATTAAAATGATGAAGATTAAGGATAAGGAAAGAGTCCTGAAAGCAACTTGAGAGAGAAAAAAGATTAATTATAAGGGAAACCCCATCAAACTATCAACAGGCTTCTCTGCAGAAAATTTATAGGCCAGATGTAGTGGGGGGGGGGTGCACAGGGAAGGCAGTATAGTACAGAGAAGACAAGTAGTGATTCTATAGCATCTTAGAATGCTGATGGACAGTGACTGTAATGGGGTATGTGGTGGGGACTTGATAATGGGCAGAATCTAGTAACCACAATGTTGTTCATGTAATTGTATACTAATGACACCAAAAAAAAAAAATTTACAGGCCAGAAGAGAGTGGCATGAAATACTTATGTACTGAAACAGAAGGACCTTCAACCAAGAATCCTCTACCCAGAAAGATCATCATTAAAATTTAAAGAGATTAAACAATTCCCAGATAAATGAAGGCTCAAGGAATTTATAACCACTAAACCAGCATTAAAGGATATGGTAAAGGGACTGCTGTAGATGGAAATGTTCCTAAGACTAAATAGTTCTCAACAGTGAAAATAAATCTAGAGTAAAGGTAGTAGACCAATTACTTACTAAGCAAGTATGAAATTAAAGCAAAAGTAGTAAAACAGACTATACACAAAATCAGTCAAGGGATACCCAAAAAGTGCAGATTATGGCATCTAATACATAAAATGTGGAGAAGGAAGAAGAGGGAAAAAGAAGTACTTCTGGATTGTGTTTGAAATAGAGCAATTATCAAGTTAATATAGACTGCTATATACTTGGGAAGCTATCCTTGAACCTAACGGTAGCCATAAACCTAAAGCCTTTAATAAATACACAAAAAATTAAAGAGAACTCCAACCATAATATTAAAGAAAATCTTCAATAACAAGAGAAGAGTATGAGAGAGGAAGAAAGGAACAGAGAGGAGCTATAAAAACAACCAGAAAACAATTACTAAAATGGCAAAAATTACATATCTACCAATAATTACCTTAAACGTAAATAGACTAAATGCACCAATGAAAAGACATACAGGAGCAGAATGGATAAAGAAACAAGACCCAACTATATGCTGCTTACAGGAAACTCATTTCAGACCCAAAGACATATACAGATTAAAAGTGAAGCGATGAAAGAAAATATTTCATGCAAAAAATGGAGAAAAAAGCAGAAGTAGCAGTACTTATATCAGACAAAATAGATTTCAAAACAAAGAAAGTAACGAGAGACAAAGGACATTACACAATGATAAAGGAGTCAGTTCAACAAGAGGATATAAATACCTATGCACCCAACATAGAAGTACCTAAATATGTAAAACAAAGACTAACAGAATTAAAGGGGGAAATGGATTGCAACACGTTTATTTTAGGAGACTTTACATATCTCTCACATCAATAGACAGATCAACCAGACAGAAAATAAATAAGGAAACACAGGCACTGAACAATATATTAGATCAGATGGACTTAACAGATATCTACAGAACATTGCACCCCAAAGCAGGAGGATACACATTTTTCTCAAGTGTACATTGAATGTTCTCCAGAATAGAGCACATATTAGCCCACAAAAAGAGCCTCAATAAATTTAAAAAGATTGAAATTGTGTCAAGCAGCTTCTCACACCCAATAGTATGAAACTGGAAATAAATTACACAAAGAAAACACAAAAGGCTACAAACATGGAGGCTAAACAACATGTTTCTATATAACCAAGGGATCAATGAACAAATTAAAAGAGAAATCAAGCAATACATGGAGACAAATGAAAACAAAAATTCAACAGTCCAAAATTTGTGGGACATGGCAAAAGCAGTTCTAAGAGGGAAGTACAGAACAATACAGGCCTACCTCAAGAAACAAGAACAATTGCAAATAAACAGTCTAAACTAAACTCCCAATTAAAGAAACTATAAAAAGAAGAACAAATAAAGCCCTAAGTTAGTAGAAGGAGAGAAAAATAAAGATCAGAGCAGAAATAAATAGAGAAGAATAAAACAATAGAATAAATCAATGAAACCAAGAGCTGGTTCTTTGAGAAAATAAACAAAATAGATAAACCCCTAACTGTACTTATCAAGAAAAAAAGAGAGAGTACAAAAATAAATAGAATTAGAAATGAAGAAGGAATAGTCACAACAGATACCATGGAAATGCAAAGAATTATTAGTGAATATGAAAAATTATATGTCAATAAATTGGACAACCCAGAAGAAATGGACAACTTTCTGGCAGGTACAACCTTCCTAGACTGACCCAGGAAGAAACAGAAATCTGAACAGATCAATTACCAGAAACGAAACTGAACTGGTAATAAAAAAACTACCAATAAACAAAACGCCACGACCAGACAGCCTCATAGCTGCATTTTACCAAATATTTAAAGAAGAGCTAATACTTATTTCTCTTTAAATATTTCAAAATGTAGAAGAGGAGGGAATACTTCCAAACTCATTCTGTGAAGCCAGCATCACTCTAATACCAAAACCAAAAAAAGAAAATGATAGACCAATATCCCTGATGAAAATAGATGTAAAAATCCTTAACAAAATATTAGCAAAACAAATTCAAAAGCATATCAAAAGGATCATCTATCATGATCAAGTGGGATTTACTCCAGGAATGCAAGGATGGTATAATGTTCATAAACCAACCAACACCATACACCACATTGACAAAAAGGATAAAAACCACATGATCATTTCAATAGATGCTAAAAAAGCATTTGACAGAATTCAACATCCCTTCATGATAAAAACTTTCAACAAAATGGGTATAAAGGGTAAGTACCTCAACATAATAAAGGCCATATATGACAAACCCACAGCTAACATTATACTGAATGGCAAAAAGCTGAAAGCTTTTCCTCTAAGATTAGGAACAAGACAAGGATATCCACTCTCACCGCCTTTATTCAATATGGCACTAGCCACAGCAATCAGACAACACAAAGAGATAAAAGGCATCCAAATTAGTAAAAGTTAAACTGTTACTATTTGCAGATGACATGATCTTATACATAGAAAACCCTAAAGACTCCAGAAAAAAACTATTAGAACTAATAACTAGATTCAGCAAAGTTGCAGGATACAAAATTAATACACAGAAATCTGTTGTGTTTCTGTATACTAACAATGAACTAGCAGAAAGAGAAATCAGGAAAACAATTCCATTTACAATTCCACCAAAAAGAATAAAATACCCAGGAATAAACCTAACCAAGGAGGTGCAAGCCCTGTACTCTGAAAACTACAAGACACTCCTAAGAGAAATTAAAGAGGACACTAACAAATGGAAATTCATCCCATGCTCTTGGCTAGGAAGAATTAATATTGTCAAAATGGCCATCCTGCCTAAAGCAGTCTACAGATTCAATGCAATCCCTATCAAAATATCAACAGCATTCTTCAATGAACTGGAACAAATACTTCTAAAATTCATATGGAACCACAAAAGACCCCGAATAGCCAAAGCAATCCTGAGAAGGAAGAATAAAGCAGGGGGGATCTCACTTCCCAACTTCAAGCTCTACTACAAAGCCACAGTAATCAAGACAATTTGGTACTGGCCAAGAACAGACCAATAGATCAATGGAACATTAATAGAGAGCTCAAATGTAAACCCACACATATATGGTCAATTGATATATGATAAATGAGTCATGAATATACAATGGGGAAAAGACAGCCTCTTCAATAACTGGTGTCGGGAAAGTTGGACAGCTACATGCAAGAGAATGAAACTGGATTACTGCCTAACTCCACACACAAAAATAAACTCAAAATTAATTAAAGACCTGAATGTAAGACATGAAACCATAAAACTCTTAGAAGAAAACTTGGGCAAAAATCTTTTGAACATAAGTATGAGCAATTTTTGCCTGGACACTTATCCTCGGGCAAGGGAAACAAAATAAAAAACGAACAAGTGGCACTACATCAATCTTAGAAGCTTCTGTACAGCAAAGGACACCATCAGTAGAACAAAAAGGTATCCTACAGTATGGGAGAATATATTCTTAAATGACTCATCTAATAAGGGGTCAATATCCAAAATATATAAAGAACTCATAGACTCAACACCCAAAAAACAAATAATCCAATTAAAAAAATGGGTGGAAGACCTGAACAATTTTCCCAAAGAATACAGATGGCCAACAGGCACATGAGAAGATGCTGCACATAGCTGATGATCATGGAAATGCAAATCAAATCCACAATGAGATATCACCTCACACCAGTTAGGATAGCCAGTATCGAAAAGACTAAGAACAGCAAATGCCAGCAAGGATGTGGAGAAAGGGGAACCCTCCTACACTGCTGGTGGGAATGTAAACTGGTTCAACCATTGTGGAAAACAGTATGAGGTTCCTCAAAAAATTAAAAATAGAAATACTATAGGACCTAGTGATTCCACTTCTAGGAATTTAACCAAAGAACACAAAATTCCTTATTTTAAAAGACATATGCACCTCTATGTTCACTACTACGTTATTTACAATAACCAAGATATGGAAACAACCTAAGTGTCCATCAATAATAGATGAATGGATAAAGAAGATGTGGTACATAAACACAATGGAATATTATTCAGCCATAAAAAGAAAAGAAATCCTGCCATTTGCAACAACATGGATGGATCTAGAGGATATTATGTCAGTGAAATAAGCCAGTTAGAGAAAGATAAATACCCTATGATTTCACTTATTTTTGGAATATAAAAACAAAGCAAAACAGAATGAATGTAATAGCAGCAGCCTCATGGACACTGAGAAGTAACTGGTGGTTACCATGGGGGAGGAGCTGTGGCAGGTGGGTGATGGTGAGGGGGATAAAGGGGCACAAAATTCTTAATCATAATATAAGTTAGTCACGGAGATAGTAGTACAGCATGGAGAATACAGTCAATGATTCTGTAACATCTTTCTATCTTGACAGATAGTAATCACACTAGAGGGGGTGAGGATTTAATAGTATGGGTAACTATTGAGCCACTGTGTTGTATATTTGAAACCAATATAAGATTGTATAACCATGATATTTCAATTAAAAAAAAGCAAAAAAACTCAAAAACAAACTAAAGCAGGATCCTATCTAAGGAAATATTGAGTGGGGAGAGATGGACTATTAAAGCCAAGTCAAAGCCTATTATCAGGAGTTGAATCAAATGTTGGCTACACCAAGTATATATGCCAAATTTAAAGGCTAGAGGGTGTCTGGGATTGAGATGCAGAAATAGCTTGGATCAAGAACAGTCAGGGAAAAAAGACATCTCTTAGAGAAGACTGCTGTGAGGAGCTTTCAAACATTTAGGGATAACCTTTTTAGCAGGTGGCTGCATGTGGATTGGTTGGGTTTACAGGCTAGAAGCAGGGTGGACATCTCGCCTCACAGACTATTTACATGCCTCTGCAATAAAGAGCATTAGATAGCATATAAATGATGAGTAACACCCCAGCAAAATTTTCCTTGCTGTCTTTGGAAGCTTATATTCAAAGGAAGTAAGTTGTGTAAAATCTCGTAACAAAAACCAAAATAATGTTACCTGGATTTTATTATATCCTAGGAACAGTTTCTCTAGTTTTACCAAAGGTTGCAATTTGCTCAGCTCTTGTAGTCTGTTTTCCTCCAGGTGAAGTGTCAACAGAGAGCTGGGTTTGGCAAAGGCACTGTCATTAAATGCTCTGATGCGGTTATGGTCCACTACCAATTCTTGAAGGACTACTAAATTGTCAAGCCCTTCAACATGACTGATTTCATTCCCTGAGAAAAGATAAATCATGACATGACTGGTGAGCCACACTTCCTGAATAAAAGGTTATCTAACTTCATTTAAGTATTTTTTCAAGTGATTTTTTAAAAAGTGAAGTATTAAAAAGAACATATTACTTATTTCCTAAGTATTTATGACTTCACCCACCATCTCCTCTGGGATAATTCTAGAATACACATCCCCAGTCCTGACCTGTGGTCCAGTGAAAAAGTTTCTATTTTTTCCCAAAACTGTGACAACACAAACTAATCTTTCCCTACTGCAAATGAGCAACCTTTCCCCATGACTTTGTCTGGCTTTAGTCCCTCTTTTTGCCTTATCTCCTACTGAAATCATGAAAACATCTGGAACTATTTTTTCTCTCCTTATATATCTAATTAGTTAAGTGCTAATATTTCCTTCTTTTAAGCTGCATTTTTGGACTCACCTTTCACCCTTCCCCCTGACACCACTCTGGCCCAGGCCCTTATTACATCACTGACACTGGATAGAAAATGCATGAACTTTGGAGTCAGAGCCGTGTTTGACTCTGTGCCATACCACTGATAAGCATAGACTTAGGTAAATTATTTAACCAAACTCAGATTCGATTTCTTTTTTGTAAAATTACTTACCATGCTGGGTTGCTGTAAACGTTGAATGAGATCATATATGTAGATGAACACCTTGCCCAATGACTAAGTAAACAGTAGCTGTTATTGTCAAAGTAAACTGCCTCACTTCTTGTGTAAGCTTCCCTGCTCTGATTTGCCATGCTAGACATGGCAGAACACACTGCAGCTTTATGTTACTAGAATAAAACAGACCTTCCGGGGTTAGGCTGTCTGCTTTTTTTGTATGTCACCGTCTCTTTTAAAAGATCTGTCATTTTTGTGCTCAATTTCTTTTTCTTTTAAGGCTAAGTCTCTATGTTTTTTACCCTATTCATGAGCACTTTTGATTGGTAAAAAGATGCATTAAAATTTTTAAAATATGATCTATAAAGGGCCTGTCATTTAAAAAAAGTTACTATACTCGGATCAACTATACAGATATCTCTGCACATGTCTTATGGATGGATTTCCCAACCTTTCTTCTATGTCGTTAAATAATTATTGTTAGACAAATGTTCCAAATCTTGTTTTTTTCCCCCTTACTTTCCTAAAAATTTAAATTCCCACCTATTTCCACCTGCAAAATAATCATTATCCATTAACTAGATCCTGCTTAGAGGCTTTGCAATTCTCAGAGAATCACATACTCTTTTTCATCAGGTTGGTCCCTTTCCAAGAGTTGGACTATAGACACCACAATTGTGCCCATGACTCTTCTTGCTGATGCTTGTAAAGCTCTCAGTCATGCTCACCTTCAATCTAAATTCTATCAATCTTTTGGAATCCTAGGTATGTACAGGAGTTAATGTTTCAATTTCTCTTTAAACTTCAATTGCACTTATGTTAGTCAGAACTTAATTCATCTTTGGTTCAGTGTATCTCCACAGGCAGATCTTAAAACTATTTTGGAGCAAGGATCTCAATTATATACAATTACAGTAATATAGTATCTCTGTACCTTTCTTAGTACTTAGCACAATTCTAGGTGTAATAAGTACTTGTGACTAATTCACTGGTTATTTCTATTTTTTAAAATTGAATATGATATAAAAATAAATTATAATGTAATTATACATATAACCCTAGACTATTGTGTTTCATAGGGCTATAAAATATTGCAGTCTAAGGCAATATTTTTTAGCCTTAGAATATCACATTTACATTATTTATGTAAGTAAATCCATAAAATCCCATTTGTGATAACTAAAATATTTTTGTCAATGAATTTGTTTTAAGTAAATGCCAATGCTTATATTTGCTTATCAAAACAGGATGATAATCAAATCAGTTTTTAATAAAGACTTACACATTAATAGTGTTGCTACTCACCCTGTAGAAAGAGGAATTTTAAATTTTTTAGTCTGTTAAGCTGCAGCTGATTTAAATTACAAATTCCATTATAGCCCAAATGAAGAACTTCTAAACTGTGCATTATTGGAGGCAAATTTTCATTGTTCATTGTATCTCTGAAAAACACATGTCACTTTAAGCCCATAAACTTAATTTCAAGCCAGCTGTATTGTAAAAAGGTGGTCTGGTATGTACTTACTATAAATTGAAGTTAAAAAAACAAAAATGAATTTACTAATAAATAAAAAACTACAATATGTTGTATATTTACATGTCATATAATAATAATTTTTTATTCTTTAAAAATATTTTTAGATGGTAAAGAACAAAGTATATAAAGAGTTAGTCAAAATTAAAAGCAAGAGTGCCATCAGGGAAGAAAAAGAAAAATAGATGCATCCAGATTGGAAAAGTAGAACTGTATTTATTCTCAGATGACATGATTTAGAAAATCTTAAGGAATCCACCAAAAAACTACTATTGCACTAATAAATAATTTCCGCAAGATAACAGGGTAAAAGATTTTAAAAAATCAATTGGGTTCCTATTTATCAGCAATAAATTGAGAATGAAATTAAGAATTCTATTCAAAATAGTAAAAAAAAAAAGAATAAAATACTTCAGAAAAAATTTAACAGAAGTAGTACAAAATGTATACAAAGAAAACTATAAAACATTGCTGAGATAAATTATAGATCTAAATAAGTGGAGAAATATTCCATGTTCATGGATTTTCTAATATTACTCAATATTACTAAAAATGGCAGTCCTCCTCAAGTTCATCAATAGAGTCAAAGCAGTCTCTCTATAAAAAAAAAGCCCAGCAGGTTTTTTTCCCTCCAGAATATAACCACCTTTTTCTAACATTTATAAGGAAATGTAAAGAACCTCAAAAATTCAAACAATGTTTAAAAAGAACAAAGTTGGAGGGCTTGCAATCCCCAATTTCAAAACTTATTTTATAGCTACAGGAAACAAACCAGCTGGGTACTGGCAAAAGGAGAGACACACAGATCTATGGAACATAATTAAGAGTCCAGAAATAGACTTTTGCATTTCTGGTCAATTGATTTTCAACAAAGGTACCATGGCAATTCAACGGGGGTAAGGATATATTTCAAACAAATTGATTGTGCTGGGATAAATAGATATCCACATGCAAAACATGAATTTTGACCTCACATTACCTCACAATATACCTAAAAATTTACTCAGCATGGATCATCGTCCTAAATGTAAGACAAATAAGTGAAACATTTTGAAGAAAACACGAGAATATCTTTGTGACCCTAGGTTAGACAGAATTCTTAGATACAATACCAAATCACAGTTTATAAGAAAAAGTTGATAAACTGGATTTTATCAAAATTAAAATTCCTTTAAAAGATGCCATTTAGGAAAATAATAAGACAACCCACACATTGAGAGAAAATACTTGTAAATCAGATACCTCTTCGAATCCACTAGAATGGCTATAATCAAAAAGATAATGACAACTATTGGTGAGGATGTGGAGACATTAGAACATATGTAAACTGCTCTTGGTGATGTAAAACGGTACAACCACTTTGGCAGTTTCTTAATAAGTTACTGTACAACACAGAGATTTTGTTTTTAGGTATCTACCCAAGAGAAAATGTACGTGCAAACAAATACCTCTTCAAAGATGTTTATAGAAGCATTATTCATACTAGCCCCAAAGTGGAAACAGTCCAAATGTTCATCAGCTGGTGAATGGATAAACATAATGCAGCATATCCACACAATGGAATACATGATATATTCAGCAATAAGAAAGAATGAACTACTAATACATGCTATAACATGGACAAGCCTCAAAAGCATGCTAAGAAGTCAGATACAAAAGACCACACATTATATAAATCCATTTATATGAAATGTCTAGAAAATAAAACTTGATAGAAAGTGGATTAGTGGTTTCCTGGAGCTAAAAGTGGGAAGGGGAATTGACAACAAATGTACACGAGGGGTCTTTGGGGTGTAACGGAAATGTTCTCAAACTGTACTGCAGTAATAGTTGCACAACTTTATAATTTTAGTAAAAATTATACACTTAAAATGAATGAATATGGTATGCAAGCTGTACTTCAATAAAGTTATTAAAAAAACAAATAAAAATAGTTCCCAATATAAAGGATATGTGTAAATGAAATGTTCATAGAAGCTTTAATCAAATTAGCCTCAAATTGGAAACAACCCAAATGTTCATCAAAGGTAAACAGATAAACAACTTGTCATATAGTCTATATAATGGTATCTTCTCTGTAATAAAATGAAATCAGTTACTGACATTTGCAACAACACAGATGAATCTCAAATGAATTATGCTAAGTGAAAGAGCCAGAGACCAAATACTACTTACTATATGATTCTAATACTATGAAATTCTAGAAAAAGGCAAATTTATAGTGATAGAAAGCACATCAGTAGTAGTTGTCAGGGGCCCAGGTGTTGGGGGAAGGAATTACAAAAAGATACAAGGGAAGTTTTTGGGATAGGAATGGTTTGTACCTTGATGGTAGTATATTAGTCAAAATTCATTAAACTGTACACTTACACTGGTGAGTTTTAATATATGTAAATTATAGTTCAATAAAATTGATAAAATTTTACTGATAAAAATGTAAGAAATGCTCTTAATTGGGACAACTGAAATGAGAGTATTCTGACTTGGAAAGACATATATCTCTTTATGTTCTACCAAGAATGTGGAAGGTGAGAGGTGTGTCCTTATCTTCTTCATAAAGTATCTTGATGCTGGGGCATTAAGTGACAAGAGGAAAACATTTAGAAACAAATACAAGGTTAAAAGAAACCTAAGTCAGTGCTACTGGGTGAGGGCTCTTGTGTGGGGTAATGACAATGTTCTGGAATTAGACGGTTAGAATGGTTGCACAACTTGTGAATGTACTTAAATACCACTAATTTGTATACAGAGGGTTGAGTGTTATGGTATATAAATTGTATCTCAATTAAGAGAAAACAAAGTCATTAAACACCCCAAATTTTTTCATTTTTTACAAACTGGGTATGAAATGGAGGAAGCAGGGAAAAAGCAATGACAAAGGAATATTTAAAATATTTTTATTTGTGAAGTTTATTTTTGGCATGTAGCCATTAAGTATTAAAATAAGCTAAATGTATGTTACTGCTATCATTAACGTAACTGCTTTTAAAATTCCCAGCCAAAATTATTTGTAATTGTAAGAAAAAAGAATAATACCTGTTTATTTTGTTTATTTTTGAAGTTCCTTGCTGTCCATAGCCACTTGAAGGTACTTTTTGGTACATTAGTTGTCTGCTGGTCAGGTGAGTCTGAGGCTTTAGTCTGGGCATGATTGATTCAATATGATTATAGTTGAGGCATAAGACCTACAGAAAGAATACCCTATTAATCAAACATTACAATATGAATTCTGCTGTATATGTATCTTTGACTTGATATTATCAACATTCTAAAAACTATTAAAATGGTATGAAGAAACTTGGACTATACAACATAATTTAATGACATATCAGGGTTAAAAATAATGCAGTTTTTTTTATTGGAATATAGTTGATATACAGTATTATGTGGGTTTCAGATGTACAACACAGGGAACTGATAATTATATACATTACTAAATGCTTGCCACAGTAATTATAGTTGCCCTCTGTAACATACCAAGACATCACAATATTATTGGTTATGTTCTCTATGTTGTACCTGCATTCCTATGGCTAATTTATTTTATATTTGAAGTTTGTACCTCTTTATCCCCTTCACCTCTTTCACCTGCCTCCCCACCCACCTCCCTATGATAACCAACAGTTTGTTGTTAGTATTTATGGGTCTATTTCTTTTCTGTTTTTGTCATGTGTTTCTTTTTAGATTCCACACACAAGTGAAATCATATGGTATTTGTCTTTGCCTGACTTATTTTGCTTAGCACGATATGTTCCAGGGCCATCCACACTGTCACAAATGGCAAGATTTCCTTCTGTTTTATGGCTGAGTGATATTCTGTTGTGTATATGTACCACATCTACTTCATCCATTCAAAAATGATGTAAATTTTTATATCCCAAATTGTCTGGATTTGGTTTTGAATGTGGTTTTATTATCCGACATGCTGGGAAATGACATTTTAAACAAAATAATGGACACCATAGAAAACAGCTCAGCTTCTTCAGTCTGAATTCCTGACTTCTCCAAATTTAGATGAAATAACTCTTTAGTTGGAGAGATTTTTATTTCCCTTTCTTTAAAAAGCCTTTTGCAGATGGCTAGGTCAAAGCTATAGGATAGGAGGCAAGAGGCTGCTTTGAGAACCACAACGTCCTCTACCTTCATTCTATATCCACTCACTACAGAGGCAGCCTTCCATCCCATCACCTACTGCAGAATAAGATTTACTATTTATAAGATAATCACATAAAACTGATGTCAACCAAAATAACTTTGGAAAGTAATACTTTTTCTTGCTTGGTGGAAGGAAACTTTAGGAATAATTTATCTTCTTTAATAACACAGAAATACATTTTAACCCAAATTAAAGACTACAGCTTGCATTGAAAACTTTGAAAGATAAGAAGAAAGTTTGTGAGTGACCCACCTTCACACTGGGCAGATAGATTAATCCACTGAATGAACTAAGATTATTGTTCTGTAGATTCACATTACACAAATTTCTAAATTGGTCAACTGGAATCAAATCCACAGTCCTGAATTTAGAGAAAGTAAATATAATTTTAATTGGAAAATTATATAGATGAACCCCTCATGTACAACCCCAAATGCATAAAAATATTCTCATCTGATATATGCTATGAAAAACAATTGCCTTAATGTAAAATTTATAGGTCAAGTGACCAGACAAAAAGATCTTTTTGTTGGGCACATTTGTAAGAAAATGAGAGAATTTTATTGCTTTAAAAACATGGTTATTCCTACATAAACATAGTATTATCATAAAAAAAGCTTTTAAAATAAACATCTCCAATTTCTTTATATATTCACATACATGTTCATGAAATTGTAGTGAGGTTGATATGGTAAATCATAAGATTTTTAGGTTGTAAACTGCAAGGATATATGTGAAATAGGTTATTTCTGAAATTCCAGGAAGAAATGAAGGATGGGAAAGAAAAGGAGAAAGCAGGTAAGGTTCGGGAAATAGTTTTCTGTGGGATCTCCTGAAAACTTTTATGGCATTCTATGTTGTAAAGGTATTTTGATAATTAAACAAAATGCTTGATTCCTAGTCCATAGCTTTACAAGTGTTCACCTTCCTTTGAACAACGACAGGGAAGAGCATAAAGCTCTAACCACCTCTTTAAACAAACCCAGACTATGAAATTACAGTTATTTCATACTTTGATCCATTAATGAGTCATTCATTCATTCAACATATTTCCATTAGTATTTTCTACATGCAATTTGTTTGGAAAGGCTGCAACAAACATGAAAAGACATTGTCTCTTCCCTCCAGAAATGGGATCCAGAAAAAAATAAAATAAAAATAGAAAATTGCTATAATAGAGTTAGGTGTAATGGCATTTCAGGGAAAGAAAAACCTATGTGGGGAACTCAGGAATGACTTTACAGGGGAGAAAGATCTTAAAATGAGACCTGGAGAATTTATGGGCATTGGTAGGCAAGTCAGAAAGAGTTTCAGGCAGTAGACCAGGCACAATCAAAGGCAAAAACATGAAACATCCTCATAAGATTGAGATTAAGGAACAAATTCTGGTTGTATTTTAGAATTTCTGGAGTATGAAGAGTTATAGGACAGTAAAGGTAAGGGTTTTAAGAGATAAAAATAGACAGGTAATTAAAGAGTCTTTTATGCCATATGAAGGGACTTTAAATTTTATTCTGTAGATAATGGAAAGACACTAAACAATGTTGAGACAGGAAGTGATCTGATGAAACTTGCACCTTAGAAGGCAGTATGGATAATAGATGAATTTGCAGGCTAGGTTATGTAAGATGAAAACCAAAAAGGTCATGAAGAGAGTTTCTAAAGTTCATTTCTGGACATAGGCCAATGGCAGTGACTATGGAAAGATAGGGGAAGTATGAGACATAAGACACAGACTCTGTGGAACAAGGTGATTAATTAAACATAAGAGGACAAAGCAGAGAGAGAAATGGCTCCTAGAACTTTTGGCTTGGGTAACAACAGCTGTTGTCTCCTAGATCATTTCTAGACAGTAACTGAATATTCATGTGGGGGCTGAGTTTGGGCTAAACTTGGGGATCATTGCATAAGTTAAAACTATGGCTAGAGATGTCTGCTTGTGAAGCATGCGGAGTATGAAAAAGAGTGGAGAGAAAAAGATTCTAACCAGAATAGCATCAGAGGAATGGTGGCAGTGGGAGGCAGGCTGCACTGGATTACAGTGACACGATGTAGGGAGCAATCCCAGTATGTTTTAGTTTTAAAAGCCTGGTTATAAAAGAAAAGGGAAATATAAGGTCTTAGAAAGAAACTGATGATGTTTTAAATCATAGGGTGTGATAATAAAAATTATTAATGCACTGTAAAAGGTGGTAACGTTAGCATGAGATTTTGAAGTAAGGGAGATGATTTTCTGAATTACTGGCTGTATTTAGAAAAGATGTCTAAATTATAAACCTACAAAAATGGTAACAATAATTACACATTTAATTAGAATGTCAAAAAGTATATAATAATAGTGATTGTACCTGATGGATGATGAAGTCCAGTTCAGTTCTTGCATTTGGGTAAAGTTTGAATGTCCTTGTCGTTTTGCAATCATGTCAGAAGTCAGTCTGCCGCCAAACAAATCTTTTGCACATTCAGTCTCTGGTGGTTCCTATATATTTACAAAGGACAAAATGACATTTTGTTTCCAGGTCAAAATGAAGTGGACTAATTTCTCCCTATTCCTCTTACAAGTACAGCTAAAACCTTGCCCATTATATATAAAATAGACATTAGACTGAAAGGAGCAGAGAAGGAGGCAGAAGAGCTGGGGAACTTGGGACCCAAGGAATGACACTGTGGTCTTTCCCTGGTGTGTTACTGTGATTTATAATGGAAATATATATTTGGTTTTCATTCACTGTTTCTGGCCTGGCCATATGGTCAGGCAGGAGGGCAATGGAGACCTGGCCATATGGGGCACAGCTCTATGGAGTTTTGACAAGTACATTAAAGAAGTAAGACATGTTGATGCCCATCAGAACTCCCTTCCAGGTGCAGAAGGGGACTGGAGTGGACAAGCAGATATCCCATATGCTCACTTAAGGTGTCCACCTGGGTCCATGAAATAGGTAGACATGGGTATCTACAAAATGCAGAGATGGACTGAGTCTAGACATATTCCTCTTGCACCTTCTGAGGCACACAGTAAGAACTGTTCTGTCTGCTAGCAAAAAAGAGATTGCAGATGGCGGTGGCAAATTTCTCTTTGTGGGAAAGCCCTGGCAAGTCAGCTGATGCTGGTGGCCCTGGGGGTTTGCAAATGGGTCTTCACAGGAATAGATACTGACTCTGGACTGAGTTTTGCTTACCCAGCAGTAAATGCAAATGCTCAGAGTTCTATAAAAGAACTAGGACAGAAGATACTGCACCAATATGACAGCTGTTATTTCTTCAGACTAAGGAACACACTTAACAGCCCATAATGTCCAACAATGGGCACAAAGATACCCTCCTGAGAGTACTAATTTGGTAGAGAATTAGACAGGCAATTACAGCATGGGTTTTTTGAAACAGGGAGATAAAAGCATGAAAGGCTAGCTTACATGCCTTCGTGAGAGTGCTCACCCTCAACATGAATGTGAGGGGGGCTAAAGGAGTGTCCCCACTGGATGGATTTCTCTGTCCTTCTGGTGGGTGTGAGGAAGCATGCCAGTATGACTAGGCAATTCTTGCTAAGGGAGATGATACTGGTATGATCACTACACTTGTTTCTTCTTCTCCACATCACCCCAACTTTTTCCCTACCTGATGCAATGGTTACAGGACCATGGCTGCAATATGAGTGCTGGAAACAGTGATTCCTAAGCAAGAAATTGTAACTATGTCTTTAAATCTTATGTCAGAATTCCTGAAGGTCTGATGGGGGTGAGTTCTGCCTTCACCCCATCTGGCAAAATTGAGGCTAATGTGTTGCGTAGTGGCTAAAATAGTCCACTAGCTCTGCACCTATATAAGCTTACCCTATCTAAACAAGAATGGACTGACAGGGAGGTACTTGCTGGACTAATATTGCTGTCTACAATCTAGACCAGCACACTGGCCAAGCCTGTTGTCCCTTCCCAAGGTAGGAAGTTTGGGTATAAATGGAGAGGAGAAATAGTAGTTATGGGTACAGGAATTAATAAATAGGTTGTATAATGAGGGAAGTCCAACACTGTATTAACATACCAAAAGAGGCTCAGAGCAGGAGGGAACAGTGCCTCGTAGCTCAGTTACATCAGATGCCTGAAAGGATGAAGCTATGTTTTATGAGACCAGTCCTGCTCTTGGAACCTGACAAGGTTGCTAATGGAAGCCTGTAGATCTGAGTGGCCTTATGCCGAGAGACATTTTCATATGACTATGGACTGGATAATGACTGAATAGGATTAGTGATGTGCCAGTATCTTTTGAATTTTATGATCATTTTGCTCTTAAAGATCTGTGTTCAAAGACCAGGGAGTGGACTATGATATTGTGATTTATAATAAGAAATATATATTTGGACTTTGTCCACTGTTCTTGGCACAGAGCTCCTAAAACCCTTGTAATTTCCTATATGAGAGCTATAGGACCATCTTTTGTTATGCTGTTTGGTCTCTTGCCATCAGTTCCTTAAATAGCTCCAGAGCCATAAAGGTGAAAGGAATGTCTTGTTATTCATAACAAGCTTCTTTCCATCTGGTTATGTTAATGAGGTAACTTTTGGTAAGTCCCTAAGGATGGAGGCAAGTTGCCAGAAGAAACAACCATAATTAGAGGGTTGGAACTTTGAGTCCTACCCATGACCTCTGGGGTTGAATCAGTCACCAGTGGCCAACGATTTAATCAATCATGCCTATGGAGTGAAGTCTTTATTAAAAGCCAAAACCCAAAAGGAGGGGATTTGGAGAGTTTCTGGGTTTGTGAACATATGGAGAGTGGTATGCTGAGACAGAGCATGGAAGCTTGGTGCCCCTTCCTATACCTTGCTCTATGTATCTTTTCTATCTGGCTGTTGCTAAATTATATCCTCTTTATAAACCAGTAATCTAGTAAGTAAATGTTTTCCTGAGTTTTATGAGCTGCTCTAGCAAATTAATCAAACCCAAGAAGAGGGTCATGGGAACTTCCTATTTACAGCTGGTTAGTCAGAGCACAGGTGACAGTCTGGACTTGTAATAGGCATCTGAAGTGGGTACGAGGCAGTATTGTGGGACTGAGCCTTTAGCCTGTTGGATCTGATGCTATTTCTAGGTAGACAGTGTCAGAATTCAGTTGAGTTCTAGGATACCCAACTGGTGTTGGAAAATTTCTTGAAGCGTCGAAAGCCCACATATTTGGTGTCATAAGTACCGTGAGTGTGGCAATAAGTGGGAGAGTAAAGGAAACACTTGGAAGTGAGTTTTTCATTTAGACTGGGATTTTGTCTTATATATGCCAGATTAGGTGCTGGAGAAGCAAGGAATCCAGAAACGCCACCAAGAGAAAACAAAACAAAGGAAGTTCCACATCAAAGCTGCTCTTTCTAGTAAAAAGAGAAGGAAAAGGGAAGCCTAGCAATACAGAAAACTTTTAGACAATAATGGGTCTATTCCAGCCAAACACCATGGAATAAACTATGGCTCCATCTACACCACTAAAAGCAGAAGGGGAGTACATATTTCCTCCCTTGCTCAGCTTTAACAAGGTACCACTCCCCCATAATCCCTGCTGAATGGGGAGCCTGAACCTTCATCCTCTCCCAGCAGTAATGCACCCATACACACAAGTGTTACTACAGATCACACTACACTTCCATGCAGTAATAATGTCTGTGGAGCATTAATAAGGCACTTCTGCCTTTCCTAGTCAGGATGAGTCAGTGGATGCTTATTGGGAGGGGGAGTTCCTAACCTACCTGGTCGTTAACGAAGCACAACATCTAAGGTGTTAATAGAGGCCAAGTGGGGGACCCTGGACTTTTATCTCCCATCTGACAGCAACAAAGTGCTGCCCCATCTCCTTACCAGTGCAATGTCAAGGAAGGCTTGCTAAAATAGAAGAGTTGAACAAGATCCACAGCCTATGACATACTACCCAAAATGTCCAGAATAAAATAGAAGAAACTAGCCTACCAAGACCTCAATTTGAATGTGAATAGATAATCAACAAACATCAACACCAAATGACACAGATGTTATAATTATCTGACAAGAACTTCAGGACAGCCATCACAAAATGCTTTAATGAGCAATTATGAATAAATTTGAAACATGTAAAAATAGAAACTATTAGCAAAGAACAAGTGTCAGCTAAGAAATTGAACATAAAGAAGAACCAAATAGAAATTTTAGAACTGAAAAATACTATAACCAAATAAACACAATGGTTGGGCTCAACAGCAGAATAAAGAGAACAAGAGGAAAGAATCAGTTAACTTGAATATTGAACAAAAGAAATTACTCAATCTGAACAAAAGAGAGAAAACAGACTTTTAAAATAATGAGCTTCACCTCACCAAGACAGACCATATCCTGGACATGTGGGGCATTGGATTCCTAGAACAAGAGGAGAAATATAGTGGGGCTGAAAAGTACTGGAAGAAATAATGGCTGAAAATTCCCCAAATTTGGCAAAATACATAAATCTCAGTTCCAGAAGCTGAGCAAACCCTCAAAAAAGAAAACCCCTAAAAATCCATGTCAAGACATAAATCATAACCATAATCAAATTTCTGATAACTAAAGGCAGAAAAAAGCTTGAAAGCAGTGAGAGAGAAACAAAATCTTACTTTAAGAGGAAAAAACCAATCTGAAGTACAGCATATTTCTCATCATTTCTCATCAGATTCCATGGAAACCAGAGATGTTGTGGTGCTCTTTTGGAGAATGTTGTGCCACCTTCTCACACAAACCCAGAATTACCAACACAGAATCCTGTGTTCTGTTGTCATTCAGAAATGAAGGCAAAATTAAGACATTCTCAGACGAAGCACAATTAAACCAAATTTGTCAACAGTCGTCCTATGCTAAAAGAATGGTTAATAGTAGTTCTTGAAACAGAAAAAAAAGCAAAGAAGAAAAAGAGGAATCTGGGAATAACAGGAAAGAAGAACACTGGAAAGATTTAAATACAATAGAGGTTCCTTCTCCTCTTGAGTATTCTAAATTATATTTGATCAGTTGAAGCAAAAAAGTACATTGTCTGTTGCAGTTCTTAGTACATATATGTATATATATATATAGGAAATACTTAAGACAATTATAAACAGGAGAGGATAAACAAACTTAAAAGGAGGTTAGATTTCTAACCCTTTATAAACTCAACTGGTAAAAATGTCAACATTAATAGATTATAAATTATGTACATGTAAAATAATACCTAGAGCATTCCCTAAAAAATTTATATAATAGAGAGACATACTGAAAACACTTGATAAATCAAAATAGAATTCTATAGAATGTTCAAATTGCTCACAGGAAGCTTTCTCTTTCTGAAAAAGAAGAAAGGTAAATAGAGGAAACAAACAAAACAAAAATAAAACTGCAGACTGAAGCACTAACTTGTCAATAATTACCTTAAATGGAAATGTTCTACACTCACCATTGAAAAGATAGAATTTGGAGGTGGAGAAAAGAACATGACCAAATATATGCTGTCAATAAGAAACTCATTTCAAATACAATACATGCAGATTGCAAGAATAAGGATGGCAAAACATTACACACAAACATTAATCAAAAGAAAGCATCAGTGGCTATATTAATATCTGATAAAACAGACTTCAGTGCAAAGGAAATCACCATGGACAGAGAGGGACACTAGATACTAATGAAAGGGTTCATCTACTAGATATCTTAAAGGTACATGCACCAAACAACAGAGCTGCAAAGAAAGTGCAGCTAGTCTCCTTTTACTCTATCAAACATTAATGTACGTGTTGCTGTGAAGGTATTTGGCAGGTATAATTAAACCTCCTACTTTGTTGACTTCAATAAGAAGATCATCTTGGATAAACTGGATTCAAACAATTGAAAGACCTTAAAAGCAGCTGAGACTTTCCTGAAAGAAGAAATCCACCTATGACAGCAGCCTTTGTCTATGACCATGAATTCCAGCTTTCCCGTAATTTTCTCTTTCCAATGGGTTGCCCAGTGGATTTCAGACTTGCTTAGACAGTCCCCATAATTGTTAAATATTCCTTGTAATAAACCTCTTAATATACACACACACACACATCTACTAGTTATGTTTCTTATGGTTGAAAATAAATTTAAGAGCACATTAATTCCCTTAGAAGTACTACTGCTTTTGCATTTTTCATAGTCATAAAAATAACATCTGATTAGTGTCCTTCTAAATCGGGTGTTGGTAATCTTTTCCTGTAAAAATATTTAAAAAATAGAAGTATGTAGAAAGGGGATAAAATGAAAATGCAACTGCCCAGACTGCTTCTTGGTTTTCACTCTAGCTCCAAAGAAGGCAATATGATTAGATGTTCACAGAGCTTTGGATAGAGAGTGAAGCTCGGCTGTCTATGCATTATCATTAAAGAGTCATGCCACTTGGAATAAGTCATATAAATTCTCTGGAGTTCTTTGTGTTCATCCATAACATAAAGGATTTAGACTATGCATTTCTAAAGTTCATGTCCATTTACATCACAAACACTAGGATTAGATTGTTCTTTATCTTCCTCTGCACCTGATTTTTGTGACTTTTTACGTTCTTTACATTTCCTAAATGGAAATATTAAAGTTTTGCTTAGATTTCTTTAATTTCTCTACACTTTCCTTAATCTTACATATGCTTTTGTTTTTAACTGTCAACTTTCTTCAAATTACTTCCAAATCTAAACAAATTAAATTGCCATATCTAAATTAAGTCCTGTGTTTTAAACTGCCTTCTTGACATCTTCAGTCAGATGATCCACCATCATATAAAACAGTGTGTCTAACACTAATCATCTTATTCCTGACAATTGCTTTCCTGCCTATATTCATATTTCTCATATAATATCTCTTTCTGGCATACAGTCAAACCTTGTAGACATCTTTTACTCTTCCCTTTCTTTGTCTCTCAAATCCAATTGGTTGCCAAGTTCTGTCAATTCTCCCCAGTATTTCTCATATCTTTTAGCTTTCCATTTTTAAATTCACTTCCCCTTGGTCCATGTTCTCATTACCTCACATGTAGACTATTCTAATAGCCTCCTATTGGTCTTCCATCTATTGCTGTAAACACTGCTGTTATTTTAAATTTCCTAACACATAGTTTTGAATATGTTTTCCCCTTACTCACAAATAATTAATGCCTTCCCATTATCTCTCAATGAAAGTATAAATTAGTCAAGTCATCATGTCCCACTATTAATTCATATATTCATATTCTACCTCATTCCACTATGAGTTTGTGGTAGCTTACAGGAAACACAATCAAATAGTAAAATGCAAATAAAAAATAGTGAAGATCAAAAGCAAGAGTGATATAGGTTAGAACAGATCAAAACTGAGGATAAGACCATAAGTCCTATAGGTTTTCTATTATTGAAACATAAATTTGGCCCTGAACTTTTAGGTAGGCAATGTGAAAAGGAAAATTGTTAAATGATCTAACTGTCAGTGAGTAGAGCATAACTTTTCCTTAGGGAAAAAAATTTTTTCTTACACTTATTTCTATAAGTACTTTCTCATGTGGCCTTTCAAGTGAGGGCAAGAGAAACAGGAAGGATGAGATCTTCAACATCATCAGAGGAAAGGCAGTACTTACTTTCATAAGACTATTTTTAAAACAACCCTCAATGAAAGTAAGATAGAGGAGGGAAATGGGACAAGGGTCATGCTACTAGAAAATCTACTTAGCCTGTGAATAAGACCCAGTTTATTCTTTAACTTAATCTATATGCTGTTCTTCCTCTACTTCTAGCCCTGTGGTAGGAAGCCAAGCCAAGAAAAGGGACAATGTTTCTTTAAGGCTATAAGAACGCAGAGGAATACCAGGGTGCTTGAGTTTGAAGCAATATAACACTGTATGTCCACCAGGACCCAGTGATATGGAACAGCTAGTTGATCACAGTCATGTAGGCCCATTAGTTTACAAGAGGATATCCTTTACTGAGATGGGTTAAAACATAACTAGCATTCTGGCTGAACCTATAGTACACTGACAGTTCCCTCTGCAACATTCCTGGGGGCTGACTCTCCTTCACCCTTGTAGTGAATGTGTAATAGGCATGGTCCCGCAGAACTTGGGGCTCAGCCTTTGGATAGGAATCCGCTGAGCCAGGGTCGGCACCAATATACCGCTTCTAGCTAAACTTCTCGGTGTCCCGACTCCCTGTTCGTAGTTCCCACAGTTCCTGCAACAGCCCCTTAATGACCTAAGTAACTTTGTAACCAGGATGAGAGACAGACCTCTGGAATGTAAACAAACACGTGCAGATCAAGAATGCCAAGATGGGATCAACACGGTCACCTAAATAACCCTTTTCTTAAGACAAAACTTCAAAGGAATTATTGATCACATGTATATACCATGCCGACCCCTACCCAAAACACCCTATAAAACCCCAAACCCTAAACCCTTAAGTGCACCTCCTCTCTGAGGTTGCCCACACTCCCTTGTGAGTGTGTATTGTCTTACCAAATAAACTTTTTTGCTTCATAAGCCTATTGCACTTTATCTCTGAATTATTTTTTCACGATGAAGACAAAAACTCGCCAACCTGCACCTCCCGTGATATCTTCGTCACTTTGTTATTCCATTCAGTTTTCTAGCCTTAAATGCAATGCTTTTCCTCTCTCCCTGTTTTGTTTCAGACCAGGAGGGAAATGGCTGCAGGAACCACTGAATAGGGAGGGATTTGCACATTTCTGTTGCCTGGATGACCTGAATGGAACTGTGACCATTTGTTCTTTAGCAGCCTGCCCCAAAATTTTCATTTTTTGCTGTGGTGATTTCTCAGAACATCATCTCACTCCATCCAGTGCTCCATGGCTCCCCCAAATTCTGGAGTGGTAGGGATATAATTCCCTTGTCATACACATAAAGCAGACACTGGACACGAGGTGACTCTGTCTCTAGGAGCTGGCAAAAGATCTGCCCGATGACGAGCAGGCGTTCAGTGAACTTTCCTTTCCTCCCTCCGTTCTTCCTCGTTCCCTATTGCCTTCAAGGGTGCTGACATTTGCTACTACTCTCACTTTAATGAATTCCTTTCTTGCTGGCACTTGTTCAACCTGACAGTAAATTCTTTCCCCATCAGTCAAGAGCCCGCCCCTATCCGGGCTGAGGTTTCACCTAGCGCACAGGGAGAGCCGGCCCCAGAGTCGGCTGCCTAGCAACAAGAACAACACCTAAATAAAGCCTAGTTATACAAGAGTCTAAGGAATTTGTGTTGGGGAGAGAATGTTTTTGATTGTCCATTCTGAGGCGGGTCCTGAAAAAAAGAAGGGCTAGAATTCGTCATCTTTTCAAAGCACCTCAAAGTCTCAAATAATCATGAACCATCTCTCAATTTTCTAGAAAATTTTGTGAGCTTTATTATCTGACAGGAACTAGGCAATATTCCAGCTGGAACCTTTTTATTCTTCACATATTTGTCATGAACCTACCCTGTTAGCTGGAAATCAGGAACTCTGTATGAACTTGCTTGTTACAGAATCCAAGTTTCTAAATAGTCCTTTCATATTCAGTCCTATGTTCTGTGTTATTTTTCTTTACAGTTTGCTAGTAACACTCACGTGCCATTTGTTGGTTCAAACATATTTTTCTTAAATAGTAACAACAGTATTTTTCCAGGGAATAGGAAGCTGTCTTTAGGTTCAAGAGGATGGTAGGGCTCCAGAGTAGTTTTTTCTATCCAGTCCTGTAAAATTGCGCTCTTTATTTTTTAGGCATTGAATTCAATGGGTGAAAATCAGGCATTTGCAAATATAGTCTTCCCTCCCCTTTCATCTCAATTTAGTATAATTAAGAGAAAAATTTTAAACCCAGATTTATTGTGCTTTGGAGACCTTGATTTTAAGAAGCATAGTAAGTCTGGGTATCATACTAGTGACAAAGCAGGGTTCAAATGATTGTGGTCAACAGATATGTGAATATGTAGCTTGGCCCAAATGCTATGAGTTATAAAACAACTTACAATTGAGATTCCATCCAAAGCTTTCAGTTCTGGAAGATGAAATATTACAAACAACCGGTAGTTTTCTTGATTCCATACAATAATGTTTCCATACATGTCTAGAATGACCAGGTTACATAAACCCTAGGTAATAAAAATACCTACATTTAAATACAGATAGGCAGGTAGTTATTACTCTAGTTAGATTTTTCCCCTTAAGAATTTATCCATCCTTTACTTTTAATGTTTAAGTTACTCTATAATTTCAGAGTGGTTTAAGTGCGTTAAGTGTACTTTTTAGTGCTAGGGTTACCCTTTCAGACCGTAAAGTCTAATTTTGTACAGTATCTCAGTGGTCTATTTTAAATGATCAGAATCCCTTTTAGGATGCTATGCTAAATGTATTATCTATCAGTGGTAAAGACTTGGAGGGAACTTTGTTAAGTTTAAAAGATACTTTATTTATGGAATAATGACCTATTAAATAATGTGTATGTGTGTACACAGATATAACAGGAATGAAAACACTGCCTTCTGATGAGGGATAAATATGAAGTGCTTTTGCTTCTGGAGGGAGCAGCAGAATTCATCTTAAGGGAAAAATGTGCTTTCTTATTAGACAAGACATTTTGATGTGCCTTTGTTGTGAAAGTAGAGCCCTAAGTGGATATGGATGGGAGAGGTTAAGACACGAGAGTAAAACTACTCTGCATCATAATACCGAAAGGTTTATTTTGTTGCTATCATTGAGTTGATAGTCTCTGCAGCTTTAGAATAAGTTACACTGGGGAGTAGAATGGGAAGACTAACAGTAAGCCAAGACAATGGAGATAGTTTTGGTAGAAAAGTCCTAGAAATATGGTAAGAACAAAAGGAAAGAAGCCATTGTGAGTTTTAGAGGTAAGAAATGGACATTGAACTTTAGAAACATTTAAGTCCCACATTACATTTGAAGTGAACGCTTATTCTGTGCTGTAGTAAGCTTCCATTTTATTCAAACCTTCAGTAAAGTCTGTTATACAGTATGCTTGAGTTATAGGTTTCTTTGGGAGAATTAAAGAGAATAAAGCTGGAAAAAGTTGACCACAAAGAGTTGGAGCCACCAGTAAGAACTAGTAAGCAAGAGATAATCAAGAACTGCTCTGAGAACAGGAAATATTAAAGAATCTTACTTCCTAACCAGGTTGGGTAGCCCTTGGAAATACTGAGGAAGGCTCTGCTTCTTAAGAGGAATGGGGCTTGTATTATTTTGAGTACTAAAAGAAAACTTACCCTAGGAAGTTATTAATGTGGGGACACTAATCAGTTACACATACATATGTTTGTATGTATACGTAAGTTGAATACAAATACATTTTAATAAATCCTACTGTTCTTGATTTTTATTTTCTTCTTTACATTTTTCTGTATTTTCCAAATTCTACACTGTGAATATACATTACTTTCATAGTACAAAGAAACAATAAATATTTTAAAAATCAAAAACATTACCACACCAGTCACCTTTAAACTGTAGATCTCCTGACTGAGAGGAATATAGTTATTGTTTACGTATAATTCAATTAGAGTAAAAGCTTTTTGCAAACCACTCAATGAAGTGATTCTGTTGTTCTCAAGAGAAAGGGAGTGAAGATGAAGCATGTTATCAAAAGTATGTTTTTCCAAACCAGTGAGAAGATTATTATTTATACTGAGGCGAGTTAATTTAGTCAGCTTGGAAATGCCTAGAAAATAAAATTCAAAAAAAGATTCAGACAGCACTGAAAGATGAATTTAAAAATTAATTGGCTAGTCATTTTACTTTTTCTCATTTTCTAAATTCAAGTGACTTTAGGGATGCTATAATATTAACTGTCATTGTTTTTCTCTTTTGTTTAAGAAAGATAGAATGTGTATAAAGTCCCAGCTAATATATTAAATTCTAATTTTGGATTTCTAAGAAGATTCATCCCCCTTAGATGTTAAGGGAGGTATAATGTTGGAATTGTTGACTTTTGCTTTTAGATAACCTGCAAATGGTGAACTAATTAAGATCTTCACCATCACAATAGCATAAAGCTTAAAATAATCACCACCACCCCATTTAAAAACATTCAGTGTATGGAACTGAAGGACAACACTTAAAAGTGCTTTAAGACAACTTTAGAAAATGCCACCTCTCACCATCTAACCTGTATGTACATTCTGAACTTTAGGCATTTATAATTGTATTGTAGAAAGGTGCGATTGAAAGATAAAAACTTTGAAAAGCAACTTTCAAATGTGTCACTACTAGATATGAGACAATAGGTAAATTATGTAAAATCACATAACCTCTGAGACTCATTTTCCTCTATAAAATGGACATCCTGAAATCTACTCCTAAGGAGTTACAGAATTAAATGGAATGGCACTTGAAAAGTGTCAGTTGTAGCTTTTGGCAAATAATTGGTCCTTGATAAGTTTTACCCATGCTTGCCTTTTACACCAGCCTTTATCAAGGGACTATGGAGCATTGAAATCAATGTAGGGCAAATTAGTATAAAACCATTAAAGCAAAAATCCTTAAATGGATAATAAGCCTATATGTGTCTGGAACTAAGAAGAGAAATATCTGTTAAAGTGTGGTGGGGTAGGTATGTTCTCTGAAAAGTGGGTATAGGGAAAATATAGGTTGGAGGAGTCTTCCTTTCAGTGGGCTTATGGAGGGGAATAAAAAGGAAGTAGGTGCTCAACTGTACACAGAAAGCAAAGCTAACACCGGTCTGTATGGAAATGGAAGACTGGTGATGGTTCTCAACACAGACACCTGCACTGCCTCCAGGTTTACTCAACTTAAATCTACAGAGGAGAGGCCTGTAAATCTGTATATTCATTAAGTATCCCAAGTGATTCTTATGATCAAGCAAGTTTTAGAAGCATATTGTTAACAGCCATTAAAATAAAGTAGAACAAATATTATAAAAGCTGTTTTTAAAGATATTTAATACTTGCTTGGGCATATGTAATTTTTTTATTTTATTTTATTTTATTTTATTTTATTTATTTATTTTTTTTTGTTTTTTTTTAAATAATTATTTTTTATTGAAGGGTAGTTGACACACAGTATTACATTACATGAGTTTCAAGTGTACAACACAGTGGTAGAACATTTATATACATAATTCTAGGTTCCAGCTATCACCCTACCAGGCTGTTACAATATCTTGACTATATTCCTTATGCTATACATTACATCCCGGTTACTAATTTATTTTACCATTGGAAGTCTGTCCTTTTTTTTTTTTTTTTTTTTTTGTGAGGGCATCTCTCATATTTATTGATCAAATGGTTGTTAACGACAATAAAATTCTGTATAGGGGAGTCAATGCTCAATGCAAACAATCATTAATCCACCCCAAGCCTAATTTTCGTCAGTCTCCAATCTTCTGAGGCATAACAAACAAGTTTTTACATGTAGAACAAATTCTTACATAATGAATAAGTTACATAGTGAACAGTACAAGGGCAGTCATCACAGAAACTTTCGGTTTTGCTCATGCATTATGAACTCTAAACAGTCAGTTCAAATATGAATACTCATTTGGTTTTTATACTTGATTTATATGTGGATACCGCTTTTCTCTCTTTATTATTATTATTTTTAATCATATGTAATTTTTTGAAATAAACTTTTCTATTTTTTTGGAAAAGGTAGTAAATACTAAAAATACTAAAGGTAGTCAATGCTAAGATTGCACATACCAAAAATAATCTGACAATTCAAAAGTGAATAAAGTATACATAAATCTCTTTTCCAGCCATGATTTCCAATTCTTCTCTCCTTGACAAGGACAACCCTGTTACCAGAATGCATACCAGAAATATTCTATATCCAGAAAAGTATGTAAGTTTGTGTGTGTGTGCACACCCAGACATTCGTAAAGCTGCTTAATTATATGTGGATTCACATAAGAGGCAATATAGTACATTTGATTTTTAACCTCTAGTGAATACAATTTTCATTTTTGTTAGTCTTCAAATTTCCAAATGTAACCTTAATTCCATTAATCTGAAAAACAAACTATGTTACTTAATTTTTTTCAAAAGCACACCTCATTCATTCATTCATTCATTCGTTCAACTCTATACAACTCTCTGTTGCCTAGTTTGTAATGTGCTAGGTTTGGTAATAGAAGGCAAACACTGGCACAGAGGAGAGGGGAGGGAAGGCAGAGGAGGTAAAAGTCTTCATGACAGGCAGAAAGAGACATGAGCAGCATGGAGAGAGAGCAAAGCCAGTAAAGTCCACTAAAAGGGACTCAAAGAGTTAACCAGATAAAACGAGAGAGCCAGAAAGGACTCACAGAGTTAATTAATTAGTTGAAGTTCCAAAGAGCAGGGAAATGGGACAAGGGTTATGCCATTGTAAAATATACTTAGCCCAGTTTTTATTCTTTAATTTAATCTATATGCTGCTCTTCCTCTTCTTCCAGCCCCTTAGGCAATTAAGTAACTTTGTACTGAGTCCAGGAGATAGGCCTCCAAAGTGTAAATAAGCCTTTATGGATAAAGAATGCTGAGATCTGGATGAAAAAGGTCACTTAAATAACCCTATTCTTGAGATAAAACTTCAAAGGAATTATGAATCACCTGTATATGTCATGCCTTATGCTGACCCTTACTCAAAAGGCCCTATAAAACTCCAACCCCTAAACCCTTAAGTGTGCCTCCTCTCTGGGGTTGCTCTTTCTTCAAGTGTGTCACTCCTTCTGTTCTACTCCAGATAAGTAGGGAGGCGCTACTGAGAGCTCTGATTTGGACTTGCAATTTCCTGTCACCTGGGTGACCTGGACAGGCCTACAGCTATATGATCATATTCTTTAATAGCCTGCCTGAAAATCTCCTTTCTTTGCCTTTGGGAAGTTCCCAGAAAGTAATCTCACTCCATCCAGTGCTCTGCAGCTCCCCCAAATCCTGGGGTGGTAGGGACTTAGTTCCTTTGTAGTGCAGATTCAAGTGGACACTGGATGCTAGTTGATCCTTGCTTTAGGAGTTGGCAAGGGACATGCCCTATGCTGAGCAGGAATTCAATGAGCTTCCCTTTCCTCCTTCCTCTCTGCTGCCTTCAAGGCAGCTGCCATCCCCAGCTATTCTCACCTTAAGGAATTCCTTCCCTACCTTTCACTCTGACTTCCCTGCATCTCTGAACTGAATTTCTTCCCAACATTTGGGCTAGACTCATTACATACAGCAGCTGTCACAGGTTCCACCCACTAATAGGTGTTCAGAATGCTCTGCCCCAAACCTTCTTGGAACTGCCCAAGAGAACTTTCTCTTTAGAAATTCTATCCTAGTGTTATGGATACATTTTTTGCTATTGTTAGGCATTCATATTTTAAGACTTTGGAATTCTCAGATACCTTACCTTCTATCTTTGCGATGCAATTTCCATCTAATATGAGCTCTTCCAAGTTCGCACAGGATTCTAAGCCTTCCATTTTAGTGAGATTATTGTTGCTGAATGATGCCCATTTCAAATTTTCCAATTTCTCTAAGTTTGTGATTTCAAAGAGATGCTGCCCATCTAAATTTAAGGCAGTTATCTGTAGAATAATTCACATTTTATGTTACTTCTGAATCTCATCAATAAATTCAATGTTATAAAAAGGCTAATGAAATAATCCAAATGTGGCAATATCAAAGGAATTCCTTCAGAAACTAAAGATATTATGAAGCTCTTAGTTTACAAAAGAGTAAAAATTCCAGAAGACTCTAACTCTAACAGGGACTTATACGACATTTTGGACATTGTGCTGTGTCAGTCAGATTTCCACTGCAGTGAAGGGCTCACCCCAGCTGCTGGGAGTGCTGTCAGCAGAAAGCCATCAGCTGCCAGCCCCCGCAGGGACAGCCTCAGCTGCAGAGAGCTGCCTTGCCAAGGTCACACTCCTTCCCAGGTTGGCCCACATCCAAGGATGGAGGGATGTAAAGGCCTGGGCATCTCAGTCCAACTTGGGTCAAATATGAAGGGCCATTCTAATTCTAGAACTCCCCGTGCAGTCAGCCAAGGCTGTCACTGGGCTTGCAGCACAGCTAAATATCTGTATACATCCTGTAATAAAAATAATGCCACTAATATCTTCCATTTTTAAGAGTCATCTTCTTTTAACCTAGCTTCTATTTTTGGTAAGAGGCAGAGGGGTGCTTTATGTAGTGAGAAGCTGCTGGTGCTCCATAACCTTTCCCCTTATTCTTGGCTGAATTCTGACCAGTTCCTCTATTTCCTTGCCAGGATTCTTGATCCCTTTTACCTTGCCACCCAAACATTTGGCTTGATCTCTGGCTCTGAACTTTGCTTGCTTGTTTATTTGGAAATATTATCAGAATCTACCTTTTGGTTTTACAATCTACCTTTATCCTAAATCTCCCAATTCTATGGTGACCACTGTTGATGCCTAGTTCCATGACATTACTCACAACTTCACCTATTTAATTTTAATTTGGCTCTTGCAATTTTCTGCCTTTTACCTGTGTCCTCCTCATGATACACAGACCAAAGCTGATGAAATATCAATTGAAATAAAGTTTTTACATTAGGTTTTATACAATTAGCCTTTACCTTCAAGTACCAGTTTCCACTCAGTTGTGAATGTGGTCCTAACTTTGAAGTCTGTGTCAGAATTTTGGCAGAAGGCCATATACTAAGTATCCGTGGCTTCTCCTCTTTTATACTAGAATGCCGTAAGAGAGAGAACTAATAAAATTAAAAAAACATGATAAAGGACATGGCATATAGAGGTTCATTTTATATATAGTTATAAGTATTATTTCCTAGATGAGTGAGTGTCCCAATCAATAATTTAAAAAAATACATTTGCCTTAAAACTGTTTTCAATATCTATTTTAAATTATATATTTCATTCCTTTTTGTTTTAGCAGATATTTAGCCATTACAAAATAATATTTATAAAACTGTGAAAAGATTCCTGTAATACAAAACCCCATATAATCCATCCATGAAACCAGCCTAAGAGCTAGAATATTCCTACTATCCTGGAACTCCATGTGTGACCTATTCAAATCCTTTTCCTCTCCTTCCTCTCAGAAGTCATCACGCATCTCAAGTGAATCAGTCCAGACCCTACAAAGCAATCAATCTTAAATTTTGTATCTATCATTCACATGCTTTCTTTATAGACCTATGTTTGTGTCCATAAGAAACACATCATTTAGTCTTGCACATATTTGAACTTCATGAAAATTGGATAATACACACGTATTCTTCTATGACTTGTTTTGCTCATTATATTCGTGAGATTCATCTATGCTGCAAAATGCAGCTGTAGTTGATTCATGTCATTGCTCTACAGCATTTCCTTATCAATTCTCCTATCAATAAACACTGGGGCCGATTTCAGTTTTTTGCTATTATAAACACTGTTACCATGACTATTCTTGTGCGTGATCTTCAGTGTGCACATTCAAGAGTTTATTTAGAGTATATAGAACTTACTAGGTTGTAGGGTATGTACATAGCTTTACTGGATAATGCCAAATTGTTTTCCCAAGTGGTTGTACCAGTTGTAAACTTTACTTCAAATTTTTGCTAAAACTTGATATTGTCAGGCTTTAAAACTTTTGGTGGCTCTAAATTGGTAATCACTGCACTTTTAATGTTCATTTTCTAGAATCCTAGTGTGGTAGAGCATCTTTTCCTAAGTTATCTGGCTGTTCTGATTTCCTCTCCAATGAGGTGCCTTTTTAAAAATCTTTTGTTCATTTTTGTTTGATTGGTTGATATCTTTTTCCAGACATATTCTGGATCTATAAAGAACATCTTTTGTCAGTTAGATGTGTTATAAATTTCCTGGTATGTAACTTGTCTTTTCACTTTCTTTATGGTGTGACCTTTGATGAACAGATGTGTTAATTTTAACATAGACAAATTCAATCTTTTATTGTTTTTGTTGTTTCTTATGAAATAAATTCTTCCCTAATTCATGGTCATAATAATGTATCTCTGATATATTCCTCAGGCATTTTGAGTTTTGCCGTTTATAGTGATGTCCTTAATGCTCTTGTCCCAGTGCCTTTCTGATCTGTATAGGCAGCTCTATTATTTATCAAGTTTCCATGTATGTGTGGGTTTATGTTGGTCTTTATATTAGGTCCTATTGGCCTATCTGTATAACTTTGTGCCAATTCCACAAGATCTTAAAGGATTTTGGTAAGTTTTGATTTCTGGTAAGGTAAATTGCCAACTCTTCTTCAGGAGTTAATTATACGAAGTTTCTTTTCTTCATTTTGTAAAGATCTAAAATTAAACATTACATTATTTAAGGAATTATATTCAAATACCCCACAAAATGTAAATAACCAGACAACTAGAGTGGAGATATTTAGGATGCTGAAGCAAATTTGGCCAAAGTATAGATTCTTAATCTGGATAATGTAGGTATTTCCTCTCCCCTAAGCTAACAGGTTTTTTTTTTTCAGCCAGACATATATAATATTAATACTAGGTAAATAATTAACTAAATGCTTTCTTAAGGTCTCTAAGCTTATCTTATCCACAGAAAGTTGCTTATTTTCACATGGTCTCTAGAAAGGACCCTGGTGAATTCAGATTGACTAGTGAAAAAACAATTACCCTAGAGGTATTTTTGGGGTAGTATAAAGGGATGACAATCCATATAACCAGTTGGTATTTAAATGGGATACATTTAAACAGAAAAAAATTCAAGTGATGTGGTGGTTTTATATTGATTTTTTGTATTAGCATGTTATGAGAGAATATCAAATCTTAATAACCGAAAAGAGTATGGGAAATAATACTTGTATATTCTAAATAGCACAAGAAATATTAAGGAGTAAAATCCAACCTGAGAAATCTTTGTTCCAGCAATAAATTTCATAGCTGCTGTTGCTTCTTCTTCAGAAATGAAGAGGCCATCTAAATGAGTAAGAGTCTTTAATCTGCCAATAACACTCAGCCTTAATGTGGCCGGCTTGGGAAAAATAACCAAAAGTTAATTTTTACAAAACATTACTTACATTATAACAAGGAAAGGAGTGCCTCTTCCCTCCCTCCCCTACAACCCCAAATTATACAGCTCCCACTTTATAATATATATCTAAACATAGAGGCTTTACTTAATTTTTTACTTTTTTAAGTATCATTGATATACAGTCTTATGAAACTTTCACATGAACAACATTGTGGTTTCAGCATTCACCCATACTCACCCCCTTATTACAGTCACTGTCTATCAGTGTAGTAAGATGCTATAGAGTCATTACTTTTGACTTAATTTTAAAAATAATAGTTGAAACTAAATTATATTCAGAATTAATCTGTTTTGTTTGCAAATGGATGGGTCTACTCTTTTGAAAGGGGCAAGGGGATCCCATAAGCTGCTGAAAAGTGACTGTGGTGAAAAGCATTGAAGAATAGCTGCAGGGCCTCCTGTTTATCTAGATCAGCTATTATCTAGTCAGCGCCATATGTGATTCATTATGAATCTTGAGCCCTTGGCATCTAATTTGGCAATAGGGAGAGAGCCGTACTGTGATCATTCAAGAAGTCTGCTTTGGCAAAGAAAAATATCCTTCAATTTTACTGAGCAAAAAGAAATACAACATAAACATAGTAATATGGCCAATTTAACAGAACCGATCATGCTTTAGTCCCTTTTTAAAATGTCAACACAGTATTGTATACATGTTAGAAAAGCAAGGAAGGAAGGATTCTTGGAATTATAAACTTGGGGCTTACTTTAAATGCTTGGAGATACCCTTAAATATATCATTAAATGCTGAAATTTCATAGCATGAATCTATATTTTTTGTGGTGAGAAAAAACAGTGTTCAATCAAATTTTCTTTTGTAACAGAACATAAGACTTTATAGTTTAGGTTTATTGGGGAGGAGGTGACAAATTTGCTTCTCCCTTGATAGTATGTTTCTCTCATTGTATTCTATTATTGTTGGTCCCTATGCCTCATTAAAATAGGGTCCTAGCACATGTAAAATAGGGTCCTGAGCTATGTAAACTCTCCAAAGGTTTGCAAAGGGCAATGACATCTAACAGTCTTAAAACTATAATACTCTTAAATTATGAGAGGCTGAAATGAAATTATAGCCTTTTCTTAAGTAACATTTGATCCACTCGATCACTATACTAAATTCAACTTATGAAATTCTTAAAGGAATTCTAGTAAAATGAAACACAGATAGTTCGCCTATTTCTGATATTACTGAAGAGTAGTGAGGAAATAGCTTTGAAGTAGAAATGACTGCTTTTTTTATAAACATGTCTGTTGCATACCTTTTGCCATGGATTATGTCGAATATCAAGAGTGAGAAGACTTGTGATGTGTTTGCATAACACATTTATTTCATTACCAGAATTTTTCAGTTGATTCCAGCTCAAGTCTAAGTGCTTCAGTTTCATCAGACCTCTAAATCCCTCAAGGGTTATCACATGGTTATGGCTTGCATCCAAATATTCAAGGTTGTCCTGCAACACATGCAAATAGAAGTGATACTAAAAGGATCATGGTTTGTATTTACAGAGTTTTTCTCTCTATGATTCTCTAAGTACTTTACATGCTTTTTGGTAATCCTCACAGAAAACCTAAACAGTATTTACATTGCAGTAATGGTGTCAACATATGCATTCTCCTGGAGTTTTATCTCAGTCATCTCTCTTAATTCTACTTTACCCTCGTAACAGAGTGGCAGTGTTAGTTTTCAAAGAAGTGAAGGCAAAGAGAAACTGGCAAGATAATTTGTTCCCAACAAACAAGGGCTTACCATTTCTTAATATCTAGGCTTTTGGTTTATATAATTAAACCCATAGCCTAGTTTAAAAAGCTCATCCTTAGAGGTAGAAATTAAATCTACTATTCTCTAATTTTTTTTAAGTGCATGGTTTTTAAAAATAATTTTAAAAAATCATTAAAGTAACACATGTTCTTTGTTGGAAATTTGGAATATATAGTAAATAAATAAAAAAATAGAAAGCATGCATATAACTCTACTGCACAGAAAGAACTGAAAACATTTTTAATTATATGCACATAAATTTTTTCTAATATACAACAGAAGGTATTATATAGAATTTTCTATCCTTTTAACATGTCCACACATCATTACTCTTCAAAACATTTTTCATTATTGCATAATATTCTAATAAGTGAATCATTGGGATTGTATTACACATTTTATTTTGGACATTTATGTGGCTTCTAATTTTGGCTACTATGATCATGACATTTCAACTGAGATCCTCATATTTTTACAGGAAAGGATTTTAGAAATGGGATTACTGGTTCTAAGGATTTCTGTATTATTAAGATTCTTAATAAATACTGTCAAATAGTTTTCAAGGAAGTTTGTGCCAATTATTTCATCTAACAGTAGAATAGGAGAATGCCCATTTCCTTATATATCCACCAATCCACCAACCTTATTTTAATTTACATTGTTTATTACCAGTGAAGTTGAACATCTTTCCATCTGTGTTTATATTAGCCATTTTAAAATTTCTTTGCTTATCGTCTTTCTCATCTTTGGCTATTTATGTATTCAGATCTTTATCTTCCTTATTTGTAAGAAGTCTTTAAGACTTTAATTTATTCCATTTGTTGTAAGTAAAATTTTTCTTTTAAAGTATATACTAACTCAGACCCAGAACAAAGAGATAAAGAGAACCTTAATAAGAAATTTTACATCATATTAAAAAAATTACTATAGATTGAAAATGAACTTGATTTCTTTATAGCTTAATTCAGTTGTTTGAATTCAGCATAGAATTAGTCACTGTTGTATAATGTGTGGCTCATATTGTGGAACTAGCACCTATTATAGTGGTTTAGGTTTTAAAAGTGGAATGTACAGATCATTAAGATCTAAAAAATTTTCTAGAAACCAAATAGTGTTACTGACTTTTTATTCTCATGAGAAACATAGTACTAAAAAAGCCCTGTTTACTGCTTCTTGAACAAAAGGATACTTGACGGTAAGAAGTATTAAGTATATAATCTTAGAAAAGCCTTTTAAATGACATCAGTTTAGCTTTATAAAATTTCACTGCATAGAAGATGGCGGCGTGAGTAGGGTGGTGGAACTCTCCTCCCAAAATCATATATATATTTTAAAATACAACAAATACAACTATTCCTAAAAGAGAGACCAGAGGATACAGTACAACAGCCAGGCTACATCTACATCTGCGAGAACTCAGCATCTCACGAAGGGGGTAAGATACAAAGCTGTGAACCGGTGGGACCCGAGCACTACCCTCACTCCAGCTCACCGGTGGGAGGAAAGGAATCGGGAGTGGGGAGGGAGTGGAAGCACAGGACTGCTAAATAACCAGCCCTAGTAATCTGCACTGGGAGCACAGACACACATTGCATGGTGTGCTGGATATTAGAGAAATGGAAGGGTAGGGTGCAAGATGGAAACTGTGAGCAGGTCCCCACAGCCGGCTCCCCTGGGACAAAAGAAAAGCGGGTGCTTTTTAAAACTCTTAAAGGGGCAAGGGCTCAACAGCTGAACAAAATCATCCCAGCACACTCAGCCCAGCAGGCTGGGAATCTTGAGAAACTTAGGGCCCCCTAACCCACTGGGGGCTAAAGCAGCCCCAAAGCCCCTCACGGTGATAAGCAGCCTGCCATTCATTCCCCCAGGCCGGTGCTACAAGCAAACTGGCTGACCCGCCACAGCTGCAGAGCAGCTGGAAAGTGGTCCCATCCACAGCAACCACAGAGTCTTCTCCCAGCGTGCAGCTAACCAGGACAGCAGGGGAAGCAGGAGCAAGGTCTCAAAGGCACAAAGGGGTGCCATTCTCATGGGAGAACACATAGAATGTGGCTGCAACCCCCTGCAGTGCTCTAGGCTAGTCTGAGGGCAGCACCACCCATGGCAGCTCAGGAGATTGTCCCAGAGTCTGCTCCTGGGGTGCAGGTAACTGGCACGGGCAGCAGAGAAGGGCAAGGTGACCAACAAGCAGAAAAGGATTTTGTTTTCCCAGCTGACACATGTGCCACCTGCCTGAGACCATTTCTATCGCCATGAAAAGGCAGAACAATCTGATCCAGACAAAAATCAATCAGACAACCACACAGAGAGGGCCTGGTGAGATAGATATAACCAATCTTCCTGAAAAAGAACTCAAAATGAAACTCATAACCATGCTGATGGACTTGCAGAGAAATATGCAAGAGCTAAGGAATGAAGTCAAGAGGGAGATAACAAAGGAAACAATCGACAGAAGGGCTTAAGAGCAGGCTGGATGAGGTGCAAGAGACTGTTAATGTAATAGAAATCAGAGAACAGGAATACAGAGAAGCTGAGGCAGAGAGAGATAAAAGGATCTCTAGGAATGAAAGAATATTAAGAGAACTGTGTGACCAATCCAAGTGGAACAATATCCACATTATAGGGGTATGAGGAGAAGAAGAGAGAGAAAAGGGGATAGAAACTATCTTTGAAGAAATAATTGCTGAAAACTTCCCCAAGCTAGGGAAGAAAATAGTCTCTCAGACCATGGAAGCCCACAGATCTCCAAGTACAAGGGACCTAAGGAGTTCAACACCAAGACATATAATAATTAAAATGGCAAAGATCAAAGACAAGGACAGAGTATTATAGGCAGCCAGAGAGAGGAAAAAAGATCACCTACAAAGGAAAACCCATCAAGCTATCACCAGACTTCTCAACAGAAACCTTACAGGCCAAAAGAGAATGGCATGATATATTTAATGCAATGAAACAGAAGGGCCTTGAACCAAGAATACTGTACCAGCATGATTATCATTTAAATTTGATGGAGGGATGAAATAATTTCCTGACAAGCAAAAAGTTGAGGGAATTTGCCTTTCATAAACCAACTCTACAGGATATTTCAAAGGGACTTCTCTAGATGGAAGCACTCCTAAGACTAAATAGATGTCACCAGAGAAAATAAAATCACAGCAAAGAAAGCAGACCAATCAAATAATAACTAGAGGCAAAAAATAAAATCAACTATCCACAAACACAGTCAAAGGAAACACAAAAGAGTGCAGAATAAAACACCTAACATATAAAGAATGGAGGAGGAAGAGTAAGAAAGGAGAGAAATAAAGAATCATCAGACTGTAATTATAATAGCTTAATAAGAGAGTTAAGTTAGATGGTTAGATAGTAAAGAAACTACCCTTGAACCTTTGGTAACTATGAATCCAAAGACTGCAATGGCAACAAGTACATTTCTATTGATAATCACCCTAAATGTAAATGGACTGAATGTACCAATCAAAAGACACAGAGTAATAGAATGGATAAAAAAGCAAGACCCATCTATATGTTGCTTACAAGAGACTCACCTCAAACCCAACGATATACACAGACTAAAAGTGAAGGGATGAAAAAGATATTTCATGCAAACAATGGGAAAAAAAAGCAGGTGCTGCAGTACTTATATCAGACAAAATAGACTTCAAAACAAAGAAAGTAACAAGAGATAAAGAAGAACATCACATAATGATAAAGGGGTCAGTTCAACAAGAGGATATAACCATTATAAACATATACGTACCCAACACAGGAGCACGGACATATGTGAAACAAATACTAACAGAATTAAAGGAGGAAATAGAATGAAATGCATTCATGTTAGGAGACTTCAACACACCACTCACTCCAAAGGACAGATCCACCAGACAGAAAATAAGTAAGGACACAGAGGCACTGAACAACACACTAGAACAGATGGACCTAACAGACATTTACAGAACTCTACACCCAAAAGTGGCAGGATACACATTCTTCTCAAGTGCACATGGAACATTTTCCAGAATAGACCATATACCAGACCAAAAAACGAACCTCAGTAAACTCAAAAAGATTGAAATTCTACCAACCAACTTCTCAGGTCACAAAGGTATAAAACTAGAAATAAATTGTACAAAGAAAGCAAAAAGGCTCACAAACACATGGAGGCTTAACAACATGCTCCTAATTAATCAATGGAGCAATGACCAAATTAAAACAGACATCAAGCAATATATGGAGACAAATGACAACAACAGCACAAAGCCCAAACTTCTGTGGGACACAGCAAAGGCAGTTCTAAGAGGAAAGTATATTGCAATCCAGGCCTATTTAAAGAAGGAAGAACAATCCCAAATGAATAGTCTAAAGTCACAATTATGGAAATTTGAAAAAGAAGAACAAATGAGGCCCAAAGTCAGCAGGAGGAGGGACATAATAAAGATCAGAGAAGAAATAAATAAAATTGAGAAGAATAAAATAGAAAAAATCAATGAAAACAAGAGCTGGTTCTTTGAGAAAATAAATAAAATAGATAAGCCCCTAGCCAGACTTATTACGAGAAAAAGAGAATCTCACCCATCAACAGAATCAGAAACGAGAAAGGAAAAATCACGATGGAACCCACAGAAATACAAAGAATTATTAGAGAATACTACAAAAACCTATATGCTAACAAGCTGGAAAACCTAGAAGAAATGGAAAACTTCCTAGAAAAATACAACCTCTCAAGACTGACCAAGGAAGAAATGGAAAATCTAAACAGACCAATTACCAGCAAAGAAATTGAATTGGCAATAAAAAAACTACCCAAGAACAAAACCCCTGGGCCAGATGGATTCACTGCTGAATTTTACCAGACATATAGAGAAGACATAATACCCATTCTCCTTAAAGTTTTCCAAAAAATAGAAGAGGAGGGAATACTTCTGGACTCATTCTATGAAGCCAGCATCACTCTAATACCAAAACCAGGCAAAGACACCACAAAAAAAGAAAATTACGGACCAATATCCCTAATGAACATAGATCCAAAAATACTCAACAAAATATTAGCAAACGGAATTCAAAAATACATCAAGAGGATCATACACTATGATCAATTAGGATTTATTCCAGGGATGAAAGGATGGTACAACATTAGAAAATCCATCAACATCAAAGAGAAGGACAAAAACCACATGATCATCTCCATAGATGCTGAAAAAGCATTTGACAACATTCAAAATCCATTCATGATAAAAACTCTTAACAAAATGCTATAGAGGGCAAGTACCTCAACATAATAAAGGCCATATATGATAAACCCACAGCCAACATCATACTGAACAGCGAGAAGCTGAAAGCTTTTCCTCTAAGATCGGGAACAAGACAAGGATGCCCACTCTCCCCACTGTTATTCAATGTAGTACTGGAGGTCCTAGCCATGGCAATCAGACAGAACAAAGAAATACAAGGAATCCAGATTGGTTAAGAAGAAGTCAAACTGTCACTATTTGCAGATAACATGATATTGTACATAAAAAACCCTAAAGACTCCACTCTGAAACTACTAGAACTAATATCTGAATTCAGCAAAGTTGCATGATACAAAATTAATACAGAGAAATCTGTATGATGAGCTAGCAGAAAGAGAAATCAAGAAAACAATTCCATTCACAATTGCAACAAAAATAATAAAATACCTAGGAATAAACCTAATCAAGGAAGTGAAAGACCTATACCCTGAAAACTACAAGACACTCCTAAGAGAAATTAAAGAGGACACTAACAAATGGAAACTCATCCCATGCTTGTGGCTAGGAAGAATTAATATCATCAAAATGGCCATCCTGCCTAAAGCAATCTACAGATTCAATGCAATCCCTATCAAAATATCAACAGCATTCTTCAATGAACTGGAACAAATAGTTCTAAAGTTCATATGGAACCACAAAAGACCCCAAATAGCCAAAGCAATCCTGAGAAGGAAGAATAAAGCAGGGGGGATCTTGCTTCCCAACTTCAAGCTCTACTACAAAGCCACAGTAGTCAAAACAATTTGGTACTGGCAGAAGTACAGACCCACAGACCAGTGGAACAGAATAGAGAGTCCAGGTATTAACCCAAACATATACAGTCAATTAATATACAATAAAGGAGCCATGGATATATAATGGGGAAATGACAGCCTCTTTCTTCAACAGCTGATGTTGGCAAAACTGGACAGCTACATGTAAGAGAATGAAACTGGTTCATTGTCTAACCCCATACACAAAAGTAAACTCAAAATGGATCAAAGACCTGAATGTAAGTCATGAAACCTTAAAACTCTTAGCAAAAAACATAGGCAAAAATCTCTTGGACATAAACATGAGCAACTTCTTCATGAACATATACCCCCAGGCAAGGGAAACAAAAGCAACGATGAACAAGTGGGACTATATCAAGCTGAAAAGCTTCTGTACAGCAAAGGTACAAAGCTATTCCTTTCCCTCACATACTTTCTTTTCCTGATAGTTCTGGTGACTGAATGACAGACATGCAGTTTAGGACATTTTAATTTTACCTTATGTGGATGTCTTGTTTAGATTTTTTAAGACTTTGTAAAAACCAGATAGTGTATATAATTTACTACCTTTTATGAAGCCAAGGTTTTCCATTATATAAATAGTCTTAGGTTATTTATTTTTTTTAATTAAGCCTGAATCAGATAGTGTATGTAATTTACTACCTTTGATGAAGCCCAGGTTTTCCATTATATAAACAGTCTTAGGTTAGTTGGTTTTTTTTCATTAAGCCTGGATCACAGGTGGATGCTAAAAATGGGAGAAGCAGCTGTCCTTACCAGGGAGTTGGGTAGGTATTTTGATTCACAAGGTAAGGCCAAGATTATGAACACTTAACAACATACATTTACATTCTGTAACCTAGTAGAACCGACTCCTAGCATGCATGAAAAGTATGGAAATTCTCCATGTTAGAGATATACTTAAGGAAAATGATAGTAAAGATAAATACCTCAAAGGCAAATAAAAAAACTTAGAAGATAGGAATGATAGGTGAGTGATTAAATTAGATCATAACCTTTTGCAATGCTGAGATAGACATAATTAATATTAAACACACATACAAAGTTGATTATTGAAGAATACAGAGATGGAGGCAGCATATTCAGAGGTTTTCAATATCTGAAGCCTCATATAAAAACAGAGTAAATACATGCATCCAAAATTCCATGGACACTATTTATAACAAAGCTACATGACAAGGTAGCCTCATAAGCCCCAAAATAACTTGGTAGGGATAAATACCAACAACCACAAGACCTACATGGTATCTGTGTCTATGTGAGAGGAAGGAGATATATCAGGGCATTATCGGACATGAGAACAAGAGAGACCCCAAACAGCTGATTAATAGTCACTGGAAGTATGGGGGCCAGACTGAGTAGAGTAGTTGAAACTGGGAGGAGTTTTGCTTTCTTCCACACTGGATGAGTGCATGGTACCCAGAATAGAAAGGTCTGAAGGGGCTGGAGCCGGCTAGCCCCTGTGAATCTTAAAACTGCTCCATGGGCTCCCATCTAGAACAGAATCCTTCTCAGAGAAGAAATTGCTGGGGCTAAGTCAAAATTAAAAAGTATAAGGACCAGGAAAGTCACAAAAAAGAGAAAGTTCAGACTGAGGTGGAGGAAGGGAATAGAGCCAGGAAATCCAGAAAATAAACATTATAATTTTTAATTGGCACATATAAACAACAGAGAGGGAGATCTGTGAAGATAGAAAAGCTTTCCTAAACCCCACTTCATTTAAAAGTTAAGAAAAATCAATTTCACTAGAATATAAGCAGCAGAAAAGTACCGAGGTCAAGTGTCAGACAAAGCTACGAGAGAGAGAGAGAAACATTGCTATAGGCAACAAAAGTACACCAGAAAGATATACTCCAGAAACAGATTACTATTAATCTACTATTTCAAAACAAACAAAAAGATGTTAGGAATGACACAAAATATAAAATAACAAAATTAATCTGGTTTAGAAAAACTCAGAAATGAGGTGAAAAAATTCAGAAATAAAATAATAAAATCATTTTGGAAACAAAGACTAAACTAGTCAAACAAAAGAGTTAAACACAACAGGTAATGCTTTAAGATAAGTAGAACTGAAAAAGAATAATAATTTAAAACTCAAATCAGCTTGAAATTTTAAATTAAGGGATGAAAAGGACTGAAGAGAAAGTGACAAATAATGAAGATAAAGATCACTATATAGATAATGGGAAAACCAAAAGGAAGGAAACAAAAATTGCTAAAAACTTCCAATTCAGAAAAGGAAATGAAAGAAAAAAATGACTTTTATCTATATTTCAGAAGAGCATATCATGAATCTGAAATATTAACTTATAACTAATACTAAGACATACTCTAGTAAAATATGAGACTTTAAAGTAAAAAAGGTCTTTGGCTTCTAGAAGAAAAAAGCATGTGTTGTATAAGGGAAGAAAATTAATACATCCTCATTAGTCTTTCCTACAACAACACTTTATGCCAGAAGAAAATGAATTAACATTTAAGATGCCCAGGAAAAGAAATTGTGAGCCAAGGATTTTATACCTTGAAAAACATTCCTTCAAGTATAATGTACATAGAGAAACTATTATCTATTATGAACATGCAGTAACAGAAGGGATATTGTTCCCATAAGGCCTTCTGAGGAAGCTATCATAGCATATTTTTCAGACAATAATAATGTTTAGAGAGAAAACAACCTAAGGACCAGTGATGCGAATTAAATATATAGCTAACAATGAACTAAAAGGGAAGTGTACAGAGTATAAGGCTACATGCTTTGACAAAGTAGATACAATTCTTCTGAAATGCAGAAAAATTGAAAGAACATACATAAAATTTTAAAAATCCAGTAATGATATTAATGACAGTATGAGTGCTGTCATTCTGAGATTGTTGTGTGTGTAACAGGGATAAAACAAATGAATAATTAAGTATTTTAATTCTATCACTTTGTATTCTTGAGAATTAGGATTATTGGTTTGAGAGAAATAAATGATAAAGATATAAATAACAGGGAAGAGATTAAGCTAAAAGATTTGCAGTCTTGAGTCTGAATTGGGAATATCAATATCAATTCATTAGGCTGGCTTTAGTTATAAACACACATATTTAACCACACACACACACACACACACACATACACACACACCTCCCCACACAAGTTCTGTCCAGTAGAAAGACCTAGAAACAATGATCAACCCAGACTGTAGCCCTAAAAAGCCCTAAAATTCTCTAAAAGAAACCAGGACTCCTTGAAGAAATGTCTGATCCCATGTCTGCAACAGAAAATACGTAAAATGTGTATAGAACATCTCTCATACGAGATGCCAAAGAAGCTATTAAAGACTACTATGGTCATGGCAGAAGGAGCTAACTTTAAGTTGCTCCACTGAAGGAGGGTGGGATAATTTGAGCTTCAATCATGATAATGACTACATGGAATGAATCCCACCAAACATGTTTAAGTCTCTGCGTTCCTAATGATATTAAAACAAAGAAATAATTGCTCATCTGTGAGAAATCGTAAGTAACCAACTCATTATCTTCACAGTTGGTAAGGAAGGCAAATAAGCATTTATTCTGTATTTTATATATGATGGCACCACTGGTTAACCAAATAATAGATATAAGGGAAATGTCTCTATGTAAAAGTGGTCCAACTAATAAATGGAAAAGGAATGATAGAATAAGAATATTGTCATTTTATCTTGCTGCACTGATGGGCAGTGATTGCATTGGGGTATGAGTGGGGACTTGATAATATGGGTAAATGTAGTAACCACATTGATTTTTCATGTGAAACCTTTGTAAGAGTGTATATCGATCACACCTTAATAAAAAAGTTAAAAAAATAAAAGAATATTGCCATTTTGTAATTCCCAAGGACTTAATGGATTTAGGCATTAATGATGGCTGCTGGCATCAGAAAAGTGAGACAGCTGAATATTATGTGTCTTTTAAAGTCTTCCCAAAGGAATGGAACCTGAGTCTGATCTGGTCTCTGGATCCAGTTGTCAATTTGCCGAAAATAAGGAAGGTAGAGGGCGTACAGGGTTGTATCGTAAATAAGCAAATCAGCAGGGTCCAGGCTGAGGGAAACTCTTTGGGCTGGAAGGTCCAAGTACTTCTACAGATAAACTAAGGGAATAGAACGGGATGGAAGGAGACACATAAATTGATATTTAAAAGATACTGTAAGTTTTTTAAAATGGCAAAACCAAGCTATTGTGCTAGGGATGCACATTTGGGTGCTGAAACTATGGGGGGAATTGCAGGGAGAGGATTACTACAGAGGTCAGGATGACTTTTTGAAGGAATGGGGCATATAGAAGGGGCTTATGCTATGGGTGGCAAAATTGTATTTCTTGAACTGGGTACTGGTTACAAGCACATTCACCTTACAGTAATTTACTAAACTACATGTTTGTATATAGTTTTCTGTGCCTGTTTTATATTACAATAAAACAGTGAAAAAATACACATGTTGAATATCTCCTCTCTCTGACCACCCCGTAACATCCTCAGTCATTTTTAGAGATGCAATTAAACATCAAATACTTGATGTTTGAGAGATCTATATTTAGCCACTTTTACTAATCCAAAAATTTGAAAATACCATTTAGGCATACAATTTGTCCAGTTCCCTTATCTTTAAAATGACCATGGTAATATTCATCCAATAAACAGGCTGTGAGGCTATGGCAATGAAAGAGATTTTTCTATTTCAGAAGAACAGCAAAGCCACATTGCAAAATACATGTTGGGCAGCTGGCTAAGCTCTCACTCTCAAAGTGCCTTGCCCTACTTAAGAGACCCTGCAAAGTTGTGACTAAGCAAAATCACAATGATTGCCATAACCTTTGGAACTGCAAGAAAATCACTAGAAAAAAATTAAATGAAAAATGCCAACTCTTTATCTTTGGTCCTGGGACCTCTAGTACACCACTTTCTCTCCTCAGCTGTACACTGAACAGAGACTGTCAGGGGTTCTGTTACCAAGGACTTTGGCTTACCGACAGAAACAAGGAAGGGTGTTTAATACTAACACCTAAGGTCAAGCAAAGTAAGCTCCCACCACAGTGGTAGAAGCAGCAACTCAAGGGCTTTTATATGGTTGTAAGGAGGTAGAGTAGAGAACAAACAAGAGCAGAGAATGACGATATATTCTGGAAAGTTTGTCAGTCACCTGGGACCCACAGAAACAGAGGATGCTGGTTTGGAGTTTGGGGATCACATATGCAATTATTTTTCTTACATAATACATAAAAAGGAAAACAAAAGCCAGATAAGATCCATACCTGTGTGTATCTGTGTATTACTGTATTTGTCCTATGCCCTATGAGAAGGCAAACACAAGTCAAACAAGGTCTGTGTGTGTGGCATTCAGGGAGAAAGGACAAGACAGAGAGAAAGAGAAATAACCATGTGGATAACGAATGTTTGGGAAAAACTGACATTAGATGTGAAGTGTGACCTAGAAAGCGAAGACGAAATAAGGACTCACAAGGTGAAAAATAAGAGTTGGAAAACAAGAGCAGAAAAAAATGGAAATGACACTTTCTAAAGGATGTTTAAAAACAAGTCTGGAGTAGTTTAAATAAATTTATTTTAAAGTAGCTAGAAATCAGATATGGCCACAGGTGTGTATTTGGTTTGCAAATAAAATCTAAACCTAAGACCTATCTTAGAGAAAGTAACATACCTATAATGTATGCATGTTTTGCTCCTGATTTGGGTTGTATAATCTTGAAATATGGTAATAATGTGGTCATAATTACAAAAATAAGTTATCCATTAAATTAATAATTTTATTTTACTTAAATAACTTCAAAAGACAGTTCTTACCAAGTGGTATACATCATCCAAACAAGTAAATTCATTAAAGCTGATAATAAGCTTTCGAAGTCCTGTTAACTTGGAGAGATCTCTCAGTTTACTCAAGCTGTTTCCATGTAGATTCAGGCTCTGAAGTAAGGAAAAACACAAATTAAAAGAAAGACATATTGTATCTACAGCATAGTCATCTAAATAACATTAAGAAAGAGCCAATAGGAAAAAACTGAATGTATGATTTTTAAAAGATATAGTTTATAATAGCATCACTGGACATGGTTCTTTATTAGATTTCCCACTTGGTCTAAGTTTATCAATTATTTGCATGAAATTCTTTATAGAAAATAGTTAAATATATTGTTAAGATATTTATTAGGGCAGGTCTATTTCTCAGGTTTTCCAGTGAACAATGTAGGCCCTGAAGATTTTGGGTATGGACTAGTATACCCCACAAGAAAGAGGCTGGCAAAGATACACCTTGACTGTAGGAAACTGTATGAGGGCACTGAATAAGAAAGGCTAAGGGTGTTAAAATAAGAGAGAATGACAAAAAAAAAAAAAGACAAAAAAGGCAGAATGTCAAAGAAGAAGGTGGAAGAGTATCTATAATAATTTGTATATCAGAATTTGGCCCAGGCTTCCCCTGTCTTTGACCCTGGGCTATATAGAAATGAATATTATGTTTTTATATTTAGGGGAGACCCTGATTGGCTATGTATTTTTCTGTCTTTAAACTATACTTTGAATACTATCAAGTGAAGATTATATTTATGTATAGTCTACAAAACAAACAGTGCCACTAGAAAATATATTAATATAATTGACCATAGTATTCACAACTGGGTATTATGATAAAATCAGGCATCTGTCTATCTCCCAACCCTCTTCACTCACCACCACCATTTCACACCCTATTATACTGTGGATGTAATAAATTTCTGGCAGGGAGAAATAATTAAATGTTGAATAGTTGTCAAAATGTAGCTAAAATTGTTAATAAGGACCAATTAATGCAGACAAGTTTATTCTACAGGTCGTATATAGGTATCACCCATAACAGATTCTACAGATACTTTATACTTATTTATCATGCCCACAACTAAATTCATCATCCTCCCTGTGTATCTGCTTGGAAGTCTGTATTTTCAATCTGTATTAAGAGTTTCATTATCTATCTAAAAGACATCGTTGATCACCCCCTTTCCCTCTTTTCCATATGCATTTGATTCTAGAAATGCTTCTCAAACAACAGCTCCATACCATCACCACTACCAGTGCCTCAGTTCAGACTATTATTTGATCTTTGGACTACTACAATAATTTCTACTGGATTTCCATACACCAGTCTGACTTCAGTTAAATCTAACCACAAGCTGCCAAAGTTAAGTTCTTTAAAAACAGAAAGTCTGTTTGTTAAAGAATCTAAATTTAAAAATTTGCCTTCTAAAATTCATCCTGATGTGGCTATAACCCCCTACTCTTCCAGCTGAAGCCTCACGTATTTTCCTTGCATTCCAACCTATACCTCTGCCTTCCACCATCCCACACCATATGATCTAGTCACACTGAATTTCTCAATGTTCCCTGAAGACACCAAGATCTTTCAAAACCAGGTGCATCTAGATAGAGTATTTCCTCTGCCCACAAGATGTAACCAACAGAATTTGTTAAATCCTTCAAAAATCCATACAAAACATCTTACTCTGTGGAGCTCTCCTAGCAACTCCAGCCTTCCTATACTTGTTTACATATCTGTCTGCTTCACGAGAATGATGTCCTTGAGGAAGGGAAAATAATTAATTTTGAAGCCCCAATACTTACCTCATTGCCTAAAACAGGAAATTCTCAGTAAATATATATGTATTATATAAATACATACATATTTTATGTATATTATATAAATTACATATTATATAAAAATTTATATATTTATTTTTATAGATGTGCTCATAAAACTCAATCTAGTAGAGAGGAGTGAAAAGAAAATAATATGCATGTAGCCTGAATTTCTGTTACAGTGTTGGCACAAAGGAAGGAGGACAAAGGGTAAAACATTCTTGTTGTAATGTCTAGTTTTCTTACTAGAAGCCCTGGAAAGTTTGCTGGCTTTTTAGCCATATAGGAAAATTAAAGATGAAAAAGCTCCTCTATTTTTGGTGCTTTTTATTTTTTTTACTTTGATTTAATCCTTTTAAATCTATAGAAATATACATTGTGGGAGCTCAATCCAATCAGAACACATTCCTTCAATAAACCTTTCATTACTAAAACTTCATTATAAAAATTTATTGTTCAAATATGAAATCTTGACATTATAATGAAGAAACAATAATTTCTCCCACAGGTCAACTGGAAGATTACTCCTATAATGATTATGCCACACATTTATGATAAAGAAGATGATATTGCCATCATGTGAAGTTTTCCTTCCTCTCTAATAATAATTAGCTAAGGTAATGACTTAATCTCCTAGATTTGAAGATTTGCTGGGTGTTGATGATGTAATTTCACCAAAGCAACCCTATAAACTTCTTGAAAGACATTCTTTGAATATTTTCAGAAGCAGACTTAAAACTTTTGACTGCACTTACTAATTTTTAAAACATATCTTTTGCATTCTCGTTCTGTTGAAAAAAATTGTCACCATAAACAACAGACATAGAACTGTCACAATGGAACAATGTAATTGACTTTCAAGGGAACAAAAATCACTTCTGAATTTTTATCTGTATCTTAGCTTTCAAAGCATACATAGGAAGACAATGCAGTGTTGTGTAAGAGTAACTTGTCTTCTCAAGGATTCTTGTCAATTTATCAAATATCAATTTGCTTACTAGTTCTGCAGATTCAAGCAAACACCCACTTTCTCTATGTGAACTGATCATTGTTTATAAAGACATTCTTTTTTTTTAAACAAGAAGCTAATGAGTATCTCATGAGTGCCAGGTATTGTGCTAGATGACAGAGCTGATGTTAATCCCTACAGCATTTATGAGTAAATTAGAAAAAGGCATCCTTTCCTCAAGACACCTTTATTTCGAACTTTGAGATTGTCACAATATTCTGATTTTGTTAGTACAAGAAACTTTCCCAATTGCTGTCAGAAAATTGTTGTAGTAAATATACTACTCTGTTTCAAAAGGTGCCCCTTAGATGTGGCCCTCCTGTGCAATGTACAGTCTTACCTCATTGCGCTGGTGCTGGGGATATCCATGACTAAGAACTGTATAGCCTCTGCCCCTTAGAATTTACACCCTAGGAAGGGTTCAGAGCATATAACAAAGGAGTCTGACTTAGACTCAGAGGTAAGAGACTTTAATGCTTAAGTATTAGATCTAAAAGAAGTGTGGGAGTTAACTAGCAGAAAGGGATCAGGGGAGAACGCTCCATGCAGAAGGAATGTGCAGAGGATTGCTGCAAGCAGGAAGCATTTAAGAAACAGAAGGGAGGATGAGCACAGAGAGCTAAAAGGAGGGTAATATGAAAAGAGTCTGGAAAGGCAGGCCAGAGACCAGGCCACTCAAAACCTTATAGGCCATATTAAGAACTTTGGTTTTATTTCTAAAACAGTGGAAAATCCTTTGAGAATTTCAAGCAGGAATGGTGAGGGATAACAAGGTGGACATGATCAGATTTGCATTTTGGAAAGCTTATTCTAGCTTCAACAGGGAGAATAGGCTAGGCTTTCAAAGTGGAAACAAGACAGGGACTCTGCTGCATAGCTCTATCCCTCCTACCTTGTACTGAGTTATGTTCAATTACATAATGATGGTATCCAAAGAGAACACTAACAGAATATAATGGGAATTATGCCTCCTGGAGTTGTGCAATGTTGTGACAGTAGAGTGCAGGGAGACAGGTTAGAAGGCTAAAATAGTTGAGCTCAGAGAGATAAAGGTAGTTTGGAAAGAATGGTGCCAGATTTGAAATGGACATACCTGAAAATCAAGATACAGAAATAGGCTTATTTCTCAATAGAATTGCCTAAGTAAGTCACTTCAATAAGTAACTCAAATGCTGTTGATTGATTCTGTAAAGATAAAGCTCCCATATTCCATGTTGATTAATCCTGGAAACTGATTTGAAACTTATCCTTCTTCATCTTAATCATTTAAAGGGAGCTTATTTGTTATTAAGGAATAAAACCCCTTGCAAACTAATAGGCTACCTCTAGACCTACACTGTCCATATGTGGCTACTGAGTACTTGAAATGTGGCTAGTCTAAAATTAGATGTGCTGTATCAAATATATTCCAGATTTCAAAGACTTAGTATGAAACTATCTGATTAATGAATCTTGATTGTGATTACGCACTGGAATGATAATACTTAGGTCAGATTGGATTAACTAAAATTTATCTTTCTAATATTTTTTAAAGTTTTTTAAAGGCTACAAGAAAAATTTAAACTGCCTATGTGGTTCATACTTTATTACTATTGGACAGCACTGATCTAGTCCTCATAGAAAGAAAGGGCTGAAAATTTCTAACTTTGACAGCATGATGCCTGGCATCATCAGATAGGTGCCTTAGTATCTTTAGACTTCAAATGGTAGATTTGGGCTCTAAATTCAAGGTTCCTGTTCCAAAATTTTATTCCTTATAATACTTACCACAATATGTCTGTAAATGTTAGTTCTGCCAAGGGAAAGTATTGTTGCATCATCCAAACTAGTAAGTTTTGGTCTGGGCTTGATCCTAGGATCCATTTTTATAACTTCATCATCAAATTTCAAATCCTGGGACAATACTGATCCTTCTGAAACTTTTTTGCTTTCTTCTGGAATAATATTGTTGAATGAAGAAAATAAAGAGTGATCCTTGACCTAGAAAATTTATTAAAAATATTGAAAATGTGGTTTCTGTATTTATTATTTTGGAAAAAAAAATAGGCTACATAGAAAAGAAGAATTAACTTTTATATAATAATATATAATAAGAGATGGAGACAAAAAGATGGTGGTATAGGAAGGCAAGGCAAAAACCTCCCTCCAAACCACATAGAACACAAAAATACAGCAAATACACCTAGGCCTGAAATCAACCTGAAGACTGCGGAACAGACCACCTACATCTGGGGAAGAAAAGACCCTATAGAAAAGGGTCAAGTGACAAAGCCATAATCTGGCAGGATCCAAGTCCTCCTCCCACCCTGGTCCACAGGAGGGAGGAAGAGAACAGAGTGGGGAGGGAGTAGAAGCCCAGGACCCTGAACACCTCGCCATGGAGATCTGCTTCTGGAACATGAGCCCACATTGCATGGTGTGCTGATGATTGCTGAGGCAAGACAACAGAGACAGGCAAAACATTTGGGGAGGCTGCCTCTTGTGGAGAACAGGCATGCTCTACCAGCCCCCCTGAGAAAGAAAGCAGAAGAGGCAGATTGAAAGACTTCCTAGCAGTGTAAGGGGTGCCAGAGAGGCAAGGATTGCTCTCTTTTTAGGACAAAGTTCAGGTCGACAGTACTTCCTCAGCCCGCTCTCAGCCCAACAGGTTGGGAGCCCTCAGGAGTTTCAGATACTCCACATCCCTCACTGGAAACACAGCCTGGAGAATTTTCACAGTGATACGTGGTCTGCTGGCTGGCAGTAAAACCAAACTTTACTCCCAGGTAGGCAGGTGGGGAACCCTCAGCCTGCTCAACCCTATTTTAGGCAAGCCAAGGATATGCATGCACAGTCCAGTCCAGGAGTAATTTCCTCCCAGTAGGTGCCAGTGCTGCTTGCCAGCATGGTGCCATTGCAGCAGGCTGGGTGAAGGGTAGCTTGAGTGCTACAGCTGGGTGTGTGTGCAGCCCAGCCCTGGGAGCTCTTTCTTCCAGGCAGGTGCTGTTCCTGCTCATCTGTGCACACACCATTGAAGCAGGCTGGAGCAGTACACCACAGGCAAGGCAGAAAGGTGCCACACCCACTGCACACCAACAGCTGGGGCTTTCACATAGGAAACTGAGCTTCTGGGCATGAGAGTACACCTCCCACACAAATCTATTATCCCATAAGAGACACTAAAGAAAAAAAAAATGAAAAGACAAAGGAATTTCATCCAAACCAAAATTCAAGAGAAAAACACCAGAAAGAGGGCTCAGTGAAACTGAAATCACTAATTTTCTTGATAAATATTTCAAAATAAAAGTAATAAACATGCTCATGGAGCTACAGAAAAATATTCAAGATCTCAGGGAGAACTTCAAAAAACAGATAGAAATTTTGAAAAATACAGTATCTGAAATGAAACATACAATAGAGGGATTTAAAACTAGATTAGAAGAGGTAGAGGAGATGGTAAATAAAATGGATATTAGAGAACAGGAAAACAAAGAAGCTGAGGAACAGAAAGAAAAAAGGATCTCTAGGAATGAAAGAATAATAAGAGAGCTGATTGATAAATCCAAACAGAACAATATTAGCATTACAGGGGTACCAGAAGAAGGAGAGAAAGACAAAGGGATAGAAAGTCTCTTTGAGGAAATAATTGTTAAAAACTTCCCCAGTCTGGGGAAGGAAATAGTCACTCAGGTCATGGAAGTGCAGAGATCTCCCGACACAAAGAGCCCTAGGAAGACAACATTAAGGTATACAATAATTAAAATGGCAAAGATCAAGGACAAGGAGAGAGTATTGAAAGCAGCCAAAAAGAGAAAAAAGATCACTTATAAAGGAAACCCCATCAGGCTATCAGCAGACTTTTTTAGCAGAAACCTTACAGGCCAGAAGATAGTGGCATGATATATTTAATACAATGAAACAGAAGGGGCTACAACCAAGAACACTGTACCTGGCAAGATTATCATTTAAATTTGAAGCAGGGATTAAACAATTTCCAGATAAGCAAAAGTTGAGGGAACTCACCACCACCAAACCTATTCTACAAGGTATCTTAAAGAACCTGGTCTAAATGAAAATGCTCCTAAGGCTAAATTGCTGTCACCAGAGAAAATAAACACACAATAAAGGTGGTAGAACAATTAATTACTAAGCAAATACAAAATTAAATCACTACTCACAAAGTTAGTCAAGGGATACACAAAGTACAGAATATGACACTTAATATAAAAAGAGTGGAGGAGGAAGAAGAAGAATGGGAGGGAAAATAAAAAAGGATCTTTACATTGTTTGAAACAGCATAATAAGAGCTAAGATATACTGTTAGATAGTAAGGAAGCTGCCATTGAACCTTTGGTAACCGCATATCTAAAGCCTGCAATGGCATTAAATACATATCTATCAGTAATCACTCTAAATGTAAAGGGACTGAATGCACTAGTCAAACGACACAGAGTTACAGAATGGATAAAAAACAAGACCCATCTATATACTGACTACAAGAGACTCACTTGAAACCCAAAGACATACACAGACTAAAAGTGAAGGGATGGAAAAAGATATTACATGCAACTAATAGGGAGAAAAAAGCAGGAGTAGCAGTGCTTAGATCAGACAAAATAGATTTCAAAACAAAGAAAGTAACAAGAGACAAAGGATATTACTTAATGATAAAAGGGTCAGTCCAAAAAGAGGATAAAACCATTATAAATATCTATGCATCAAACATAGGAGCACATATATATATATATATATATATATATATATATAAAACAAATACTAACAGATTTAAAGGGGGAGACAGAATGCAATGCATTCATTTTAGTAGACTTCAACACACCATCACATGAAAAGACAGATCAAACAGAGAGAAAATAAATAAGGAGACAGAGGCACTGAACAATACATTAGAACAGATGGACCAAACAGACATCTACGGAACACTCCACCCAAAAGCAGGAGGATACACATCCTTCTCAAGTGCACATGGAGTGTTTTTTCCAGAATAGATAATATATTAGGCCATAAAAAAAGCCTTAATACATTCAAAAAGATTGAGATTGTGTCAACCAGCTTCTCAGACCACAAAGGTATGAAACTAGAAATAAATTATGCAAAGAAAACAAAAAAGCCCACAAACACATAGAGGCTTAAAAATCCTAAATAATCAGTGGACTAATAACCAAATTAAAACAGAGATCAAGCAATATATGGAGACAAATGAAAACTCACCAGTCCAAATGCAACGAAGGCATTTCTGAGAGGAAAGGATGTAGCAAGAGGGCTTACCTCAAGAATCAAGAACAATCTCAAATGAACAGTCTAAACTCACAATTAATAAAACTAGAAAAAGAAGAACAAATGAGGCCCAAAGTCAACAGAAGGAGGGACATCATACAGATCAGAGCAGAAATAAATAAAATTGAGAAGAATAAAACAATAGAATCAATGAAACCAGGAGTTGGTTCTTTGAGAAAATAAACAAACAGATAAACCCCTAGCCAGACTTATTAAGAAGAAAAGCATATACACACATAAACAGAATCAGAAATGAGAAAGGAAAAATCACTATGGACACCACAGAAATACAGAGTTATTAGAGAATATTATGAAAAATTATATGCCAGCATATTGGATAACCTAGAAGAAATGGACACCTTTCTAGAAAAATACAACTTTCCAAGACTCACGCAGGAAGCAACAGAAAATCTGAACAGACCAATTACCAACAATTAAATCGAATTGGTAATAAAAAAAGTTACCTAAGAACAAAACTGCTGGTCCAGATGCCTTCACAGCTGAATTTTATCAAACATTTAAAGAAGAGCTAATACCCATCTCCTAAAAATATTCCAAAAAGTAGGAGGAGGCAATACTTCCAAACTCATTCTATGAGGCCAGCATCACTCTAAAACCAAAACCAGACAAAGACACTACAAAAATAATTATAGACCAATATCCCTGATGAATATAGATGCAAAGATTATCCACAAAATATTAGCAAACCAAATTTAAAAATACATGACCAAGTCAGGTTTATTTCAGGGATGCAAGGGTGGTACAATACTGGAAAATCAATCAGATCATATACCACATCAACAAAAAGTCAAAACCACAATGAGATATCACCTCACACCAGTTAGGATGCCAACACCCGAAAGACAACATCATATACCATATAAACAAAAAAAGGACAAAAATCACATGATCATCTCAATTGACACTGAAAAAGCACTTGACAAAATTCAACATCTGTACATGATAAAAACTCTCCACAAAATGGGTATAGAGGGTATGTATTTTAACATAATAAAGGTCATATATGATGAACCCACAGCCAACATCATACTTAACAGTGAAAAGCTCAAAGCTTTTCCTCTAAGATCAGGAGAAGATTGTCTCACCACTTTTTATTTTAGTACTAAAGGTCCTACCCATGGCAATCAGACAACACAAAGAGATAAATGGTAACCAAACTGGTAAGGAAGAAGTTAAACTGTCACTGTTTACAGATGACATGATATCATACATAGAAAACCCTGAAGAATCTACCCAAAAAATACTAGAACTAATAAATGAATTCAGCAAAGTTGCAGGATACAAAATTGATACACAGAAATCTGCTGCATTCTTAGATACTAACAACAAATTAGGAGAAAGAGAAATCAGGAAAAAAACTCCATTTACAATTGCATCAAAAAGAATAAAATACCTAGGAATAAACCTAACCAAGGAAGCAAAAGACCTATACCCTGAAAACTACAAGACATTCATGAGAGAAATTAAAGATGACACCAGCAAATGGAAATACATCTCATGCTCATGGATGGGAAGAATTAGTATTGTTAAAATGGCCATCTTGCCTAAAGCAATCTACAGATTCAACACAATCCCTATCAAAATACCAACAGCATTCTTCAAAGAACTAGAACCAATGGTTCTAACAAAAGACCCCAAATAACCAAAGCAATCCTGAGAAGGAAGAACAAAAATGGAGGATTATGTTCCCTAACTTCAAGCTCTACTACAAAGTCACAGTAATCAAAACAATTTGGTATTGGCACAAGAACAGACCCATAGATCAATGGAACAGAATAGAGAGCTCAGATATAAACCCACACAAATATGGTCAATTAATATATGATAAAGTAGCCATGAATACAGTGGGGAAAAGACAGCTTCTTCAACAATTGGTGTTGGCAAAACTGGACAGCTACATGTAAGAGAATGAAATTGGATTATTGTCTAACTCCATACATAAAAGTAAATTTGAAATGGCTCAAAGACCTGAATGTAAGTCATGAAATCATAAAACTTATAGAAGAAAACATAGGCAAAAATATCTTGAATATAAACATGAGCAAATTTCTCCTGAACACTTATCCTCAGACAAGGGAAACAAAAGCAAAAATGAACAAATGGGAGTACACCAAACTAAAAAGCTTCTGTACAGCAAAGGACATCAGCAGCAGAACAAAAAGGCATCCTACAGTATAGGAGAATATATTTGTAAATGACATATCTGATAAGGGGTTAACATTCAAAATACATAAAGAGTTCACATGCCTCAACACCCAAAAAACAAATGATCCAAGTAAAAAATGGGCAGAGGATCTTCACAGACACTTCTTCAAACAAGAAATTCAGATGGCCAACAGGCACATGAAAAGATGCACCACATTACTAATCATCAGGGAAATGCAAATTAAAACCACAATGAGCTATCACCTCACACCAGTTAGGATGGCCAACATCCAAAAGACAAGAAACAACAAATGCTGGTGAGGATGCAGAGAAAGGGGAACCCTCCTACACTGCTGGTGGGAATGTAAATTAGTTCAGCCATTGTGGAAAGCAATATGGTGGTTTCTCAAAAAACTAAAAATAGTAATTCCATTTGACTCAGGAATTCCACTCCTAGGAATTCACCCAAAGAAAACAAGACCCATCATTCAAAAAGACATATGCACCCCTATGTTTATTGCAACTCTATTTACAGTAGTCAAGATATGGAAGCAACCTAAGTGTCCATCAATAGATGAATGGATAAAGAAGATGGTACATATACACAATGGAATATTATTCAGCCAAAGGAAGAAAACAAATCCTCCCATTTGCAACAACATGTATAGAGCTAGAGGGTATTATGCTCAGTGAAATAAGCCAGGCAGAGAAAGACAAGTACCACATGATTTCACTCATTTGTGGAGCATAATAACAAAGCAAAACTGAAGGAACAAAACAGCCGCAGAAGCACAGGCTCCGAGAAGGGACTAGTGGTTGTCAAAGGGAAAGGGGTGGGGAGGATGGGTGGGGAGGGAGAAGGGTATTAAGGGGCTGTATAATTTGCAATCACAATATAGGTAGGTCATAGGGAAGGCATTACAACACAGAGAAGACAAGTAATGACTCTATAGCATCTTATTATGCTGATAGACTGTGAATGCAATGGGGTGGGGGTGGGGGCTTTATAATATGGATGAATGTTTAAACCACAGTGATGATCTTGTGAAACCTTCCTAAGATTATATATCAATGATACTTTAATAAAAAACAAGAAAAAATATGTAATAATATCTATGTTATATAGTAATATCTACGATGTTGTGGTTATATAGTAATATCCAAAGTATATATATAGCATATCTACACAGTACTGTGTTATATGTATATGGTTTTACAGTAATATCTATGATGACAGATTCACATTAAGAAATCTATAAGAGTAGATTAGATTGTGTGCTAAGTATGAGTATGCTCATCCCCACCGCCGAAAATTCCTTAAAACTGGTTAAAGATAACTTAAAAATATTTTATAATAGTAGAGAGGGCACCAACAAAAGAGTTGAAATTGTGAGATTTAAGTCATTAGGGACTGATATGACAAATAGGAGCAGAAATATAACATATAACCTGTAGTTAAAAATATGCAGAAGACAACCACTCCAAAGTACAGATTTAGAGAAACCTGGTATTCAGAGTGAACAAATAAAACAGCAGGAAGATGCTCTAAGTAATTATCAGGAATTAAGTAATTATTGTAAGAATTGTAGATGAATGAGCAAAAACAACTTGAACAAACAGAAATGACTCCTGAAAAGGAAAAGGGTCCAGAAGAGAATTTTTAAAAATCTGATAGAATAAAGCATCCATAATAGAATAGACTGCTATTACAAAAGAATAGGGTAAACACTTCAAAGTCAAATGAAAACAATTAGCAAAATAAAAAATATTCAAGAAATGCCCTGAGAAACCAAATGGATATGGCAGCAAATCAAAGTAGCAATGTGAAGTTAATATTTAGGAAATCTTTCACACCACAGAATAAGAAATAGAAATGTAAAACATGAGAGAAAAAAATTAAAAAACATGGAGGATTAATTCAGGTGTCCAATGTTTAACTAATGGAAGTTCTAGAAGGCTTAACAGAAAATAGAAGAGTAGAAATGATCAAGCAATTAAGAGAAGAAAAACTCAGAAGTGAAGATCTGGATCTTCCGAACAAAAGGGCCACTGAAGTGGCAAGCAGAAGTATGTTGAAGTTCTTGTTACTTGAGTTATTTTGTTTACTGTTTGAGTTTGGTGTCTTTTGCTGAAATTATAATAGATTGAGATAATCCCATTCATAATAACAATATATGATGTAAATGCCCAGAACTGTACTTTAATAAGAAATGTTTAAAACCTATGTAAAGAAAATTGTGAGGGAGGACTTGAGTAAACAGAGTAAGTTATTATGTTCTGGGATGAGAGGCCCAATATGGCAATATAGCCAATTTACCCCAAATTAAGTTTTAAACTCAATACAATCTCAAAAAAAAAATCCCAGTAGGATTTTAAAATAGAAAGTAACAAGCTGAATCTAAATTTTTTTGTTAAAAGAAAGTGTTGAAGAATAGCCAAGAAATTTTTTTAAAAGAAGAGCTGGGGCAGGGGAAGGAAATTTGCCCTATCACATATTAAAACAAATCATCAAGGTTGTAATAAAAAAATGTGGTAGGGGTCCCAGATTAGACACAGACATCAATGGAACAAAAGGATCTATAAATAGACCCCTTATATAGAAAAAAACTTAGTGATATAGATGGTATTTCAAAATAGAGCAAAAAGATTATGGACAAGTAGCTATCCATTTTTAAGAAAAAAATTATTTGATTCCTTTACTTTCTACAATATAAAACAATTTCTAAATAGATTTAGAAAGCTAAACATTTAGAACAACTTATATAAGTACTGGGAAAAAATCAAGAAAAACAGTTATATTAAGCCTTGTGAAATGAGACATAAAATTCAGAATCCATAATAGAAAAGATAGAGAGATCTGACCTCTTAAAAATTAACTTGTAAATTACAAATTAAAATCACAAATAAGTTTTTTGCCACAAATAAAATTAAAAGACAGGTAACAGAAAAAATTTGCAACGCATATACAAGATAAAGGATTAATAAACAGATGCATATAAGGATTTTTCCAATCAATATGAAAAAGAGTCCAACAGAAAATGGTCGAAGGTGATTCATAAAGCTATAAATAATCCATAAGTGTAAGAAAGAATAAAATATCCTCCTTTTGTCTGTCAGAGAGTGCAAAAAAAAACCTGATAAAATCTTGTGTTGATTAGGATGCAGATAAACAAGTACTGCTTCACTACTGGAAATAGTAATAAGGCCATACCTTTGTAGAGAGTACTGAAAAGATCAAAATATAAAATGCATATATCCTTTGGCTATTCAATTCTTCTACAAATCTATCCTGCAGAGAAACTTTCATATTTGTATATAGAAGCATCTATATACATCTATAATGTTCACTGAAATAGTGTTTTAACTATCAGTAAAGCTGGAAACAACCTATGTTTCATTAACAGGGAAACAGTCAAATAAATCAGAGTATAACTGAATAATATGCAGCCACGAAAATGATGTATTGACCTATATGTGCTGAAGTAGAAGTATGTCCAAAACACATTGTTAAAGGCAAAAAACACAGAATGCATAAAACTTGATACTATTATGTAAAATGGTGTATGTTGTTATATATGTAAATGCACAGAAAAAAAGGTTCAAAGCAAACACACAAAGCTGTTAACAGTAAAGGCTTTCATGAAAGGGAGTGGCAGTGGGCAGAAGTGAAAGTAGATGTTCAAGTTTATTCTATATTCTTCAATAGAGACTACAGCCATATATTACTCTTGTAATATATTTGCATAATAAAAATATTTTGGTGTTATAATGATTTGTTTTGAAAATAAAGTCCTTCACAGAATAACTATATATATGCAGCATACATTTAATTTAACACTTTAAGCCTTAACTTCAAATTATTGGTCTGTTCTCATTGAAAAAATTCCAGCTTTAAAAAAACATTCATACCACTGTAATATACTCAAATTCAACGATATATTCTGGCAAAACAAGGTCATGGTCAAAGACAAACCACTTGCACTGTCGAATGTTGCAATCACAATTTCTTTGTCCCATGAAAGAATCTAGAGTAAAATCAAAAACAAAAACAAGACAATCATCAAAATGAAACATATTTTTTCAATTTTTACATAGATCAATATGCAACAAACCTTGTAAGTTCCAACTATTATGTTATTGAGAATTTTTTTTCTTATACCTTCCAAACTCCCCTAGAGAGTTGAATGCTAGAAATACTTACTAGTCACCCTTTCATGACATAGATTTGTAGGACTGAATTTTATTCATGTCCCTTTCCTTTTCACACTTTTTCACTTTTCTGTTCAATGTGTGTTGACAAATGTATTATTCTAAAACCTTTGTTGTTCAAAGTTGGGTGGGTTTTTATCTTTTGAAATATATGTAACAGAAAATAAAATTTTACAAAATATAATACCTATGTAATATAAAAGTCAATGAAGTAGGGAATAGGAAAAGAGAAGCTGTTTAGTAGTCAGGAACAAATTTTATAGAAAGGTTTACAAGTATGTTACATAGAGGTTAAACTATAAGCATTCAAACATTTTGTACTGAACGTTTTTGTACTGAAAAATTAAAGCACATTTCTCTTTATGGAAGACATACTTAGTAAATATTTTTGAGGAATGAACACTGAATTAACCATTGGATAGTTAGCTTGACTGATGGAGTCTTGTTCACAAGCCTGAACACTCTGGCCAAGGAAAACCTTTGTAATGAGAAGGATGCCTAAATATGAAAAAACAGAAATCATTTTTAACAATAATTAATTTTAGAAAATTTCCAACATTATCTTCCTTATTGGCCCCAGACTTCACTGTATATTCTATAAAGGCACAGATACTGGCTATATTGTTTTCCACTGTTAGCCCATAGCACACTGCTTGATCAAAAGTAGGAACTCAATAAATATTTGTTGAATAAACGAAATAGGTATGTTAAGAAAAGCTTTACAGAAAAGGAAGAAGGAAAGAACATAATAAGTTAGTGATATTTTTTATTAAGTAATTTAAAATAAGAAACTGTTGTTATTAACTGGGTAAAAATTCATTCCTGTATCATCAGCACTTACTACATAGATTAGATCATAGGGGACACTCAATACATGACTACAGATTGGAAGAACATTTCCTTTCGCTTTATATTCTTAAGGAACATTGGGATTCATTCAGTCCTGCAGATCTCTATAAGTCACTGAATATTATAAAGTAACTTCGAATCACTAAGCATGAAATATTTAGATGACTTTTTTTACTATGTGCAAGTTTTAAAATGTAAAATGAAAGAACCTGTTTTGGAAAGCACATTCCAGAAGTATCTAGAAAAATCACTCTGAGCTATTTCATAAGGTGGGAAAGATAAGAATAAGAAAAAAGAAGCAAATACTTTTTTTCAAGTGAATTTTTTGTAGATTCAGTAATCTACTTAATTTTCTGGTTATCGTTAACTGAATGGAAGATGGCAAAGCACCCACAGTTTATCATGAATCATAACAGAGTTATCAACTGCAACCTACAATTCACTTTTATAGAATTAAGTTAACCAAATTTCTGATTACCCCAGTCTTCAGTAGGTTGGATAGCTGAGACCAAAGAAGAGATGTCCTTCCTCTCTGACTTGCTTTGGTCTCCTTATCATATGTCCTTTGGTAGTATGCTCTCATACTTCATCTTTGTAACTTTTATGATAATTATAATTTTACATTTATTTGTGTTACTAATAATGTGTGTAAGCACCATAATGGAGAAACTGTTTAGTTTTCATAGACTATGTCCCTATTACCAAGGGATACACTGCCTAATGCACAGTAAACAATAGATACTAGTGTAACTAAACAATAAACAGTGGAAGAGCATGAGGCAAGAAAAGACATTATGAACTGGTTTCCCCAACCTATGGGTACCAGGAAACGTCTCCCAGAAGTATACTACAAATAGGCATATATGTATATATTTTTCAAGGTGTAAAAAAAGTACTGATAATTGTGAATAAATTAAAATACCAAAAGTTTATCTTCTATAAGTTAACTTATATAGCAACCTAGACACATCACAATTTGTCTTTAGCCAATTTTAGATTTATAACCAGGTTTTCCCATCATCTTATACTGTGATGTTTAAGGAGAAATAAGTCCTGCCTTCCAGAGTGCTTTATATTTATATTTATATTGCATAAATGGACCAAGTCCTCTTTTTCTTACTTATGATTTTGGAGTGGGGTGTGTGTGTATGTGTGTGTGTGTGTGTGTGATATACTGTTTACTTATTTTTAGTATACAACTTAACAAACAAAAGCAGACTGTAAAAAGTGTTTCATATAAAGTTGGGTTAAATATGAATAACTAGTTTCATCCTATTAATGCTGACACATAACTATCATTCAGTAAATATTTGTTGACAACCTGATTAAAGTAACATCAGAAAGTCACATATCACTACACTGGTAAACACTAAATCAAATAGGTTTCAGAAAATCTTCCAATTTGATAAAACCAATTATTAAAATGTTAAAATGTTATGAAAAATAATCAATGAATTTGAAGACTTAGAACTTAAAAGTTCAGAATACCGTGTATGTGTATTACCATGCCTGAAGAGCTCATGCTCTAGGGAGTTTTTCTTCTCATCCTTGTACTTTTGCTGTAGAAATTCAATTCTGGGGCACTCACACATACTTAGGCTGCTAGCAAGAATAACAGCTTCTTTTCTGAGAGGCAGCTGCAAAGAAAAAACAAAGCCTGAGTATTTTTACAAAAGTTACAACACTTCAACTTTAACACAGATGGCTTATTATTTTATGTTTATATGTCTGGGCAAAGGAAATGCAGGCCAGACTCACTGAAAAGTAGATAAACTTCAGATGATAATTCACTCTGTACAACCATTTATATATTTCATTTTATTTTTTCTCTCCCAATTTATACTTATATGCAAAGGGGTTTAAAATGTATTTTAAATTTATATGCAAAGGGGTTTATGAAAAGTGATACAGAACAATATTTATTCCTACAAATGCAACCAGAGTTATAAATGACAGCACTGTGTGGTACAGAAGCTATAGTTTAAAATTTTTTCAATGATATGCCACTAGTAATCATGCAAATTCCAAAAAGAAAATCCTGTAGGAATGGGATATTACATCAGTGAACGCTTATATATATATATGGTCTAATAATACACTTGGTATAATAATCTACATTGTGCTCCAGATGTATCTCATCGTGCTAATGCATGGAAATCTTATGCATTGTGATAATTTATTTCTCTAAAAAATGTTTTATCAGAAACCCAGTAATATAGTAAAAGTCCTATTACTTGCTGTGAAAACAGCTCTAAAAAGAAAACAAAAATCTCTATTTTTAGTAGTGAGAAAACTAGAACTAAGAGAGATTATATGATCTAGCCAAGGACAAAATCAGAAATTGGCAAAGTCATGATTTGAACTCAGGTCTACATCTTGTAACAATCTCAGAGTTTTGAAATTATTACTAGTTTAATATTAGTAGCCAAATTATCTTAGAAATACATCTTTCTATAAATGTGGAATTGCCTATATATTTTTCATACTAAAACCTGTTATCCAAAGAGGTTTTTAAAAATAAATAACCAAATGTGGGCACATGACCACCACCAATTCTTCATCCTAGTAAGTATAACCCTCTCAGATTTCCAATGAAAATTACAAAATATTCATTAGGTAAAAGCTGTGTGCATGGCATTATGAGGGTATGGTATGGTCTTGGCCCTCAAATAAGAAGGGAAAATGGAAACTATACCCCAAAATTAAAAATTCAAGGCATCCCCCCACTCTCAACACTTTTATTCAACATAGTACTGGAGGTCCTAGCCACAGCAGTCAGATAACACAAAGAGATAAAGGCATCCAGCATGGTAAGGAATAAGTTAAACTGTCACTGTTTGCAGATGATGTAATATTATACATAGAAAACCCTAAAGAATCCACCCCAAAAATACTAAAACTAAGAACTGAATTTAGCAAAGTTCAAGGATACAAAATTAATACACAGAAATCTGTTGCATTCCTGTATCTTAACAATGACTTAGCAGAAAGAGAAATCAGGAAAAAAACTCTATTTACAATTGCATCAAAAAGAATAAAATATTACGAATAAACCTAACCAAGCAGGTGAAAGACCTATGCCCTGAAAACTATAAGACACTCATGAGATAAATTAAAGAAGACACCAATAAATGGAAATACATCCCATGCTCATAGATAGGAAGAATTAATATTGTCAAAATGGCCATCCTTCCTAAAGCAATCTACAGATTCAATGCAATCCCTAGCAAAATACTAACAGCATTCTTCGAAGAACCAAAACCAATAGTTCTAAAATTCATATGGAACCACAAAAGATCCTGAATAGCCAAAGCAATCCTGAGAAGGAAGAATAAAGCAGGGGGGACTACGCTCTCTGACTTCAAGCTCTACTACAAAGCCACAGTAATCAAAACAATTTGGTACTGGCACAAGAACAGATGCATAGATAATGGAACAGAATAGAAAGTCCAGATATAAACCCAAGCATACATGGTCAGTTAATATACAATAAAGGAACCATGAATATACAATGGGAAAATGACAGCCTCTACAGCAATTGGTGTTGGCAAAACTGGACAGCTACATGTAAGAGAATAAATTTGGATTATTGTCTAACTCCATACACAAAAGTAAACTCAAAATGGACCAAAGACCTCAATGTAAGTCATAAAATCATAAAACTTATAGAAGAAAACATAGGCAAAAATCTCTTAAATATAAACATGGGCAACTTTTTCCTGAACACTTATCCTCAGGCAAGGGAAACAAAAGCAAAAATAAACCAATGGTGCTACATCAAACTACACAGCTTCTCTACAGCAAAGGACATCAGCAGCAGAAAAAAAAGGCAAAGGAGAATATATTAGCAAACAACATATCTGATAAACGGTTAACATCCAAAATATATAAAGAGCTCACATACCTCAACACCCAAAAACCAAACAACCTGATTAAAAAATAGGCAGAAGATCTGCACAGACACTTCTCCAAAGAAGAAATTCAGATAGCCAACAGGCACATGAAAAGATGCTCCACATCACTAATCATCAGGGAAATGCAAATTAAAACCACAATGAGCCATCACCTCACAGCAGTTTGGCTGGCCAAAAACCAAATGACAGGAAACAAATGCTGGTGAGGATGCAGAGAAAGGGGAACCCTCCTACTCTGCTGGTGGAAATTTAAATTAGTTCAGCCATTGTGGAAAGCAATATGGAGGTTCCTCAAAAAACTAAAAATAGAAATACCATTTGACCCAGGAATTCCACTCCTAGGAACTCACCCAAAGAAACCAGGATCCCTCATTCAAAAAGACATATGTACCCTTATGTTTATTGCAGCACTATTTACAATAGCCAAGATATGGAAGCAACCTAAGTGTCCATCAGTAGTTAAAGGGATAAAGAAGATGGTACATATACACAGTGGAATATTATTCTGCCATAAGAAGAAAACAAATCCTACCATTTGCAACAACATGCATGGAGCTAGAGGGTATTATGCTCAGTGAAATAAGCCAGGCAGAGAAAAACAAGTACCAAATGATTTCACTCATTTGTGGAGTATAACAACGAAGCAAAACTGAAGGAACAAAACAGCAGCAGATTCACAGACTCCAAGAAGGGACTAGCGGTTACCAAAGGGAAGGGATTGGGCAGGGTGGGGAGAAGGGGATTAAGGGGCAGTATAATTAGCACTCACCAGGAAGGCATTACAGCACAGAGAAGACAAGTAATGGCTCTATAGCATCTTACTATGCTGATAGGCAGTGACTGCAATGGGGTGGGGGTGGGGGACTTGATAATATGGGTAAATGTTGTTCTTGTGAAACCTTCATAAGACTGTATATCAATGACACCTTAATGAAAAAAATTCAAGACATCACAAGATGTGTTAAATAAGATATCCTTTTTAAACTGAAGTGATTAGAAACAAGCTTGTAGAGGTCATGGGATAGTGGCTAGGCTTTGAAGATTAGACACAACTCCAATAACCAGAAATTTTAAAGAAAAGTGTTTTTAAGGGGAGGTATAGAAAGGTATAGAAATGGGTGTGATTGCCATCTGTCCATCTGTCCAGCTATCCGGCATTCATTCATCAAATTTCTACTAAGAATCTATAAACACAGTCCCTGTCTTCAAGGACGTGTAGAGAAATTCACTCAAATGATTGCGTTTCAGTATAACAAATATGCTACAATAAAAATCCTCAACCGATTGCTGCTAAATCAACTTCCACTAAACCAATTCACAGGATTAAGCACTATTTTCCATTCTTTCTACAACCCACAGTATAGTGAAGTTCAAAGAGAGTACTTTTAAAAATACTATGTACTTCTATTCCACCCAGTTGTGTGTACACTTACTAAAATCAGTTAATTTTGATCCTAAATGTGTTTATACTAGTTGTATTTGTTATTGAAATTATATACATTACATAAAGCACTAAATAGGAGAAAGAGTAAGAGTTGTTTCTTTGAAGACAAAGTGGAAAGCTTTTAGGATTTCAGAAAAGCTAATCATTAAAAACTTCTGTCAACTCATATGGACTTCCTCTAGTATAATCCACAGAAGGAAGTTGCTATACTTTGTATAATAGCACTATGCTTTTTTGTGATTCAGCAGAAGTTTGTTATAAATACAGATGAAAGAATTAAGTATCAAACTATGCTTAGCCAGTGGCAGAGCTTTATTCTTTAGGAAGAAAGTATTACTCTGAATGATGTTTTATGTTACCTTGCTTATTTCACTGTCTTTGAATCCTTTTTCAAGTATTTGTAGCAGATACTTTTTCTTCACTGTAACTTCAGGATCGAAAACATAAAAAAGGCATTCCATCATCTTTCGACAACACCTGAAGCATTGAGACAAAAAAAGTTTGAGAACTGATCTCAAAATAGCTTAACCATAGACAAAATGATCATATATGTCCTGCGCAGGTTATTTTCCATTTACTTGAATGCTCCAGTGTCATTATTAAACCTCAAAAGAGCCCCGGTGTGGCTAAACTGTGAAGTCATCCTAGTCAAGCAAGGGAGATGCATGAAAAGGAAATATTTAAAAAGTGTATTTTTAGTATTGTAGAATTTTAAAACAGAAAGGCTTGTTTACAAAATAAAATCATACTTTTGTAAAATTGTTCCTTATGGAATTTAACTTCTTACTCTGAATCATGCATATCTTCATTGTCCAAAAACTTTTGGTATTTCTCCTCAAATTTTAATCTTAGAATACGGTTGTTAACTTTGATGACACGTCTCACTTTCACTCCTGTAATACCATATGACCTGAAGTCCCATGCGCAAAATCGTGATAGAATTAATTCATAGCAAGAATTAAACCTGTATGGGAATACAGAATATATACAAAGAAAATAACATATTTTCCTTAAAATGTTGAAGAACACAAAGTAACATACGATAAAGTTATAGGCCAAATTTTATGTTTTTTGCTAAAGACACATCATATAGTAGCTCTGTTTTTGTTCAAACTGGTCACACTTATTAAATCAGTAAGAGATGCTAAACTTTGAAACATAAAAATAGTTTTTATTCATTATTATATATTTGTTCTGACTAAAAGATATATTGGCTGAGCAATCCTCTATTGTTCAAATACTTCCTTGTTTTACTTCAGTGAAAGTACCTATTTCTGGTTTTCTTCTTACTGGCTGCTCCTTCATGGTTTTCTTTGCTGCTGCTTTTCCCTCTTACATACTTCTGAATGTTGAATTGTGCCAGGAATCAAGTATTTGGTTCTCCTGTTTCTATGAACAGTTATCCCTAGGTGATTTCATCTGGTCATCTATCTATCTATCTATCCATCCATCTAGATATATATCCATCACAGTATATATATACTGATAAATTCCAAATTTTTATTTCCAAGCTTTCTCTCTATCCAAGTTAGCTGGATATACTTACTTAGACTTGAACATCAACTACTTGCCTGGTATGTTCACTTACACATGTAATAGGCCTCTCAAGTTTAATTAATCACCTGTCCCTGAACATGCTTCTCTTGAGTGTTTTCCGTCAGTATATGGTGCCACCATCTAACTGGTAGCCTAGGTTGAAACCTCAGGAGTAAACCTTGCCTCTTCTCTTCCTCACCAATATTCAATTCCTTAGCAAATCTGTTTGGCCCTGTATCTGAAGTATATTCTGAATATGACTCTGTTTCATCATTGCCACTATTATTACCCTAGCAAATCATCATCTCTTAGTGGACTATTGCAATAACTTCAAAATTAGGGATATAGAAGTGAAAGAGGCAATATGTTTTCATGGAGGCTATATTCCAAGGGAGGCTATATTCCAAGGGAGATGGACAAAAAATATGACATAAATGAAATAATTTGCAAACTGATTAGTGCTTTGAAGAAAAAGAGGCTTGGGGTAAGGAATGGAGTGGGGGCTACTTCAGACAGGCCTTGGGTAAGGTCTTTCAGAGAAGATATTTGAGCTAAGAATCGGAGAAGGGCCTGCTATGTGAAGATCTCAAGAAAATGTGCTGATGCACTCACTCATTTGCTCTCGGCTGCCCTCACCTGGCCATGCTTACAATAACTCTGGCCCTCTCTTAAAAGTAGCACAGAATTTAGATTAAGATGAGATTTAAAAATGGATCAATTTGAAAAGGAAATTGAGATATTATACCGGTTATATTTGCCTTTGATGAGCTGTCTGGTCCTCACCAGCATAATTAACCAGGGCCTGAGCATGGGTGTGGGCTAAGATCACAGGCATGAGCTTCCTAATGGGGGTGTCTCCCTAAGACTAACCCCTGAGATCCTAACTTAGAGTATTTGCTTTTCTCACTAGCAAAGAGTGAACTAGTGCAGCTGGGAGCTTCCTGAACCAAACCAATCCTAAAGGAGCTCACAGTCTGGTAGTGGAGGCAATACAAACAGTGCTAGAATTTGCAGGATGCTGCTAACTAGTTCAAAGATCTGGCTAAACAGCCATGTATCATGTGGAGTGAGAAACCTACACTCTCAAATATACAGGGTTCACTTTCTGGGCCTAAATCAGTCCAAGTCACCCTAAATACTATGTCCTAGAATCACTGAAGCGCTCGTTATTACCTGCACCCTATTTATTACTTTTTTTTTATTATTATTGCAACCTGGTAGAAACTAGCAATGCAGGCATTTTATTTAGGTAAGCTTCTAGTTCCACAGTAACACCAAAAAGGTAATCAAGAATAGATATGAGTGGTGAATGGATAACACTTAGCTTCTAGTCTGGGCCCCCCAGGAATGCAAGAACCAGGAATGGCACAAACAATTCCGTGAAATGTGCTCACTGCATATAGCTATTCTGTGCCCAGAAATCCAGCAACTGAGCCCTTCCTTACAGGGATCTCTGAAAGCCCTGGAGATAGGGAACCCCAGTGCTGAGAGGACATGGCCTCTGTGCTACCTGGGATTACAGAAGTAAAGCAATTCATTCAATCACCTGGCCATTCTGGGGATGAGAAGAGATCATGCACAGCGTGCTGGAATGCTGCTGGAGGAGGGAAAACCAGACCTATGCTGACAGAGAAGTACTGAGACGTTCAATATTATCACACCTCATAGAGGGTGAACACTTGTCACAGCATTGCTGAACAGGTACTACAGGCACTGGAGAGCATGTCATTGCTGGCTTGAGATACATGCATATTAGTCTGAAGTGGAAATAATGACTCCGTATGGATTTATATAAAGTAATATCTAAACCTACTACACCTCTTCTTCAAGGAGTCCCATAGATTTAAGGACAAAATTCGGACTACCAGCTGAACCTAGAATGCCCTTACAAGATCAGGCAGGCCCTTGTCATGTGCAATGACTGGTAGTTCTCCAAATGTATTATACTATTTCCACACCTGTTCACCTGTTTCCTCTGCCTGGAGTCCTTTCCTTAATTCTTTATATAGTTAACTTCTATCTAAATTCAGATCAAAGCATCTCCCTCCGGTGACCCCACTTCCAGAAAACTTTCTCTAAATCCCCATTCTTCTTGGACTGCTCCTCTTCTCCACACCTACAATGATCCCAGAATTTCCCAGTGTGTCATTACCATTGTCTCCCACACCAGACTGCAGGCTCGGTGACAGCAGGGACCAACTGACTTTTACTCCTGCCACTTAGAACTTGGCCCATAGTAGCAGCTCAGTGGGTGGATGCAGAGCAAGTGAACACAGTAGAAAAGATTCAGAGATGAACATGATGCACACGCTGACGGACAGTGACTGTAAAGGGGTGTGTGGGGGGACTTGATAATGGGGGGAGTCTAGTAACCACAATGCTGCTCATGTGATTGTATATTAATGATACCAAAAATAAAAAGGAAGCAAGATAAGTGTCCATCAGTAGATGAATGGATAAAGAAGATGTGGTACATACACACAATGGAAAATTATTCAGCCATGAGACGAAAAGAAATCCTGCCATTTGCAACAACATGGATGGAACCAGAGGGCATTATGATCAGTGAAATAAGCCAAGCAGATAAAGATAAATACCATATACTTTCACTTATTCATGGAATATAAAGACAAAGCATAACAGAAGGAACAAAATGTCAGTAGACTCATAGGCAATGAGAATGGACTAGTGGTCACCAAGGGGGAGGAGATGGGCCAGGTGGGGCAGAGGGGAAAGGGAATAAAGGGGCACAATAATTTGCAATCACTACATAGGTTGGTCAAGGGGACAGTAGCACAGCACGGAGAACAGAGTTAATGACTCTATAACGTCTTACTATGTTGATGGACAGTGACTGCACTGGAGGTGGTGAGGATTTAATAATATGGGTGAATGTTGACCCACTGCATTGTATATCTGAACCAATATAAGATTGTATATCAACAATACTTTAATTTTAAAAATAGCAAAAAAAAACATGAATATGATGCAGTCTTCTATATTTATAAACAACTGGAGCAGGAAGGTAATGGGACATGCACAAGCAAAACTAATGGAGAAGAAAATAGGAAAGATGCAGCTCAGTGTTGTGATGATTCAAAAATTAATAATGACCATATCTGATAGAGATGAAAAGAATATTCCTTTTAAAAGATGGCCCTTGATATTGACCTCGAAAATAAAGTAAGTTTTGACAGTCAATGATAAAATGAGGGCAAGGGATGCAAGGCATTCTCGGGGAAGGAGGCAGGACAAACCAAACCACTTATGAGGTGGCATACCGAGTATGTTCCAAGAGCAGTGAGGGACACACAGTTTGGTTGACTTTTAAGGGGCTGAAAAGGAGTTAGGGTCATTTGGAGACCATAGAATGAACACTGAGTGTCAGGGTGAAGAGTCTGAATGTAATTTGGAAGTTAACACGTTGCTACAAGAAGCTTCTCTTTTGTTTTTAACAGAGTTCTGTCTGTGTAGAAAGCTTGCCAGCAGGGACCATACAAAAAATCACTTAGGAATCTTTATGATTGGTCAGCAAATCCTGAGCACCTACTGCACACAGACATTGAGGTGGATGCTGTAGCAATGATCCAAGAGGAAGGTCGTGAGAGCCCTTGCAAAGGTGACTGGCCACAATGGGGAGGAATGAATGCAGAGACAGTACGGAGGAGAACCGGTCTGTGGGTCTTGGCCTGACTGGGTGTGCAGACTGAGGGAGGGGAGGGAGTCAAGAATGGCTTCAATGTTTGCTGAGTCGGCATGACTGACAGGATGGCAGTTCTGCAAACCGGGACGGAAGAGTCAGAAGGAGGGGGCGGTGTGTAGGTAGGAAGAGAAAAACAAAACCATTTCAGTATGTTCAGTTGGCCTTGCCAGCTGGACATCCAGAGAGAAATGTCTTAACAGGAACGGAGTAAAGGAGACAGACTATACAAGGGCAAGAATAGAAGGCACTTGCAAGAGAGAGAGTTTAAAAAGAAAAAAGAAAATGGTTACACACAAAAAATGAGAGGTGAAGTTACAAGGGAGGAATGGTTAACCGCATCAAGTACTGAGCAGTCAGGAGCGTGAGGGCCCATCACGTCACTGGACAGCCTCACTCATTCGGTGGGACCGGGAAGTGTGAGCATCCACAGTGGTGATACACATCACCGACCAAGACACTCAGAGAGATCCCTACAAAGGTTCGTTAATATACAAATGATGCACTCACTTAGCAAATGTAGAATGCATGTTTTTAAGTGGCTAAAGCTTAATAAAATCTATTAAAATGTACCTCAAAATCCTAAACAAGGGTTTAATAAATACTGTCAACTGACTTGCTGACTTAAACCAGTATTTTATTGGTATAAATAAAAAGTTTATGCTGCTGTAACTCCCTAAAATAGTACAACATGAGATCTTTATATATAAAAAATTAGATTAATTACTGAAAAGCCATTACACACATAGAAGTGAAACTGTTAAGTATCTATAAAGTGATGTGGAAACATCAAATAGTTACTGAGTTGTGAATCCAGCCAGTGCTATGCTACTTGTTATGACTTCTAAGGTACATGAAACATTACATCTGTCCTCAAGGAGCTTACAGAGTCACTTACATATTGTTTTGTGGTGCCTTAAAGTTATTTGTTTAAATTGTAAATGACCTGTATCTATAACCAGGTCAGAGCTTCTTAGGTCCAAGGACAGCATCCTTTATGCTTTGGAGTCCCCACTTGATCAATGTTGTCTGATGTCAGTGGATAACTCAATTGGCAATATGTAGGTAAATGATAGGAATCTATAATGATTATGCTGTAGTAGTAACTATTCAACAAGCAAGTCTCTGTAAAATAAGGACTTTCTTAAACTGAAAAATATAATCCTTTTATTTCACACACAAAAAATGAAGCTATGAAATATTGAATAATACACAATTATAAATCTGCAATGCTTTTTTGCTAAAAAAATTAAGACTATTTTGATAGAAAATCTTTATATTTGAGTTCTAGCTCTATTCCAGTACTTTTTATTAAACTGCTAAATCATTGGCTTAAAAATATGGATAAAAGTGTTTAAATGAAACAACTAGATATGTAGCACATAGAGCAATTTAAAGCACGTTAGTATTATTTCATAATATCCATAAAAGATCATAGCTAAAGTGGCCAAGCTTGTAATATGATAAAAGTGAAGAGCAGTCCTTGAAATTCTGCCAACATATATTTGATTTTCTCCTTAAAATGGATCAAGGTTATTCTTATTAAAACTAAGTAAACAATTGTTAATGCTTATCAAATCTATCAATGCTATCTAATTTACAATGAGGCTGACATAGTTACCTAAATGGCTTTTTAGTCATTTTGCCTTCTTTTTCAATAATCTACAAAATTTGTTTTGTAAAGAGCTTACTTTGCAGTTAAGTTAAAAAGAAACAGAAATAATAAAAAAATGATTGTTTGGGTTAAGTGAATATAAATGAAGGACTGAAAAATCGTTCATGCACCCTACAGAAAGACACCATTCAATTTTTTACACTTGAAAAATCAAGGCCTTTACTTGTTTACATGGGAACTGGAATGAACACTTTTTATATCTTTGTACATACAAATCAAGTATTGTGGTTAAGCAAACAGTGGTTACTGCTGGGCAAATGGATGTGTTGATACACAAGAAAATATTTTAAAAGGTCTCTTTCTCCCTTGGGCAGAGCTTCTGACACTTTTCTACCAAAGTACCCCCAAAGCCCTTGAGAAGCTTTTACTCCCAGGCGTAAATAAGAGGCACATCTAAGAAAATCAGGAGGCTTGGTTTAAAGTAACCATTAACAGTCATATATTTTTCTTTCTGAACAGTTAATATAAATCTTGCATTATACTCCATAAAAAATCAGTGTTTTTTATGTGTTAACACTGACTGAGTTAAATCCTCTGGAGTGAGTGTCAATTCTTTGTTCCTTCTATAGCTCTACATGTTTTCTGGTTTTTCTCCACATGGCCAAATTTGCAGTATGCTTCTAGGGTTCTAGGGCAATCTTTGGCTTGTTCATGGACTTGTTAACTTTGAGAAAATTATTGCAGAAATGTGAAAGTTATAATTAGTGATATTTTTCTGCAAAGCTTTCTTTTTTGTTTTTTTAAGGATCATTTCTTTGATTGTAACTTCTAGTTGAGGCACACAACCACTTCCTTGTTTCTACCAGTAGGCCTTGGTTCTGAAGTGGGGACATCTACTTCAAGCTTCTGTTTCTGGTGGCTGTCTCCACCAGAAACAGTCTAAGGAAAATTGGGTGAAGAGCAATGAAATACCACTAAGATGTTTTCAAGTTTAGCCCCACGGCAATGGTGTAAACAGAAAAATGTATAAATGGTAAAGTAGGTAACTGCCAATTTTCAGTTAATGAATGTTCTATAGAAGTGTTCTGAAAATGAGACATTTGAAGATTTTGTAAGTTGATATTTTGGTTGATGATCCTAAGCACTTACAACTATTTGTAAAGCTATAATTAAATTTCAGGCAAATTTACCAGTCATCAGATCGAGTGCCTTCTTCAAAGTGGACATTTCCCACAGTCTCCAACTCAGTTAACAAAAATGGAATCAATAAGCCATGACTTTTCTTCTTTTGCTTTACTTCAATATGGTAAATTGCTTCAATTCTACTTAAGAAAAATTATAGGTAAAGTTATCAGAATGATCTAAAAATCAAACATTAAAATTCATGATAGATTTTTTTTTAAAGCTGATATTAAAATACAAGACTTTGGTCAATGGATAAAGAAAGCTTGGTGTTAACAGTTAAACCAAGTAAAAGACATTCTATTTTTGGCACTTAAAATCACCTCAAATTATGTTAACCTCAGATTACGTGAAGGTTAGAAGTCTATCGTGGTTCCTCCACTTATGGCTTTCAGATCTTAGACAAGTCATAACTTTTTTATGCTGCAGATTCTCAGTAAAATGGCAGTATATTAATATTACCTACACCTGAAAAGGCTTTTTTAAGGATTATAAGCAAAACACCTTTAAAGCTCTTAGTAAAGAGATTGGCACAGAGTAAGAATCCAATAAATGTTAATTATTAGTAGTAGTATTTTCACAGGGCAAACTAACATCAATTTAGTGCCCTGGTAAATAAAGAATTCACAGTATTTACTTTCTTATTGCTTTTTATTTCTAGTTAATAGTCAACCTGACTTTGTTTCTTCAAGATTCTGGACAACTGTGTACATGCTTTGCTCAGTCTCATTTTTATGGTGGGGTTCTGCATCAATAGCAGTTCTAATGCTTTTAGTTTGCAGACACTAGAGCAGTGATGTGACAGGAAGCCACTCAGGGGAAGTTTTCTGTTTCTAATTAAATATTGCTTCTGTGAAAAACTATATGTCAGCTTTGAACCAATGATGTCTACTTCTGATAGCAACTGAACTAGAAACACATTTTATGTTCTACTTCATAAGAGAATTTTTTCCACTCCTGAAGAAGTGAACTGAGCTCAACTAATGGCCCAGAACATTCTATTCTCTCATGTTTAGAATTTGAACAACTAGACAATTCATAAAACATACTCATCTAGTTTTTTGTTCCAGAATTTTACCCTTTCATTCACGGCATTTAGTTTGGTCAGTATCTTCTGTTGAAGACTTAGTTGTTCTGTGACAGTTTCACAGTTCTTTGATTTTTCAAGCTCAGTTACTTTATTGTTATTGGATCTATCACTGTGTCCTTTGCCAGATCCCTTGAGTTCGGCAAGTTCTCGTTCCAACTGTTTAAGTCAACATACCAGAGAGCAAAAATTGTTAGTGGAATTATTAAAAATATAGTTCATTTAAATTAACAAAGTAGAAATCTAGATAACAAATAGGCCAAAGTTCTTAGAAACATGCCAAACACATGATTACAACTTTGGTACAAGTTTGGTCAGCCAATTTCTCTTGACCAAGTGACCAATCTTAATTTCTCTTGACCAAAAATACTTCAAACAGAGCAGTTAACTCTATTGAAAATAAGAAAAGCAAAGAAACAGATTTTTACATAATACTGATGAATTTGCTTCTATTAAAGCCAAAGTGAAATTATAAGAAATGCGGGTTTTGGTATAAATAAAATATTTAAACTTCAAATTAACATGACCTCTATCACACCTACTTTTCAATTTTTAAATATTTTTTCAACTACTTTGGTGTTCTGGGAAAAAATTAACTACAGAAAGTATATAAAACACATATATGGAGATGTACATTTTTCCTTTTGCCTCAGTCTCCTATACGACTCAGCACAGCAATGTCTTTATTTAAATTTTTGATATTTTGTATTTTGTGTTCATAATGGACTCTTTTGGCATTCATTTATACTTTAAAAAATATTCACTAGATATGATTGATTTGATTACTGAGGTTTGGGCACTCCCTTTAAATATTGGGCCGAGAGCAAGTGTCTCACTTGCCTTGCCCTAATCCCAGACTTACAGGATTTCAAATTAGATTGTACTGTACATAAAGATGTGTATATATAGAGAAATTTACTAATTATCTATACTTTCTCTCTATAATGGCTATATCAAGCTATTAAAGAACAAATAAAGCAATTTATAAGTTATTCTAATCTATAGCTATTATTTTCACATTTGCAGGTTTTACTTAGCATATGAATTTGCACATGAAAATGGTAGCTATAAAACTGGTTTCCAAATATTGGTTAAATTTTTACTCAAAGGAATAATTAAATTTTGTTAATTTTCACTTTAAGGATATCTTTCTGGTTATAAATTAATTAAAACTTGCTCACTTTCAAAAAATTATGAAATACATTTAAAAGACTTGGTTTTTAATGGCTATATACTACTCTATCTTAAGGATGAATAATTCTCTTATTAAACATTTAGGTAGTTCCCAAGTTTTTGTTGTTATTTATAGTGCAGTGATGAATCTCCTTACATATAAATACTTATCCAAATCTTTAGAGTATTAGAAGTGCATTTACTGGGTCAAAGGCTATGAACATTTTTAGGCTGTTACTATGTATGATCATTTACACTTCCATCAGTGGTGTAATATCATCACACCTGTCTTCATCACCAGAGTACTATCATGTGCTATGCTTTGACAATTTTAAAGGTGAAAATGGTTGCCTCTTATCTTATTTCACCAGAAATTAATAATAAGGTCGAGCTTTTCTTTCAAATGTTTATTAGTCATTTTTATTTATTCTCTAATAAAATATAAATTTTCTATCTGGACATTTTATTTATGAGACATTTTCACTAAGGATATCATGTTTGTCCATCATATTTGTTGAAAATAATTTTTTCAGATGGTATCTACTTTTATTAATGCTTTTTAGTACAAAAGCATTTTACTTTTTTTCTTTTTGTTTGCAATCAAATCCACATTATTTTCCTTTGTGATTTCTAGTATTCTTTTATTGGCAGGCTGAGATCAGTTAAACATATTCATCTATTTTTCTTCAGGGTTTTCATGTTTTTATTTTACTTTTAGTTCTTCCCACTGGTATTTACTTTTGGAAAAGTGTAAGCTAAGGATCCAATTCTCCTACTCCCAGTTTATTTTGCTAACACCATTTGTTGAATAGTTATATTTTTATGCCTTTTTTTAAAATGCAATAAATATATACAAAATTCTATTTTGAAATTGATAGTCCTTAGTTTTTTAGTATCTACTTTTGGTAAAGGAAATCCAATTTATTTTAAATAAAGAAACACACATAATCTGACTATGAAAATATAGCCTGATTTAAAGTTCATATCTTGCTATATTCCTTAATGTTATCAGAAAAGGGCTCAATTAGCACTTTAGACAAGAAAATGAATTTTGAGCACCGCCTGCTGGTGTCCAATAAAAATGCAGCTGAAATACGTCACATATTTCTAACTCTCAAAATCATATTGAATTACATAGCTTTTTAAAAAATTCACAAATTAAGCCTATAGCTTTTTTCAATTACAGATTTCTAAGCACAGAATGAAGCTTAGTCAAGTACGTGGAATCAAAACAGTTTTGGGGCAAACTTTATGCCCTGAAATAAAAATATTTGCATGGATGTATACATGTATACATATATACACATTTAAAAGATGCTATCTTATTTGCCAACTTTATTAAGCTATGGCCATTGAAATTTTACAATATTAAGTCTTACATTTTTTTTCACAAAGCTGAATAATTTTATTCGTTCTTCTGGCAACTGCTGTAATTTACATTTTCGATCATTCAATTTTTCAAGGTCTTCATTAAGATGCCTCTGAACAGTTTTTATACGCATATTGTAATACATCATTTTTTTCATTGCTGTGGTCTAAAAGTGAAGAAAAACAACAACAAAAGACTAGCTGAAACAAAAAACATTGTAAGTAATTAGTGGTATTAAATGCGTTGAAATGTTCTACATAACAATATTAGTTTTGCATGCTCAGTTACTAATATGGTAATAGCTAGAATGATAACGGCTACACAGAGTTCTATATTTAAACTTAATAAGCAAAATACAAAGTTCCAAAGATTTTTTTTGTGGATAGTATTTTTTTAAGTGTGAGGCATATTTATATTTATTTCCAGGATGACAACATAAAAAGAGATTATGGTAGAATTCAATTTACAAAATTCTATCATGTAGCAAATGAGGCAGTACTACTAAAGCAAATATAGGACTACACTACTATTTGATTTAGTGAAAAATAAATGAAAAAGAATTAAAAGCAAAATAGCATTATTCATTTTTAAAAAGCATGGCTAAGAGACAGAATTTTATGTTTTCTTTCATATCTATGAAGGGATGCTCTAAATGAACTTGTTTTAGATTAAGTAAATAACTAAATTGTTAATCTAATCCAATTATCTTGAGTTTCTTAATACCAATGGATCATCCAGTTATTAAGTTTATTATGATAAATTGATTAAATACATGACCAAGAAATACATCAGCTAAAGGGTGCTTATGAGTTATATTAGTCAAAAAGAACTAGCTGAGGAGAACATAGAAAAATCAGAAACAAATCAGGTGCACTGTTAAAAATGTGACCTAGTTTTAACTGTTTACCTGAAATAATGAAGGCATTTCTTTTTTAGGAAATCTGGACCTCAAATAAGTTGGAAAATTTTTAAATCGTTCTGGACATGTATTCTCTATAGATGCAGGCTGTTGATATGTGACTTATTTAGTAAAGAATGGATACTCAAGACCCTAACAGAATTATTTGGCACAAAAGATGGAATAGAAACAAATACATGGCATGATGAATGGCAAAAAGAATTACCTCTGTCACACATATTATGATGTTCTGAAACGGAAATCACTAAATTCGTCTGCAGGAAATAAGGCATTCATAACAGAATAATGAAGAAAAAATCTGTTTTCAGATGACTATTAATAAGTAAAAATTTTTTATAAAGAAGAGGTTATTTCTGAGGTGAGTTGAGTCAGAAGAAAAAGCTGTAACTAAAGAAACGGCAAATGATGTTTCTTGATTTTTTGCCTATGTGGAAAATATGGAAAATCCAATAAAACTTGCTTTGAGTCAGTGGCAGCTAAAAAATTTTCCGAGGGATTCTTAAGTCTAATAAAACAACAAGAGAATATTCTTGGATGTAGGTTGCTAGATAAAATATAAGATGCCAAGTTAAATTTGACTTTCAGATAAACAATAATGTTTTAGTTTAAGCAAGCAAGCAAGCATGGTTAAGTTTAATAACTGTGATATTAAAACATTACTTGTTGTTTTTCTGACATTCAAATTTAACTTTGAGTCTCCTAGGTGGAGGACAAAAAAAAATTCTGCTTTTAAGTTTTATTTTTGAATAAGTAATATATTCATGTTTCAAAAACCAAAAAAAGTTGAAAGACATACAATGAAGTCTTCTTCCCACACCTGTTTCCCATCTGCCCAGTTGCCCCACCTTCCTCAGATAACTACTGGTTTGTTTCTAGGATAACACTACACAGTTTCTTCTACTTTATTTTTTTATTTTATTAAGAATATAGCTTTATCTGCACTTGGGAATCTCAATTGTGATGCTTTACTATTCCTCAACTCTTGCAAAACTGCTTAGTGTACTATTAACAATAAATAATAGTGTAACTCAAGGGAAAGTAGGCTCCCAGCCTGAGGCAAACAACCTTTGAAGCCAAAATCAGCCAAAGGAAGAAATAAAATGGGAGAAACCCATTTATTCTTAGAAGTCGTCCACTTCTGCTCGCCTGTGTCTCTCATGACCTAGCTGCAATAAGGGGCCCCACCCAACCTCTCTGGTCCAGATATGCCCTCTCTATCCCTTATAATCACCTATGGATATGGAGATTGACTACTTCTCTCCATCCCTTGGAAACACCCATTGATATGGAGATGCACTAAGGCCAAGCAAGGGATTATGGAAATATTGCAATTTTACCCAGTTATCAATCAAGGCTTTTTTGTCTTTGTGGTTTGAGAGTATATACTTAGATTTTGAAGACACAGAGGATTGTCTTGTAAATTTTATACATATCAAATTGACTTTGTAGACAGACGATATTCAATTTGCTTTTTGTGTTTGGTCTTTAAAGAATTAATGTCAAAGTCATTTTCAATAACTTCAGTGGAATTATTTGTCTATTACAATAAAAAAATTTTTAAACTAGACTTAATTATAATGCTAAATTCAGTTGCATGTCAAAATTTGATACATTTGCTTCTTTGATAGCCAGAAAAGAAGTACAAGTCATAAGCAGAAATATGCTCAACTACAGCTTCATAGTGTTTAGTTTTACAGTGCTTAAAATGAAAAAGGAATTTTATGCCCATTAAACCTCATTGGATCCTGTCTTGCCAGTGGGTTTCAGCCCTGGGCAAGGTCACTATGGATTCAATGTGACCAAAGAAATGACAATAGAAAATCTTGGGGTGAAAGGAGTATACCCAACTTTATTTCCATGGCGGCAGGTCAATCACTAGAATCCCATCCACTCAGAGTGAGTCTGCATGCAGCAAGCCGGACTCTGCCCCCAAAGCCGTCTCAGTCTCTGTCCTTGGTGCTGCCACCACTCCAGTTGAGTCTCTGCTCTCCTGCAGCCTTGCAGCAGTGCCACAGTGCTGCCCAGAGCACTGGGTGGAGCTCTTTATACAGTCAATAATGACATATTGCCCACACCTGTGTAGTGAGCTAGCTGACCCGGGACAGGTGAGAATCCTGGCCATAGGAACCTTCACTTTATCCACAGATTCCCACAATAACCGTGTGAAGAGCAGGTACTATTTTTATAATCACTATTTTAATAGTTCAGAAAACTGAAGCTTTGAGCAGGGAAAGGCTTTGCTTAAGATAGTAATGGATGCAACCAGGGCTTAAATCCAAGCTTCAGACTGGATCTCCCATGTTCTTCCCTCTGTCACATTCTGACTCCTTGGTTGTCCTTCTGGTAGGTCCTGACTTTACTTGCCACTAACTGTTTACACAAACAACTCCAGAGTCACAGGTGAAAATTTAAAGAATCAACAGGTCTCTGCTCCTGAGGTTATCACATTAGAGAATCATCACAAACTGGCACCACCTATCTTCTTATGAGTGGTATTGAAGAAAGCTTCTTGGAAATCTGTATGCAATATTTAAATTAAAAATACTTTGAATTGAAAAATCATCTGAGCTAAATCGAACTGTATTATATAGCCTACTTATGCCTTAAAAAGTAAAGAAAGGGTAAGTATTTTACAGTGGGAAAACTAAAGTAAAATGACATAATTTAAGGCAAGATGTCAGGAACTGTGTGGCAGTTTCTTTTTTTTGTTGTTGTTCTTTAAATACTACCCCTGACACATACAAGATTGAAACAAATGTATGGTAATCTCAGTCAGAATTTCAAAAGCACCTGCCTCTCTCAAATCTTCTGTCTCCACTGCGGGTTCCTCCTCTCTCCCTGTCTCTAGCACCCCAGTGACACACTTCCCCGTTCACACCATTCTCTTGGTGCTTCATCTGGTTCTGGGCTTTAAGTACCATCTTTCTGCCTTCAATTCCCATATTTCTATCTCCAACCCAGGCAACTCTTTTAAATAACAGACTCATATATCCAATCAGTTATTGAAAAGACATCTCCCCTTGGATGTTCAAAAGATCAAACTTCACAGGCCTGAATTTAAACTGTGATTCTTCCTTTTAAACACACTCACTCCTCCCATACTCTTCCTCATCTCATCACATAACAACACCCTTTCTCCTTCAGTGGCTTAGGCCAGTAACTTGGAATTATCCTCGATTTCTTTCCTCCGCACCTTCTATCCAACCTAGCAGCAAATCCAGGAGAGTTCTGTCAGAATCTGAGTACTTTTCGCCACCTCCTCCACTAACGACCTATATGAAACCACCACCAGCATCTCATCTATGTTACTGAAATCTAACTGGTCTCTCTGTGGTCTTTAAAATATGTCATTTTTCTCTCTCTTCTGCTCGAAATTTTCCAGTGGCCCCCATCTCACTCGAATTAAAAGCCCAAGTACTTACAACAGTCCAGGGTCCCACATCATCTCTCCCCACCCCCACTCCTGTCTTCATCTCTTACTTCTTCTTTCCTTCACTTACTTGGCTCCAGCCATACTGATCTCCTAATGCTCTTCAAATAGAAGAGGAATGCTTCTGCCTCAAGGTCTTTGCACTTGCTGATCCCTGAAAAGCTTGCTCCTTTGGCCCATTCAGGTCTCTCTTCCAGTGTCGCATTAGCAAATCTTCTCCCAACAAGCCCATATAAAATAGTTAACACTCCTACCTCTTCCCCTACCAAAAACCCTGTTTCCTTCATCCTTGTTTTATTTTTCTCCATGGCATTTATCACCATCTGACATACTAGTGGTTTTCTCATTTAGTTGTTTATTATCTGCTTTTTCTCACTAGAATGTCAGTTCCACAAATGCAGGGATTTTGTCTGTTTTGAGCACTCTATATCTCTAGTGCCTTGAACTGGGCCTGGAATGTAATAGGCATTAATTATTTATTATATAAAGTAACCAGCCAAGTAATTTCATGAAGCATATTCACCCTGCTCACTTTTGCAGAAACAGCCTGATGAAAAACCACACAGATGGTAAATGGAAATTTCAAAAATATGGTTGTCACTGAGAAGTGACATTTTTGACTTAACGTTGTTAGAGAAGACACTCCCTCCTGGTCCTCCATGTGTCTTCTGGTCCTCCATGACTCTGAACATCTAGTAGACAAGAACTGTTTGCTCAGTATTGCAAGAAAGTTCACTTCTTAGGTTGGGGTGGGAGAGAGCATAATCTCAGGTTTGGAAAAAAGAGAGGAGAAAGTGGAACTTGGGAATAAATCCTCAGGCTAGCAAAAGTTCAACCAGTTAATATAAACAGATAAAGACATTTTTCATCTGTGCTGAGATGATAGATGAGCCACTAGGAGGGATGGGAAGGCCTCACATGGTGGCATCCTCACATTTGGCATGTTCCAGATAGGTAAAACCTATTTATTGGACTGTTAACTGAATGAACAAATGGGGACTGGAACGAGAGGTAAAAATATAATGTAGAAAGCCTATTAATAAACATGGTGAATCCCTATGCACTCTACTCTGAAATTAGAGATCCTTTTGGTGGTATGTCAGAGTAGCAACTTTGGTGGGAGGCTTGCCATCAGTGACAGCTCATGAATAGCTCTCTTCAAGATTTCAGAGATAGTCAAGGTTTTGGCAGTGTGGGTAGATCCACTTCTATTAACAGGGAACCCCAAATCACCTTTAATTAGATTAAAATCTACCTAATATTGGCATTCTACCATCAACCATGGGTGTCTTCTACTTTTGATATGCAATATTCAAAATGAGAGAAGGATACTTGTTTCCTTTCTACTCTATTTGGCTTTATTAATTTTTGTACATACATGACTAGTTCCGTTATTCTTATCACTGGTGATAATTTTTCAGATTTCCTTCTTTTAGCTTTGTACAAATTGTAAATCATTGTATTATTCCACCTTCTAGTACTGCCATCAAAATTGAGTTTCTAGGACTGTTATTATTTGTGTATGTTTATGTGAAATATCCAGCTCACTGGGGCAAAACAGACTTGGTGACAAGAACAGACAAGATAATACTACCTACCATATGTGGACACAGCCAGGGAGAAGCAGTTAATCAAGTCACAGATACCTGATTAGGTATGCACTTACATCTGCCAGTTCCTTGATTTGCTTTGATGACACATCAAACGTGTCAAGTCTTTGAAGGCAAGGCAAGTGATACAACACATGTGTGGAATAATTACACAGCAGACAAACTGGATTGTTTTTATACTGTGGATCATTCAGGCATAAATCCTTTAAGTGACGCAGCCTGGTTAAGTTAGTGAGGTCCTAGAACAAGAGCAATGATAATGTTCAATTAATTAATTACAACTGTCCATTTCTAAAGGAGGATTTGAACATGCCTGGGATAGGAGGGCACTATGGTGAGGCTGGACTTAAAAAGATGCAATGCCAGGTAGGAGAGTCAGAGTCAGAATTAAGGGAAATCCAAAGCAAGAACCAGGAAGCATTAATTCTGAACATCAAGTACAAATGGAATGCGGAAGCAAATGGTGAAGTCAGGCTGCTATAGTTGAGAGTAAAACATGCAGGTGGCCAGTGTGTGTCCAAACTCTCTGGACAAGTGGGAACTTGGCCCAATGGCTGGACCTAAGGCTGGGGCTGGGCCCACAGCAGGAGTGGGACTAAGCAGAGTTGCTCTGAAAGAGACATTTCTGGACAGAGTTGGGAGAAGAATTATTTGATCAAATTCTGCAGGGGCAAGGAAGGTCAACCATCAGTCTGTTCTGAGGAGTAAAGACCCTCTTTGATTGGAGTAAGACATCCTGATTTCTGGATGTTTGTGGCACTTGACCATCAATCTGGGCCATTTTGAGTATGAACAAGAATCCCCACCAACATTCAAAAGTCAAATGTTAGTGGAGCCTATGAAAGCACAAAATCTCACTGAAAATTAGTGTTGTACCTACTGTGGATGAAGTGGCACAGAAGTTATTTCATCACCACCAGGATAGTATCTCTTTAGGGTGGGTAGAAAGTTAAGATACAAAAATTCAGGATACTAGCATTTCAGGAACACTACTTAATATGAGAATAGTAAAAGGTGCTATGAGTCATGTTCAGTGTTTTTATGATAGCCATCATTATAATAGAGAACCTTTTAAAGTTTGTGTCATACAATGAATTTTCACAATAACTCAATTTTTATCCCCATTTTTTTGATGAGGAGATTGGAATAGATATGTTAATGTAATTAAAGGGATGGTGATAGTAATAGAATAGCACACTTATTGAATGCTCAGTGTGTGCTAGTCATTTCTAAGACTTTTATATTATTATTTCACTAAAACTTCATGTTACCACCATATTATGCTGCCTTTTTTGGCAGGGCTGGAAGTGACAGATCTTTCTATGCTGCCTATGCGTTTCAGCACGGTAAGGCTGCCATGGCCAGTCAGGGTAAGACAACTTCTACATGGTGTCTTGGTAATGTAATACCTTATCCTCCCAGCATTTGACACATCTTTTTCAGCCTCAACTCACTCTGATTCAACCACAGAAGATTTCTAGTTTCTTGAATTTGCCATGCTCTTTCAACCACTTAGGCCCTGCACAAATTTGTCTAGAATGCTCTTTTCCTAGGCAACTCCTTCTCAGGTCTCCTCCTATGTTAACCATCGCCTCCCACAACATTCTGAATTTATCTTTCAGAGCCACCTCTGGTCTCTTCTGCTGATGTAATTGAATTTCTTATCTCCAGGCCTTTGTGCATACTGCTCTCCCCACAACAGAATGCCCATCTCCCACTGCATCGCAGGTTTTCCTACAATGCTTACAGAAATTTTGCCAACCGTTCAATGTTCACATAAAATATTTCCTCTTGAATTTGACCAATAAAATAAAATTTTGTTTATATTTCTTTTCAAGGTGTTTATAACATTCTGCCTCATTCTATAGCTTTTTGGTGTCTTACATTCTTCTCTGAGTCAAGAATGCCCATTTTAATACTGATCATTTCAAAATTATTTGTATGGTAAATTTACTCATTTTTCTTCAATATTGCCTAGAGGAAGTGTTTGAATATGTACCTTCAATCTGACACTGTCAAAATTATGAATGCCATGTGTTTTCACCCTTATTATATGTCATACACATTGTCTTTTAGTTCTTAAATCTCTTTCACTCAAGTGTCTCACAAATGGTTACTGAGACTTATTTCATGGCAAGTATAGTTTTCAGCACTGTGGGTATAGCAGGGAACAAAACAGGCAAAGTTCCTGCCCTCATGGAGTCTGTCTTCTAGTAAGGGGTGTGGGTAAGTGCTGAGAGTAAAAGCAGGGAAGGAGTGATGGGAGTGCTCCAGGTTGGGGGTGGGGTAGAGGTTGTTATTTTAGCTAAATTTGGCAGGAAAGGCATCACCAAGAACACAACATTTGAACAAAGTCCTGAAAGTAATGAAGAGACAAGCCATGAAGATATATGAGGGAGGAATATCCCAGTAAGTGCAAAGGCCCTAAGGTGAGTGTGCTTGGTATATTCAAGGAACAGTGAGGACACCACAGTGGCTGGAATGCAGTAAACAAAGGAGAAGAATGTGGTAGAAGCTGTGGTCAGAGAGGCAGTAGGGAGACTAGATTATAGCATCTCGTGAGAATCGGCTTGTACTATGAAAGAGCAGAGAAGCCAGGAGACGGTTCTGAGCAGAAGAGAGATTTGATCTGACATTTTTTTTAAAGGAGTGGTTTGCTGTTTGGAGAACAGACTGATAGTAGTGAAAAGTATTAAGAAGCTTTGAACCAGGTTATACTAGTGATATAGGTGGTAAAAAATGAACAGACAGTATATTTTGAGGGTAGAGCCAATAGAATTTGCTGACAGATTGGGTATAAGTAGGGAGAGATAAGAGGAATCAAAATGACTCTAAGGATTTTGGCTTAAGTTACTAGGAGAATGGAGATGCCATTTAGAGAGTGGGAGAAGGCTGCAGGACAAAGTTCAGCAGAGGAAAAATCAGTCTGAGTTAAGACAGATGTTTATAATTCTAGGGTATTGTTAGGGAAACTAGAGATATGATTTAGGAGTAATAAGTGGATAAAAGGTTTTACAGTAATAAGGCATGAGGAGATTAAGTTTAGAGAATGAATGCAAGCAGAAATAAGACCAGATCCCAGAACTAACCTTGGGCAGTCCATTTTTTTAGGCAGCAGGAAAGGATGAAAAACCAGACATTGAACAGGTATAGCTAGAAAAATCAGTGGAAAACTAAAACAAAGTGATATCCTAAAGCCAAGTAAATAGTTATTTTTTGGTTTTAATAGTCAGATCATTAGGACCAATTTAGTCATCTTATACTAAAGTTTATGGGAGTATAATAAGATAGCCAAAAATAATTGAATTATTCCTTAAAAATGACTACTCCATTTTCTGTACTAAGATGGTTCATGATTTAGAGTGACAAATAAACATGAATTATTCTAGTTAATCATACCTTGAAAGAACTTATTTGGTTACCAGAAAGGTTTAATTTTTCCAGTTGCTCATTGGGATCAAGACATTGACCTGTAATTTAAGAAACAAGATGAAAGAAAAATTAAGTTTCATGTTTTACCTCCTGTTCAATATATTCTGTCACATTTTGAGTTCAAAAGGCCATCATTTCTTGCATATATAAATAAGGCTAACAGTAACACTGCATAATTAGTAACCACTGATTAATGAGTAATATTTTCACTTCCTATAATCACAGATTTAGAAATGCTTTGCAAAGATATCATACAAAAAAGTCTGAAAGAAAATAATCTAAGAGTACACTTTTATACTGATCAAAAATTGTTATAGCCTTATCTCATATTCCAAATAAAACAGTACATACCAATGCTGCTTATCAGGTTTCCAGCAAGGTTGAGATCATTTAAATTCTTCAAAGTTTGTAAACCCTAAAAATGTAGACAATATATAATTTAGGAGAAATCATTAAAATGTAAACATATAAATTTTCTGCTCAGTCTGGTTAGTCTTCCTGGTGTTCTGAGCACAGGTGCCATGTACTTCACAAGCATAGAAGTAAGTGGGTGCCTCGATGAAGCCACCTTTGTGTCTCTCGAGCTTGGACAGAACTATTGGAGGAGGAGACAACAGGGAGGGAAGTGGAGAGGGAAAGAGGAGGAGTTCAAGGTATATATACAACTTTTCTAAACCTCTTTTTTTTAACCTTCAAAGAAGAAGTAACATCGTACCTCCTAGTCTTGGAGTAAAGAAAATGATGTGTATGAAGTTTTCTCTATACATTATAAAATGCTATATACATGTTAGGTCTTCTTAACAGTAATTAAACTAGTGATGAATATTTTGGCCCTTAACCATCATATGATATTGGACAATATGGTTTAAATTTCAAAGGACTAACTAACTTTACATATAAATTGTTGAAATTATCTTACCTCAATATTTTTAATTGTATTATGGTTCAGCCAAAGAACTTCCAATTTGAAGAGTTTCTCTAAATTTTCTATTTTGGAAATTTTATTATAATATAAATACAGTTTTTCCAAATTTATACATTCTTGAAGACCTCCGATTTTCTGTAACCACAAAAAAAGACTGAATAGTGTTGTTTTGCCATTAATCCTCTTAATAGAGTTTAAGTACATTTTCACTTAAAAATCACATTTTATTGCAGAATAGAAACCCAGCAACATGAATTGAAAATTCTTAAATAAAAACATATAATCCCTCCATTTATATAACTATTTTCAATTTTCATATTCTTTATAAATTTTAATAAACTCTGTACCTATTTTTATATTGTTATATTCATATCTATGCAACTTTGTGGGTTTTTACTTGACTAAAATATTTTAATAATCCTTTAAATTATAATATGGAATAACAAAATATTTCATGAAGTTTATAATAATTTTCTTAAAAATAACCCTATGTGTGGCATATTTATGTTTCAAATTTTTAGCTAACAAAAGAAATACTGTAACAAATCATACATACAGTTGTTTTCTGTTGAATTAATTCTGTAAGACAAAATCTTAGAATAGGGAGTTGTGAGTCAAAAGGTACATACCCTTCTTTCGCTCCTGATACATTTGCAATATTGTCTTTTGATATAGATGTTATAATTTTTACACAACCAATAGTGTCTAATTTCACTACCAGAAAATAGAACCAATTTCACTGCTAAGTAATACTGGGTATTTGATCTGATTTAATTACTAAAAAGTAGAGTATTTCACTGCTAAGCAATACTGGGTATTTGATCTGATTTAATTACTAAAAAGTAGAGTATATCTTATGTTTGGCTATTTCTATTTTCTTCTTTGTATAAATTTCACTTCTGTTTTCTGCCCATTTATCTGTTTTGTTTTGTTTTACTGGGTAAAGGGTTTTATTGCAATTCATAATGTATGGTCTCCTCTTCACTCCACTATTTATCTGTTTTGATTCATGCTTCATGCGTATGTTTCAATGAATTATTTTTCCAAAGGCAAAAATTTCAGCATAAAATACTTCATACAAGGTATGTTTAGACTTACCTCTATGCAGCATTCGGCAATCCAGAGTTCTTTAAGTTGTGAACAAGTTTCTAGCCCTGAAATGTCTTTTATATCTTGAGCAACAATTGTGAGGCTTGTTAAATTGGGAAACAATGATAATCCAACTATACGGGGATACCCTGAGAAAAACATTTCCAGTTTTGAAGTATCTGGTCCTTCTTGTCCAACCATCTTATAAGATAAACCATTGCATAAACACTGGTTTCAAAAAAGAAATTGGGTTATTATGTAGTTAAAATGGTAAAAAATTATTTTGGCCATTATAAGTTACAAACTCTCAATTGCACTGATACCATTTTTTATTTTTACAAGAAGGAAAGTTATACATATATATGATTTTTTTCTGCTTCCAAAGGTCAAAGGGTAGAAGAATTCTGTAGGTAAACTCCAAAAAGGAGTGTTAAAATGTTCCATTTAATATTATTGCAAATGTAGCTGAGAAAAAATTTAGCTTTGACTCACCAGTTCTTTAATTATTTCTTCTTGGTTTAGGTTTTCACATTCAATCATCTTCCATTAAAAATAAAGATCATAATACTATAATTGTTAAAGAAAATGAAAAATTGTAATTAAATAAATGCTAGAGTCAAGTCATTCCAAGTTGAATGGGAACTTAAAGCTACTTGGGGAACCACCCACCTGTGGCCTGAAATTTTCACACATTACCAAGAATCTATCTGGACCCTGAGACAGCCCATTCTATCACTGAAGTTTTCTGTTGGAAAGTTACTTTTTATTCTTAACTTAATTCTGTCTCTCCGTAATCCTTCCCACTCATTGTCAACCTCCTGGGTTCAAGTAAAACAAGTATAATTTTTCTTCCACACTATGAGCCTCTAACACTTGAAGAACATAGTCATCTCTCATCTAAACCTTCATCTTGCCCCCAGTTCATGTCTTTCAGTTCTCGCCTAGTGGTATCCATGTTACTCAACTTTGTAAGGCTCAGTTAATCCTTCCCATTATACTGTGGGTGGTACTGAACACAGTTCTCTTACTGTATTTAGCAAAGAAAAGGATTCTCAGGGCTTAACAGCATACCTGTCATGGTAACACATGTTTATTAAAATGAATTAGCCAACTTCTTCTGGATGATAGGAACTTCTTAATACCTAAATAGCTTCAATAAAATTTAATTTTGTTATTTGTCAAAATTTTTCAAAAATTTCATTTTTATATATTAATATATGTATTATTTAATGTCTTATGCCAGACACTATTTTAAAAATACAGAAATCTTGGTTTCAGTATGATGGCATGACAAAGCTAGATATAGAAATGGTATATATTATGACCCTACTTTTACCATAATAGCTCTTTGTTAACAGACATATGTGAGCTTAGACAGGTGTATATGTGTGTGTGTATGGTTATGTAAGGAGAAAATGTGTAAAGGTTAAGTACTAAGCTGTAACATGAGTTACCTTCGATGCAGGTGAAAGCTTGTGTAGTTATAATAGGCATGAGAGATTAGATGGGGATAGATCTAGGCAAAAATGGAACAGAAAAAAATTATGTTTTTTAAAAGCATGTTTTGTATGGTATGGCATGAATATATAATCATTTGTTCATTCTACTGTTGGTAGACATTTTGACTGTATCCTGTCTGGAGCTAAATAGTACTTTCTTGAACATTTTTATCTTGCAGGACATTGGTACACATTTCTTATCAGCTTATAGCTAGAAGTGGAATGAGAAATAAACCACTGTTGTATACAACAAGGATGAGTTTCATAAACACAATGTTGAGCATAGGAAGATACATGGACAATGAGAACATACTGCGTGACACCATTCATATTATATTTGAAATCAAACTAATCTGTGGTATTAGAAGCCAGGGGAGTGGTTGCCTTTCAGGGGTGAGTGAGTAGGAGGAGGCAGAAGAGGGGTTCTGGAGTGCTGAGGAAGGTATCTTTCTTGATCAGAGTGTTGGTTAAAGGAATGCGTTCACTTTGGGGAAATAAAATTAGATATCTAAGATTTGTGTGATTCATAGATATCTATGTTATATTTAAATAAAATTTAATGTTTATTTTTAAACTATATGTTCACTTTCATTCATTTGTGCAAAATTATATACATGTAGGTATACACATAAATTAACATTTTAAGGAAAAAAATGGTGACTTGAGTTCACACTTTTACCTACCTTCTCTCCACCAATACAACTAGAATGATGAGAGAAATATGAAAATAAGAAAAGAATACATATAGCAGTGCCAGGAAAAGAGCATTGGTTGCCAGAGATGTTGAGAAAGGTCTTTAGACTGAAAATGAAATAGATGGCATCAGAGTGAGAAAAGCCCACCAGTACAAACCAGCCCAAAATTCAAGGCACCAGAAAAAGGTTTTACAAAATAGCCTAAAAAATTCCCCAAACTCAGAGCCGCAGTGACTGGGAAGAGGGTGGCCGTGAGCCATCCATGGGGACAAAACCAAAGGACCCTGAGATCTGTATGGGAGTACTGAACACAGTCTGTATTTGTACTAAGGCTTGGTAAGCTGGGGACTCTGTCCCACCATGCTGAGTCAAGGGGGGAAGGACCCTACCCCACTAGCACCACAAAGAAAAACACAGCCAGGAAATCATCCCGTTACACTGGATTCTCTGTTCTTTCCTTCACTCATACATTAACATGTATCTTGAGGGCTTAATATCTACCAGTCAGAGAATGATAGGGGTAGGAGGAAAGAGAAGACTTCTTGATGAGGTAGCATCTGGGCAGAGCTGAAGGAAGTGTGTGTGAGCTATGAGGAAATCTGGGGGAAATGAATCCAGACAGATGGAAGATTAAATCCAAAAAAAACCAGGGCTAAGAGTGTACTTGACATGTTTGCGGAATAGCAAGGAAAATGATGTGGCTGGAGAACAGGGAGGGAAATGGAGATTGGTAGGATATGAGGTCAAAGAGGTATTACGGAGCCAGATCATGTGCTATCTTGTGATCTTTAAGTCCTTCTGAGGACTTTGGATTTTATTATGAGTAAGATGGAAAGCTGTATAAGAATTTTAGTGGAAGAGTAACATGAGCTGTCTTAAGTTTTGAAAAGGATCACTCTAGCTACTCAAGTGAAAACAGACTGTAGGAGTCAAGGGCAGAAGCAAGGAGAGCAGTTCGGGAAAATAATGTGAGAGAGGATGGTGGTTGGGGTAGGGTGGTAGGAGGGGGATGGTAAGTAGTAGTTAGATGATGGATCTGTTTTGAATGTAATACCAATCATTCCCTCCCTGCTTCCCACTGGCAACTGTCTTTTTACCCCATCCTTGGGCAACCCCCAGATATTACAGCACAGGCTTCAGGGGTGGCCAGGCACTTAGCAAGGAACAACCTGAAAGGATTTCAGCAGCCCAGGTCAGTCTGCATAGGCTTAGTTGGCTGGCCCACCAAGCAGAGCAGGGCTTTGCAGCACCTTTTCATCAGAGAAGCCCCTGCACTCTGGTTTAATGTCTGTGAACAGCAAAGGCAAGCCTGCCTTCCCACCACCACACTGGGGATGAAGCCTGTCCTCAGTACCCCCAAAGTCACCAAATGGTGATCCAAGTTTTCTAGTCTATGTCCAAGATATCTATTCCAGAAAAAATTAACTGTTCCCTTTGTTATGCAGTAAATTGTCACAAAAACTTGAGCCTAATTTCAGACTTTCCAGTCCATTCTCTCCCTTAGCTCTGTCTATTCCTATAGTACTATCTTGTTTGATTTACTGTGACTTATATTGTGAATTCCACTTCATATTCTTTCTGGAGATTTCCTGGTTATTCTTTCATATTTACTTTCCCAGATAAGATTTATTATTATTTTGTACTTAACTTTTAAAAATTCACTTGGGGCTTTGAGATTCCATTGTAAAGATGAATTTAGGGAGAATGTCCATCTTTACAGTACTGAGTCTTCCTCAAGAACAAGGCTATCTCTCTATTAATTCAAGGAGACTACTTTTTCTTGATGGAGAAAAATATGTATTTGGGGTTATCAACCTTACCTCTCACTTCATCAAGGCCCTCACTTAGGAAAAATCTTGTTCTAATTCAACAGTTAATCAGCAAAAAAATTAATCAAGAAGCCCAAAACTCAATAATTTGCATAACTACATCTCAATTATGAAGATCCTGGACCTTCCTGGTATTTACAAGCCTTATGAGGCTTTCCCCAGTCACAGGTGCGTCCAAGGCTTCCAGCTGAAGCTTCCCATTCCAGCAGGAGATGCGTCCTGTTGGCCAGCTTGTTCCCACTCTCCTGCACTTTGGGAAAGCTCCTTTCAGGGCCTTACCATCTAAGAAACTACAGGTCTTTTCTAGTCCCTCCAGGGTACCAGGAGCCACCAGAAGTTTCTATATCTTTCACCCTTCAAACCTCAAATATTGAACTGATCCAATCACCTCTCCTCTCTACTCTGGAGTGCTGCTGGAAGATTTCACATCACCAGCATGAGTTTAAGTCACTACAAATGCATGGCCTCTAACTTCAGCTGGATCTTCAACAACAGACATTTTATACTATCCTCTTCATCTTCCTCTCCTACAGAAAGTAGGATTAGAGATACAGATCTGCAATTCATGACATAGGGATTATTCTAAACTTCCACCAGTTTTCTCCAGTTTCTCTCCTTTTCTCTCAGCAGATGATCTTGTCCCCATCTTCACAGAGAAGCGAGCATTCAGATACATTTTAAAAATTCCCTTTCTTCCTAAAACTGCGTTTCTTCCCCTTCCTGTCTTAGTAAAAGCATTCTTTTTCTTGTCCAATACAAATCTCTCTTCCTGTGTACTAATTCCACCCTCTTCAGTTTCTTTCAGAACACTGGTCTGCCAAATTTCCCTCCTTCTCATTCCCATCTTTCCTTCTCTAGGGTCATTTTTCTTTCCATATATCTGTGTTAGTTAAGTCCTTCCTCTCTTAAAAAAAAATTATCCTATCTTGTATTCTCTAACTAGTTTTAAGTATCTTCACAGAGAAACTTGTAGATAGTCATTTGCAACACTTCATTACCTCTATTCAGTTCTCAGCTCACTGCAATCTTACTGTGGACACCTCAGGCCTCCATTTTTTGACAGAAAGCTAATTGCCAAGGACACTGGACATGTTTCACCTCTCAACTTAAGTTGACCTTGACTTGGTATCTGACAATGTGGATGACTCTCTTTTCTTTGTTTTCTTCTTTGGTTTGACTTTTTCTCCTTGGCTTCTTCCTACTTGTTATTTGAAACCTACTTTTCTGGATCAACTGTTTTCTTCCTGGTGAAAAAATACTAATCTTTATCTTCTTCTTTCCTGTGCAACAAATCCAAATAACCACATGAAAAACGCCACCTGAATATGTCACAGCATCTCAAATTCAGTATGTTCAAAACTGAACTCCTTATATTTTCCTGCCAGCCTTTTTCTCCTAATGTATGCCTTCTCTTGGTAAATGACACCATCCTTCTAATCATCCATGTCTGAAACCTGGGTCTTATCCTCAACCACTCTGTTGGTCTTTGCTCACATTCATTCCTCATTAAATCCTTCTGCATATCCCTCTTAAATGTCTATCAGGTGTTTTTTTCCTCCTTCACATTCCAGTTGCATCTGTCTTGGTCCAGGCCGTCATCATTTCAGCCCTCACTGGATACTCTCCCTCTAGTCCCACTTCCCTCCAACCCAGCCTACTATGGCAGCCAGCCTGCTGAAAAGTAAAGCTGCTCAGGCTCCTCTCCTTGGAAGGTTCTCATGGTCTTCGTGCTTTCACACCTGCTCACTTCTCAAGCTCATCAACCACAAACTGCCCAGAGCACCCAGGCTCTGGTTACAGCTACTCTGAACAGGGTGGGATAGTTCTGTACTTTGACATTTGCTGTTTCCCTTCCCTAAAATGTCTGTCCCTTGACTTTATGGTATACTTCATACATCCTTAAATATTTAAACCAAGGATCTTCTGCGTGAAGACTTTAGTTGTCTCTGGTAGTACTGTAATCATTCTCTTGTGTGTGACCCCAGCTAAGGCCTGAATACACCCACATATAGACCTGCTGGCTGTACTGGAGGCTTGCAGGTCCTTCCTCCTACCAGGCTACTTGTTCATTGAAGGCAGACAGCAGGAACCTGTCAGTGCCTGTAAAAGTTTGCTGAATGGTTTGAATTGTCATGCCCAGGGTTCTATATGGTTTAGTTTAAAGAAATACTTGCTGTACATGACCAATCAGAGTATAATAATACTGAGAGTACAAAGTAGAGAGCAAGGTAGGTTGCCATTCTGAGAAAAATAAAATTTCTTTTCTACTGACTAGAAGCCCTATATGGTCAAACTGTTTCCTCCCTTGGGTATAAAGGGATCAGAATCCACCTGTTAATCACTGATGGGCCAAACACCTTTCTGTCTCCTGGTGGGCAGTATCAAGTTTGGCCACGGAGCATTAGTTTTCTCAGCCCAGTTCCACTAACCAGTGCATTAAAGGCTGCCCTGGGCTTTGGGTCGCCCTCCTTTTTCTTCTCCTCTTAAGCTTTGCCCGGTCATCCTAATGGCCTCAGATAAAGCCATGTCAGTCTCTCATTATTAACATCTTCAATGCACCAGTACCGTGGTCTTGGACGCTCTCCTGTGTTCCTTCCAGTGCGGCCGCCGGTGAGCCAGGAGAGGGCTGCAGGCTCCCGGGGTCTGCTTACACTGATGTACGCCCGAAAGGTCATCAGGTGGCAGACACTCACCTTATCCCGGAGAGAGAGATGGATTCCGGGGCAATCCGAGACAGAGCAGAATCCACTCCGACCTTTCAATCCTTGTCTTGTAGCAGAAGACACGACATCCCCTCCAGCCCCGGGCCTGGTGTGTACACACTACCCGCTGGGTTGCCTAGGAAACCCACTCTGAGCCTCCAGCGACCTCCGGGTGGGGGGTGGGGGAAGAAGCGGCGACCCTGGGTCACGTGGCAGCAAACTTCAACCAATCAGCAGAGGTAGGGGTCCATCCGGAGGACCCCGCTGGTGCTTCTGGGAAATGGTGGGGAGCTGTACGCTCGCGGGTCTCCGCGTTTCTGCGCGCTCTTTTCGCCAGATCAGAGGACCGAATTGGAAGCATCGAGTTGTGGGCGGTGGCGGGACCTGGTTGCCTCCTCCAGTCCTGACTCTCTCCCATTGAAAATCTTTGACCGTCCGGGCCTGGAAGCCGGGAGCCTTGCTGGACTCGAACCCCCGAGGCGTGGCGCTGTGATGTTACAAGTCGCCCAGCCGGCCAGGCAGGCCCTGATCCCCCGACTGGGCCTCCCTCCGGCGGCCCGCGATCGTGGCCGTCCAGGAATGTAGCTGGCCGCCGCCCAGACAGCTGAGCCCCGAGCGGGCCGAATCGGAGGACGACTCGGGCAAACCAACGCCCCGGTACCCTCCGGAGAGGAGGGGCCCTGAACGGGTCTGTCGTTCTTGGACAGGCTTCTCAGGGCCATTTAAATATTCCAAAATGTTCAGAGGCAAAACATATTTAGAAAATAAAGCAGTACTTAAAGAAGAGAGGCAGAGAAATGAATGAACTTTGTGAAAATCATTTTAATGATTTTCAAATCAAGGTAACCGCAGCTCTCATTGCATAGTCCAGATCTGTGCTGTCCATTGTGGAAGCCCCTACCCTCAACCCCGCGTGGCTTTTGAAGTCTTGAAATGTGAAAAAAAAATACATCTTCTTTTGAATTTAGTATGAAAAAAAGTAAAATATTGTATTGACTACATGTGGAAATGATAATAGTTTTGATATATTTGGTTAAATAAAAATGCATTCATAAAACTATTGTTTCTTTTTACTTCTTAAAAGAGGCAATTAGAAAATGTTGAGTTACATATGTAACTTTTATGTTCTGCTGGACAACGCTACTATATATTTTTGTGATTCAGTTGATTTGTGTGAAATATTGATGATGTTCACTTCATCAAAATACTGTCTGTAGTGCTCTTTTCCGTCACCAGATGGCTGCCTCATACAATGGACTGCTTTTTCAAGAAAAATATAGGCATGCAGATTTTTAAATTTCTACGTAACTATCAACATATTTGTCATGATTCGATTAATTTTGTACTATTGACTAAAACATACAGAAAAACAATTTCTACATTTTTATTTCACAGGAATTCAAATGCCAGAGAAATCTGATTCATATTTGTGCTTTAAGTATTATCTTCTCTGAAAATCTAGTTGAACAAGATGACCTATCTGGGCAAATTTTCATCATAAGAATATGAAGACTAGATAACAATAATTCAGAAATCTAAACTTTTAGATTAAGAAATTGGATCAGATCAATTATATAAATTATCTACATTAAGCTGCTTATTTTGAGGGATGCAGCTCTTTTGGATAAAAGTATAAAGATTATCATAGTATATTGTTAGAAATCTGTTGTGACTTTCCTAACCAGACTTGGAGAGAGCTAACACAGTTTTCTTTATGTTATATAAACAAGCAATTCTAAGAATGTTATTTCTAGGTAAAGCTCAAGAATTTGGCCAGTCAGCTGTTGAGGAAGAGATCCTGTATAGCTGTAGACTAACAGCTATCCGTGACTTGTCAAACTAAATAAAGCCTTTGTCCTGAGTAATTCTTTAAGGACAACATATTCTAGATAGTATTTGAAGCAAAAGATGGTAACATTTAAAAGCCACAGGAGGAATACAAAATCAGTGACCATTGTTTTTAATCTCTTTTTCTCACTTTAAGGTTTCTTTATGATATGGTTTTATGTGTCTGTACAAGAAACAAAGAAATTGAAACTAAAAGTCAAGCAAATTAAACATTTTAAATGAAAAAAAGACTTCATGTCATTCATCTTTCTGCTCATACATACCAGACAAAGGTCAAAACATACAGATTTAAATCTATTTATAGGTAAAAGTATCTTGAATCTGAAAACAGGTGGGAAGCTACATTACTATGGATTATAGTAAACTTACTGTGTCACTGCCTGATTTAGAGAAGAAACATTTAAATAAAATAGAGGTGACTTTACAGACCTAAATAAGAAAATCTTGAGCTGCATAATAATTTGTTATTTAAGACATTTTAAATTGGCTGTTACATTTATTTCCTCAAAAGCCCTACCGTTATTGGTAGAGAACTGTGGTGACATTTAGCTGCAGTTTGGCTTTGTAATGCCTTTAATTTCAGAGAACCAGAAGTTTGGAGATTTCAAATGCTCATTTAATTTTTATATTCTTGTTGACATTTGATCCTTATGCAATGAGCACTCTCTTATTAGTGATTTTTTTAGATTATCTGAAAATTCACTGTCTCATTTGAATTTGATATGTCATAAAACAATGCAGAACCACTTAGGGCTTACTCGGCAGTGGAAGAGATAATTATGTGGCACTAAACAAAGCCATCAGCAGAAGCCCTTGTTATTAATGTCTGGCAATGAACATACATTATTCAATGAAAAGTTAGTTCTTCTGAAGTAAAGTTTTAATTAGATAAACTTTTATTTCTAGTGGGGCTTTCTAAAAAAGTTAATCTGTCCATGACTTATTGACAAAAAATTAATGGACAAGCTTTCCTAAGAGGCAGCCAAAATAGAATTGTAAAGACACTTATTCTGTCTTACACAATACAGCCTTCTCATTTTACCATCCTTTTATATTTGTATTAAGCTGTAAGGTAGGAAATAGAGGGACAGTGACTTTCAGCAGGGATAGTAGTCTTAAGTCACTAGAGAGACCATCAGTTCTTTTGTGGGAGAATTCTTTGTTCTTTACCTCTTTTCTTTTCTGTCTTTTATTTATTCCTCAGGCTCAGAAAGTTGATTGTATTCCTCAGGTTATAGCACATTATCATTAGTTGTTCACATAAGACCCTTGTTTCATTTTATCTTCAGTTTTTTTCTCCAATTCCACTTCCATCCCAAACAAAAATACAAGCCTAATGTTTCTCATAAACCTTGAGTGGCACATTTGGCTTTGAAAAGCAGGCAGTATTGTTTTGTGTCAATTTTTTATTTATATAAATGGTAACATGCTGTAACTTCTGATTACTTTTCATTTAGTGCTATTTTATGATCTGTTCTTGCTTCTGTATGTTCATGTAGTTCATTCTTTCTATATTCTGCACAATATTCCATAATATATATCCACCATTTTTATCTCTTGTTTGTTTCCCTAGTGATGGGCATCTAGGTTGACTCCAATAAACAATACTGTATTGAATGCCCTGTACTTGTTTTCTTAAGGACAATTTCTCTAGGATATGTGCCAATAGAATTATTGGGCAAAAAGGAAACATACAAACTTCACTAAATATCATCTGAGAACTTTGCAGAATGGCTCTCTGAGATTTCCCTCCAACCAAGAGTGTTTGAAAACTCTCACTCTCCCTGTTGGGGAAATATAATTTAAAACCCAAATCTCCAGACAACCCAGAAAACCTCTCCACAAAGGTAGAAGAAAAAGAGATTTTTTTTCAGTTTTGTTACTGAATAAACATTACACCAGAATATGGTATTTTTCACAGGCAATCCCTTAAAGAGACTGCAGACAGAGATAAATCTTACCTTTTTGTATAGCCAAGCAGATACAACCTATCCTATGCATGTTCTCAAATAGGAGGAATTGACAGCACCATTTTTCACACATTCATCTTAAAATCATGTGATAAATCTGTGCTAGTTAAACTTGTCCAAAAGAAAAAAACCTCATTTTTTATGATAGTAAGTTTGGAGCAAAGCATCGCTGAAGTTAGCTCCTATCCTCCTACAGAAACCAGGAGACCGTGATGCTATTGACAAAGACTTTCCTTCTAATCAAACTTGAATCAGGCTTCCCTGAGTCCTTTCTGACTTGGCCTCACCCTTGAGCTCTGTTTTTGGTTCTGATAGATTAGTTTTAGCAACAATCCTGCTGGTTCAGCCTAGCAGGAATTCTTCCACCCTTGATATCTGATCAAATTCCTCCCCAACCTTCAGTATCTGAACACCTTGGCCTGCCTTCCTCGGGACTTGAAAAATAATGCTTCCAAGTCCACTTAGCCAGAAATTCCCTGCCCTTGATGTTTGCTCTTAGTAATTTTCCATCCACTTGCCCTACCCTGCTCCTTGGCAAATTCCCACTTGTCCTAGTATTCAGAACAGAGCTCAGTTCTATACTGGGGTCTGTCTTCCCTAGTTGAAATAGTTCCTGAATAAAATTTGCCTTCACTGCTTTAATTTCTGTCTAGCTCTGGCTTTTTTTGACACTATCTTCTATGATGATAACATTTTGAAAAGAGCTCCCAGGCCTTGGGAAAGACATTCTTGGGTTATAAAGCTGGAAGAGGCTTAGGTTTTAAAAAAGGATATAAAAGAATTTACAATTATATGTTTTCTAAAGAAAATGCTTTGAAAGAAAAGAGTTAGGGGAGAGTCTTTTTGTACTAAGGAAAATTGATTTTTTCTTTTTCAATTTATATTTATCTTTATACCCATATTATTGCCAAACTTCTGCCTAATGTGTGCCTCCACTACTAGGCTTTGAGCTCTATGAGGGCAGGAACCATAGCTCTCTCATTCTCCACTGTATTCCCAGCATCTAGCTTAGTGACTGTCACACAGAAGGTGCTAGAGAAAGATGTGTGGAATGTGTGAATATCAAGTTATGTGCTAAGTAATTTATATAAATGATCTCATATTTTGATAGTTCATTATACCAAGCCTCTAAAATGCCCCTCTCTTCCTTCCCTCCATTTCCTTTGAGAAGGTGAGAAGTTAGCAAACATTTTTCCTGTCTCCAAACTTAGAGGAAATTCTAAGTTTCCTCCATTTTAAGCAAACTTATATGAAGATTGTGATTTACAAAACCCAAACTGACAATGATAGTTTATTCTAGATGTCCACCTTCTTTCTCTGGAAGATGGTAGTGTCTTTCAAAAATTCAAGTCCACCTGGGACCTCACTATATGACCTTATTTGCAGATAAGGTCTTTACAGGTGTTAATTAATTAAGATGTGATGATATTGGATTAGAGTGGCCCCCTCAGTCCAGTGACTGGTGTCCTTATAAGAAGACCATGTGAATACACAGACACGCAAAGAGAATAAGGTAATGTGAAGGCAGAAACAGAGACTGGAGTGATGCAATGTAAGCCAAGGAACACCAAGGGTTGTAGGCAACCACAAGAAGCTGGGAAGAGACAAAGAAGGGATCTTCCTGAGCGCTTCCAGAGGGAACCTTGCCGACACCTTGATTTCAGACTTACAGCCTCCAGAGCTGTGAAATAAATTTGTTTTAAGCCACTCGATTTGTGGTAATTTGTCACAGTGGTCCTAGGAAATAATTACAGGTACCATTAAGAAGGAAAATACCTTACCCAAAACTATACATACAGGAAGTGATCTAGGGTAGGCCTTTACTAAAGGGCTAGAGACAAGACTAGACTTAGGGGCAGAGCCAAGTTTGAGTCAGGCAGAGACAAGAAAGGTGTAGCCAAACATTTTTGCCCACCTCTGGCATAAGGCAGGTTAAATCATATTAACATTTCCATACACACTATATATTTCCTAGATCCTATCCCAGTTGGTCAGCTTATTTCCTTCTATTTCTACCACCACTGCCACAGTTCAGGGTACAAAATTTTTTACCAACAGTTTCTAAATTATTTTCCCAGCCAATAATCTCTACTATCCTATGCTCCTCCTTATTACCTCCAAGGTAATTGTCTTAAAAACCAGATCTGATAAAATCATGCTTTAATATATCTCCCTTGAATCATCCTTTATATGTCCATCTATTTGTACATTCATCAATTCAAACAAATATTTATTGAACTTCTTCTGTATGCTAAGCACTCTCTGGACGCTAGGGATACAGCAGTGAGCAAAACAGTTAAAGTGTCCACCTTTGTGTAGCTTGCATTCTAATGGAAACAAAACAATAAATAAGTAAATAAATGTATAACAGTTTAGCTATGATAAGTGCTAAGAAGCAGAGTAAAGTAAAGAAGGGAGAGAAGAAGTATATGTTATATGTGTGTGTGCAATTTTCAAAATGAATGTCCTCAGAAGGCCACAGTCAGTAGATATTTGAGTAATGACCAGAAGGATATGAGGTGTGAGCCATAATGATATGACATCTGGGGAAAGAGCCTACAGGAAAAATTAAAAGCAAGAACAAATGCTCTGTGAGGAATTTACTGTGCATTTTCCAGGGATAGCAAGGGTGGCATGGTAGCTAGAACAAAGTATCAAGGGGTCAATTCATAAGAGATTAGGTCAGAGTGGAAATGGGAGGCCAGGTCCTGTAGGTTCTTGTGGGCTATTATAAGTCTCTTATATGGACTTTAGCTTTTGCTCTGAGTGCAGTAGGGAACCTTTGGAGGATTTTGAGCAGAGGAGTGACTTGATTTGACTTTAGCTTCTGTGTGAAGATCAGACTTAAGTGAGGCAATAGCAGAAGCAGAGCTATGAGTAGGGTGACCATTCAACAGTACCATTCAACCAGAACGTCTTTAAGAGAGGAGGGAAACTATTAATAATCATGTCAGAACAAAAGGTGAAAACTGGGTCTGTTTACAGTAAAACAAGGATGTTTGGTCATGCTAGTCTCGAGACTACTGGGTTATTGAATCCAGACAAGACATCTTGGTGGCTTGGACCAAGATGGTGAGAGCAGAGGAAGTAAAAGTGGTTAGACTCCACTTTTTTTTTTTACAGTATCAACAGGTTTTATAAGGGATTGGATGTGAAGTGTGAAAGAAAGAGGAGGATTCCAAGGCTCTGACCTGAGCAATTAGAGAAAGGAGCTGGCATTTTCTGAAATGGGAATGCTGCAAAGAGGACAGGTCTTAGGGGGTCTGGGAGGATATTAGAATTTAGTCTTGGGTAATTTGTGTTTGAGATGCTTATTAGAAATGCAAACAGAGAAAATAAGTATGAAAGTGGGCTTATGAGTCTGGTTCAGGGGAGAGGTCCAAGCTGGAAATACAAATTTGTGCATCATCAGCCTGAAGATGGAACTTAGTCATGAAACCGGATGAAACTGTCAACAGAGTGAGTGTTGGTAGAAAGGAGAAAGAGGTTGAGGGACTAAGCTCCAGGACACTTGAATATTTAAATTCAGAGAGATGAGAAGGAACCAGCAAAAACTAAGAGGCCTAGTTAGAAAGTTTGGAGGAAAGCCAGGAAAGTGTGGTGTTCTAGAAGCCAAATGAGGGAAACTAAGTGATGATAGGTCAAGGAAGATGCAGCTGATGCTCCTGAAAAGGACAGTTTCTATAGCGTGTGTTCAAGGAGTAGGGAAGGAGAGAAATTGGAGACCATGAGTATTACAGACAATTCTTTCAAGGATTTTGTTACAAAGCAAAGAAGAGAAATGAGGTAAAATCTAGAGGAGAAGTAGGCTTAATGAGAGTATTTTTCAAGATATAGAAGCATGCTTCTTTGCTAATGGGAGTGATCCAGTTGGGGGCAAAAATGACCCAGGAGATAGAGACAGAGTTGCTACAGTAATGCCCTTGAGGAGTTGAAAGAAGGTGGGTGTGCATAAACTGCAGGGGTAACCTTAGCTAAGAGCTTAGACAGGAGAGAAGGGAGAGTAGATGGGCACAGAAGCAGGTAGGTAAGTGGGTATATGTGGTGGTGGAGGTGCATGAAGCGCTCTTCTCATGGCCTCACTTTTCTCAGTGAAGTAAAAAAGCAACACCACCTGAGAGTAAAATTGTGGGAAGATGTGGAGGTTTGATGAGAGAAGAGAAACTATGAAATATGATTTAGTGTTCTAGAAGAATAGGAGAGTGAATGAATAAAATCAAAGCCTAAATCACTTCTTATTTCCTTACCCTCACACTCCATTTTGCAGCAATTCCTCCATCCACACCTAATATCCAGAGCATTACAGGTCTTTCCCCACACTACCTTTTGGTATCCCTTAGTCCCTAGGACTCAGCTGCTCTCTTCCCCTTCATGCCTGCCTATCCCTACAAATCCTATTTCAACACCTTCTCTCAATACCCCAAGCAGAGCAAGCTGTTTTCTTTTCCCAAATCGTACCCAGATCTTGGGTCATGCTTCCATTAGAGATGTAGCACATTTATTTGTGTCATCCTCTTCAACCAGACTCTGGGCTCTTTATGAGTCAGGGCTACATCTCATTCATCCTTGCATTCCCATGGACTGTAACAAAATAGAAACCTAAAAATAATGCCTGAATGAATAAGTGAGTGAATGTATACATTTAGGGTAAACAACCACCACTTTAGTTTAAACAGACTGCAAATCAATTGATTGCTTGAATGCCTGTTTATTGAATCACTTGTTTTTAAGATTCAAAGGCAATATCCCAAAAAATACCACTCAGTAGGCTTAGTCAGGTTCATAAATTTGTGTTTTAAAAGTTCTCCTGATGCTTTTAATAATCAATCATGTTGAGATACCTTAGCTAATAATCAAGCTCTAACCAGAAGCTGGTTCAATGAGGAAGAAATTAGCTTCTTTATCCTTTTATTTTCCTTAGAAAAAAGCAAATATCCCTGATAAAAATGTCCATTTTCTCACTGTCCTCTCCCCAAAAAGCTGACAAATTAATTAATACTAAGATGATAGTTGACAGTGAGAATTGATAGTATAGTACTTCTAGGAAAAGATTCCTCTTGTACAATTTTAGGTTTCTGGAATTTTTTTTTTGGCAAAAGAATTTATTAATATGGAATCTTTTCAATGTTAAGCAAAGAAAATCCAATTCAACTAAGTTTAAGAAATTTAAAAAAAATTTATTGACTTTCATAAGCAACAGGTCAAATGCCCATAGAACTAGCCTTAGGCAAAGCTTTACATTCATTCAAATGACAATATCTGGACTCAGAATGTCTCCATTGCTCTGGTTTATTTTCATCAGCTTCATTTTCCGAGAGGAGCAACTCCACACAGCACCAGTCTAACATTCTATCAGTTTAAGGACTCTAGTGGAAAGAGGGTGCCCTGCTATGGATAAAGTGAAGGTTCCTATGGCCAGGATTCTCAACTGGCCCTGGTCCTCTAGCTCACTATACATGTGTGGGCAATACGTTGTTATTGACTCTCTATAAAGAGCCCTGCCCAGTGCTCTGGGCAACACGGTGGCACGGCTGCAAGGCTGCAGGAGAGCAGAGCAGAGGCTGGAGTGGCGCCAGCACTGAGGTCAGAGGCCCAGGGGGCCTCTGTGCGGGTAGAGAGGCCAGAGGCAGAGACCAGCTTGCTACATGCAGACTCACTCTGAGTGGACAGGATTTTAGTGACTGATCTGCTACTGTGGAAATAAAGTTGGGTATAACCCTTTCACCCCAAGAACATTCTACTGTCATTTCTTTGGTCACACTGAATCCATAGTGAACTTGTCTGGGGCTGAAACCCATTGGCAAGTCACCTTTCTCCAGCAGTTTCAGCACATGCTCCAGGATTCATGCTAATTGGGCTGACTTGGGTCACATGCTCCACCTGGATGCTCTGATTGGCTTGGGCTGGTGGGTGAGGTAAGGCCCACAGAATTTCACATACCATCAGAAGAGGGTTGATACCTTTCCAGAAGAGGAAAACTGGAATGTTCTTACAGGAATGTGGAATGCTGGGAAGGCAAAAGCAGCTGATGTACACTGTAGCGAGAATGGGTGTCTTCACAACATTTACATCACAAGTAGGTAAGTATTACCTCACAAACCCCATACTAGTGCTGCTTTGACTCTGTAGAGATTTGTCCTAATTTCTTCTCCATCTGTACTATTTTACAATAGCGTATTTGAGAAGTTAACAGAGCAAACCCTGGCTCCACCCCACATTGGCTCACATTTCTTGATTTGGTAAAGTTAACATACTACAGAATTTAAAACTCTGGGGATTTGCTCCTGTTTTTATCTATGCCCCAGACTAGTGGGAGGCAGAAATTTTGCAGTGACTCTCCTGCACAGACCCAGACTTTCCTTCAGGTGGGATGTTGTCAGATCTAGTTAGAATAGGGAATGTTAGTGAGCCCTTTTCTCTACAGATAAGCAGCCATTTCCCAATGGCTTTTCCAGTATTAAAGCTCATACTTTGAATTCCATTTTATGTCTCATGTCTATTTTCCAGTTGGTTCCAAGCTTGGGAGGGAAAGAATAGGGTATTATTTATTTGCTTCCTAAATCCTGATCCTGTAGATTGGGTTTAGTGTATTTTTGTATAATCTAAATGTTTGAAATTTAAAATGCATATTGACTGAAAAAAACAGAATGTTCCATTAGTCAGAATGAGGAACTCTCTTTGCATTCTGGGAAACTGGAAGTTTGTTATATCGTTACAAAGATGACAGTATCATTAGAAATTAGAAGCAGACTACAAAGAAATACCTGATTTGCTTTATAAACCATGGCTAATGTGCACATCTGTGCACTTAAGAAGAGGTCTTGGGAAAGAGATGTAGCACTGTTATTAAGTACAGAGAACTCTGAGACAATTACTGGCTGTGGCCAGCCCTGTTTTGCTAGCTATGCTAGAATGATCATTACATGAGCCAACCCACAAATCCAACACCTGAATAGCAGCAGAATTTTAATTGTGCAAAAGCGAGATAAATGCCACCAAGCAGAATATTAAATTGTAATTAATTTTAAGTGACCCTCTTAAATGAGATCCAGGACATCAAAAATAAGAAAGACATTCATGCCTTTCAACATTAGTCACATACAATAAAAGCTAATACATATATAATGTGGATGCCTCATATATGTATTTTTATTTGTATGTATGTATTTATACACACATGGAAGAATTTTACCTAAGATAATGGGTTTTGTATTAGAGTTATTAGTTTTAAAGTTGAGCTTCAGAAACCTCGAGCATTTAATTAACTTTTTGTCTTGAAACAGAATCAGATTTAAAAGCATCCAGATATTTATTTGTAAGATATATTATCAATCTTCCATTTCATTCAAAATATCTGTATTGGCAGAACATTCAGACCATGCTTGACCTAAATCTGAAATGCTATAGACTCTGCCTTCTTTTTCTTTTTTTTTGATCATCAGTGAAGGTAGCTACTGATCCCCATATTAAAAAATCCATATTCTGTTAAATAGAAATAAAATGTGTACCATGGATGTAGGCATATTAAAAAAGTAAAAATAAAAAGGTGAAATTAATATTTTTACAATATTTTTTAAAAAGTCACATTGTCATCAGAAAAGTCTTTAAATTGAGGCATAATTGACATACAACATTTTACTAGTTTTAGGTGTATAACATAATGATTTGATATTTGTACATATTGCAAAATGACCACCACAATAAGTTAGTTAACATTTGTCACCATACATATTTATAGAATGTTTTTCTTGTGATGAGAACTTTTAAGATTTATTCTCTTAGCAATTTTCAATTATGTAATACAATATTATTAACTGAAGTTGCCATGGTGCACATTATATTCTCATGACTTACTTATACTATAACTGGAAGTTTGTATCTGTTGACTCCCTTTACCCATTTTGCCCACCTCTGACCACCTGCCTCTGGCAACCACCAATCTGTTCTCTGTAACTATGAGCTTGGTGTTTGTTTGTTTACATTCCATATTATAAGTAAAATCATACAGTATTTGTCTTTCCCTGAATTATGACTTACTTCCCTTAGCATAATGCCCTCAAGGCCCATCCATGTTGTCACACAGGGCAAGATTTCATTCTTTTTTAAAATTATTTTTATGGCTGAATAATATTCCTGTGTGTGTGTGTGTATGACATTTTCTTTATCCATTCATCTGTTGATGGACACTAAGGTCGTTTCCATATCTTGGCTATTGTAAATGTTACAATAAATCTGGGGGTGCATATATCTTTTCTAGATAGTGTTCTTGTTTTCTTCATATAAATATCCAGAAGTGGAACTTGCTAGATCATATGGTATTTCTATTTTTAATTTTTTGAGTAACCTCTATACAGTTTTCCATAATGATTACACCAATTTACATTCCCACCAATGGTGCACAAAGGTTCTCTTTTCCCCATGTCCTTGTCATCAGTTGTTATTTCTTGTCTTTTTTATAGTAGTCATTCTAACAGGTATGAGGTGATATCTCACTGTGGTTTTGATTTGTATTTCCCTGATGATTAGTGATGTTGAGCATTTTTTCATGTGCCTGTTAGCTATCTGTATGTCTTCTTTGGAAAATTGTCTATTCATATCTTCTGCCCATTTTTAAATTGGATTGTTTTTTTGGTATTTGGTTGTATGAGTTCTTTACATATTTTGGGGATTAACCCCTTATCAGATATTTGATTTGCAAACATTTTCTCCCACTCAGTAGGTTGCCTTTTCATTTATTGATAATTTCATTTGTTGTGCAGGGGAAATCAATTTTAATGTTATTTTTAACTCAACATATAAAAATATTTTCATTTTAATATGTAATCGATATAAAAAGTTATTGATGAGCTGTTTCATGCTTTCTTTCATATGAATTCTTCAAAATCCAGTGTATATTTTATCCTTATAGCACATCTAAATTCAGACAAGCTGCATTTCAAGTGCTAATAGACACCTTTGAATAGTTACTATCATGTTCAATGATGCAGTTGTAAATGATTATTTTTAATTTTTTCATTTAGAATTAAGATGAATATTAGACTTAGCTTTGGCTGCATGGGGAGAAAACACAAAATAATAATGGCTTTATAAAGATAAAAGTTTATTTCTTTGTTGTACAAAGTTGGGAGATAGTGTCAGGGACCCAGCTTTTCTTATCTTGTTGCTCTGATATATGTGGTCTCTATTAGTAATGTCATCTCATGGTCTAAGAAGCTTGCTCCTTCTCCAGTCATCACAACTGCATTCCAGCCAGCAGAGGGGAGAAAAGAGGAGGAATTTTCATATAATAATCATATACCATCAGTCAGACCTTAGACACAAGTCCACAGATAGCTGCGAGAGAGGCAGGAAAATTTAATGTTAATTTAAGGTAGCCCTATGTCCAGTTTCAAATTGGAGATTTACTACTAGAGAAGAAAGGGAAATGTATAATGAGGAGGAACTATTAGTCTTTATTTCAATAGGATCTTTGAAATCTCAATAGTTTTTGGAGGACATTGTCTTAAATATACCTGTCACTGTTTGGAAATGAAACAAGGCCTCTTCAGGGTTACACCTACTTTAATAGAACTAACCCATGTATTTGTTAATTTACTGGCAAATCTACTGACATTTAACATTCCAGAATAACAGAGATTCTAAGTGGTGTGACCTTAGAACTATAGCAGTATGGAGAACTGGTGCTATTTGTGACATTCAGAGAGTTTTCTAGTACTAAGTTCCCTTCAGTCTTGGCTTATAACCAGGTTATCTGACATGACTTTTCTTATTCTGGCTTCCCAATCTTGTGTTCATACATAAAACATGTTTGTGTTAAGAAATGTATTGAGGCGGATTGGAGCCAAGATGGCGGCGTGAGTAGAGCAGCAGAAATCTCCTCCCAAAACCACATATATCTATGAAAATATAACAAAGACAACCCTTCCTAGAATAAAGACCAGAGGACACAGGACAACATCCAGACCACATCCACACCTGCGAGAACCCAGTGCCTCGTAAAGGGGGTAAGATACAAGCTCCCGGCGGGAGAAGAGTAGGCAGAGTGGGAGGGAGACAGAGCCCAGGACTGCCGAACACCCAGCCCCATCCATCCGGCCAGAGCGCAGACAAAGTGCATGCGCGGAGGGCCCTGGATACTAGGGAAACAGGGCAGCAAGAACAGTGAGCGGGTACCGGAGGACTGGTGCCAGAGGACATAAAAAAAGCGAGCGGCCATTTTTTTTTTTTCTGTTTTGTTTTGGCGGGTGCTTTTTGGAAGTCTTAAAGGGATAGGGACCCCAACACTAGGGGAACAGGGTAGCAAGACCCGTGAGCAGATGCCTGAGGCTGGCGCCGGAGAATAAAGAAAAACGAGCAGCCATTTATTATTTTTATTTTTATTTTTTTATTTTTTTAATTAAAAAAAGTTTTTTTTTTTTCTTTGTGGTCGTTGTTTTGTTTTGGCGGGTGCTTTTTGGAAGTCTTAAAGGGGCAGGGCGGGACACTTAATCCAGAGGTAGGGAATCCAGGGATCTCTGGGCACCCTAATCCCCTGGGCTGCAGGGAGCTCGGAGGCCCCTTACAGAGATAAATAGCCTCCCAGCCTCTCCCCCTCCAATGCGACTCCACCACGGTGGAGTAGCTGCCCGAGCCAGGCCACGCCCACAGCAACAGCGGAGATGAACTCCATAGCAGCCGAGCAGGAAGCAGAAGCCCTGTCTGCGCGCAGCTGCGCAGCACAAGCCACTAGAGGACGCTGTTCTCCCAGGAGAGGAGGGCCACAAACCAACAAGAAGGGAAGTTCTTCCAGCCGTCACTCGTCCCAGCTTTGCAAACTATTCCTATCACCATGAAAAGGCAAAACTACAGGCAGACAAAGATCACAGAGACAACACCAGAGAAGGAGACAGACCTGGCCAGTCTTCCTGAAAAAGAATTCAAAATAAGAATCATAAACATGCTGACAGAGATGCAGAGAAATACGCAAGAGAAATGGGATGAAGTCCGGAGGGAGATCACAGATGTCAGAAAGGAGATTACAGAAATGAAACAAACTCTGGAAGGGTTTATAAGCAGAATGGATAGGATGCAAGAGGCCATTGATGGAATTGAAACCAGAGAACAGGAACGAATAGAAGCTGACATAGAGAGCGATAAAAGGATCTCCAGGAATGAAACAATATTAAGAGAACTGTGTGACCAATCCAAAAGGAACAATATCCGTATTATAGGGGTCCCAGAAGAAAAAGAGAGAGGAAAAGGGATGGAAAGTATCTTGGAAGAAATAATTGCTAAAAACTTCCCCAATCTGGGGGAGGAAATGATTGAACAGACCATGGAAATACACAGAACTCCCAACAGAAAGGTTCCAAGGAGGACAACACCAAGACACATAATAATTAAAATGGCAAAGATCCAGGACAAGGAAAGAGTTTTAAAGGCACCTAGAGAGAAAAAGGTCACCTATAAAGGAAAACCCATCAGGCTAACATCAGACTTCTCGACAGAAACCCCACAGGCCAGAAGAGAATGGCATGATATATTTAATACAATGAAACAGAAGGGCCTTGAACCAAGGATACTGTATCCAGCACGACTATCATTCAAATATGATGGTGGGATTAAACAATTCCCAGACAAACAAAAGCTGAGGGAATTTGCTTTCCACAAACCACCTCTACAGGACATCTTACAGGGACTGCTCTAGATGGGAGCACTCCTAGAAAGAGCACAGCACAAAACACCCAACATATGAAGAATGGAGGAGGAGGAATAAGAAGGGAGAGAAGAAAAGAATCTCCAGACAGTGTATATAACAGCTCAATAAGCGAACTAAGTTAGGCAGTAAGATACTAAAGAGGCTAACCTTGAACCTTTGGTAACCACGAATTTAAAGCCTGCAATGGCAATAAGTACATATCTTTCAATAGTCACCCTAAATGTTAATGGACTGAATGCACCAATCAAAAGACACAGAGTAATAGAATGGATAAAAAAGCAAGACCCATCTATATGCTGCTTACAAGAAACTGACCTCAAACCCAAAAACATGTACAGACTAAAAGTCAAGGGATGGAAAAACACATTTCAGGCAAACAACAGCGAGAAGACAGCAGGGGTTGCAGCACTAATATCAGACAAAATAGACTTCAAAACAAAGAAAGTAACAAGAGATAAAGAAGGACACTACATAATGATAAAGGGCTCAGTCCAACAAGAGGATATAACCATTCTAAATATATATGCGCCCAACACAGGAGCACCAGCATATGTGAAACAAATACTAACAGAACTAAAGGGGGAAATAGACTGCAATGCATTCATTCTAGGAGACTTCAACACACCACTCACCCCAAAGGATAGATCCACCGGGCAGAAAATAAGTAAGGACACGGAAGCACTGAACAACACAGTAGAGCAGATGGACCTAATAGACATCTATACAACTCTACATCCAAAAGCAACAGAATATACATTCTTCTCAAGTGCACATGGAACATTCTCCAGAATAGACCACATACTAGGCTACAAAAAGAGCCTCAGTAAATTCCAAAAGATTGAAATCGAACCAACCAACTTTTCAGACCACAAAGGCATAAAACTAGAAATAAACTGTACACAGAAAGCAAAAAGGCTCACAAACACACGGAGGCTTAACAACACGCTCCTAAATAATCAATGGATCAATGACCAAATCAAAATGGAGATCCAGCAATATACGGAAACAAATGACAACAACAACAACACTAAGCCCCAACTTCTGTGGGACACAGCAAAAGCAGTCTTAAGAGGAAAGTATATAGCAATCCAAGCATATTTAAAAAAGGAAGAACAATCCCAAATGAATAGTCTAATGTCACAATTATCGAAATTGGAAAAGAAGAACAAATGAGGCCTAAGGTCAGCAGAAGGAGGGACATAATAAAGATCAGAGAAGAAGTAAATAAAATTGAGAAGAATAAAACAACAGCAAAAATCAATGAAACCAAGAGCTGGTTCTTTGAGAAAATAAACAAATAGATAAGCCTCTAGCCAAACTTATTAAGAGAAAAAGAGAGTCAACACAAATCAACAGTATCAAAAACGAGAAAGGAAAAATCACGACGGACCCCACAGAAATACAAAGAATTATTAGAGAATACAATGAAAACCTATATGCTAACAAGCAGGGAAACCTAGGAGAAATGGACAACTTCTTAGAAAAATACAACCTTCCAAGACTGACCCAGAAAGAAACAGAAAATCTAAACAGACCAATTACCAGCAATGAAATTGAAGCGGTAATCAAAAAACTACCCAAGAACAAAATCCCTGGGCCAGACGGATTTACCTCGGAATTTTATCAGACATACAGGGAAGACATAATACCCATTCTCCTTAAATTTTTCCAAAAAATAGAGGAGGTGGTGATACTCCCAAACTCATTCTATGAAGCTAACATCACCCTGATACCAAAACCAGGCAAAGACCCCACCAAAAAAGAAAACTGCAGACCAATATCCCTGATGAACGTAGATGCAAAAATACTCAACAAAATATTAGCAAACCGAATTCAAAAATATATCAAAAGGATCATACACCATGACCAAGTGGGATTCATCCCAGGGATGCAAGGATGGTTCAACATTCGAAAGTCCATCAACATCATCCACCACATCAACAAAAAGAAAGACAAAAACCACATGATCATCTCCATAGATGCTGTAAAAGCATTTGACAAAGTTCAACATCCATTCATGATAAAAACTCTCAGCAAAATGGGAATAGAGGGCAAGTACCTCAACAAAATAAAGGCCATCTATGATAAACCCACAGCCAACATTATATTGAACAGTGAGAAGCTGAAACCATTTCCTCTGAGATCGGGAACTAGACAGGGATGCCCACTCTCCCCACTGTTATTTAACATAGTAATGGAGGTCCTAGCCACGGCAATCAGACAAAACAAAAACATACAAGGAATCCAGATTGGTAAAGAAGAAGTTAAAGTGTCACTATTTGCAGATGACATGATACTGTACATAAAAAACCCTAAAGACTCCACCCCAAAACTATTAGAACTGATATCGGAATACAGCAAAGTTGCAGGATACAAAATCAACACACAGAAATCTGTGGCTTTCCTATACACTAACAATGAACCACTAGAAAGAGAAATCAGGAAAACAACTCCATTCACAATTGCATAAAAAAAAAAAATACCTAGGAATAAACCTAACCAAAGAAGTGAAAGACTTATACTCTGAAAACTACAAGTCACTCTTAAGAGAAATTAAAGGGGACACTAACAGATGGAAACTTATCCCATGCTCATGGCTAGGAAGAATTAATATCATCAAAATGGCCATCCTGCCCAAAGCAATATACAGATTTGATGCAATCCCTATGATACTACCAGCAACATTCTTCAATGAACTGGAAGAAATAATTCAAAAATTCATATGGAAACACCAAAGACCCCGAATAGCCAAATCAATTCTGAGAAAGAAGAATAAAGTAGGGGGGATCTCACTCCCCAACTTCAAGCTCTACTATAAAGCCATAGTAATCAACACAATTTGGTACTGGCATAAGAACAGAGCCACAGACCAATGGAACAGACTAGACAATCCAGACATTACCCCAGACATATATGGTCAATTAATATTTGATAAAGGAGCCATGGACATACAACGGCGAAATGAAAGTCTCTTCAACAGATGGTGCTGGCAAAACTGGACAGCTACATGTAGGAGAATGAAACTGGACCATTGTCTAACCCCATATACAAAAGTAAACTCAAAATGGATCAAAGACCTGAATGTAAGTCATGAAACCATTAAACTCTTGGAAGAAAACATAGGCAAAAACCTCTTGGACATAAACATGAGTGACCTCTTCTTGAACATATCTCCCTGGGCAAGGAAAACAACAGCAAAAATGAACAAATGGGACTATATTAAGCTGAAAAGCTTCTGTACAGCAAAAGATACCATCAATAGAACAAAAAGGAACCCTACAGTATGAGAGAATATATTTGAAAATGACAGATCTGATAAAGGCTTGACGTCCAGAATATATAAAGAGCTCACATGCCTCAACAAACAAAAAACAAATAACCCAATTAAAAAATGGGCAGAGGAACTGAATAGACAGTTCTCCAAAACAGAAATACAGATAGCCAACAGACACATGAAAAGATGCTCCACATCGCTAATTATCAGAGAAATGCAAATTAAAACTACAATGAGGTATCACCTCACACCAGTAAGGATGGCTGCCATCCAAAAGACAAACAACAACAAATGTTGACGAAGCTGTGGAGAAAGGGGAACCCTCCTACACTGCTGGTGGGAATGTAAATTAGTTCAACCATTGTGAAAAGCAGTATGGAGGTACATCAAAATGCTCAAAACAGACTTAACATTTGACCCAGGAATTGCACTCCTAGGAATTTACCCTAAGAATGCAGCAATCAAGTATGAGAAAGATCAGTGCACCCCTACGTTTATCGCAGCACTATTTACAATAGCCAAGAATTGGAAGCAACCTAAATGTCCATCGATAGATGAATGGATAAAAAGATGTGGTACATATACACAATGGTATACTACTCAGCCATAAGAAAAGGGCAAATCCTACCATTTGCAGCAACATGGATGGAGCTGGAGGGTATTATGCTCAGTGAAACAAGCCAAGCAGAGAAAGAGAAACACCAAATGATTTCACTCATCTGTAGAATATAAGAACAAAGGAAAAACTGAAGGAACAAAACAGCAGCAGAATCACAGAACTCAAGAATGGACTAACAGGTACCAAAGGGAAAGGGACTGGGGAGGATGGGTGGGTAGGGAGGGATAAGCGGGTGGGAGAAGAATAGGGGTATTAAGATTAGCATGCATGGGGGGGTGGGAGAAAGGGGAGGGCTGTATAACACAGAGAAGGCAAGTAGTGATTCTACAACATTTGCTATGCTGATGGACAGTGACTGTAAAGGGGTTTGTAGGGGGGACCTGGTATAGGGGAGAGCCTAGTAAACATAATATTTGTCATGTAAGTGTAGATTAATGATACCAAAAAAAAAAAAAGGCAGTTCCTGTGTGGAGACCTCCAATGAGTCCTACACAAGTGTATAAAGGGCATATAAAAGTATAGGCAAAGGATCTGTTTGTGTTTATACAGAGGATCAAAGCCTAATTGGGCTACCCTGAAAATGAACTAAGATACCATATGAAAAAGAACTTCCAACATCAGCACTCTCTGGAAGACTCATGCCAGAAGATGATCATCAAAAACCCCAACAAATATCCACGCACTGCTACAGCTGTAGATGCACTCATCCCACCAGTTCCTGGACTTGCCATGGGAATGAAGAAGGAGATATCTAAACTGGCCTGTGCATACAGTAAAACAAATTTGACTGGATCTATACTGTTGGAACTCAAACAAGAATTAGGAGAAGTGCAAATTGTAGCGCTCCAAAATCTTACAACTACAGACTATTTACTGTTAAAAGAACATATGGGATGTGAACAGTCCCCAGGAATGGGTTGTTTTAATTTGTCTGATTTCTCTCAGACTGTTCAAGTTCAGTTGGACAATATCCACCATATCATAGATAAGTTTTCACAAATGCCTAAGGTGCCTAACTGGTTTTCTTGGTTTCTTCACTGGAGATGGCTGGTAATTACAGGTATGTTTTGGTTATGTAACTATACTCCTATTATGTTAATGTGTGTGTGCAATTTAATTAGTAGTTTAAAACCTATACATGCTGAAGTTACTCTACAAGAAGATATGTCAAAGAAATAATCAATCTTCCCATGTTTTCTTCCATCTGCTACTTCTATAGCTTTTCTTCTTCCTTCCTAATTACAACCCTTAAATAGAATTCGTGCCTCATATCAAATTTACCGAGTATCATAATTCTTCCAAGTGGTAAAGATACCTCAGGACAAATGCTGGGCATAGAAGCCACAGGGCATAAATATGCAAAGAAGTAAAAAGCTAACCTTTTCAAACAATAAGGCTTCCCTCTCACTTACCAACTTCACATTTCCCTGTATGGCCCCGGAAGATGACTGGTTAGCCAGAGACGGGTAAGATTCCTCAAGGGAGGAACAACCTAAGACAGGCACAGTCGCAGGGGGGCCATCAGGTGAGAAATTGGGGATCAACAGAGGTGAGGCTTAGAACCTCACCCCCCCTGTTCTGAGAGAAATCTTCTGCATACGTGGATGTTTTATTGCCCTGGTCTAGCTTGGATTAACACATAGTCTACAGGCACACACCTGATCATCTACATTTGCTCTCTTACAACACTAAACTATGTTTTCTACCTTTATCTTGTATCTACCTACCACTTCAGCATTTTATTAAAAATAATAATAATAAAGAGAGAAATGTGGTATCCACATATAAATCAAGTATAAAAATCAAATGAGTATTCATTATTTGAACTGACTGTTTATAGTTCATAATGCATGAGCAAAACCAAAAGTTTCTGTGATGACTGCCCTTGTACTGTTCACCATGTAACTTATTCACTATGTAAGAATTTGTTCTCCATGTAAGAACTTGTTTGTTATGCTTCAAAAGATTGGAGACTGATGAAAATTAGGCTTGGGGTGGATTAATGATTGTGCATTGAGCATTGACTCCCCTATACAGAATTTTATTGTTGTTAACAACCATTTGATCAATAAATATGAGAGATGCCCTCACAAAAAAAAAAAAAGTACACCCTTCCAATTGTAAAATAAATATGTAACCGGGATGTAATGTATAGCATAAGGAATATAGTCAAAATATTGTAACAACTTGGTATGGTGATAGCTGGTACCTAGAATTATCATGTATATAAATGTTGAATCACTGTGTTGTACACCTGAAACTAATGTAATGTAATACTGTGTGTCAACTACCCTTCAATAAAAAATAATTATCTACAAAAAAAAAAAAAGAAATGTATTGAGCTACATGGAGGACAGACTCCATTTCCCTCCTTTTGGCAGGTTGTTTGTTACAGTTTATCCACTTTGTTAGGTATTATTGTTTTCTTCCTAAATACTGTAAATACCCAGAAGACAAGGGCCTGTATTACTGCTTTTCAGTTTCCTGGACACAACTTCAGTAGAGAATTAAAATGAACAGATGTTTGATATTTACAGCTAAATGCATTGCTACTTTAAAGCTACGAAATTTAGGGCAAATATTCAAAGTCAAGATTACAGATAGCACAAAAAACTGAAAGCCAAAATCTTCCTGCTTTTCTTCAAGGACAGTTGTCTACTTTTTCAAGCCTAATTTTGAAATGAAAGTTCTCTCATTCTCCACTCTCAATTAATATTTTTAACTTCCAGTCCAACAAAAAGCACTGGTGTTCCCAGAAAATAAATTAAATTTCATGGATACTTGAAGCCTGGTGATAAGCAAATGGGTTTCCAGCTCAGGCTTTACAGCATCTTAAAGTGACTTCGATAATCTAAACAGGTACAGCAACATTCTCAAAATGAATTCATTTTTACTCAATTTCGTAAACGAATGCATTAGTAGACAGTTCAGGATTGTTTGAGAAAAGGAAGGAGAGAGGAAACAATGAAGGAAAGTAAAGTGTCATACAACCAAATAAATAGGAAATATTCACAGTTTGAGCCTCACTGTGATTTTTTTCTACTAGACAGTGCAGCTCCCAGGAGTCAGGGTCCCTCTGTCAGGTCGTGGGCGTGTGCTTGCCACACTGTGGTTACTCAACAGGTGAAAGTTGTGAGATGACAGAACAATTAAGACTTCTTCATTACACTGGCCCAAGAAATAACCCCTGAAGGACTGCCAATATCCTTTTACTAACCAAAGTTGGTTGAGTTAAAAAGATACCTGAATAAAAATGATGATTTCAAAGAAATCACTGTCACTCTTCCCAAATCAAGCTCTTTTTAAGAAGTGAATCATGGTTGTAGTGATCATTTAGAACTATTTCAGCAGCCCCTCAATTGTGTTCAAAGGAGAAAATAATACTAGAAAAGATTTAAGCCCCTTCTAAAGTTACAGATCAGAGAATGGAGTGGGAGAATAAAGGAGATGATTGCAGATGAGAGCTTTGTGTTCTTCAGGTGTAGGTGCCTCCTCTTTCCCTGATGTCTAAGATTCAAGGTTACGTCTTTCATTCTTCACTTCTCACTTTTACTTCTTCCTAATTCAGTTGAAATGATGATTTAACTCACCTGCACTCCTTGTTTTGAATGTCTCAACTCTTTAGATTGCTATTAAGAATTTTCCACTTGGATATTCCATTTAAAGGAAAAAAAAGGCTTATTTCTTCAAGGCTTTGAAAAATATTCTTAGATTTACCACTAATTTTATTCCCCTTGGCTTTACTTCTAAGTTCAATGTAAATGAGTTGCTAAGCATTTGGAGGGTTATTTGAGCCATAAATACAGGTACTCAAGTGAAAGCTATGTGAGACACTAATGAACAGCTGTAATAAAACTGACAGGTATTTCAAATACAAGTTTATTTTCTTTCTTTTTGGGGGATAATAATATGCTCTCCTAATTTTTAGAATATCCCACTCTTTCCTAGTTTTCTAGAACATGAAAGCATATTTACTAGACAGAGCTTTTAGTTTAGAATTTTACCACACAAATCTCCTGATTAGAACAGCTATTCTTAACCTTTTTGGTTTCCTTTGTACTCTTGAAAATATTGAGTACCCCAAAGAACCTTTCTTTATGTGAGTTACAGCAACTGATATTTACCACATTGGAAATTAAAACTCAGAAATCTAAAATATATTTATTAATTTATTTTTTTAAAAGCTCATTACATGTTAACATAATTAACATTTTTATGGAAAATAACTATTTTCTGAAAGAAAAACTTTAGTGAGAAACACAGCATTGCTTTACATGTTTTAAAAATTCTGTAGTGTCTGACTTCAGGGAAGATGCTTTTGCAGTCAATCTGTTGCAAATTCTTAGATCATGTTATCATGCTAGGTAGTCTCATGCTATCATGAAAGAATGAGAGTGGGAGGTAAATAACATCTTAATATTTGTTATGAAATCAGGTTTGACCTCGAAAAGTCTGAGGCCATACATTTGGGACCACTGATTCAGAACAATATTTGGTCCATGAAGAAATAAGGTGTGATATTCGTAATTAAAAATAAAGAAATTTAGAATTTTAGGCCTAGAAGCTGCTCTATTAAGTATTGGGACATAATTTTTTGAATATATTTTAAAATAATTTATTCACTCTTTAAGTTGTAGAGGTAGAGATTAGTTTTAAAATTCTGAAAAATTCCACATTTTTGACATTATTGAGTGTCAATATGTGGGAAAAGTTGGGGTTCCTATGGCCAGGATCCTCACTGAACCTAAACCACTTGATGATGTAACTGGCCTGTTTCTAGGTAATTGCTTTCACACCCATAGGCAATAAGCTATTATTGACTGAGTCGCTATATAAAGAATTCGGCCCAGTGCTCTGGGCGGAGGTAGAGATGTTAGTGCTTGACCTGCTTCTGGGAGAACAAGCCGGGTAATAAACCCTTTCGCTCCAAGAACGTTTTACTGTCATTTCTTTGGTCACACTGAATCCATAGTGAACTTGCCCGGGGCTGAAATCCATTGGCAAGACACAATAATGTAAGAATATACACACACACACACACTCACACACACATTTACACTGAGAAGGACTTAAAATAATCTTCAGAAGTTATCTGTGATCTTACTATTTTAACTAGTTACCACTGTCATACTGCCTAATAGAGTCAGCATGGAAATAGCCCAAGGTTCTGAATGTTAACTTCAGAATCGTCTGGCCTTGTGAGTTTGTGCAAGTTACCTCATTTCTCTAAACCTAGCATCCTCATTTGTGAAATGGGAATAAAAGTGCCTGGAATGCAGAATTTTAAGGATGAGAGCATGTGTGTATGTGTGTGTGTGAAGTCAGAGAGCTAATAGCTGTGCCTGTAAGGATTAAGCCCCCACCTCACAGTTTAGCAGGGATTTTCACGGACAGCTATGTTGAGCTCCCCCTGGAAGCAGGTGGGGGTGGGGGTGAACTCATGAGTAAGGAGGCTTTGGCAAAGCTTACTTGCAGTTGGGCTGCAAAGACCCCACTGAACCAACATCAGGCCAGATCCAAGTGAGATGAAGCCGGGGCAGCAGAGGAGCGTGCGTGTCAGTTACTACACGGTACAGGGACACGAAAGTCAGAAACTAGGGAGGACCCAGGAATGAAAGACAAAGAGCAAACCACCAGGTCACCAGAGAGGAGTCTCAGATCAAGGCCAGGAATTAGGAACAATTAAGGCTCTGTAGAGGGTGCAAAGAATTTTGAGAGAAAAATGTGAGGCTGTGCTTGAGCTTAGTGAGGGATGAACCACTCTGAGATGTTGGCTGGGACCAGTCACACAGTGTGGCCACAGGGGAGGGTGGGGGCATTTTACCATGCTTCTAGCCAGGCACCAGATGGATCTGGCCTGGGGGAAGTGAATATTACCCCTTTCTTTGCCTCTCTTCCCTCTTCATGTTGTAACAGAAGTGGTCTTTCTGGCAGAGAACTCATTCCATACAGAGAAAGTAATGCTGACCCCACCTAGGTGACCAATCTTCCTAATTGCCTGGAACTGAGGGGATCCCCACAGCACAAACTTCCAGCTTTAAAACTGAAAGAATTCCAGGCAAACTAGGACAAGCTGGCCACCCTGTCCCACACTATAACCAACCCCAAGTCCAGAGCAACACTCATATCACCCCAGTTAGGGCTGATGGAAGTCCTCCCTAGAACATTCTTCTCAGAGCTATTGGCAAACATGGCTCTCTTGCTCCTGGCTAGACTAATTTGGTGGGTTGGATGCCATGATTTGCCAGTGTTCATTTCACCCACTACAGGGAGAATTTATGTCTGCTAGATAAAGAAAAATCCCAATCTTTGATGAACATCTCCATCCACCTGAGCCTGAAGCAAGACCTTTCAACAATATGAACTTAAATAAATTCTCTCTTCTGCATAAGTTTGGATTTGGCTTTTGGCCTGACTTAATATAGGGAGTACCTTGAATAGAAGGCAGCTGTAAGTCATTGCATATACTTAGCTACCAGAAGCCTTTCTCACTTTGTGAGAAATGAGAGCTGACTAGGTTAAAAACTGTATTACAGGAATGCATAAACTAGAAATTCCTCTGCTTCAACCAATGCCATATGATTTCCTATCTTACACTGACTTGCTATATCTGTTAAGGTGAACTTTACTAGATTAGCCTTTTCCTTGAATTCTTATGCTGGGTGTTGTCAGTGCCATAACTGTCCTCAGTATCTCCTCAACCCCTCTGTCTTAGCTCTTCCAGCACTACATCTTGCTTTAAATATCCAATCACATTTCTTCCAGCAACTTGCTAGCATTAAATGAGCCTAGCTCTACATCTTTCTGGGTTCCTAGCTACAAACACTTCTCCTTGACCTACTTGACTACACCTTGGCCATGGCTAACTGTTGTCCCTACTTGGCCTAGATTTCCCTCATCTTGGCACCAGGAGGGACTGAGAACCAATAAATGGACCTTGGTTTAATCTTTGGACAGTTGGATTCTGTTCTCATTTGCAGCAGCCTGTTTTTGTCTTTATTTGAAATATGGTCCTCTTCCAAATAATGTTTTAGGATTTAATGATCAAGAACTTCCTCTCCTGTATCATATAACTTTGGGTAATTGGGTGGGCAAAGTGGTAAATGTGTGGAATGGGTTTGTGAAAAGCTGAGTAAGGGCTGAGTTAGCACAGATGCTGTTACAGCTGTAGTTTTCAAATTTTAGTGGGAATAAGAGTAACTTGAGGTGCATACTTGCATATTTCTGAACCTATTTCCAGTGAAAGTGACTCAGTAGGTCTGGGGTAGAGTCTAGGAATAAGCATGTGAAGCAAGATTATGAAGTGATTCTGATGTAATTGGTCTCTAGCTCACATTTTGGGAAATATTCCTTTGTGGCATGTTCAGGACATAGCTTGGGGCAAAAAAGACCCTGATAGTCTCAGTATACTAGAATAGGTGTAGGGTGGCTCATCTTTGTGATTTGAAAGTGCCTTTTGGGTCTTTTATGATGTTTGGCTTGTTTTCCTTAAGCAGTTTGGTAACCTTAGATGTCAGGATGATGAAACATGGTAAGAACTATATCTATCTATCCCATATTTCACAAACCCCAATTTTGCTAGAAACCATTTTTGCTCAGTGGCCTGCCCCAATCATTAGCATCATGGAATGTCTAGAAGGAAGATGATTCTAGACAATTGACCTTTACAGTCTCATATTTTATTCAACTCAGCAAAGAGCCAGTCTTGCTAGCAGCAACTCAGGGCTATATGAGACAGGGGCCAGGTCCTGGAGCTGTGGGACAATCATCCAAAATATAATTGTACCTCAGTACAACAAATTCTGAAAGATGTCCCTCAGTTGGGACACTGTCACAGACTGTTGGCAGGAAGTCTTTTTTTTTGCAATAATAGAACTATTTTATTAAACATATCGATGTACCTATTTTGTACAGAACACAATTAACACTTCTTCCTCTCCTGCTTCATGAGGCCACCACTCTGGCAGGAAGTCTTGGCGTATCTGTACCTGTATTCTGGGAGGGATGAACTTACCCCCTTAGAACTGGGCTTCCTAGCACCAGTATGGGTAGCTTTCATGGTACAAGTATATTGGAAATCTTGATTCTTTCATGATATCTTGGGAAGACAGAGTCCAGGAAAACCATGCACCTTCCTAGGAGAACAAAATGCCAGCTCTGGGAAGACCACAGATTCTGAGGCCTTGAGGAAAAAGTGGGCTATATATACTCAGAGTTATAGTCTTTTAGTAGAACTAAATAGTTATCATGAATAGCTAGTTTCTCAAGGTTGGCTACCAATGGTTTCAATGCCAGTGGGATTTGTCTCCTGGCCATGTCATTCACATGGAATGCAGTAGGCATGGGGATCCATGGAATGCTACTAATATGGTAACACTGGGGACAACATTGGGTGGAAATATACATGGTGTCTAGTTATCAGACAGTCTATAGTTCCTGAAAGTGCTTAGGTTGGTAGAACTTGTTGGGGATGTAGATTGACAGCTGCTAGGGTTGCTCTGTGATGAGATTCATCCTTTGCTAAGGCCCTTATTACATCAGAGCTGATTTTTTCTGCTTTCTCTCTCCACTGAGGGCTTGTAAATGACACAGTGACTCGCCTTACCAAATACAAAAAGGAAAAGAAAGCTAGAGTCAGGTTAGCCTAAGTTCATCAGTTTAAGATGGTCCTTAAGGAGGCCACCAAACTTGAGATAAATATGTAGATTTCTGGGGTAGAATTTAAGGAACACTGTATCAGCTTTAATTGGTAGGCACAGTAATCTGGACAGAAATTACAACTATCCCCATTTAGGTGGCCCCAAATGGACTAACTCTTCAGAACTTACTGAAACTCATTAACTAGAGTGGTTTCATCCAGTCCAAACTGAGTGAGCTAAATGAAATTGGCAATCCAGGCCAAGACTAAGCTGTGGCTCTGCTATTGTCCCTGAAATTTCCAGGCCCAGCCACCCCACTAGGCATCCTTCAGAACCCACTGTAGTTAAGCTGTGGATTTTCCATAGCAGCCAATCAGGAAACTGTATTTATTATCACTGGAAATTTTTATCTCTAACCGTCCTGGAGTAGTGGTTTATGAAGAAGCCCAAACTTCAAGGCACCAGTGCCAAAGTCTGAAGGTCAGAGATTTCAGTGACAGTCCTCCATTTCTTTAAAATCTATTTGGAAGGCTGAGGGAAAAAATTATAGGAGAAGCAAGAGAAGAAGGTGATGGGCTTCAGTCTTCAAATTTTTAGGACTGCTCTGACCTGCATGGCCTTGGGCTGGGGGTGGTATTCCTCTCTGCACATTGGGGTTAATGGGCAGAGTAGGCACAAACTGACAGAACCCAAGGTTAGCTTCAGAGTCTGCAGGTGCCATAGCTGAACAAGGTCTCTGCAACATAGGTGACAGAGAGCAGAAAGCCAGGAGCGAAGAGCTAGTGACTCAGGTTTATCTGGCAAGGGGGTGGAGACTTGCAAAGTGAAAAGAGGCTGATGTGAAACCAGGAAGGCCAAGTCACCAAAAGTGAAGCCAAATCTGAGGAAGAAACCATGATAAGCAGGATTGAAAGCTGAAGTTGAAGCCACTCCATCTCCAGAAGAAAATATGGTTAAAGCCAGGACCTAGGATATCATAGGATCTGGATGTGCCTGGTAGGGACCCTGGGTAGATGTCCCAGGGCTGGTATAGAGGGGCAGTGTTCCCTGGAGGTGGTGACTCTGCTTAATCTAATGGGTCCCCAATGTGTCTTCTAGTGGGACTCCTCACACTTCATTTACTTATTCAGCCATCATACATTAAGAATCTACTATATGCTAGGTACTGCCCTATAAAATGGGCATACAAATCAGTACGGAAAAAGACATCAAAAATATCAGTGATACCTTGTTTAACATATAGGAAGAAGTTTAATTTTATAGGACCAGAACAACTCTTAGTCAACATGATTTCTAAATCTGAATCACTGGCTTTGACCTCCTTTTCTCATTTCTAGTATCCAGCTTGGTACCTTCACCTGTGTCTCATCTGCACCTTCAATTCTGCATGGCCAAACATTAGCTAATTCTTCCTCTACAAATAGTTTCTCTGTGTTTTTAAAAATTTCCTCTTAAAAAAATGTCAGTGACATTTATGAACTCTTTATATCCCAAATTCTAGATCTTTGGGTCAGTTTTTACTCTTCCTGTGTTCAAACAGGTATCAAATTCTGTTGACTGAAGTATTTCTTATATTTGTCCCCCCATTTCTAATATTATTTCTTCTTTCCCAGTGCACTTCATCAAAACAATTTAAATAGCCTGCTAGCTATTTTTCTTCCCTTCTAATCCATTTTAATTGCTACTATCTTTTCTCAAATAACATTCCATACATCTCATGAAAAATCTTATCTACAAAGAAAAATTCAAACATCCTAACCTAGAATTCTAGATAATTCTAGACAATCTGAGTCCAACCAATTCTTCTATTTTTATTTCCAACTTTGTCTACACTTTGCTCTAGAAAAATGAGTTTCTCTTCTCTGTAAGTGCCCTATAATTTCTCTTTTCCATGCTCTTGCTGTTCCTTAGACCAGAATGATCTCTGTTCATCAGCTCCTTAAGTACAAATCCTAGAACTTTCAAAGTCTAGCTCAAATATTTCTCTTCCCATGAAGCTTTTCTGTTATTCCAGATGGCAGTAATCTTCGTATCTTCTGATTTGTCACATCACTTTATCTGTACCTTTTTCTTTCTGCTTTTCACTGTTTATTTTGGATTTTTGTTATTCCTATGCAAATTTTATTACTTTCATGGTTTGATTATAAACATCTTGGAAAATTGATTCATCTTTGTATTGCCAAAGTGTCTGGTACATTTGAACAAAGTTGTTGGGACTCACCAAATATTTCTTAAACTTCTTTATGTTTCTCAGATCCTTTGTCATTAGACCTGGAGCATATGGCTGGTTCTGGCCCATGTTCATTAAGAAGTTATACATAATACTTCGAGTTTGCCATATTTTGGAACAGATGGGAATTCTACACCCTGTATTCCCTCCTCCCATTCTGTGTCACTCTATAAGGCCATGTGTTCCAGATGCAACTTGGTGCAGTTTCTGTAAGTCTGACTCCCTGACTGATCACATGTATCAGAGCTCCCCCTGAACTGTACTAGATGTGAGTCAAAATAAGATATTATGTTGTACTAAGCCACTGAAATTTCAGAGTTAATATGTTACTGCAGCATAGCTTGTCCCAACCTGACAAACAAATGAAGTATTCAATAAGTGTATGAATGAACAAAGAAAGTGGATATCTATTGAATAAATTGTGTTGCTGGAACTGTTTGAAGATTGATTCACAATCTTTTGGGGGTTCTGGATTCACAGTTTTTTGCAGAAAAAGGAAAACATCATTAGACTGCAAATAGTCTACCATTTGATTACATTTTCCTACAATGCCTTAAAAACTTCATTTGTTAATCTACTATGTATGTAGTTTCATGTTTCTTTTTTCCAGGTAGCAGAATTCAGTTAGGTATTAGAGCTACATCATTAAAAGGTATATATGGGGTTTTCTTGGTGCAGTCAAGTGCATAATCCTTATCTTCCTCTGGCTCACTGACAGCCTCTACTCACCTTTCATGAATAGACAGATCTTTGGTGCTTAAGAGCATCTTACATGTATAATTTACAAGCAAAACTACTTAGTGTCTAAAGGAAGCTGCTTGATTACTTTTGAGACTCATACAACTTTTTTTCTTAGAGAATTCAAAAAAGATGAGCAAGCTTAAAGAAGAAAACATGTTTTTACAATCTAGAGACAACTTCTGTTAAAATATTACAATCTTCAAGGATTATTGAGCATATTTATAGTTTGTTTGTTGAAATGTATTCAGCCCTAGGGAAGTCTGCATCTTCCTATGACCCTCAAGGGCCTGCAACTGCAATCCTGTGGGCTGTCCTCCTTGGGCAGTGCAATGCTTTAGCCTTTTCCTCTTATCAAAATCTAAGCTCAGCTTAATAAAGCTGTCTGATAATTCACTATGAGATATTAATACTATGGATGAAGACTTACCATTTCTGGGGATGTTGCCATTTACCAAAATACCGACCTGCCAAATTTATAAAGTCAAATGTTGAATTTCTAACACCAATGACAGGCTAGAGTGGGAGAAATATTTGGCAAGAAGATCTTTCTAAGGTCTCCACAGTTAAGCTGAATAGCAACTTGTGATTCTGTTGAAGAATAACGTTATTCCAGAGGATCATCTAGATGTTTCTGCAGAGCAACTGTTTCTCTACCTGAGATAGTTGGCATATTGCTTTTAGAACAGAAGGCTAATCCCATGACTGGTGTTCTAATGTGCTGTGCCCATTTCAAACAGATAAAGACCAACATTCTCTTTTTTGCTTATTTCTTCAAGTGAAATGAAACAGACCCAAAGTGTTCCTGTTTCTTGACTATGTTCTTGGTATCCTGGACTATCTTCATGCTAAGAACTTTTGTTTGGAATCTTCTGCTATCATTAGAACTTTCACTTAGGTTGTTTTCCCAGTTGTGAAAGGCTTATCCTGACTTTATCACTGTCTTACACCTGTAACCAATTAGGGCTGTCATGGGATGATGACCAATGAATCAAGACACCTTATAAGTGCATACAAGCTACAGGGTTTGTGTGGTCCTATCTACTCTGTGACACCAGTGGTCAAACTTGCATTATGGCCTGGCTCTAGCCCTTTTATGTTAGTATTCCCCTCCATAATCCTCAGCACTATCATGTAAATTTAAGCTTCTGCCAGGTACTCTTTTAGGCTCCCATTTACAGTGGAGTTCCTGCTCAGTCCCTAAATTTGATGGAAAGGCAGCTTTATGGGTAATGAGCTCCAAGCAAGGAGAGAAAATAATGTCTTCTCAGACCACACTAATCCCAAAGGAGTCCTAGGGTCCCAAGATTTCCTAATATATTTTTCAGGCCCAAAGAACACCTCACAAATATGGTATAACATCTTGGAAAGTGCCCTATTTCTCTTTCTCATGGTCTTGCTATTCCTAGGCCAGAATGATCTCTGTTCACCATCTTGGTTTTCTCATCTTGGAAGATGTTATGACATTTCCCCCTAGGAGAGGTTGGGTCCATATGAATAAGGCCAGACCGTTTAAACTGGAACTCACCTCATAAAGTATGAGCCAACCACTAATCTGGGGTTTCAGTGATTGAAGTCTAAGGTTAGAAGAAACTAGTTTTTGGCTAACGTTCTTACTGAGCTGTCCAGGGTTCTGACTTCTTTAGAGGTCATTAGTAACTTCCCTATCCCTGGTCTTGATGCTGGTGATTTTGCTTTACATTCTGAATACTTTGGGTGTAGTCTGTGGCCCCTAATCTTGAATACCTCAGTAGCTTACTTTGAGCTGTGCTGAGTCAGGCTCTTGTCAATGGCATACTGTGTAAAAACTGAAAAATTGATTATACTGTGTCAGGACTTTTAAGTTGGAGAGAATAAGCATAGAGGCAGAATACTTACACTTTAGTAACAGCTTCTTTAGCCATGTGACTTGGAAGATATCTCTGAAGGTTTCTAAGCACCTTGGTTTTCTCATCATCCCTGAACAATAATGTGAAGAATATATGAAACATAAATGACAAAAACGCAATACAAAGAACATTTAAATATATTTGAGGAAAAAGACACCTGACTAGAAAAGTAAACACTGGACACAAAGGTAATTCAAAAAATAAGAAAGACAAATTACCCACATGACATATAAAAATTAACTCAAATTAGACCAAATACTTAAATATAAGACTTAAAACTATAAAACTCTTAGAATAAAACATAGCTGTAAATCTTTTGGCCTTGGATTAGGCAATAGTTTCTTAGATATGATACCCAAACCATAGCAACAAAAGATAAAATAGATGAATTGGACTTCATAAAAATAAGATACTTTGTGCTGCAAAGTAAGTGAAAAGATAATCCACAGAATGGTACAAAAGAACTTGTAAATCCTATATCTGTTAAAGGAATTGTATCCGGAATATATAAAGAACTCTTACAACTCAATAATAAAAAGACAAATAACACAATTAAAAAATGGGCATAGGATTTGAATAAATATTTCTTTAGAGAAAATGTACAGATGGCCAATAAGCACATGAATTAGCTACCAGAGAAATGCAAATCAAAACCACAGTGTGATATTACTTCACACCCACTAGGTTGTAATAAAAAAAGACATATAATAACAAGTGTGGCAAGGATGTGCAGAAATTAAAACCCTCATACCCAGTGCCAGCAGGATTTTTAAATGATGCAGTTAATTTGGAAAATAGCCTGATAGTTCCCCAAATAGTTAAACACAGAGTCCCCCATATGAATCAGCAATTCTAACCCTATATACCCAAAATGACAGAAAACATGCCAACAAAAACTTGTACATATTTATAGCAGCTTTATTTACAATGGTCAGAAAGTGGAAACATGTTCATCAACTGATGAATGCTTAAACAAATTGTGGTCTAGATCTGCACAATGGAGTTTTAGTCATCAAGAAAAAGGATTGGAATACTGATACCTGCCGTAACATGGCTGAAACTTGAAAACATTATGCTAAGGGAAAGAAGCCAATCACTAGGCAGGCATATATTGTTTGATTCCATTCATATATAGTGTTTAGAATAGGCAAATCTGTGGAGTCAGAAGGTAAGATTTGGATTTGTGGTAGTGGAGAGTAGGCTGATGGGTATGAGGTTTCTTTTTGGAGAAATGGAAATGTTTTATAATTGATTATAGTTATGGTTGCTCAACTATGTGAATATACTTAAAATCATTGAACCATACACTTTGTATTGTGTGCAAATTATATCTCAATAAAGCTGTTATTAAAAAAATACAAATTAACAAGAAGCACATGAAAAAATCTAATTCATTGGACATCAAATAAAAAGCTTAAATTACTAAGAGATACCATAATCTCTCATCAAATTTTGGAAATTAAAAGTATGTGTGTGTGTACTAAATGAGATCTGCTTATAGAACTATTCAAGGCAATTTACCTCTACCATGTATATTTTGGTTTTCTTCTCAAGCTTAGAATATCCTAAAAGATGTTTTGTGAGTCTAAAGCATGGAGAATTCAAGTTAAAGATCTCCTAATTCATGTTTTTTGCCCAAAGAAATAAAAAATCTTTGCAGTTTTACTCAAGTGTACAAATTAAGGAAACATAACTGGGTTTGATGAAAAGTGATCAACTCTTTTCTTCTCACCCCTACTGGGGGACACCACATGCTTGCATGGCAAATTAAGTAACAGCAGCCACTCCCCATGGACAGAAGGAGCCTGGTATGCTCCAAATGTGTCGTGAGACACTTGTGAGTGCTATGATGCTCTTCTGGGGAAAACACAGCTGTCTGTGCGTCAGGCTGTAGTCTCTATAGATTAGTTTCAATCTAAACATTCTTTCACTGCAGTTGGAAATGGAGAACTTTCCATATCAAATTCAAGAGCTTCCACACACTATAGTAGAATGAAAACCATTTTGCAAAATGAGCTGGATGCCACATAGATAAAATAAGCTCTGAACCAACTCCACACACAATGATTTCAGACAAATCTGAGGTTCCACAGTGAGTCTCATTTTCAGTTAAACTCTTATCCTATTAAGTCAGTGTGAGTGATTCCATAGTTGCATTCTCTTCTAAAAAGTTCAAATGTAAGGCCTTGGCTTGGTGGCTGGTAAGCTTATATATAATCCAGAAAAGACAAATACTTGGTGTGTGTTGTCATGCCACCCTCACTTGTATGAATGTAGCTGCTGCTTATCTGTCTAGATGATACTCTTTCCTACTGAATCTGAACATGGGCCAAGACACTTTCTCAACACAGCACCACAAGCATTCATTACTAATCAACCAATGAATTCTATTTGCTGATATGGGCTACTCCATGTTGAAATGCGTGTGTGTGTGTTGTGTGTGTGTTTTACCCAACTACTTAGAAAATCTTTGAAGTGTATTTATCTTTATGAAAGGTGTGGCTTTCTGAGTATAGGAATTATAAGTAGAAACAGACCAATTGTCACTAAATACAGGGGAACATTTCTCATCTACTTTGCTTTAAGTGCTTGAAGTGGTTACTGCTGACTCCTTGGTCTTTACAAATATAAATACCCAGGCATAATTTTTAGCATTATAAGCATTTTTTGGGAAATACTTTGGCAAGTGCTATTATATTTTAAAAATATACCTTACATATATCAACCCATTTAGTGCTCTGCAAACCCTATTACAATATCTGGGTTATAGTTGAGGAAACTGAGGCACAGAGCTCTTAAATAACTTTACTATTGAAGCTGGAAAGGATTTGTATCTTGGTTAAGGTTTACTTGCAATGCTCTTCCTGCATGTCCCCACACTCCCTCTTCCCATGATACAAGGTTTGGTCTAAGTTAAGAAACTAGTGTTAAAGAAATGCTCTTAACCACATTCCTTCTTTTGATACAATGAACAAAACTTCTTTTCTAAAAAACAATAGCTAAAGACAAAACCTGACAGGTCTTTTGTCTCAATTCTTCTTGCAAAGGATCCTTTCTTTATAAGTGCCAACCCTATTTTCTTTGTCTCAACAGCATTTTAGAACAATTCATAACTTACTGCAACTGTGAATTCCATAGTTGACTGTGTGTTATGTTCACAAATCTTCAAATTTGTCAAGCTTTGTAAGTTCACAGGGGTGCAAATAAAAAAAATAATACTGATAAACATTGGTAATTTCAAAGCATAGCAGCAAACCCAAAAGTTTCTTCACCCAAATAGATAATTATTTGTATAAATTCAAAGGTGGAACCTAATAAGATAGTTGCAAAAACTGTTAAAACTGAGAGTATACCTCTTGTCAGCAGAGAAAATAGAATCATTCATCAAAATGGAGTTTCAACTAAATTAGAAATGGAATGAAACTTCTCAATCAAAATAGAAATTTTCCATTTCCTCTATCAAGTAAAATCTAAATATACTTAACTGGCTACTTCCTCTACACATTCTCAATTAGAGTAATTATCAGCATCTGATTAAATATGGGAAATAATTAGAATGGTATTCCCAAAGTTCTAATCTATTTAGGCATAAGAAAGTTAAGAGGCTCGCATAGTTATTCCAGTTTTATAATGACGACCTTCATTAGTGTTTCTCAGAGAAACAAAATAACATATTCCACATTATTCTGTGTGTGACTCCCTTACCATTAACAATTCTAAAATATTCAGTACCCATCGATAACCACTTAATATTTTATCATTAGATTTTTCTGTGTTCTTGGCACATTATCAATAATGAAACTAAGAAATTTCCATCTGGTATTTGTGATGCTTCAGGGTATTCTAAACAATAGATCTGAAAAAAAAAAATCTCACCAGCATCCTGATTACATGAAAGGATTAAGATCCACAGAAAGACAGCAATGGAATAGTTTTTCATCTTAAAGATTTCTTAAACAGGCTCATTTTTCCCATGGAAAGATTTCAAAAACCATGGTGGCTCATGATAACCCAAGAACTTTTTGGTTATTATTGTTGGAGGCGGTAGTTTTAAAAATAGATTTATTGAGGTAAAACTGATGTACACTTAACTGCATATATTTATGGTGAACAGTTTGATGAGTTTTGACACATGTATATACCTTTGAAGCTATCACCATAATCAAGATAATGAATATGTCCATCATAATTTTTGAAAGTATCAATAATATAACATTTTGATCATTAGCTCCCAGAGGCATCTGGCACAAGTAGGCCTTATTTATTGTCTATTGAGTGAACACATTTTCTCACTGAACATCTTTCGAATATTAGTGTACTAGCAGAAGAACAAAGGGTTGCACAGGATTTAGGCTTTTAAGTTTCAGCATCTTTGAGGAGCTTCTGAATGGTGCTGAAGTTGGCCTTTGAGTATGTAAATCGACAGGTATGAAATCCTCAGTATGCCCATGGCGGCTTAGCAGTCCCACAGAGCACTCCATGCCCCACCATTTCTATAGATGGAGCGGCGGATAAGCCTTCCTCCACCCTCTGTGTTGGATTGAACCTTATTTTTTTTTCCAGCCACATCGATTTCTCGACAATGTAAGGAATCAATAAAGCACAAGTTTTGTTTGAAAAGATGGGTCTAAATATGGCAATAACACATTATATACCAAGTCACTTCTAAAGTTTCAGTTTATCCGTCAAGTATCTTCCAACTCACCAGAGAGAGCTGTAAAGGGAAAGGGGAAAAGCAGCAGCAAGCCTCCTGAAACGTCCAACTTCTCCGGTCACATAGACTGCGCACAGCTTATGATGTGCAGGGCTCTGGCTCAGGGTTTCTGAAAGGAAACATAGCTGCTTTTTGTCCTGCCTAGTGACATCCTATTTGTCCTCAGTGTTGGTAGGGTGTAGTCTGGTAAGCTCTTTTCAGAGGCCCTCCAGAGCTCTTTCCTGTACTCTGTACGGTTTGTAAACCTGTTCTGGAAACAGTTCGAGGACGCAGCACTTAACCTCGGGCTGCAGATTCCCGGGTCTCCCTCCGTCAACGCCCATCTCCATCCCTCCCGCGCCCACCGCCCCGCCCTTAGCCGATCCCAGTGGCTCTCCAAGCTGTGGCCTTGGGGGTCTCCTTGTTAGCCTCGGGTCCCAGGACACCGGTCCCGGCTTAACTTTACGAGTTGCGAGGGCGGCGTGCCTGCTCAGTCACGCTCCCGCTGGGGGCTGCTTCCACCTGCTCATCCTCTCTTTGATTCTTCCCCAGAAGAGAGGAAGACTCAAGCGGATCTGGCACATCCCTAATCGGGGCCTGCCCTCAGCAGGCCGGGGGCTGCCGTGTGCCGAGGAAGCCTCGGGCCAGGCAGGCCATTTTCACCTGCGTAATAACAGGCTCGTGAGCAGCGCGGCGGCGGCGGCGGCGCCGGGCGGGAGGAGGAGCGCGGGCGGCGGCCGCGGTGGGGCGGGGCGGGAGCGAGGGCAAGGGCGGGGCGGAGCCGGAGCGGGCGAGCGGCGGGCGGCAGGAGGCCGGAGCGGCAGCGGCGGCGGCGGTGCTGACACCGCAGCCTCCGGCTCGAGTCCCGGCGGCGGCAGCAGCAGGGAGCGCCCGCCCGCCGCGCACCGCACCTCGGCCCCGCCAATCCGCAGTCGTCGCGCCGGGGCACCCCCAGCCATGGCCGCGCCGCCGGATCCCCGAGACGAGCTGCTGCCGCCGGCTGGCCCCGGGTCCCGATGGCTCGGGGGCCAGGAAGAGGGAGAGGACGGCACGGTGACACCGAAAGGGGCCAAGCCGGCGCCGCAGGCGGGGGAGCCCAGCCGGGGCTTGGGTGCCGGGGCCGTGGAAGCGGCGTCGCGGGACCAGTGCTCGGGCCCCGCCCGGCCGCCGCCCGTTGCCATGGAAACTGCCTCCACAGGTAAGGCGGGCGCGCGCCGTTGCCCCGCAAATGGCGTCCCCTCCCGCAGCTCCCGCTGCACCTCCCCGCGCTCTCTGCCTGGAGCGCCAGCTTCACCAGCCTTCGCCACGGGCGGCCCTAAATACTAGCGGATTGGCGGAAAACAGGAATGTATTTTTTTCCCAAAGGCATGGAGGAAGACAAAATACTATTGATTCTTTTATTTCATGATCGTTATTATTCCGGCTTTAAAAATTGTCCTTAGGCAAACCGCAGCATCCAGGCTGCTGGCGCGCCCGTGTACAAGTTTCTTCCTTCTGCCAAGGGATTTGGGGGCTGCAGGGCCCGCTTGGCCGGTAGCGACGGTTTTTTGGGGTGTGTTTGCGCGCAGTTTGCGCGCCTGCGACAGGGGACGCGGACAACGAAGCGCCCGGCTGGCCTGCAGCCCCCCGACCCGGCTTGGTCCCGGACAGGGACGTGGCTGTAACTCTTCCGCAGGCTTCCCTCCACAGGCCGCCACACCCTACTGCCTCCCATCCCGCCAGCCCCTCTCCTCGCCGGAAACAAATCCCGGAGTGTGTGTGTCTAATCGGGAGGCACGGCGTCGCAACAGCGTTGGAGTTGTGGCAGTCCCCTCCCAGAGCCCTTGGTCCTACTCGGCCCCGATGCACCCATCTCGCAGGGGCACTGAAACTTGGAACCCCTAGAGGGGCCGGCCTGCCTGCGTCGGTAGGGGACTTGGTGGTGACTGGAGGAGGTACAGGTTACCAGCAGTGTGAACCCGTCCGGGCATTTGGAAATTGCACTGGGCTCGACATCCCGTTGCCTGATTCCCGCCTTCCGCGGATGTCCCGCGGGACCAGGGGCCCTGGAGCTTCTTGGCCAAAGGATGCAGGAGGCGAGCTTTGGGGAGGGGCTGCCGGCTTGAGTAACGCTGTGTTTCCAGGCAGTGGGTTGGAGGGTGCTGTGCTGTGCTATTCCCAGAGAAAGCTTTGCTGTGGTGGAGCTGTGTAATTTTGGAAATGTAGCCCCGGAGGGTCTGAGGTGGTGGGTGCTCCTGGAGAAGGGGAAGGGGGGCGGGACTGGAGCGAGTGCTCTTGGCAGCTGATTTAGAGGAACTCCCTTCTTAAGTCACAGCCTTTCTTAAGGGTCATGTGGAGTGCCTGAGTAGTTTTAACTCTCTTCTTGTACAAAGATTCGAGCTGAGGAAAGCAGATTTGGGGAATGCGTTGAACAAAACATAGCAACGTTTTGAAGGGAAGAGAAAAAGTGGGCACCATATAGCAGAAAAAAAAAAAAGACAGCCTCAGAAGCAGAAAACCCCATTTATCATATATTAATTGTTATTTGGGAAGCAGGGATGGGGTATGGGGAAGGCTTTAAGGCTAAGAATGGCTGCCTAGGCTTTCAACTTCATCTAAGTGAACAGAAAACAAAACTCTTCCAATTGCAAAGAAGATGGTAAAAGATAACAGACCAAGAAGATAATCTTTCTTGTTGATATACCATTTCCATTCTTTGTTGAGCATAGCTCGTAGTTCAGAACCTTATCCTCGATCATCAAAGTAAATTATTTCTTTATAAACATTGCCTACCTCACCTTAGTGTCTCCAAGGTTAGGTGAACTAGGGAAAGGTAGCTAAGTGCCCTGTGTTCAGTAACATACTATCCATTAAAATGAGTTGCTTTATATGAAATGCTTAGAACAAGTTCTGTCACAAAGTAGCCATTTGCAATTTTTAACACTATTATTATTATAGATATACTTACTTTGTTGAATGTGTTAGGGGTTTCCTATCTTAGGCAACAAACATGGTAAAACAAACATGATGATTGTTTGGATGGGAGAAGAATGAAGGAAGAGGAAAGGAGCACATATTTTATATTTTTATATAGAAAGTTTTTAGTTCATTATTCTTATCTTAAGGTATTTTTAATATAGTTGTTGATTGATCTTTTAAAATGTGTATGTTTCTTAGTAGACTGAATGGACTGCTATAAAGACTCAGATGCTGGAAATGGTGTTTAAATAAATAACTAGATCTTGAAAAATCCAAATAAAATCTGGGCCAGCTGGCTTGTCTGTCATTTTGGCAGTTCTATTGCTATAAACAAAGTCAGCAGGTACATCTTCAACTTTATCAGAGACAAAATCCAGAGTAATCCTGTCTTACTTTTTGAAAGAATGGTGCTCTTTGGGACTCAAATCAAGCTAAGAAGTAACTTAGGCTTTAAGCATGATGCACTGTAAGCAGATTTTGTTTCTTTTTCAGATGGAATTATAAAATATAAGATAGATATTGATGTTTTAAAAACTGTTTTTTAACTCCACCAATTATGCCATCTGGACAGAAATTCTGTTGTTTATTTTTATACATTGATGGTAATTAAAGTTCCTAAAGAAACATTTCCAAAAATATTTCTCAGTAATGTCCTGGAATGCATATATGTTTAAACTTCGTTAAAGCTTTACTATGGAACTCCATTGATACTGTATTTTCAAGTATTCTCATTGCTTCTGTCCCTTTTGTGGATTGGAAATGTTCATAACAAAAATAATATTTTCTTATAAAGCTATATTTTTTCATGTCTAAAATGGATAAGGGGCATGTGATATGATATCTGTTGCCAAGGGAACATTTAATACACCATGTGTAGGCTACAACATGTTAGAGTTGTTAATCATGAATCAGTGCCATCATCTAACAACTTTATACAAAGGATGTTAAGAGCAACTGTTTTGTTTTTTCACGATCAGTTATTTTATTCCTGGAAACTATTCAAAAAGAGCATACAATAACTCAAGGATAGAAGAATGGCCCTTTGTTTAAAGGAAGAATTTAAAATAGAACATTTGAACAAAATTCAATGGTAAGAAGTTAACTCATTGGTTACTTTGGAAATTAACTCATTGACTGCTTCATGCATGGAAGGCCAAATGAAGAACAGAATGGAGAATGGTCTGGAGAAATTAGTCTAGTATGATTTACTTCAGTAATAATGACTTATAGATAATTAAGTTTAATTTCTAGTTGAGTACAAAAAGACAAAAAGAGAGGTTTCCCCAATTTACTTAGATCACAGTGCTCAGAAATTTACATTTTTCAAATGCTGAATGTGATACTCTATTGGAAAAGCTATTCTTAGTCTATTATAATTTAAATAAATTTCATAATGTTTATATATCCTGTGTTCATTTTGTTTAGTATAATAAATCATACATGTACATTACCAATTATCTTATAAAATTCATGTGGAGGCTGTATTAACTGTTCACTGGTGGATGTGTTTGATAGATGTGTGCACATTTTTTTAATTTGGAGTCATTCCCAGTAATCCTCTTTAGAAGGTGTAAATTTCAGTCTTCTGTTTTCTTTCATCTTTTGAGAAAGCTACAGTCTGTTGAAATGGGAAGGAATGCTACCCTTGCTTTAATAGTATTCTACATAACACATAAGAAGAATAAAAGAGTTCCTAATGCAAATTTAGTTCTCTGGACATAGCCTGTAGTTACAATCAATAACATTTCTGGCAGAAAGTATGGTATGTGTCCTTTCATATAGGGAATTCAGATTAGGTTAAATTAACATTCAGAAGCACATACCCTAAACATATATTCATAAATGCATTTTACCGAGGTTTTCTAGATAACTTCTCTTCATGAACTCACTGTTCCAAGAAACCGAACCTGCTCATTGCTCCTCAGATCCAAAAACAGGCCTTCCGGCCTCCTTCTGTTTTTCTGGGCTATTCATCTACTTGTGATTCTGAGGATTTGGAGAAGAGTTGTGGATTATCTTGTTCATTATACTGTACCCTGGACCGCATGGATTAGAGAAAGTTTTTATTATCTGTAAAGTGAGAAACCACTGTGGCTCAATTTAATTTAGTCAACATTTATCGAGTGCCTACTTTCTGTAAGGATCTGTGCTAAACACAGGTCCTTGTTTGCTAGAACATACACCTTTCTGTTTCACATTAGTATGTAGCTTACTTAAACAGTTCCTTGTAAGTCATTTTTCATTTTCCTCATTCCCAAGTCATTGCTGGGAGCTTGACTAGAAGGGCATTAAAATAATCTAACCACATGGCCACAAGGGCATGAGTTAGCTTTCTGAGGTCAACACAGGATGAATAAATATGAGCACAGCTTGTCCAGCCTACATAGCTGTGGGGATATAAAAACCTATCTATCATCGATCTATTGTCTACCTAATTCTGTCTTCATAGAAACAACTGTGGCTGAATAGTACTCAAAAATCTTTAGTTAGTTGTGCTTTTACTTTAAAATTAAATTATTTCAGTGGCAACTAAGAGCTTTGAAAAAGGCACTGTACAATATAGAGGGCAATGAAAATAAAAGATATATTTCAGGAACACAAGAATGTTCTTCATGAAAGTTACTGTAAAGAGTGCTCAAAGATGAAAGACAACCAATTTTGTTTAAATAATACTCAAAGGCAAAAAGAGCAATAAGAGCATGAACTGGAGAGGCTTGCTGCTTGTGCAAGATATTCTAATGAGAGTAGATGAAAAATATTCATATTTAATCTGTATTGCTTAAAATGGACCATGATCCTTAAGTTGGAAAATGTAAAACTTACAGAATGAGAGACTGGAAGCTCAGGTAAGTAAATAGAAGGTAAATATTGTGTCCCTGTCTTGATGACATTGGCTCTGAAGAGCCAACTGCTTTACCTCTCATGGTGTTAAGTGAGTATGCTGAGCAGTTTTTTTAAAGTCATTCCTAGTATCTTTTGAGAATAAGACTAATGCTAGAAAAGTAGAAATGGGGAAGCAATTTAAAAAAAGGGGGAAATGATGGCTTCTTAAAACTTATAAGCCAATATATCGATTGTGATTCCTGGTAGAACATAAGAATATATTATTATGCCAAATATTTATATTTGAAAAGTATAAATATGTTGATCATTAGAAATTTCCGTGTGTTCACTAAAAAATAATGCCCATGAAACATAATTTCCTTTTATTCAGATTCTGAATCATCAACATATGTACATTACTTACTGTGCCCAGCAACTCTGCAAGCACTCAACTTACATAGAGGCATAGAAAGCATGCTCTTTAGTTTTGCAAATGATGCAAAGTTTCAAAAGATGGTTGATATGCTACAGGGTAGCAATGCTATTAAAATATCTTGATTTTAATGTTAACCTCAAACTGAGCTCTTTTAATTAATATAAATTTTTGCCTCAATTTTTCAAATTCCTTTTTGGGGTAGCAAGTACATGCACTTGATTAAAATTTTAAAGATTATAAAGGGGTATATGGAGAAAAGGAAGTCTTCAGACTCTCTCCCAACCAACCATTGTCCCTCTCCAGAGGCAGCTATTTTATTAGTTTAAACAATATAGCATTATTTAATTCATTAATGATTATTATTTATTGAACCCCTGCCAATAGGGCAGGTATTGTTCTAAGCACTGAAGATATACTAGAGAAAGAACAAATGAAATACTGCCTCCCATAAAGTATATATCCTTTGTGTGTGCGTGCGTGTGTGTGTGTGTGTGTGTGTGTGTGTGTGTGTGTGTGTAGAGAAGGGAGGAGAGAGGGGAGGAGACAGAACAAAAAATATATGTCAAGGGATGGTAAATCCTGTGGAGAAAGTTAAAACAGCATAGTAGAGTGAGGGATAGTCAATGAAGGCCTCTTTGATATGGTGGCATAAGAGCAGAGACTTAAAGAAAATGACAGATGTCATGCAGATGCCTGGGATAAGGTCATTTTAGGCAGAAAGAACAGCCTGTGCAAAGGTCCTGGGTGAGTGTGCTCCCTGGAATAGCTGAGAGATCAGCAGAGTAGAGTGAGCAAGGGGAGAGGGGTAGTAGATGGGCTAAGTGTGGTGTGAGGGGTAGTGGGCATATGAAAGCTTTGGATATTACTCTGAGTATAATGGCACCACTGGAGGGTTTTGTGTAGGGGAAGAGCATGTTTAGGTTTTAAGTTTAATGAATCACTGCACTGTGTAGATTAGTGGAGGGTTTTTGTTGGACAGATGTAAGGGCAGTTTGTGGACATAACTGGAGGAATGGGACACAAGTGCAGGTATGAGGCCAAGAACAGGTAGAGGTTCTCTTCCAACACTTCCATTTTATAAATGAAATAGGAAGCAAAGTCAACAGCAGAATGAAGGCTGGAGTGGAGTTGGAATTTGAGAGGAGGGGAGAAGGTATAATGTTGTTGTATGGGAGAACAGAAGAATTAGGGGAAACTGTAGGAATTCTGAGCTGCCCTGGCCTCACTTGGAGTTAATAGTCATGAGTGAGATCAGTTATCATATATGTCATCTTTTTTTTAAGTCATGCTCAGCTCCCTGAGTGTTGATTTAGGGTAGGTGGATGGTTAAGTTGGTTTTTGTTTTTGTTTTCCAGTGAGCATGATGAGAAGAGAGGGGCCACAGAGTCGAGGACGCAAGGCAGGGAGAATACTGAAGGGTCGTGCACTCTGGAGAGGAGGATGGACAGCAAGAGGGGTATGCAGCACAGTGAAAAGGTGGCCTAAGCAGTGGTGGTGGGTTGAAGAGCAGCTGGAAGGGAGGTATTTGAGTAAGGGAGCTGAAAAGATAAGAGGTGGTGATTCAGGAGTGGTTGTTTGAGGCAGAGATGAAAGAGGGGTACAGTTATTAACAGGAGTGGGAGTCTGAGATGGAATGAAGACAGAGTCACTGGAGGAGTAGAGTCCAGAAGAATGGCAAGGCCAGCAGTGAATAATCACTTCCATGATCACCAAAATCACAAAGAACCATGGCAGAGACTGGAGAGGGACAGTGAACCAGGTGCTGGCATCTTTAGGAAAGGACAGAGTGGCCTGGGCTCCAAAGCTAGGGGCTTTTAGAGGAGAGGGAAGAACAGTGGCCTATAAAATTATAAATGTAAAGTCCTAACTATAGGTTCTGCAAATTCTATTTAATATTACATAACATAGGAGACACAAACTTAAAATAGTTCACTGTGGGGGATGGTAACTTAAAAGGTTGTAATTAACTAAATATGAGCTAGTGGTATGGTGAAATTACTAACATATCTTATATAATTTTAGGTGGTTTAATAGAAAGTCTTGGGTATACATTATATGAGGTGATAGTTCCCCTAGATTCCATTCTAGGCAGGCCAAATTTGGAGTGTTGCAACTAAACAATGGGTGCCATGCTTTCAGAGACCTTAATGAGCTACAGAATGTTAAGAGAAGGGTGGCCTGATTGGTAAAGCTTCTAGAAAACCAGCCATTTGAGAAATGGTTAAAAAAAATTAAGAATTTTTAGCCAGAAGAAAGGAAGTTTTAAAGGAGATCTAAAGTTATATTCAAATGCTGAAATAACCCTGATAAAGCAGAGAGAGAGAAGACTTGGCCCAGGTAGCTTCCAGGGCAGAACTGGGACTAGTGGTCAATCAGAGATGCAGCGTTCTACCTAATGAAGGAGAAAGCTCTAATACTTAGAACTGCTTGAAAAAGAGAGAGATTGCTTCTCCCAGTTACTGATTTTCAAGCAAGAGCAAGAGCAAGGTTGCTGTTTACTGGGGAAAGTTAGAAAGAAAGGCTATAGTTATACCAAGGTCTTTACACCTTCCTAAAAGAAAATACCTCTGAGTTTACATGGTAGTTGTTAATGTGGGCATATTCCTCAAAAGTTAACAGCACACTAATGAAACAAGAAACAGTGTCCATCACAAAAACCATATTTGACTTCAAAGCGACTACTTAAAATGCACTCTCCACAAAATCATGGCCTTCTTGAAATTTTTCTCTAGTTCTCCATTGTTGAGAAAATCATCATGTAGCATACTTGCTTCTTAAGAACTCATGACTTCTTCCAATTATGGGTTATTAATCTAAACGTGAAGCATATCTGCAAGCATCTTTTTTTATGTATTCTTTTTCCTGAGCTATCTTTTTCATTTTTTACTACTGTAATTTTGTAAATATTGAACAAATTCTAAAATGTTTTGGAATGTATTAAATAATTCTGTAATGCTAAAAGCATCATATGAATCTCTCCTTAGTCTTCTGCCTCACTATGTGGATGTTCATGTCAAATTTTCATTGCAAAAGCATGTTTGCTGGGTTGCTTCGGGAATTACATTTTAACTTCCATGTCCAGATCCCGAGTGGATTTTCTAATTCATCTACTGACCAGTTATAGACCAAATTTTTGCTTCCAGAATGTGGGGAATGTTTTGAAAATCTCACATCTTACAAAATATGTAGAATTTTGTCTCATGCATAACAAATCTTCATTCATTTTTAAGAAACAACTCTTGGACAACAGAAAATTGTATGTATGCAAGTTATTACTGATTTGGTTGACAAGCATAAGAGTAAAAACCAGTATCATGTTTCCCTTTGGCATGAATCTTTCAACGGATCCTGAAAAATGAGGGCTGCTCAAAATATCATTTGTAGACTGCCTGCTTCAAGATCACATGAAGTGATCCCCAGACCTCAACCCAGGGAAGCAAGCCTGTGAGACGCATATTAAAACTTTAAGAAGAATCAATTTATTGAATCTCCTGCTTAGCATTTTGCCAGGAGCTCTGAGGAATAGAGAAGCATGAACTATGTCCCTTTTCCCCTTTTTCTCTGAGCTTGCTGTCTAGAGGGAGGTGTGACTCTCCTCGCACAAAAGAAAGGCAAACAACTCAAGTCAGAGTACAGCCTGGTGCCTTGATGGTTGGTACAAGCTCTAAGTAACTCCAAAATTTACTGGGTTCCTGGTCTCTTGAAAGAGGTAGGGTGTGACTTACACCTAAAGGATAGATAGAACAGGAATAAGTGAGCAGAAGGACAGTTAAGGTGAGGGGAGAAATGTAGGTGCAGATAGGAGATGAGCGATGAGAATGCTGGTTTAACCTTTTCAGCTGCGTTGGGGAGACACATCTGCGGTGCTACTTGTGGGACTCTACACTCCTCTTATATGGATTCTGAGACCATTGAAGGCTTATATGTGGGGGAAGTAATACTATAATAAAGCTGTGTTAAGGAGGATAAGTTTGATAGTGGCATAGAATATGAATTCAATGAGTAAGGCTGGCCAATAACATCAGTTTCAGGGCCTTGAATAAAGAGCCGTGGGAAGCAAGAGGAAGCAAGATGAGCACCTCACAGGGACATTCAGTAGGACTTCGTGACTACTGGGATATGGGGACTGGTGGAGGGAATGAATCAACTAAAGAGTTCTGGGCTCTAAGGCTGGGAGAATGTTGGTGCTATAGAGAGGTTGGGGAGGAGGGGACCGGTTAGGGAGGTGAGGATAACAAAGTCATTTGTAACCATATGGGACTTGATATGATGGGAAGCCATTTGAGCAGAAAACTCTGCTTGGCCCTATAGATAAGGGGATGGAGTTTGAAGATGAAAACAGGATTGTTGATGTAGATTTAGAAAATTAGAAGGAAGCCATAGAATGAATACATTTTTTGAAAGATTATGTAGACCGGGAAGAACAAAGACCAAGAACAGAGCAAGAGCTCCTTGCCTCTTACTAGCTAAGTGGCATTAGGCAAGTTACTGAACCTTCCTGAGCCTCCGATTCCATGGTATGTATACATGGTGCTAGGTTTTGTAGAGGGCCTGGCAAGCAAGTGGTAACTACTCTCATTATTATAGTATCATGGAGGCCAAGACGGCATGGTATAGAATGAGCTCCAACTGAGAAAGCAGATTTATCTAGTCTTGGCTTTGGCCCATAATATCACCTCAATGTGGGCAAATCTTCGCCTCAGTTTCTTTATGTATAAAATGGGCACAGTATTGTTGTCCTGGCTCTCTTACAGAGCTGTTGTGAAGATAAACAGAAATAAGTGCGGAGGTACATGCAAATAACTATGTATCTGTAAGGTACTATTAATAGGAAGCCCCGTCAGCACTGTCAAATGCAGAAGAGCGGTTTAGGAGAACAGAGATTGTGAAAAAGTAATGCTGCCTCAGCCTGAGGTGATTTAATAGAAAATGCTTGCTGTGCTTAGCTGGACCTCAGCCACATACCAGTGGCGAATGGCAAGAGAACAAGGAAGAATGGGGGTGGGGAGAAGTCGGTTCTGGTGGTCCACGTTAAAAGACATTTTGGCTATAAGATGTGCAGTTGGAGTGGTGACCTGTTCCATTTCTCATGGCCCAGTGAATGCTGTGTCACTGGATCAGGGTCAAGGTGTCCCCATGGGGCCAGCTGGAGTGAGTGAAGATAGCAGATATCTTTCCTGATGTTCCTGCTCAGTGGAAGGGCAGTATATGCCTGGGGAAGCTGTCCTAGGCGAGAGTGAGAGCTGGTCTGGAAGAGGCTTGTTTCTCCACCAGAGGGTATCAGTATGAAAGCCAGTGCCCGCCCCTCCCCCACCCACTTGTCCCCAGGGCCAAGAATAAATCACCTGGTGCTGCAGGCTTGTCAGTCTCTGCAGGCTAGTCTCTAGGTTACAGTCTTCCATAACTATGCAATGCTTCTGGAAAGATGGGGCAAATATACTTTTCTTTATCCCTCGTGCTAAGTCTAGCTCTAGCTATAAACCCTGGACATTATATATAAAATAAATATAAGAAGACTCTGAAAGGTGGAGAGAAGACAGACTTAACTAGGGTCCTTGGGCCCCAAGGAGCAACATGGTGGTGAGTTCTCTGGGTTTCCTTTTCCCTTATGTAGCTCAGAGTCAGTACTGGAGAAGCGGTAACCGGAAAATGCCAGTGGGCACAGACAAACAGCACCCACGAGAAAGCCTGATCTCTCTAGCCAAAGGACCAGCAAAAACATAGCCGAGCAAGACAGAAAGCTTTTAGACAGAAAGCTTCAGACACCCCCACCCTCATCCCCACCAGCAGAAGCTGAGTGGGGAGCCTTGACTTCTAACCTCATGAAGCTGCAGGAGGCACTCTAACAACCCCCTTCCCCTGAGTGCCAGTGGAGACCATGTGGGAGGCCCGCACTTCCACCTCCACCCAGCAGAAGCAAGGCTTTGGCAACTAACGAGCCTGCAAGCAAGTGTGGTGTCAGAGGAAGCCTTGAGCAGTCCAGGGTTTTAACACCGCTCAACAGTAACGAGACTGAGTGGAGAAGCTGGACTTCCACCTGCACCTGGGTGAAGAGACCGGTGGCTACAACTTGGAATGATAGGACTCAGGAAACCATAGGAACCTCCTCTCAAAGAAACAGTTATGCTAAGAAGTGGAAATTTGACAGGGATGACCGTAAAATCTTGCATTAGTATCCTCAAACTAACTGCATGAACAGAATGGGAGGGTCATGGTGAAACTGTGACATATATGGGGAAAAAACAAGAGTTGTAGTGAACTTGGAGTCTGTGGACTGAACCAGCAGCCCCTGAGGAGATGAACTGTTTAGTCTCGCTAACCTAAAATGCCCAGAAAGAAGATGGTAGAATTGTCTGGGCTCTGAGCAGGTGAACTGCCTGTGGGGCTGCACAGAGTCCTGAGCACACTGAGAGCTCCGGGATGGAGATGGGAGCAGAAACTGTGACTCTGATTGAAAGAACTGAGGATTTACAGCCTGCACAAGAGCAGACAGGATGGGTTATGACAGCTGTCTAAAAACACATGAAGGGCTGTCAAGGGGCATAGGAACTGCATATGTCCTATTTGACTAGAGGATGGAGCTGTGGTCAGTCAGAAGTTAAGCTGTGAAATACAAAAATAGTCTGGGCTGCCTTCTATTGGTGATGAGTTTCTTGTCACTGAAGGTATGTAAGTATAGTGGATCTGGTCATATATGTGATAGAGGGGATATCATAGAGAGGACACATTAGATTAGTAATTTTTTATCTTTTCAGGATCACAGACCCCCACTGGAGAATCTGATGAGAGCTTTGGAATCTCTGTCCAGGAAAATGCCCTTTAAAACACCATTTTGAAAACAAATTTTGGGATTTTTTTAGTCGCCTTTCATGGGTGGAGGAATTAACTTTCACACTCTCAGAAAATAATTATTCAATAATAAAAATCAATGCATCAAAGATACTCTCATATAGATCACTGTTTACACAAGGGCAATAGTTTTACAGTTCAATAAAGTCTCACTGAATAATCCATTTATTTATTCAACAGTTATTTAGCAGCTACTATTATGTGTGTGCGTACATGTACACACACACAAAGGATGTAGTAGGAATGAGTAGGTGACACTTAAATACATAATCAGAATAGAAAAATAAATCCAGTAAATTACCAATATTGTCAGACTATGAGGAAGAGCAGTCTAAGGAATAAGTCTGCATTCCATAAATACTGTTTTGTTATACTGTAACTGAATTTGTGGCTCTCAAAGGGTTGCTGAGCTATGCTCTTTCCAAACAGGCTATGGTGAAATGGGAGGAAGAGTGTAGATGTGGAGGTGCTGTACTAGATTCCAGTCTCAGCTCTTCCAATGGCCAGTATCTAGTCTGGGAAGGGCTAAATAGTGTATGTGAGTCTTCAGTGTTCAGATAAGTGAGGTGTCATTTGTCTATTCACTGTGTCTGTGTACCCTTTAGTCATTGCTAAAGTTTTCAGAAGCAGGTATTACTTTAGGCAATATCCCTTTACTGTCATCAGGACATGCTTGTAGGGTAGGGAGTATGTGTAGGGAAAGATATTAACTCTCCCTCTAATAATCCTGGGACATCAGCTATCTAAATCCACCCCAAATAAATACATATTTACATACATAAATATTCTCTAGTGGACAATTGATGTTTTCTCAATTTTACGTAGTGTGCATATAATATTTCTGAAAATCTATACTACTTTTATTTAGGTCTGAATACCACATCAAAGTAAAAACAGGGTACTTCCTGTGCTAATATAGCTTCAAAATAAGTCAACTGACTTCTCCAGATTGGGCCCCTAAATGCCATCATATATAGAAACTTTGGAGTTGCCACCACTTATCATACTACTAATTTGTTTAGCAAACATTTTGTTGTAGGTAATAGGGTAAATTGCAACCCAGCATGTTTGCGTTATCAGAATTGAACTTGTGTGTTTATTTTTTTTTAATTTAATCCTTGGTATTAAAGAAGTCTTCCTATTTTATTTACCAGAGTGTGAGAAAGAACAAATACCTAATGTTGTTTCCTAGAAATTGTACAACCTTTTAAAGGTTAAACAGTTCATGTTACTAATTTCGGTATTTGTGTATTAGAACCTTCAGAAATAAGAATTTATTTCATTTCTGTGAACAATGTGGAGGAATAAAAAAAAATTTGTTTTAAAGGGAGGTGATGTGCTTTCTAGAGAAATGAGCTCCAGAAATATGCTGCCTTGAAGGTAAATGTGTATTAGAAGTAAGGAATGATTTATGTTGGGTTCTCAAGGCCAATTGTGTTACTTTTTTTTCTTTTTTTTTTTTTTTTAGTGTAATGATCTGCTCTGCAGTTGGTACAAACTTAGGCACTATAGTAACTCCTAGGAACATTGGTTCCTAAAAGAAATCTTTATCAATTTAAAACAGAAAAAGCTCTGCTATTCTGCCAGGGAGGGGATATGATTAAGTTTTCCCTATGATCATTTGTGTGAAAATGTCTTTTGGATACTGAATTGATGTTGATATGCTCCATTGTATAATCACATTATTGTTAATCCTGTGAAGCATACTTTTCAGCTCATAAAACAGAAACTTGGTTGAGAACAAGAGCCTACCTAGACTGTCTGTGAAGGGCCCTGTCCTGCATATGGAAAAAAAAAAATCAGCAGATGACTGTGTATAAGTAAAATGGAACTTTAGTTGATCTTCTTAATAAAATGGAAGTATTCAACTCCATAACCTTGGAGTTGAATAAAAGAGGAAAAGAGAAACAGGCAACACAGCTTTCCTAAATTCTAGAATCTGGAGTGAATGAGATCAGGATTCTTGGATTTTCTTCCCTCTGAAATTGTAATTTGCATGTTTACAATTGTTTAGATCCTTAAACCTCCAGAGACTTTTCTAGACAGGGTGACCCCAGCAGGCAGGCCCCTGGGGCTTAGCAGTAGAAGCTGCTCTTGGAGTGTTCTGCACAGGGCTGCCAGAGCTTTCTCACCTCTGGGCTGAATGAATTTAAGTGGCGTGCTGAGTCAGGCTTGTGGGCTGAAGTGTTCCTTCCTCCGTCTGGGGATTTTCCAAAGGACTCATATTAGCCTTATCTAAATGAAGAAGAAAGTGGCTCAGGGTTTTCCCTCAGAAATAAGGGATTATTTGTAAACTTTTCTCCTCTGCACAACTAGCCCTGAGATTGGCCAATGCAGTGTTTCAGGTGTAGTATCAGGGAGTTCACTGGTTTTTCTTTTCCCATGCTTGAGTGTAAAAGTGTACTTACTCTGTACCTTGATTGGGGAATGGAGTAGTTAAGCAAAAGAGAGGAAATAGTGAAGGAAGTTATAGCATCTAGTGCTAGGCAGGCAGGCATATGAAAAACACTTCATGCCTCCTTAGACCAGCTTGAGTATCCAGTGGTCTACTGAGTAGGATGCAGAGGACCACACTCTTATTGGTTACTTGAAGTTGTGGTGACAACTAATCTGCACAGTTCCCTTTGCTTTCCAACCAACGCCATAAATGAGACTGGAATAGGAGGGGTCTTCCTAGTCTTCCTCATCAAGGATATCCATCTAATTTATTTAGATCAGGATGGGGGACCAGATGCTGGGGTTTAAATCCTTAGCTGATAACACATGTGCATTTTCAGGAATGTTTGTTTAAACTACATTCTTGCTGGGGGCCTATTGAAATAGTCAGCTAAGGATCTGAGGTCCCTGCTATCCCTTCATCAGTGATGATTTATGTACATGTACTTGTTTTTATAGTATCAAGTGCATGAATGCTTCTTTCTCCTCGCCTAGACTCAAAGTGTCTTGAGGCAGGTGTTACGTCTCCAAGAATCTCTATGATCCCTAGCAGAAGGTCAAATATATCAGTGTCAGAATTTCATTATTTGATGATTTACTTTGTTTTTTTCTTTGGTTACATAAAAAAATCTTAATATCATATTGGGATCACAGAACATTTCAAAAGCTTTCAAAGTTCACAGTGTGACTATTCAAAGACTTTAGAAATAGGATTTGGATCTTTTATGTATAACTTACGTGACCAAAACTAAATCAATTATAGTGTAAATTCTTGCTCCTATTTATATATTTTAAGAATAATAAAAAAATCTTCATATGTCATACCACTTTGAATTTCTTAAAAAACTCTAGAGCAAGCACTAACTTAAGAAGTAAAAATAATTCTTGATAGTTATGATTAACACTATCTGATGATAAATGAATTCTGTTAACATTTTTTAAATTAATTAAATTGATGTCCTTGATAAGGTGTTCAATTATCCAGTAAAATATGGTAGTTTGCACTGATATTAGTTTGACACCATTGCCATGAACAATTCCTCCTTCTTAGCACCTGACAGCTCACCTGGCAGCTCTGCCCTCAAAAAGGGAATGCAGTACTGAGGCACTGACTGTTACAAGTTAGCTTGCATTTGCTGTTAATATTAGGAATAATAATGGTGTTGAAATCTGAGCAATTACTTAAGATAAAAGAAGTTCCAATGAAATGAGGCTAAAAAGCAGGTTTGGGCCTGATGAGAAAAAATTATGTCAAATGCCCCAGAAAAGATGGTCTGGCTAAAAGTCTTCATATTGGATTTGCAAATGAATTCACTCCGTGGGCCCACTTCCTGCCTGCTGGCCTGGCTAATCTGGGCCAGCTTCCTCCATCTCTCCTCAGCCCTGCCTCTGTATGTTGCTGTCTCTTCATATGGCAGGAAAAGTCTGGGTTCAGGGGGAAGATCTGTTCAAAAAGGAATATAACGTGAAGTAGGGCATTCTCCCTCCCTGGAAGGGTTCAAGCAGAGACTGTATGATCGCTTATCAGGGGTGTTTAAAAGGGGGCTTCTTTATCAAGCAAGAAGTTGAACTAAATTGCCTCAAATATTCTTTATATTCCTTTAGTTTCAGGATTCCATGATTTTACAATAAAAGCAGGGAATTGTTATGCACTAAGTCCTGTGAATGACTTTGGAATGACACATACATTTTTAATATTGGGGCTTTACACCTTTACCTAAAGCTTGTGTGAGCTCATATGAGCAAACCAAACACTAACAATCTAAGTTAACATGTAATTTTAATGCTTAAAACATTTTCCACTTACTATTTTTGTGCCATGCTCAGGCAAAATACCTTTGATTAATAAAATGGAAACACTGATTAATCATTATGTTCTTTAAAATGTTATTGGTAGACAAAAATATTTTATAATTAAGGCTCATGGGTGACAATGATAGAAATGGGAACTAATTACTCATTATTATACACTTACATGCCAGGCATTATATGAAGCACTGTGGGTAGAACATTAAAAAACCCTCTTTGCTTAGAAAACTTATAGTTGAATGAGGAGATAAATAAAGCAACAATTATATTTTATTGTGAAAATGTAGAAGTATGTACATGATGCTATATCTAGCATCTTAACAGAAGGGAAGGTAGGAAAAATCCTTTTACTGGAAATGGTTCTGGAGCTGAGTTTTAAAGGATGAGAAATTAGCAAGGTAAGGTGTGGGGAAGACTATTTAGAGAGAACAACTGTTTAAAACCATATTTCTCCCTTCTTGCTTTGAAAAGAGGACTCTTTTTTTCTTCCCAGATTCTAGGTTTCTAGAATGGTGACAAAGAGCACAGAACTCTTTATTTCCATTGTCTTTAAGCCTCTAGATTATTCCTGGTTCACAATCAAAATCAAAGGGGCTGCTTCTCTGAGAGTGCATATGGCTTTCAGAATTGGACAGACTGTGCATCTCAAACAGGTATGCAGACACCTGGCTAAAGACCAAGGGCAGGTAAAGTCAGGCTAACCAAAGTCAGTTCTCTCCAGTAGTAAGCCTTTTAAAACATTATCTTTTTTTTTTTTACAAAATAAATGAATAGATTAAGGAGTAGATTCACATGCAGTTTTCAAACATGAAACCTTAAATAAACCTCTTGTATCATGGGTCTAGGCTATATCCACAGGCCCTTGGGATACATATTTACTCTTCTTTTTCCATTATGCTTGCTTACTTGGAAATATCTGAGAAACACTAGACAGAAAGGTGTCTGAGTAGGTGCTCTGGGGTGAATACTGAGATAGGAACAAAGTGGCAAATAAGTGTGTGTGTGTGTGTGTGTGTGCATACATGTCCCAACTTACAGACATGGGTTGCTGAGATAAGAAGGATGCTATGGAAAAGAATATTGGGCTTGATGACTGATGTGTGCCATGTGTGAATAAAGAGAAGGGAGAGAATCAAAGTTGGGCTAGGATTTATCCCTAGATCATTCTATTTCCCCTGCCTCACAGAAGCACCAGTGAACCTGTAGTTAGGATCGGGTATAGGAGATGTCACAGTTTACAGTCCTGATTCTTTTCTTCCATCATCCTTGTTCTGCGACATCCCTACATCACTTACCTTCTCTTATATTTCAACCTGCTTCATGGCCCTTAATGACTCACCTGTGACTGGTGGCTTATAGATATCAAGGCTGTTATTACAGAGTTCTTTTTTTTTTTTTGTAATTGTGCCAAGCTCAGATTTTTATATGTAGAGGCTTCATCAACTGTGTGTTTATAGTTCTAACTACTGCAGTTCCTAATCTATAGTGAAAGTATGCATAATTCAGGAACTTGGGAGATTTTTGTCTCCTTTAGCTTGTTCTCTGTAGAACTGTCCTTGAGGCTGCCTGAATTAGCTTCTTCTGGACCTTGGACCATCTGCTGGAAAATTGTAGGGGAGGGCCTTCTAGTGAGAGGGCCCAGTGAATATAATGCATAAAGTTGTAAAGCTGGCATGACAGCAAGACAAGCAGTTCTCTGTGTGCCCAGACCTTCCTGGGGAAGGGAAGCAAGAATGGAATGGTGGCTGGGGACTGGACTCTGAAAAACGTGCAGCTGTCAGGTGCCATACTCAGGACTTTAGATCTTATTCTCTGTTGACAATGGACAGTCGTTTGAGTTTTCTTCAGTGAGATAGGAGCTTTCTGTGATTCGTGTTAAGAAAGCACTCTGGCAATGTTCAAAGTTGGATGAGGAGCATAGAAAGGGGTGGGAGATGAGTGAAGAGGCTTCCACAGCTAACCCTTGGGACATGGTGAGGCCCAAACTGTGTCAGTAGAGAGCAAGAGGGGTTGGGGTGGAGAGATTTTTATGAAGTGCAGTGGCTAGCACTTGGAAATGAAGACTTATTTTATTTCAGTTTCTGGCTTGGATATGGGTGCATGGTGATGCTGTTAAGTGTAAAGTGGATACAGGAAGAATCAATGTAAAACACTTTCAAATAGCACTCCATTGCAAATGTAATGTATTAATATTAAAATATTTCACCGAACTTTGAGGTAATGGTTACATACAGTATTGATTGTACAGATGTAGGGAAACCATTAGGAATCGCAAAGCTAATGCTTTTATAAACACTGTACAAAAACTGCAAACTGTCAACACTTTGAATTTCTAATTTTAATTGATGCAGGGAATCTATAATGTCAAGGTCATGTATAAGCTGATTACATTTTACTTTATTAGCACCTTAAAATATGGAGAAATGTTAACTAGTTCTGATTGAAAATGGGTTGATTGCACAACTGCATCCTTATAGTCTCATTATTTAGAACCCACAAATATTAACTGAAATTATTAAGTTTTAATTAGAGAACAAAATAAAGCTTGATAAGTTTTAATAAGACTTACCAGAAAGATCCTTGATTATATATTAACACAGTTGATAATTTATTAAGGAAAACAACAGGAGGATTTGTTATATCTTTAATTTTTCCCTATGATTATGTTTTTATAACATTATTTTAAATTGTGGTAAAATGTACACAGTGTATTAGTAACCATAGTGACCATTTTTAAGTGTCCAGTTCAGTGGTATTAAGTGTATTCATATTATTATGCAACCATCACCACCGTCCATCTCAAGAACTCACTCTACCCATTAAACAATATCTCCCCTTTTTCCTCTCCCCGCTAGTCCCTGGCCACCCATTCTACTTTCTGTCTTTATAAATTTGACTACTCTAGGAGGGCTTTTTGTTTTTATAGCAAGAGAAAATAATATGGTTTTTCTGTAACTCCTTACTGATTCTCTGTGTTGGCTCACATGTAACTGACTGATTGTCAGAACAGACTTTAGATTTTAAAAGGCTTTAAAGCAGCACAGTGCATGGGCTTGGCAAGAAATTGGCGTGTTGGTGATCACCGGACGAGTCCTTCAAATGCAGCCCGGCGCCCTCGTGAGCTGAGGAGGAACCAGCAGTCTCCTCACAGGCAGCAGTCCCCGAGGACAGTTATATGGAGTAGCTTTTTCTGAGTTTGAATCCTTAGCGACCATTTTGTAAATGTCATGTTGGGCAAGTTGATTGAACTTTGAGTCTCAGTTTCTTCTTCTTGAAATCAGTAGAACCTGTGTTACAGTATTATTGTGAGTCTTAAATGAGTTATTTTATGTAAAAGCATTTAGAACAGAGCCTGGCATACCATATGCATTTAAGTGACGTTCATTACTCTTCTTTCTCAGGTGAGCTGCTACTCCCAGTGCCTTGTAATGTCCGTCTAAGCTGACCAGTGAGCATAATTGAACCATGGTCATGGAATATTTTAAGTCCTTCCTACAGTGCTTTTTGAAATCATCTAGACCTGGAATATAAACTATGGTCATGGTTAGTAAAGTTTCTGGAGTTTTGCTTTGGGGCTAATGTGCTTCTCCAGTTTTAATAATAGAAATAATGAAGGTGAAAATTAATAAGGTCTTGATATGGTGACTTATAACCCTGAATACACTGTGCCTTTTTCACATGCTAGCATCACATACTAGAAGCATTGCTCAGGTTCCTGTGTATCACAACAGAGTCTGGGCTTGAGATAAACTGTGGCCTCCTACAGGGATTTTCCCCCTTTGCGTTAACAGGAACCCTCGGCCCCTTCCCCAGGAGTTTAGTGGTAGGAACTGATTGCTCTGAAAGAAAACTCAAGAGCTCTCTCCATCTCCACCCCTCTCTGTTACAATTTCTTCTCCATTCCACATTCACAGACTAAAACAGTGTTGCTCTTTTTCCAAGAATAGGGGTTTTGACCTTTACTCACTCTCAGTATTTTCTAATTTACATGGTGAGGCAAGCAAGGATTCTGTCAGCAACTCTGTATTCAGAAACCCGGGGAAAACAACTCACTTGTGAATACCTGCTTCATTTTTTGTGTTTGAAAAGTTTATGTTCTCTTAAGTTTTTGACTGATTTTCATTAGTGTATTTCCACAGCCTAGAACAATGCTTGGCATATAAGAGTGTTGCAAACATATTTATTGAAAGAAAGAAAGGAAGGAAGGGAGGGAGGGAAGGGAGGGAGGAAAAGGAAGAAAGGAAGGGAGGAAGGGAGGGAATGGAAGAAGGGAAGGAAGGGAGGGAGGGAGGGACAGAAGGAAGGAAGGAAGGAAGGCAGGCAGGCAGGCAGGCAGGCAGGCTGGCTAGTTTTCTTTGGTGCAGTACTGGGGAGGTTACAGGGAGGCATCTAGATGCAAAAAAAATCTGAGCCCTAAAATTTCCAGGTACTCCAGTTCTTTCCTATTCAGAAGGTATGATGTGGTTCTTCACTAAAACTTGCTATTGTATTTTTGTGTTTTTCCATTTTAAAACACTTTTTCTTACATAATAATCACAAACTTTTCTTTTCCTTCTTAAGTGAATAACAAGGCCAATATCACAGTCTGGTTTTGATTGCCTTTCCCTCCCTGAAGTTGTGTTTAAAGACCTGCATAATTGTGTCTGTGAGAACACCCACAAGCTTTTCTTGTTCTTTTGCCCAGACGAGATTCACTCCTCTATTACTAAGCCAGCCTGTATTCTTGCAGAGAGTCTGGGAGCAAGAATGTCCCAAGAGGATGCTGAGATTCTCAAAGCAGCCTTTTTCACGGAGCGAATTAAGGACAAATACAAATCATTTTGAGATTTTGACCTATATCTTAACCCACTTATTTTCTTAAAATAAATCTCTTTTTTTCCAGTGCCTTTAAAATGTTTGTAAAAAAGCATTGTAATTGTTGCTTTCTAAATGGAAGACTGAAAACAAATGACATGAGTGAGAACACTCCAATGGCTATGTAATTCATGAACATTTTATGAAGTTTATCTAACCACTTATAGGACATAGTCTGTACAACTTCTGCATTTCTTCCAGTGTCTTACTTTCATGAAATTGCTCTCACAATTTCTCTTCTCAAGCCACATGAGCCTTCCTTTTGCAGTTTGTTTTAGCTTGTCTTTTCAAGTGTGCATGCAGTTACACTTGCTTAGAAATGTTAGTGACAGGTGTTAAGTTAGAATAACAACAATAGCTATCTATAATTTATTAAACATCATCCATTTGTCAGGCTGATTTTGTGATTTAATTATAGCATTTAACCTTTTAAAAATACTGAGATGTAATTTACATAAAGAAAGATAAATCTTATTTGTACAGCTCTGTGGGTGCACATCGTGTAACCATCACCAAGGTTGAGGAAGAACGTTTCAGTCATCCAGGAAGGTTCATTCATACCACTTCTCCCAGTTAATCCCCCATTTCCCAGAGGCATAGTTTTGACTGTCTTTGAACATACATGAAGGGCATAATTTTGTATCTGGTGTTTTTTTCTTAATAAGATACTCGAGTTTCACTCATGTTGTTATGTGTGTTGAGAGTTTATTTTTTGTATTACTGCATCATATTCTACAATATGAATATATCACAATTTGTTTTTCCATTCACTTGATGGAAATTTGGGTTCTAACCTTATTTTTTGGCTTTTTTGAATAAAGCTGCTATGAACATTCTTGAGCATTTCATTTTGTAGACCTGTGGAAACATTTCTCTTGATTATGTACATGGGAGTACAGTTGGAAGGCACAACATAGGCCCATATTCAGGTTTACTAGAAACTCCTGAACAGTTTTTCCAAGTAGTTGTACCATTTTGCACTCCTACCAACAATGTGAAGTTACAGTTGTTCCACATCCTCAACAGCACTTGTTATTGTCAGGCTCTTTAATTCCAGACTTTCTAGTGGATGTGTAATGGAATCTTCTTGTGTTTTTTTCCCCCACTGAACTATATCAAGGTAGAATTTACGTATAATAAAATACACTCATTTTAAGTATAGGTTAGATTGATGAGTTTTCAAAAATACGTAAAACCATGAAACCACCACTCCAATCGATTTTTAGGTGTAAATATTCTGTAATTGTCAATTGGGTCAATTTAATAGATAATGTTTTCATACCTTCTGTATCAACTCTTTGTAACTGGGGTTCTGCTGATAATTAAGCCGTAATGCCTGATGATGCATCCATTGTATGGATTTAGAATGGAGCTAGTTCTGTACCATCTTTGGGAAAATTGAAAAAAAAAGTTCTCAAATCATTTTAAAGTGCTTAAAATTTTCACACAACTCTACTTCAGGAAGACTGTTCTATATCCTTACTGTTTTTTTGTCAACTTATTTTAACAATTCCTAAAAGAGAGATTTCTAAAGTCTCTAATTATGATTTGTTTTTCAGGTTTTGCTTCACATAATTAAAACTCTGTTACTGTTTTTCATAACACATTTACTAATGTTATGCCTTTCTGATAAAGTGACCCTTGCATAATTATAAAACAATGCTAATATTCCTTATTTTTAAGGATACCTCATCTTGCTTTCTTATGCTTATTGTTTGCATGTGTATCTTGTCTACTCTTCAGCTTTTAACCTCTCTAAATCTTTATAAAGGATGTCTCCTGGAGACAGCATACCATTGAATCTTGTGGCTTTATTCAGTCTGATGGTCATTTCTTTTTAATTGGAATGTTTAGATACATTTATGTTATTATTGATATGATTGGGCTTAAATCTACTTTTTTTTGTTTGTTTGTTTTTTCCTGGTCTTATCTGGTTTTTGTTCCTCTTTATTTCTGCCGTGTTTTAAGTTTGTCAAAAATTTATTACTGTCTGTTTTATTTCTTCTCTTTTTTCAATTATTATTTTTTAATGTTTGCTATATAATTAATATCCTTAGCTTATCAAATTCTGATTAGAATTGAAATTTAGTATTACTAAGTCATTTCATCTGCTCTGTGAAGTATGTATTGTCTTTACTTTCTAGCTGGGTGAGGAATCATGCTCAAAGTGGTTAAGAAATTTGCTTAAGGTTATATATTGGAAGAGATGGAGCAAAGCACCATCTAAAGAATGCCAGATACTTAAATGACCCCGATAATGTTTAGTTGAATGGTTCTTTCAATATAGTCATTACTTACTGGATGGCCATGGATGGCATGAAAAAAAAAACCTTTGTGCTAAGTATTTAGTGAGCACTCCTTGTAATTTATCATCAGATATTTCTAATGAAAGAGATTGGCATATGTAGTCTGCAAGATTGGCTGCTTTCTCATTGAACAATGTCTTTAATCATGTGGAAATATTGTTGATAAGTTTTGCTAAGAGAGCAAGTCCAAGGAATTACAGAGAGAAAATAGTGAATGTTTTGAAGTATGGAAATGAAAGAATGTTTTAGTTTTGGACTTATTTCAGAGAGTGAAAGTCTGAATGATATAAAAATTAAGGTAGCCAGCGTTTATTGACCACATACTATGTAGTAAGTGCTTTTCAAATATTACCACGTTTTTTATTACTTTGTATCCATTGACCAACCTCTCCCCAATTGTTGCACTCTCTAGCCCTTGGTAACTACTCTTCTACTCTCTGTTTCTGTGATTTTGACTCTTTTTAGATTCCACAGTATTTGTCTTTCTGTGTCTGGCTTATTTCACTTAGCATAAAGTCCTCTGGGTTCATTCATGTTGTCACAAATGGCAGGGTTTCCTTCTATTTTTTAAGGCAGAGTAATATTCCATTGCAACACACACACACACACACACACACACACACACACACACCATTTTCTGCATTCACTTACCTGAAGCACTTAGCTTTTTCCATGTCTTGACTACTGAATAAAGCTGTAATGAACATGGGAGTGCAGTTACCCATTTGAGATACTTCCTTTGATATGTATCTGGAAGTGTGACAGTTGCATCTAAATATTACCACATTTAATCCTTACAACAGCCATACATAGTAGGTACTTTTTAATCTTCAATTTGCAGGTGAGGAGAGTAAGGTACAGAAAGGATACTATTTGCCCAAGATCACACAGCTGGAAAAAGAGCTCGTTAGGCTGACTTGAAAGTCTGTGCTCTTGACTATTTAAATTGAAGCTAGAGAGGAGAAGGTAGTTTTCAGTTTATAGTTTTGAACTCCATTTTATATAAGCTTTACAACTTTGAAAATCAGTAAACGTGGTTATTATTTTAATGATGGGAAAATGGAGCTGGTGGTTAGGTAGATCACCAACATCCAATATTGTTGTCAATAAAGGTCTTTGGAGTCCCAGTCTTCTCCCAGTGACCAGAATAGGCCTGTCCTGGACAGAAGTAGAAGCAGAGGAAACAGAAATTTATCAAATGAAGTGCAAAGCATGCAGTGGGTTCGAAAGGCTGAAAGTGGAAGAGTTTAGAAATGATCCTGGATACCTATTTTTAAAAGTATGGGAGAAGAAAAAAAATTCATAAGATGAAAAGAAAGTTTAATCATAGAATAACGGGAAATCAGGTAATCTTAGAACCTAGGAAAGGTTAAAATTACTAGGCAGAAAAGAACTAATTAAAATTTTTTTCCTGAATGATTAACATCAAAAACAGATTATCAGTTATTCTTTGCATGAATGAAAATTCTATAAAGGAAATTCATTGTCTAAAATTATATGTATGAGAAAAGAAGTAAAGCTGGGTTTTCCCTGTGGGTCAAACTAAGTTTGTTGAATTTTTAGCCTGAATTTATGGAAAAAAAATTTTCTGCTTCAGAATTGGAATTAGTAAGAGTTTTTAATCTTTTTTGATATATTTCCATTGATTTACTTCTAAGTATATATATAGATTCATATTTTGCAAACCTGTGCTGCACTTTGCTAATGGCCTGAACTTTTGCTCTTTAAGGCTGTAAAACCTAAATAAGTGTTTTAGAGAGTGCCACAAAGGGTAAAGTAATAGCCGAGCAGTTAACCGTGGTTTTTCAGGAAAGTGGGATTTGGAGGGAAGGAGGGAGGTTATCAACTCTTTCTTGATATTTCTCCAAGTTGTTTGACAGGTTACAATAAGCAGGCATTACTTTGAAATAGCAATAATTATAGTAATGATGAAAGGCAATGATAATATTTTTTATTATCTAAAGCTAAAGACAAGCTAATCTGTGTTTTGAAGAGTTTTAGAAGGAAGTACAGGGTTTCTGTAATCAGAAGGTATTTTTGTAGTAATGAGTATAGTGTAAATCGAGTTACATCTGCATATATTTGTTGAACATGAAAAAATGTGGTAAAAACCAAATCTAAATATTATCCATTCAAATGAATTCACTTGATAATCTAATACTATTGTTCATTTTCAGTCTTTCTCTTTGATTATTAATGAGGAATTTCAACAAGAAATCTGGAAGGTTCTGCTAGTAAAATAGTGTGGAGAAAGCTTCTCTTTATTTTTCTTTGATGCTTTCTCCTTATTAAGCTTGAGTATTATACACTGCGCTGCAAAGTTGTTAGAAAGGGCCAAATAAACAAAATTGGATGGTTCTAGAGGGACATGGCAATATTTGTCTTAAACTACAAAAAAGGTAAGCAAAGATTTTAATTGAAATGGATATGCTCATTTATTTAAGTATTCTTGTTATGCTTTTTCAGAAGAGTTTGACAGTTTTCCTCGTATACATTCTGTACATTTCTTCCTTTTCCTCCCCTCTTCCATTTAGTGCCATTTGGATTACTTTACCTAAAGCACGCCCATGACTGTGCCATCCCTGGTTCCATATTGGCTTCTTTTCTGCTTGGCCCATCTTTATCTAAGTCAAAACCTTTCCCCTTTCCAATCCAGCTTCCTTCCCCTTTTCCAATTTTTGTCTCCTATTATTCCCAACACACGCCTTTTACCCTGCATATTCTAGACTCATTGCCTTTCCTCAGCAAGATATTTTAGCTTTCCTGCACCCTTTTGTTCACATAATTTTCTCTGTCTGGGTTGTCATTCCTCCTGTTCTTCCTAATAGCAACTAGTTGAAGCAGGTCCATATATGAGAAAAGAGAGTATAACCTCTGAGAACCATGACATATAGAGAAGACTTGTAAGAAAATTAGGTGTGTGACCTGGGAAGTTCTTTAATCTCTCTGTAGAATGGGGAAAACAATAGGGCCCACCTCATAGGATTGTTGGGATGATTAAATGGGATGATGTAGGTAAACCACTTGGAAGCATGCATGGTACATAGTGAATGCAGTGACTGCTAAAAAAGTTAACTGACATGGTAGGGGCAATAAGATGTCTCCTACCCAAGGATGTCCATGTCCTAATCCCAGCAACCTGTGACTCTTACCTTACATGGCAAAGGGATTTTGCAGATGTGATAAGGACCATGCTGTGGGGAGATTATCCTGGATTTTCCAGGTGGGTACCATGTGATCACAAGGGAACTTGTAAGAGAGAGACGGGAGAGTCAGAGACAGGGAAGGAGGTGTGATTGTGGTTGGAGTGATGGGAGGAACACTACCCTGGTGACAACTTGATTTTAGCCCAATGAGACCCATGTCAGATTCTGACCTACATAACTAAAGGATAATAAATTTGTATTGTTTTAAGCCCTTAAGCTTGTGGTAATTTGTTAGTGCATTATTAAGAAACTAATAAAATGCTATAATTAATTTTGTCATCATCATCATTATCACGATTATTAAACGTGGAAAAAAGAAGCCTTAGCCTTAGACTGTTTTAAAAAAAAAACAGTCTTTATAAGATTAAAGAATTGCATATGGAAAGGTGATTCTAGGTGTTTCAGGGGGCAAAACCAAGGTCAGTGGTTGGAAGTTTTAAAGAAGGACATTTTGAGCTGGTTTAAAAAAAACAACTTCCTGAAAGTACAATAAAGGTAAAGTATATAATGGAGTAGTTCAAGTAGCTAGTGGATGAACTCTTAATAAATAATAGTACATGCTTCCTGTAAAGGGTCAGACTGCGCTTCAGTCTTTGAACTTCGCCTTCACAGCTTATGTTTCAGTGTGTTTTCCATTATCAAGCCCGCAAAAGTGACCTCTCATGCACATTCTCTCTCTCTCTCTGCTTTATTCTCATTACTTTTAGCGGCTGCTCTTCTGTGATATTTGTCACATAAGACCTTTTGTTAAATATCTAGTTTAAGAACTTTGAGGACCAGGGCAGTGTCTTGCTCAATTTAGTGACTTACACATGGCTTGGCATGGTTTCTTGAACTCACCAATTATATGGAAGGAATGAATTTAACATAGTTCAGGTGTGTAAAAATGTTCAAATTACCATTCATTTTCCTGTGAGTTGGTTCATGGGATTAGAGACTATTTCAGCAATTATTTTAATATTGATTCAGATTTTTATTTTGATGAACTTATGAAATCTAGAATATGTGGTTAATACCAGTTGAAAGGAATACCTATTTCTCTGCTTCATCCTGTACTTAGAAACTATAAGAACTGGTTTGTTGTTTTAAGGCCACACATTTGTGGACTTCCTATTACTAAATGTTCCCCATTTATCTTTTATATGATTTGCCAACAGGACTTTTGAGATCCATGTGGTCTCCTGGAAACCTGAATTCTATTCCTGATCTGTGACACTGTTAAACCCAGGCCAGAGGGAACCCTGATCTAGATCCTGCTCTTAAGGGGGCTCTGCGGATCACAAAACACTGAGACACAAAAACTTAATGACTTAAAGAAACCCAACCTTACCCATCTTGTAAAATTTATTTTTTTCAAGTTCAGAAACTAACTGAACAAATGAAAGGAGTGCTTGAGCTTTATTTTTAGGCAGGGATTCAGAGGTGAGACTATAGGAGTCCACAGGAGGAAAGAAAAAATTACAGCCTCTGTTCTGGACTCCTGAGGGTGTTTAGGCAGGAGCCTTGTTTAGGAACTCCTTGTTCATCAGGAGCCTGCATTCCTGTGCTCTGTTTTGCTCAAGCAGTGCAGTTTTGGGAGGCACCAGGAAATCCTGAGTCTGGAAATTGAGGCCTCGGGTAGGAGTTTGGTCCTATGGGTCTTCAAAGGGCTCAGAAAGGCCCAGCTTCCATCCTGCCCCACATTTTCGTGCCATCCCTCAGGCCTTCAAGGAGCAGGGTTGGCCCAGTCAGAGCAGCTGCTCAGCCTCTAGCCCTTGGGGCCTGAGGGAGTGGGGGGATGTGGGCTGGGGAGGGGCACCAACTTGATTTATTGCTTTTATATATCAGATACGTACTGTGAGCCTCTGTTTGTACTCTTGACCATGTTCCAGCAAATGGTTAAGGGATGGCTCCTGTCTCTACAGGTTTCTAACTCTTTTTTCCTGGCCTTAAGCAAGTAATTCTATTTATAAAAATAAAGATAATATTTTTATTTCAAAGAGGACCACAAAAGGAATTTCTGTCAACTTTGTTCACTATTATATCTTCTACCTTCTACAGAATAGTGCTCAACAAATTTTTGTTGAATAAATGAATAAAATGATCTTTTACTTTTTAAAAACAATTTTATTGAGATATAATTGACATGTAACAAACTGCATGCATTTAAAAGGTATAATGAATTTGACATAGGCATAAACCTGTGTAACCATCATCACAATCAAGATAATTAGCATTCTCATGGCCCCCCAATTTCCTGGGTCCTCCTTATAATTCATCCCTCCCACTACCATCCCAACCCCATCTGCTTTCTATACTGTACTAGCTTCATTATCTAGAATTTTATATAAATGCAATTGTATAATACTCTTCCAGTTTGTTTAGCTTCTTTCAGTTCAGTGTAATTATTATAAAATTCATCCATACTTTTGTGTGTATCAATATTTCAGTCCTTTGTATTGCTGACTCCATTGTATGGAAACATCACAATTTGTTTATCCATTTATCTATTGACAGCCATTTGAATTATTTCCAAGTTTTGGCTACTACAAATACAACTGCTCTGAACATTAGGTATGAGTCTTTGTATTGACATATGCTTTCATTCTCTTGGATGACTACCTGGGAGTAGAATGGCTGAATGGTAAAGAAGGTAAATTTTTGAGTTTGTAATAAACTGCCACACTGTTTTCCAAAGTGATGGTACTATTTTATGTTCCCGCTACACTACCAGTACATGAGCATTCCAGTTCCTCTATGTCCTCATCAGCTCTTGGTGTTGTCTGTCTGTAGTTTTGGCCATTGTAGTAGGTGTGTAGTGGTATTTCATTGTGCTTTTAACTTGAGTTTTCCTAATGACTCATGATGTTGAGCATCTTCTCTGTGCTTGTTTGTCATTCTTATGTTTTCTTTGGTGAGATATCTGATCAAATCTTTTGCCCATGTTATTATTAGTTTTTTTTCTTATTTCTGAGTTTTGAGTATACTTTATATATTCTGCACACAAGTCCTTTATCAGATATGATTTGAAAATATTTTCTTTCAGTCTGCAGTTTTCATTTTCTTAACGGTATTGTTAAAGAGCAGATTATTAATTTTTCATTAACTCCAATTTATTGATTTGCTCTTTTATGGATTTTAGTGTTGTATCTTTGCCTAACCTAAGGTGACAAAGGTTTTTCTCTTATTTTCTTCTGGAAATTTTATAATTTCAGGTTTTACTATAGGACTGTGATCCATTTTGAGTTAGTTTTGTACATGGTGTGAAGTATGGATTGAAGTCCCCACTTTTCGGCATGTGGACATCTAATTTTTTGGCAACATTTGTTGAAAGACTTTCCTTTCTCCACTGAAATGTCTTTATTGAAAATAACTTGTTCATATATGTGTGGGGTCTATTTCTGGACTCGTATTTCTTTCATTGATCTATCTTTAAGCCAGTAGTACACTCTCTTGATTGTTATGATTTTATTATAAGTTTTGAAATTCAGTAGTGTTTGTCCCTCAATATGCCTCTTAATGAAATGATTTTTAAATCAAATGAAGATTCTGAAATATTATTTAGAATATGATTGAAAGTTAACATTTGCTTTGGGGAAACAAACATGTCCACATGACCTTTAATTGTCTGTGCTCTGAATAAATGCATATTATTATTTACCAGAGCACACATATTATGTAAAACTATGTATAAATCATGTCATTAACCTTTTCACTATTATTTAATGCTTCCTTATAATTAAATTTTTTACATAAATACTTTGGTTATTTGTCAACACCATGAGACAGTCAATATATTATGTTCTTTTTCATTTTTTCTGTCCCTCTTAGACTTGTATCTCCCATATGAATCCATATGGCTATAAAAGTCTCATTTTCAGATTAATTTAAGTTGCAAACTATTTCTGTAGATTTGAGTCTCTGCTTTTTGAAAAATGTTTGTTCAAGCTTCAGTTGGGCAGTTACCTAGATGTGTCTTATCATTTCTTTTTCTCCTGAGGCGCTTTGTCATATTCATTTCCAGACATGCTCTATGTGCCTCAATGATAAGGATGCTTCCCGATGTGTAATCTTTTTAGTGTGCAGTCTTGACTTGCTCTGCATAGTTCTTTTCTTGATTCCCCATGCTCCGTAGGGAATGAGGGGAAAAAGTGAGGAAATGCATCCAGTGATCATTTATGGGCCCTGGGAATCCATAGATAAATAAGAAATAAGATAAATAAATTATCTATACTTTATCCAAGATAATTATAAAGAATTATCCACAAAGTATTCATAGATAAAGAGTAAATGTAATTATTTTTACCTTTATAAAAGGTGACTTTTTATTGTTTTATAAATATAATTATTTATATTTCAAGATAATCCTTACAACCCTAGTTTCAGATTATAACTTTTCCTGTTTTGCTCTTTGGAGCCTGGCACCTCTTCATGGACTGTGATTCTCAGAAGCCTGGGGTCTGGAGTCTGTGTCAGATTTTACAGAGCACAGAAGGATCATTGGTGTCACTCCAGCAAAGTGTTGCCTCAAAAGGCCTTGAAGAGAGGGGTTGTCTTCTGTGCCCCAGAGGTGAGGGGTAAACAGGGCCAAGTGTAGGCAGGGTTGAGGTTGTGTGGCCCTCCTTTCAAGTGTGGGGGAAGAGAATTTTTTTTTTCTAATGTCAAGAAGCTAGCAAAGTAATAATTTAGCTTTTTTTTCTTTTGATTTATAACCCATACCTTTATTTTTAAGCCACAATCATTAGGAAACTGATCTAAAATACACCTGTATCTTCTCATAAACTTTTCAAGGATGCTGAGCTAAGAGTTCTAAGTGTTGCTTCTGTGTCTTCCACTTTGATTAATAATATCAATAACAATAATAATGGCAGATAATTATTTAGCCTTTATTAAATGCCAGGCACTGTTCTAAGGGCTTTAAATGTTTTTACTTATCTATTTTTTACAACCACCTTGTGAGCTCTGTCCATTACTAGCCTCATTTTACAGAAAATTGAGGTCCAGAGAGGTGAAGCACTTGCTGAGTTTGCACTGCTGGTTAGGGACAGAGCTGTTATTCAATATAAGTGATATAAGTGATCTGGCTTTTAACTAAGAAGGGCTTCAGAGATCATCTGGTACAATCCTCTGAGTTAAAGGAAAAGGAGACTGGAAGGTAAATGATTTGCTCAGAAGCACACAGCCTCCAGGGGGCAGAGCTGGGATTTGTCCTCAGGTACCTGCTCCTGCCCTGGTTCTTTCCCAGGCTGCTGTCCCTGCTGCTCTCTGTGGCCAGTCACCTTTCCCCTGGGCTCCTCAGTCCTCATTCAGCACTTTCCCTTACTGCTGCCTGGGCCAGAGGACTCCCTGAGCTTCCTGACCTGATGAGCAGATGCTGTGTTGCAGACTCCCTGGGTGAGAGCGTTCATTCAGTCTTGTTGGGGCTTGCTGTTCGATCATTTCCTTACAGCATGCATTTGAAGAGTCAGCACGAAACATCTCTAATGTTGGCTCTGAAGATGTTTGGCCACTTTAAAATTCAGACTCATATCCTCTGTAGCTGGCATTGCTTTCCACCCGGCATTACCCACACTGATGCATATTCCCTCTGATGCCTTCAAGAAGGCACTGTAAGAGCAGCGTGCTGCTGGTGGGCAGATGGCTGAACATGCAGAGAGGGCCTCACAGCTGCTTCTGAGACTGCCCAGTTTGGGTGATTGTGTTCCAGTTCAGAATTTACTCTGTCGTTATTAAGAAAAATCACACTTACAATTAAATACCAAAAATACCTGTGATTATTTTTCATTGAAAACTCTTCAAAAACCAGTGCCCAATTATATAGTTTGTGTCCTTGCATGCAATAGTCATTAGTGCTATTTGCCAAATATTTTTGGTTTTCCTCTGGGCACAGCCCTGTGCCCTGAAAGTCGGGTATGGCCGTGTGATTTGCTTTGGTCAATGGAACATGAATGGAACTGTCTTGTGCCTCTTCAGGGTGGAAGCTTTAAGAGCCAGTGTGTGCTGCACCACCCTTCTTCCTTCATCCTGCTTTCTGGTTGGTGTGTGAGGACTACAGAAAGCAGCACCTGCCTAGACAAGAGGCATGGGCAAGAAATGAGATGCTGTTCTGTAACCCCTCACTCACGAGTTTGTTTATTTGCATTTTTCATATTGCAGTAACTGTAGATTTATGGGAAGTTGCAAAAATACTACTGGCAGGGGGCAGTGCCCTGGACCCTTCACCCAGTTTTCCCCAATGGTTCTATCTTACATAACTATAAAATGCTACTTTAAGTCACTGAAATTTTTGGGTTACCTCATCAGTATCTATTCTATTTTGACTGATAAAGATTTTTTCTTTTTAAAAATGCACACCTTAATTGCAGGGACATGAAGCCCTTCCAAACTTGCATCACATTTTGATTGCCCCTCCCCCTTTTTATCAAATAAAATAGTTTACCCTGTATTGTAGTCACTCATGTATATTTTTATTCTCCTTCTGCCAGGTCGCAAGCTCCCTAAAGCAGCACATCTGATTTATCTTTGAATCCCTCCTACCACTGTACTGTATGTTATAGAAAGCACTTCAGCATGTTTATTAGTAAATGAATGAGTGGAGTGCCATGTAGTTGCTAGTCTCGTAGGTAGAAAGGATGGGCGATGAGCAGTTCATCTGGGGACCTAAAAGGGGCTAAATATTGTAAAGTATCTTTATTCAGCTGCTTCATTATGAAGCTATGAGATCAACCAGGGATATAGTGAAAGCCTGGGTGGCTGAATAATAAAATGTTGGGCAGAAGTGGGGCAGGCAGAGAGAAGACACTTACCGTACCATGGTAGGCATGGAATTCTGGCTTGCACCATTTACAGGCCGCCTTGCTTCCTTATTGCCTCTAGATTTAGTGCTTTAGACAATTTGTCTGTGAGTATATGTTTCTTTAGAGTCAAGGTTTTCATACTGAAATCTTCATATTTCCTCCTCCCCCACTATCAGGTTTTTGTAACCATCTACCTCTGGGCTGTGGGAGCAAAAATCACGCTGTCAGGTACAGTCAGCAGTGCACTTAACCCTGTGGCATGGCAGTGAGCAGCTGGAGAGGTATTTTATGATGAGGACTCTTCTGTACCTACATCTGTAGCAAGCCATCACCTGAGACAAAAACGGGGAGAGAACTGGACCACTGGCATCTGGTCTTAAGGCAGCTCACAGTTCCTCTACTGCTGGTATGCAAATGGATGTCCGGCAGCCTTCCCTGCAGGCCACCTAATACCCACTCATCCTCACCAATCTCTTCTTTCAAGCCTCTGGCATCTTCTCTCTGTGCTCCTATCCAGTGTCCTCCCAGTCCTCCTGAGGTGGGCTTTGTCAAACCCAGAAATGAGCACAGCACTCCAGGGAGAGTCAGACTAGTCGGAACATAATCCCTGGCTTCTGTTTAGGTATTACAGCCAGTCTCAGTCTCTCTCTCTGTCTCTCCATTCTAATGATATACTTAACCCAATACTTCAGTATTATGGAAATGATTAGATCATGGTGTAATCTTGATCATATTTGCCTAATTCTTTAGCTGTCCTTTTAGAATAAAACAAGGACAGATATTTGAAGGTCTTCAGGAAGTGATTGCAAAGATACAGAGAAAGAATGTCTGTCAGCAGAGATGATTCTGAATTATCGCTGAAGATGTGAGGTTGCATTTGCCAAGCTATATTCCAGTGTGAGATGAGCAAAAGTAAACGGGCCTCCCGAACTCATTTCCTGGGAGATAAATATGGTGTTAACTTATTTTGGTCCTACATGGCTCATTAAACATAGAAGTATCCCATTCATTTGCTTGTATGGGGGAGCTTAAATTAGATGCCACAGATGAGTAGAAACAAACAGTACATAGGCTGCATCTTCGGGGAATATGTCTTACAGAAATATTTGAAATACAAAGACTTGTCTCAAATGCAGACACATCCAGAGTGAAAGCATAGGAAAGCCTGACAACAGAAGGGTAGAGAAGAACAGTGTGCAGCTTCAGACAGGAATCTTAGGGGTCAGCTGGGTTGGCTGACCCGAGCCTTTTGTTGAAAGCAAGACAGAAACTGGTTTGAGAAGGCCAAGCTTATTATTTGTGAAGGGTATGCAATGACTGAGGATTTCTCCTGGGACAAGCCTGCCTGATTTATTTTCAGTTACAGCTGAAGAGTCCTTGGAGCCGATGTAAAGAATTATGGAGTCTATTGTTTTCTCAACAATGTTTCCATGACTAGTTGCTAGGATTGGGTGTGAGCTGCATGTGGGTTGGGGAGCGACTGGCTGGGCAAAATAAAATGGTCTTCCCGGGTTTCCATGGCGGCCAACAGGAGGGCAAGTGAGTGGGAAAACTGCAGTGAGAGCCATGCATGTGCATGTCCTCGCTGGCTGGGGACTCATTTAGTGCCCAGACCTTCTCTTGACTGCGTGCTTCTTGCCGTCCAGATACCAGCGGAATGCTTCTGTCTCAAGGAGCTCTCTCCCTGACCACCCACTCTAAATACCACGCCCACCTCCCAGCACTCCCTGTCAGTCAAGTCTGTTTTATTTGTCACACATGTCACTAGCTGATATTGTGGTTTTGCTTATTTGTTTATTGTTACTAGAATGTAATAACCATGAAATCAAGGGCCTGTCCTTTCTGGGTATCTTTAGAGCTTGGCATAGATCCTAGTACAGAGTAGGAGCTCAATAAATATTTGCTAGATGAAAAACTGTGTGCTGCTTCTGTGGGGAATCCTATATTTTAGTATTTCTGAATTTTGTATTTCTGGCTCAGAAACATGTATTGAACAAATGTGAGCCACTGTGAAGCAGGGAGATTATCCTTGTGACCTTTGTGTTCTTTGTCACTTGTTCCCGGGAGCCATTAGCTAATGCAGTCTGGAAGGAACTCAGGGGCTTCCAATGAGCTGCTCAAAACTATGAATATATGGCCACACTGGGGTTGGAAATACAGTGGTCTGAATATGGAGGTGAAACAGACACAGCTTCCGAGAATACAGGACAGTAATCACTAACAGTTATGAAGGGCTTACTGTGTGCCAACCACTTTGTAAACACTGTCATTTAATTCCCACAACTATAGAAAGAGGTAAGTCCTGTTATTATCCCCTTTTTACAGATGAAGTAGCTGAGGCACAGTTTAATTAATTTACCAAAACATCCTTAGTTTTTTAGTGGTAGAGCCAATATTAAAATGTATGTCATAAGATCATGTTTTTACAACTGAGATAATTAATTAAAAGCATTTAGTTTGTGCTCATAAATGTGTGTTCTTTCCCTCCCTCCTCTACCCCTCTCTTTGTCTCTCTCTTATTAGTTTTCTGATCTCCTGATAATGTGGTTTAATGCTTTCCATCAACTTTTCTTTTGTATCTGTCTGCTGGGAAAATATAAGATACTATGGTATGTTTAATAGTGGTGGGGAAATATAAGTATACTGTCTGTTGAACAGTGCAAAACATGTAGTGCAAACAGAAAAGCCAGGGCTAAAGAATGGAACGTATAAGCTAGGATACTAAGAATGGGTACCACAAACTGCTGGGTGCTTGATTCCACCGTGCCCACCATGAGTGGCATGTGATGAGGTCACAGACTTCTGGTCTGAAGTCAGTTGCTAAGTAACTTGAGATACTGGTTATGCCGTTAAGCCTCTACAGCATCTATTTTTTCTTCTCTAAAACTGAGGGCAAGGTGGGGCATGGAGGCAGATAGACTCTAAAATTCTTTGTAGCTCCAGCAGCACATGATGACTTTGTTCCATGGCCTTTCGTGCTTTGTGTGAGCATGCTGGCTGGATCACTGTGGCACTGGCTGGCCTTACAGCAGTGGCTTTTCTGTGGACCAGAAGGCCCAGGTGTGATGTAGCTGTGTTCTTCGCAGATCGTAGGCTGCATGGCAGGCAGTGTCCCCTCAGGCTGACAAAGCTTGGAAAAATTAGAAATTTTAACTATTTTATTATTATTTTACAGTAATTTGCTCTGAGTTAGAGTATTTTCCTGCATACACCAGGCTTTTGGCAGAAGTGCCATCTAGGAGGAAGACAATGTTTGCCTAAAATGTGTTAGAGCTGCCAGGTGGGGCCATAGATTTAGTAGTCCAGAGGATAAGTTCAGCCCAGAGGAATGTCAGCTAACATTCTCAACAGGAGATGAGAGAGCTATTTTCCCCTTGGGGGACATTTGGCATCTTTGACATGACCTGGGGATGCTATTGCTGCTAGTGTGTAGAGGCCAGAGATATTTCAAAATATTTGGTAATGCACAGAAAAGCCTTCCACAACAAAAAATTATCTGGCCCAAAATGTCAGTAGTGCCAGGATTAAGGAACCCTAAACCAAAGTGGGGAACAGACAAAGAATCATATCTAAAAAAATCCAAGATCAGAGATCAGGAACCAGGCAAAGCAAACTGAACAGCAGCACTGCAGGAACCCCGCAGTAGGCGGTTTGGGCCACTGAGTTTCAAGAACCCAGCTAAGGATTAGGATTTAGGGTGGACATCTGGAATTAGGTACAGGCCACCAGCCCCATGAAACTTCTAATGTACCATCTGATTGCTGAAACTGGAACTTAAAAAATTTTTTTAAGGAGCTTCTGATGCTACTTGCTTGCTTGGGGTCAAGTCTGGCCTCAAGAAATAGGCAACTTTTAGCATCTGATCCTTACTCCAGCTATTAGAGATCGGCATGGCCAATATTATTATTATTGTTTCCATTTTACTGCCTGGCTCTCTGAGACTGGGAGGGGTTAAGTGACTGTTATATATTACATGGTAAGTGAGTGACAGAGTCTTCAGACTCCAAGTGTTGCCCTTGTTTGACCGAGGAGGGTAGGGGTCAAAGTTAGATCATGTGGGCAGAGCAGGAGAGGCAGAGTTAGGATGTAGCCCATTCTCCAGAGCCCTTCCCCATGAAAGCTGAAAGACAGGAACTAGTTACAGAAGGAGTGTGCAGTTTTTGCTCAGATTTTAGCATATAAGAACTTGGAGAATTTTGTCAACTTTTATTGAACAAGTCTCATTCATAAAATTGGGAATTCCACACATTATGACATCATTTTCTAATGACCCCTTGACATTGGGGATCTGGACTTCTCTGTTGATGAATAAAGTATTAAAAAGTAAAATGCTGTACATTACCTTTTTCAGCCAGTTGTTTGCCAAGACTTGATGCTGCAGTTCCTAAATTTGTCCATTTTGAACAAATGAATTACCTTCCAGATTAAAGGGAAGGAGTCCAGCATTGAGCCACCACCATATCTTCTTTCAGGCATTGACTGATGAAGTGGAAGCAAGGGGATATTTCCTGAACAACAGGTTTAAAGAGTCACCACAGACAACACAGTCAATTGCATGGTAAATACTACACATCTTACTTTCCCAAAGATCACATTTTAGGCAATTTTAGGAAATAAGTGTGAACCAAAGAGTGAACACTCCCATCCCCTCCCATAGATTTAAACCATCAAAATAGGTGTCACAGGATCCAGAAAATAAAGGTGAAATATTAGTAGAAGTCCATGGCCCTCCTTCAAAGTGTATTTAATTATACAAAGGCTTCTATATAAGAATAAGAAACATTAAAATAATAAAGACAATGGTAGACTGAGAGAAAGTATTTTCAATCATTTTGCCATGTTAATCTTTAGTGTAAACAGCATAAAAAGAGTGCTGACTAAAAGATAACTAAATCTAAAAGAACTAAATTGATAACAGATAGACACAGTAGTTCTCTACTGAATGTTTGCTACATCCCAGATATTGGATTGGGCATTTTAAGAACATTATTTCATTTGATTCTTAACAACACCATAGGTATTGGTTCTGTTGTATTTGCTTTTTGATGTATGAGGAATATTAAGCTTAGAGAAGGTAAATAAATTGTTCAAAGTGACAGAAAAGAAAAAAACTCAGTACATCAGTTTTTGAAAACTGCTTAACCTCCCAGTAAAGAAACAAGAATTAGGCATTGGCTTGTAGCTATTAAACTAGCAAAAATAGAGAAGACATTGAAATGTGCTACTGATGAAGCTGTGGGCAATTAGGTCCACTCTGTCCTCATGTATCGCAGGGCCCTCAGCTGGCGGCATTTTCCAGGAGGCATGGAAATGCTTATATTGTTCAACCAGCACTCCCACTCTTCTAAATTTTTCTTAAAGAAAAAAAAAAACAAGCAAACAAAGGAAGAATGAATGTGTAGATAGATGTTTTAGTATAGTAGGAATTGCTCATTCATAGGGGAAGTGATTATGCAGGCACTGTAGCCTGGTTATTGTGAGGGCCACGTGACAGTCTTTACACATAAGAAACATGAAGATTACCTCTCAGGACATCCCCTTGTCAGGATTGTGGAATGTGGTGTTATTTTGACAGTTGGAGGAGACTATAGGGCAATTTGTTGGCTATTTAAGAAACGGATTCTGATAAGTCTTTTTCCCACCTTTAAAAAAAATGCAGTCCCCCCTCTATAGCCTCATCTTAGTCAAGCCATTCTGTAAATAGGCTCATGGCTTCCTTTATTTTTTCTTCATAGCACTTACCATCATTTGTAATTACATTTTATTTTCCTTACTACTAGTTCATTCATGTCTCCTTCCTCCACTAGACTATAAGAGGTCCTGTGAGGGCTGGGACCATCACTCTTGTAACCCCAGTGCTTGGTTCGATGCTGTCACTTGTAGGCACTTCATAACAACTTCCTGAATAAGACGGTGCTTATATATTAGAACATGAGCTCTGTGTTTCACTGTTCCTCCAAAACAGAAATATTTCATAAGATGCCCTCTCCTGTTCTCTTCTAAGTTCACTGTATACTGTTGATCATACTGATATTCGCCTTTAAAACATACATAAAACAGTCCATATTTGTGCTGGCTATTTCATAATTTGAGCCTTCACAATATTTTTATTTCACAACTTCCCTTTCCCCTCCACCAGATTGTAGTTTTATTCTGGATGTTGGTCACAACCAGGTTTGAATCCTCCCATCTCAAAACTCATGTTTATGGGCAACAAATATTTGTTGAGCTCCTACTCTGTCTCAGGCACTGTGTGAGGGGCTGGAGGTACAGAACTCAATCTGATTTCATTCTGGTTTCCTAATAACTCTTTGGGAATCAGAGAAGGTAGACAGAATGCCATGTTACCACATGTTTAGGTCTGTGGCAGTAAAGAAATGGACAAGGTGCTGGAGTAGATGGGTGAGGCGGTATAGCAGCCTTCCAGCAATGGCTATTTGTTCTTTACAGAAGATCTGAACCAGTATTAATTAATCACCTGGTGTATTTGCATGTATTTTTATGTGTGTGTATATGTGTGTATATTTGCATACTGTAGTTTTTAAAATTATGCATGTAGCATTAAAGATAATCATATAAGAAATAGGCGGCAAGGAACCTATATACTCTATCTTCAGGGAGAAGCTGTGCTTTTGTGTATTCAGGGACACTGAGTAAATTAAGTGGTGTGAAGATTAATCAGGGAAGGCCCCATGGAGGTACTTCACATCTTGTCTAAGAACAGGTGGTACAAAAGACCACATAGTGGCTGGGCCAGGAGGCACTGCTAGCAGAAATAGCATCCTGAGCAAAGGCATGAAGGCTGGAGTTGGTAAACAACATGGGAAAGAGACAGCAGATTAACTAGGCAACTGGAGAAGAATGAGGATATGCAAAAGGGCCCTTTGAAATCAGAATTATGGATGTGAGGAAGAAAGGAGGCCTCTAAGGCACTGAAAAGGCTGACTGTAGGATTGGGGCTGGGAAGGGAGGAGTGTGAAATTGGTATGGGGGGAAAAGGCTGAAGGATGAAGAGCTGGCTGAGGAAGGCAGGCCCGCCATGGAGCACCTTTGCGTTCCCACGAGGGCTCGGAGAAGTTAGGTGTCCATGTTTGCAGAAGTGCTTGGCTCCATAGGCCTTGGCTGATGGATCAGGAACTCCTGGTGCATTGAGAGAGGGAGAGTTGAAAGGTGAAGACAGTACAGATTCTCTGCCATCTAAGACTCCTGGTGGGAAGAGAATTAGATAGAGAGCCCATGGCAGCTGCAGGAGTGTGTAGGATTCAGGAGGGGATTTTTAAAGTCAGGAGAGAGATTCAAGCATGAGAGGGAGAGGGGATAAGTGATGGAGTTCCTTCTCCAAGGAAGGCACAGGGAGTGCTCTGTGGGCCGAAGGGAGACTTGCACTCTGTACTGAGGGCCTCCAAATACTGTGGTTCTTGCAGAGCTGTCCCCCTCAGCGTGTAATATCCAAGAGGAAAAATTCTATTCATGTTTCAAGTTATTCAACAGAGCTTTACACAGCACAGTGTGCAGGAGGGTGAAGAACAAACATGATCAGGAGGGTCGTTACTGCCCATGACAGTGACCTTAAAGACAAAGCTCTCCGGGAAGAAATCATTTTTAAGAGTGAATATGAGCTATCTTGCTCTAAGTGGTTCCATCTCAGCAGTAATATATTATAAACCCTGTTTGAAGTGAATGAATAATGCACAAGACTTTTGAGTCTTACATACAAAATAGCCTGGACACACTGTTGCAAGAGATGTATAATCTTGGTCTTAAATGTTACTGTTTCTACTGTTTTAACAATGTAGCTGATTCTATTACAGAACAAAAATCTCAAAAATACTATATGTGAAAAAGGTAGAACACAAATCAGGATAACTTTTCCATATCAGGATAAAATTATCCCAGAAAGAACTTGGCTGACATATGAAACTGTGGACATTCCATATTTATTTCTTTGGGTTGCCTGTCATAGCCTAAACTCATTAAGGTTGCTTTACACTGCTGCTGAATGAGCCCATTCAGAGATTAATTTTCAGCATTTCCAAACAAGGTTTCCCCAAAGAATATTTTCAAGTAGACACCAATCTGGCTAGTTAAAGCCATAGATGCTCCAAGGTACGATTGTTTACAAAAATGAGCTAATGGATTAAAAAATGTGAGAGAGTACCACTTGTGAGAAATTCACTTAGCTTTTCCTGTCCATAATCCTCTTCTACACTGAGCAGATGATTCTTTCTAGAGAAGTCCTCACTCTGTGTCTTCAGAGCCTGTGCTTTCAGATGTAGAGCAGGTCCAGGGAGATGTGTGATGAGGACCCCGTTGCACACCTGCCTGGCCCCACTCTAGGGCAAGGCTGGCCGCGGCCCCTCACTGCCAGTATGCTGCCAGCTGGCAATCAGGCTTTCTGCTTGTGTCTCTACAGCAACTCTTGTTGATGCCCAACTTGGCTCTATTATCTGCCTTGATATATATATATATATATATATATACATACTATGTATATCTGTATATATATATCTATCTACACACACACACACACACACACACACACACACAATACAATAAGAGCCATAGTTGATCTCCCAGGATTATTTCCCCTGGGTGCTCAGTCCTGTGAAAGCTTTCAACTAATGTTTGTGTTCTGTCTTCCTTTCTTTCACCTTTCTGTCCTCTTCCTGCCTGGAATGTGGACATGATGTCCGAGAGTGTAGCAGCCATCTTTGTGCATGAGGGCAAATCCATATGTTAAATAAGGATTTTTGGAAAGATAGAAGAAGTTTGGGTCTTTCATGAGTCCTAGCCTGGGACTAGGCTTCTTTTATATGAGAAAATTAAACTCTTTAAAGTGGGATTTCTGGTAACATGTTGTTAAATGCAGTCTTAACTGCTTCATCTTCCCTTGTCTCTTGCTGAAACATTTTTGGTCATGATGTCTATTGGTAAAAGATTTTGAAAATGTATTCATTTGTATATTTATTTATAAACTACCTGTGTGTCCTATTATATTAGACAGAGAAAAAGGGAGGTTAAAGTAAAAAAAGAATTTAAAAATAATTTTATATTCTATTCTTTTTTATTAATGATATGAAATATTCTTTTACTGTCAATAACAAAATCAAGAGCAATGTGATTGTGCTTCAAAATGCTTTCAATTTTTTTCAAAGTTTTTTGAAAATCTTAACCTAACATTTTTTGATGGAATTGTCTTCAATGTTAATTTAGCTCTGTGCTTGGCTTTATTAGCTCTCAAGTCTGAAAAAGATATCTTACAAAGATACATATTTTCTGAAGAAATAAGATCATTGGTTGAATTTATTAAATCTAGATACTCATTTTTCAATCCCGTCCATCAATAAGCAAGGTTATTGTTTGTTTAATTTGGCCACTAAACTTTGCTCTTCCCTGATGACTTTCCATGCAAACTAATTGGGAATGATGCTTTTAAACTTTTAAACAATTAATTGGTTTCAAAACTCACAGACAGAAATTCCTCATGTGGAAGAAATTTAGATGGATTGGAAAATTCAGTTTCCAATTTGATGTCTGCAGATGTAACGAGTTTTTATATATGAAAAACATCATTTTCAGCAAAAAAAAAAAAGAAGCCTAATAATGGAATCATTTCCAGTTATTCATCTTCAAAATGCTCTCTCCATGTTTTTTTTTTGAAAAGCCTTTTCTTTCTCCTCATGGTTCAAATGCCACTTTTACAATGAAGAGAACACTTGGTATGTGTATTTTATTGTAATCATCTTCGTACCATGGATGACTTATTTTTGTAAAATGAATAACTCAACTTAAAATTCAACAATTCTTTTATTTTCTTTACAATGAGATAACCAATAAGCCTTGAAACTATGTGAAAGATTTTCCTCATCACTCCCCATCTCACTGCAAATTATTGAAAAATTATACTGTATTTCAGTGGGTCATTTTTGTAATTTTAAATACTGTCAGTTCTGCTATAAAGCTTATTTGAAAGCATGAGTTCATTCTAATGCAGTTGGTATATTAGGGAATACTTTGAGCATAACAAATTTTGTGTTTGTTTATGTACAACTTTATCCATGAGAAACACTATGTGAACCTAGGTGGACACAGAAAACAGCAGAATTGAGACACACACACACCCCTCCAACATCGACCAGCTGCTTCAGTTCACCATGTTTTATACATGTTATGTGTGTGATAATGGGCCATACTTGTTCACATCTGGTGTTGTAACTTTCCATCCAATTTCAGATAACCCTCCTTTACCACTTCATAGTAACCCACAAGCTGCCACTCTTCCAACACCTATTTCTACAAACCTTCAGGCCTTTTTCAAGGTATAGTGGCAAATTTATTATGTATTTGTGTATTTCTTAGCCATTTAACACATGAAAAACTGTGCTTCTGTTTTTATTACATTTCTATCTTTATGAAACAAAAAATTGTCACTGATGGGGTTTTGAGTGTTATGCTCTGACCTCATTTGCTGTTTTTTATTGCAGTTTTGCACAGTGTGGGGCCCTAATTTTGAGGAATGCACGTGTCCTGTTTTAGTAGAACTGACTATACATTGATGACCTCCAGTAGCAGTTTGCAATCCTGGCTTTAACTTCGTTGTAGAAATGGCCCGCTTGTGAATGATTCAGGAAGGCTTTCACTATGAGAAGCTATCGCTGCAACCTTCCTTCTTTTTCTTCTTGCTAATGTATGAAGTATTTGAAACGATTGTTATTTAATTGGTGTGGGAAGGGACCTGACCATGGGCATTTAAAAAATGTACCCAGTTAATCTAATGTGCAGTTAGGGTTGAGAAACACTGCTTCAGTAGTTCACCAGAAGTAACTCTGTGTGTTTTATTATAGAAACATACTAGCAGGTACCATAGCTGAGACATGTTATGATATGTCAAGTTCATGCCTGATGCTGCCCACATCTTTACCTCATCACATCAGAAAGACTGAAACCCCAGTACTTTCATCCAGTTGTATAGAAAACCTCACACTTTGTATAATTTTACTAATATAAGTCTCTTCAAGTATGTAGCAATATTTTTTTTGGTATAATTAATCTACAATTACATGAGGAACATTATATGTACTAGACTCCCCCCCCATCACTAAGTCCCCCCCACAAACCCCATTACAGTCACTGTCCATCAGTGTAGTAAGATGCTGTAGAATCACTACTTGTCTTCTCTGTGTTGCACAGCCCTCCCTGTGCTCCCCCCCACTATACATGCTAATCGTAATGCCCCCTTTCTTTTCCTCCCTGCTTGTCCCTCCCTTCCCACCCATCCTCCCTGGTCCCTTTCCCTTTCGTAACTGTTAGTCCATTCTTGGGTTCTGTGTTTCTGCTGTTGTTTTGTTCCTTCAGTTTTTTTCTTTGTTCTTATACTCCACATATGATGCAGCAATATTTTAAATGCATCTTCCAATAATGTTTTCTGGGTTGAGGCACATATAACATTAAGCAGCACTGAAAACTGTAATGTCAATGATAATGTTTGATTCCATGTTTAGGATGCTGTGTGTTGAAATTTGCCAATTGTGATGACTTGATGCCATGGCATTGGCTAATATCTCAAGGATCCATGGACACTTGTTCTGTTGTTCATCTTTGTCAATAGCGGATATAGACCCATATTTTAATTAACAAGAAAATGAATTCCTGTGGTCAGATCTGACTAAGTTCTCATTGATTTTAGTTTGTAATATGGCTGATGAAGAAATCAGACTAGAAGTGACAGCCCATTTTGGGGTCTTCTGTGTTTGCACCACTACTGCTATCATCAGTCCATGGTTTCTTTACTGGAATCTTTTTAAGCCACTGTCCATGTAGTGGGGTTAGCTTAACAGAACAAGGTAGTATAATTTGCACGTATTCTCCACTCAGTACTCATAGACTGCAATGTCACAATGTGCTACACCCGCGCCAGGGATTAAGGAGATTCTGCTTTTCCCTTGGAAATCCCCCATACACTGTGTGATACTTGAGCATCAAAAAATACAGATTAAGTGAGGGAATCAATATCAATCCATATATTAGCTATTAAGAAAGTTAAATTATTTTAAAACATATATACATGTATTCCAGTCTATTTCTTCCAGTATCACAATGGATTTCCTTGTGTGCCTCTCTCATCAGACACCACGAGGCTCCTGTAGAAGAGATCTAGATAAATATAGATAAAATCTAGGCTTCTGTAGAAGAGATATGAGAGTATGATCTGGCCTTTATGATTAAGAGATATGAGATACGAGCGTATGATCTGGACTGCTCTACGTAGCAGTCCAGCTATAGTCTGGGTCAAGTTCATGCCTGATGCTCCAACGTCAGCAAATGGTTCATTCTCTGCACACACCACAGGCTGTTGCTGTCATGTTTCTGCATATGCTTGCCCTCATCTTTAACTGGCTTACTGCTGGATTCTTGAGGATTCTGTTCTACAAACCCTTCTGACTGTCCCTCCTTCCTGATTTTGCAGTGTATGCATAGCATCTGAAGCATATTTCTATTACTCCATGCACACATTATTTTAGATTTTTTTGTTTTTTATTTTACTTCCCCAAGAGCCCACCAGCTCCTTAATATGAAGAACTGAATGTGAGGATCTATGAATCATGGATTTTATCCTGCTTACAAGCTAGCAAATGAGCGTGCCAGTTTCATGGATGCTGACAGAGTGCTGGAGATTCCTGGGTCAGAGACAAAAATCACAAGTCAACTAGGACTTGATTGCTTTCAGCCTGGCAGGCATGAAGCATGAGCTTCATGTTTACAGCAGTTCCTTCTGTCCCCAGATCCTGTGGGGGCAATGCAGGGCCGCCAGCTGGGTGTTGCACACATGGTGGGCTTGTGCACAGCCAAGGAACTCTGAGCTTAGGAAAACTTCCAGTCTTTTAAGGAGCAGCTAGCAAACCTGTCCCATCTTTGCCCCTGAGGGAGACATCACATCCTGGTTAGGAAATAAACCTTCCCTGTGCCTGGGAGAGAGACGCTCTCCTGCCTTCCAAGACTGCTATACAGACATTCTTGACAGGATAGTCAACAAAACTGTCAAGCCTCATCGTAAGACACACAGAAATGCAAGAGACCCATGGGAAATTATCTTCCAACATTAATCTTACTCATTTCTGGCAGCCAGCACAGGGTTGGTAACTTACTAGCCCTCAGTAACTATTTTTTGAAGAGTGATTGAAAGCAGCTAAAAGTGTTAACAAAAAATCTTTGAAAAGAAACTACAGTGCCTGTTCAGAAGGTTTCCTTTCAAAATCTTTGAACAGAGACCAGTTTCTTTTAATGTAAAAGAAATACATGAACATCAGCCTGGAATACTATTTCTACCTTGTTAGGCACATCTAGGGACTCTGTTGTGCCTTCTGCACTTAGTAAGTCTTCAGCCTTTGTTCAGCTGCTGTTTGGGAATGGGCCTAAAATGGGAGACCTTCATATGGAAAAACCTCTGACCGATCTTCTAGAAAGCCTGTCAAACTCTGTTATTTCCTGTCCAATGGATATATTAAAGCTAAATACTGAGTGCTGATGATTTCAACAAGGAACGACAATGAACAGATTTATTAATTAGGCTTCTGTTTACCCTTATATCCCACTAAGTCATTAAGTTGTCTAATTATGGCCTTTTGCTTTGGCTCAATGATATTAGCATAAGAAAGTGTTTGCTGACTCTGACTCTCTGGTGTAAAATGTTGGGAATTCCAACATACTCATAGAGATGAAAAAATACTTTTATTTATTACAAGTGAGAACCAATTAATAATGTACTTTAGGGTGTTTTGACGTAGCAAGGCTCATAGGGTTCAAAATAAAAACAGCTTTATCTACCCCCCTGAGCTCTGTGGGGCTGATTCTTCCCAGATGGATGAATGCTAGAGTTCTCTAACTTTGGTCACTTTTGGAAAACAAAACATCCTCAGCTACCTTGAGTAGCAAAAAAACATAGTCACATTTTGCAATTAAAATGCCATGTTCTTGTAAATTTCATCCCAGTTTCATCGAAAGTTTAAGCTTTCTGTTGCCACAACCCAGGGCCATTCCATGTGGGGGCTGCAGGGGAAAAGAGGGGGCCAGTCAGCTTTTCTTTTCTCTCTGCCATGTCCCAGTGCAGCTCCTGACCTTCCAGGGTTAAGGTGGGAATAGGGAGAGGAAGTATCAGGAAAGATTTTGCTTGAAAGGCATCCATGCAAAGGACTGTTGACTTCCTCTGAGTGTAGCAGGTGTTCAAAGCTTGCATGGGGTGTTAATGGATTCTTTGTAGATCAACCCCATCCCTAAAGATCTCTCATCTACAGTTCCTTTGTATCTCTAGTGGACTTCAAATCTTGTGAACCAGCTCTGGCCTCATTTTGCGGGAGTCTGCTCACAGTTCTAGGCTGACCTCTGGGGCTGGATCTGAGATGACTCCTGGTCAGCTCTCCTCTAGCTGTCATAGGTGGAATGCATTTACTTCCCAGACTCAGCTCTCTACTGTGTAGCTGCATACCCCCTCACTGGTCACTAGCCCAGTGCTTCCTGCCATTAGAATATATACCAAGCTTGAGTGGGTTCTCCTGGAAGCTGCTCTCATTTAACTTGAGGTCACACTGACAACTTCTTTCATTGAAATATAACTTTCAGTTCCTAACTCTTTCAGCCTCTCAACTTTAATACGTTTATCACTTGAACAAGTTAGGAGCAGAGACTTGATTGATTTTCCATTTCCTTTGGAATATGGGAGTCCTAGCCACCTATTCTTTTGTTCTCAGACTTCCAGGGCCTCAGCCAAATCTGAGATAAAGGATGCCATTTAAAAAATTTAGCTTTGAAAGGAATAATATAAAAATAGACTGCAATTTGATTGTAAATTCAGTTTTTTTCTGCTGTATTATGATCAGACTTTAAAAAAAATTGTATCTCCACAGATCAACATTGAGCAGAAAGGTGTCTGATGAGAAGAGAAAGGAATATAATCTTATGGGTTGTGATTCATAATTTTATTAAATCAAACTCATATAGTTATTTGTTTGTTATTCATATCATCCATAGCAGACATCCTCAGGTCCCAATTTTATGAAAACCTTTCAAATGTGATTGAATTCACTGAACAAAATGAAAGCCATTATGCCTTCTTTATCTTTGTGATCTTTCTTTTCTGGGTCTTCTTTGATGTTATTTGAGAAAGTACTAAATAATGTAGAATGCATAATATCTTCTTTAATTATAAAAATCAGTAGATATCATTTAGGAAACCTAACCAATGAATCAGAATAAAGGTTTTTATGGGAGAAACTTTTTTTTTTTCATTGAGGTATTGACATATAGCATTATATCAGTTTCAGTTGTATAGCATAATGATTTGATATTTGTATATATTGCTAAAGGATCATCACAGTAAGTCTAGTTAATATCCATCAACATACATAGTTACAGAATTTTTTTCCTTGTGATGAGAACTTTTAAGACCTATCCTTAGAACAGCTTTCAAATATGCATTACAGTACTATTAAGTATAGTCACCATGCTGTTCATTACCTCCCCAGGACTTATTATTTTATAACTGTAAGGTTCTACCTTTTGACTCTCTTCCCCCATTTGACTCAGCCTCCAACCCCTATCCCCATCCCTGGCAAACACCAATCTGTTTTTCTGTATCTATGAGCTTGTTTTTTCTTTAAATTTCAAATATAAGTGAGATCATATGGTATTTGCCTCTCTCTGTCTGACTTATTTCACTTAGCATAATGTGCTCCAAGTCCTTCCCTGTTGAAGCAAATGGGAAGATCACATTCTTTGTTGTAGCTGAATACAATTCCATTGTAAATATGTACCACATCTTTGTCCATTTATCCAACGATGGACACTAAAATTGTTTCCATATCTTGGTTATTATAAATAATGGTGCAAAAAACATAGGGGTGCAGATACCTTTTTGAGTTAGTTTTCTTTGGATAAATACCTGGAAGTACAGTTGATGTATCATATGGTAGTTCTATTTTTAATTTTTAGAAGTATTTCCATAGTGTCTGAACCAGGTTATATTCCCACCAACAGAGTACAAGGGTTCTCTTTTTTTCCCCACATCTTTGCCAACACTTGTTATTTCTTGCATTTTTGATAACCAAACACAAATAGGCATGAGGTGATAGCTCACTGTGGTTTTGATTTGCATTTCTCTGATGATTAGTGATAGAAGAAGCTTTTTTATTTTTTTACTATTTTTAGGTCAAACTTCTGTTTGTTCTTTGTCATAATCAAGGTTTGTGACACTGTGTAGGCCTTCCAGGAAAAGATTCATTTACGGGCATAAATTATTTGAGCCTCAGTGGTTTTAGTTCTAAGCTGTTATATCATCCTAAGATTTCATCCTTTGATAATAATCAGGCCTTGGATGGAGGCAGGTGTGTAGACGTATCAGACGTTCATTCCTAGTCAGGATGTTCAGAGGCCAGGTACAGTTCTCAGGTGCTCCAGGGTGGTGACCTCTCTCTCTTCCGACCTTGCTTAGGCCTGTGAGCCTATATGCCAGAAATGAATGTGAGGGTAGAACAGTGCAGAAAGAAAAGTCCTTGCTATTGTGGAATTCACATTCTAGCCGGGGTGGGGGAGTACAATGAACCGACAAAGTCAGTGTTGTAAATATGAAAAAGAAGAACGACCAGAGTAAGTAGATGGTGAAGAAGGTTCGGGAGAGCTGTTTGAGACAGGGTGGTCACCAAAGACCTCCCTGTGGAAGGAACTTTGAAGACATGACACTATACATAGAGACAGATGTTATTTGAAGATAGATTGTGATAAGTTAAAGTCCTGGACATTTGGATATTAGAGAAAAATTCTACAATTTTCAGTTTTTCCCATAGTATTCCATGGAACATCTCAGTAATTCATGGATAGCAAAAAGTATCCCATAATCACGGAGGTTTGTAATCAGACAATGTTTAGCAAACTTCTGAGACCTGTTAACATGCTATGTTGTGTTATGCAGCATTTCCCAAGTGTATCTAAGTAGAACACATCTGACAACTCACTTGAGTTCTGAGGAGTGCAGTTTGGGAAGCGGTGCCTGGATATAGCATATGATGGACAACTGAAGTTTTTGAACCGACTGGTAAAGTTAACTAATACTGAATAAAATCTTTGAAAAATGGGCTAGATTTTTTTCATTGATTCCATCTTCTTACTAGTGAAAGTAAAATCATGAAAAAATTGAGGATCAACTAATTGAAACCTAGAAAAATAGAACTGTGACCTTTTCAGAGGAAGCGGTTAGAACCCTGCCAAAGTGTGGTCCACGGTCTAGCAGTGTCTGCATCACCTGGGAGCTTATTTGAAATACAGAATTTCAGGCTAAGCTAAAGACTTGAATCCCAATCTCTACTCAGAAAATACATGTCAGTGGGCTATAGTAGAGTGGAATATGACTTTCTGTATGTTGTTTTACGTTCGGGGTTGTGTTTTAAATTTACCTGAATCTGACTTGTAAACAGCATCTGAGTTTGCATTTGCTTCAAAGATTTTTAGAAAACAACCATTAGTCCAAATTCTGGTTGTTAATACACATTCTTTACACTTAATGTTTATTTGTAATTTCAGTTTATAATTATTGGAATTCAGTAATGCATTTATCCTTTATAAAAGATCACTTTTACAAATAGGAGAAATGGAGTTGGGAATTTACAGGGTACATATAATTCTTTCAGCATATTCACTGCTGAAAAAGAGAACCTACACAACAATCCACCATGCCCTTGGTGAAACTGATAAAGATAACACATCATTTGCTCTGGGATAAATACACAGGCCAGGTGGAAAATAGTTGTCTCGCTAAATGAAATCACAAGGACAGGATGCCTCCTGCTCTCATTTGACTAAAAACAGCTGGAGAGAGGACACCTGTAATCAAAGTCCACTGGAGCTGTGACTCTGGCTGGCTCACTTGATCGGCTGATGAAGGGAGAGCGAATCATTTCTGTACAAGGCCCTGAGCTGTGTAGGACTTGCCTCTACTCACAGGGAGTTTACATCAACGTAAATCCCTTTACACGCCATTAATGCAATCCAGACTGGAAATGTTTCTGGACCTTTGAGGAAGTTTTCAACCTCCAGGAAGTGAATGTGTATCTCAGGGAATGAATGTCCTATTTCCCTCAAAGGCCAGGTCTCCACAGTCAAAGCACAGAATTAGGGCAACTATCCAGATAATTCAGGCCACCCAAATCTACTCTGGCCTGAATTATTCAAGTGAAAATGCAGCCTTCTTTGCACGATCTGGTCCCCAAAATATTTCAAGGGGGTCAAGATCCTCCAGCATTTTCTTACTTGAGAAGCTGGCATAATTTACTGACAAGCGGCAGGTGAGAATATGAATGCGACCGGCTAATAATATCTGTCATCCAGTTCTTTCTGCCTGGTTACATTATACTTTGCTTTCTATTCTAAACAGCACGTTCCTCTCCTGAGCTGTACTCCCTGCGACCTGAGGGAGAAGCAGTAGTAAATAGCAAATGAGGTAGTAAGCAGGTGGTGGGTTAGGCCTCTTGACTTGGTGATTCAGCAACCTGAGTCCCCAGTATTCTATGCTTGAGGGTCTGTATGTGATGGAGATTCTTATTTGCCTGCAGGATTTTAAAATTTTATTTATTTTTAATAATTATTTAAACATTATTTTGAAATAGTTTTGGGTCTACAGAAAAGTTAAGGCAGCACAGAGTTCCCATGTGCCCCACATCCAGTTTCCTCTATTGTTAACATCTTGCAATAAGTACAGTACAGTTGTTATTTACAATTAATGAATCAATACTGATACACTGTTATTATCTAAAGTCCGTACTTTATTCATATTTCCTTAGTTTCCCCCTACTGTTGTTTTCGGTTGCCCATCCTACCTGGGACACTACCTTACATTTACTGGGCATGTCTCCTTAGGCTGCTCTTGGCTGTGATGGCTTCACAGACCCTCCTTGTTTTTGATGGTCTTGAGAGCTTTGAGGAGTACTGGTCAGGTGTTTTGTTGAATGCCCCTCAGTTGGAGTTTCTCTGGTATTTTTCTCATGCTCACACTGGGGTTATGGATTTTAGGGATGAATGCCACTCTGAGCGTATTAATCAGGGGTACAAGATATTGACAAGATTTATCATTGGTGGTGTTAACCTTGATCACCTGAGGTTTTTTTGCTAGGTTTCTCTACTATAAAGGTGCTGATATAAACTCTTAATGCCACACTTATTGTAAATATATATTCATATTTATATCTATTGACCTATATAAAATATATATTTATAAAGTATAGGCCTTTAAAATAAATCTATTTTAACAAAATTATTGAATGCCCACCTAGCTAATGCATCCTACAGTCTGAAGAATTCACTGAGGTCATGCAGAGTGTTCACATGCCAGGTTCACAATGGTTTGATATATGTTTAGTATGAGTGGTAGACATCAGAATTATTATGAAAAAGCAAGTAAGAACTAGAAAACCAGCTCCTGGCAAAACTGGGTGGGAGGTGAATTTCCTCCCAGAAATTCAGCAGCTTTTCAGATGCAGCACAAAATGTTTTAGTGGCTCTGATGAAGAGGAAAGGTGAATTTAACAGGTGACTAGTAATTTGGCTAACTTATTTAGTTTGGTGCTTAATGTTGAAATTAAAGACATTACACATTTAGGTGAAAGTGCGAATTTTGTAGACAATGACTTTCTCAGTGACTCCCCCTCCACACCTGCCGCCTGCTGCAGGCAGGCCGCAAATCTGAAGTGATGCCTTCAAAAAGAGAGGCCAAAGGAATTATTTGCCTGGAGTCATCTTCAGACACACCAAGCGCATTCCTGTCTTGAGAACTGTGCACCTCGTCCTGCTACCTGGGGTGTTCTTTGCCAGGATATTGCTGCAGCTTGATCCCTTCCTTTATCACAGTCTATTTTAAATCATATTATATTTCTTCATGTATGGCGCCATAACCTTATAAGAATGTACTTCCATTCCTCCCTCACATTTTTTGTTTTTAATGAGTAAGAATACCATTTTGCTATTTTTGCTTTAATTATCTTTTAAAATTACTTTATATGTCTCTTATATTTAGCCTTGTTTTACCATTTTCCGTGCTCTCTACTGTGTATATCTGAATTTGTAAGTGTCTGAGTTTTCATTATTTATCTTCTTCCTGGGAAGCTTCCTATAACTTTTTTTTCGATGCTTGTTTGCTGGTAATGAATTCTCCAAGTTAGAGTTTGTCTGAAAGAGCCTTTATTTTTGAAAGATTTTTTGGGGGGAAATATAGAATTTTGGATTGACAGGGTTTTTTTTTCTTTCAGTATTTAGAAGTTATTGCTCCATTGTCTTCTGGTTTGCATAGCTTGTGACAAGACTGCTACCATTCTTTACTTTGCTTCTCTGTAAGGATTCTTTTCTCTCCATTTTCAAGATTTTCTCTTATCTTTAGTTCATAGCCATTTGACTATGGTGTATCTAGGTTTATTTATTTAATTAGTTATTTTACCTACTTGGAGTTTCCTGGGATTCTAAAATCTGTGATTTGTTGTCTTTATTAATTTTGGAAAATTCCCAGCCATTATCTTTTCAAACATTTTTTTGCCTACCTATTCTCTCTCTCTCTCTCTCTCTCTCTCTCTCTCTCTCTCTCTCTCTCCCTCCTGAGATCCTAATTACACATATATTAACTAGTTGATGTTGTCCCACAGATCTTGGATGCTCTGTTCTTTTTTTTCCCCACATTTTTTCTTTGTGTGTTTCAGGTTTGATAACTTCTATTCCTTGACTTATGGTTTGCTGATTCTTTCGTCAGTTGTGCCTAATTACCTGATAAGTTTGTTGAAGGAATTTTTTGCATCTTTTAGTTCTATCATTTACATTAGACCCTTTTTATTTTTTCTCTCTAATTTTTTTCTGTCTCTCTGTTTATTAATTACTTTATCATTTCTGTTGGGTCTTTTATCATGTTAATCAATTATTTTAAAGTTCCTATGTGATATTTCTGACATCTGACATCTGAGCCTGTTGATTCCTTTATTGTGACAATTAAAACAATTATTTTTAAATGTGTTCTTGTGTTTCCTACACATTTTGATTCCTTTATTGTGACAATTAAAATAGTTATTTTAAATTGTGTTCTTGTGTTTCCTACACATTTTGGATAAACGCTAAATATCCTATATAGGAGAACAATAGCGAATGAGGTAAATAATGTTTACATCGGAAAGTGGGCATGCCCCTTCTTCTGTAAGGCTCTTAGCATCAGGGGTGGAGGCAATCTATTTAGTGGCTAAGCTAGGCTTGCATTTTATCATTTCTATGGGTACTTTCCTTGTGTCACAAAGTCCTTCAAATTCCTCTCATAGTGCATTACTGTCAGCTCCCACTTATGTGGTCATAGAGTGCCATGTCAGTTCTCCGGCCTCACTCACCCCTTGCAGCAGGCCCTGCATATCTACGCCACACAAGGAGTCTCTTTGCTTTTGCTTCTCCCCCGCTAGTACACTAGTTTTGCTGATTACTTGGTGCAAGGCTGTGGTGAAGGTCAGAATTCTGGTCCAGCTTTAATTTTAGGCAAGTTGTCTGTGCCTAGAGCTTGAAGGTAAGGCTTTCTCAGTATTCATGTCCCTCTCTCTCTTTGGCTGCCAAACTGTGTTGTACCTCTGGCAGATCTTAGGAAATACCAAATCCTCTCCCCCAGTCACTCCATGCCACAGCCCAGGAAGAGCAGACCTCTGTACTGGTGCAGGATTCCAGCCCCAGAAGGTTCTCTTTCCCTTCCTTTAGGAGTAGAGGGCTCTTATTTCTACTCTTCTCCCAGAAGTAGTAGATTTTTTGCTTGAGTCCTAGCAGTGGGAAGGTTTCTTATTCCCTCCCCCAGTGTCTCAAGGTGTTTCCTTTGTAGGAGAGAAGAGTCTATTAAAGCGGCATTTCACATCCGTCGCCCGCTGGCAGCTGATCACGCTCTGCAAACCCATGCCACCAAGGGGGGCTTTCTTGGTCTCTTGCCTTTTCAGATCTTTCTTGTAAGCACCCTATGGGGATCCTTGGAGAAGAAAGTGAAGTGCCTATGTGTGTGGGACTCCCAGTTATTCCAAACATATGCAGTAGCCCACATTCAGCCTCTACAAATAGGTTAAAACTTTAGCTGGCCTTGTACAACGGCTATCTCTCCCTTCCATGCTCTCTCTGTCAGAGGTGAAAGACTTCATGTGTTCTGTATTTTCTTGGGGAGCACTTGCCACAGTATGAAATTCAGTTCAACTGGTTGCCTTATAACTTCAGCTCTCTGATGGCATGAGAAAATAGATGATTTTGTAGATTATCCCAGTTTGTCTCACTGTTAATAGAAATGATTCTTTTGAAGCTTTCTTCACCTTTTCTTTGAAAAGAGCCGAATGCCCTCCTTCCTGGCTATTACAATGAGGGAAAGTGATCAGTGTGGCTCACTGGCTTATTCTCATTCCATTTTGTTTTTATTCACATGGAGGGAGCCACCCGTGGCCTCTTCTCTGAGTGCCATTTTGAAAGAATTTTTTTTTCTCATATTTATTGATCAAATGGTTGTTAACAACAATAAAAGTCTGTATAGGGGACTCAATGCACAATCATTAATCCACCCCAAGCCTAATTCTCATCAGTCTCCGATCTTCTGAGGCATAACGAACAAGTTCTTACATGGTGAACAAATTCTTACATAGTGAATAAGTTCTTACACGGTGAACAGTACAAGGGCAGTCATCACAGAAACTTTCGGTTTTGATCACGCTTTATGAACTATAAACAATCAGGTCAAATATGAATATTCGTTTGATTTTTATACTTGATTTATATGTGAATCCCACATTTCTCCCTTATTATTATTATTATTATTTTTTAAATAAAATGCTGAAGTGGTAGGTAGATGCAAGATAAAGGTAGAAAACTTAGTTTAGTGTTGTCAGAGAGCAAATGTAGATGATCAGGTGTGTGCCTATAGACTAAGTATTAATCCAAGCTAGACAAGGGCAACAAAACATCCACAGATGCAGAAGATTTCTCTCAAAACAGGGGGGGTGAGGTTCTAAGCCTCACCTCTGTTGATCCCCAATTTCTCACCTGATGTCCCCCCTGCAACTGTGCCTGTCTTAGGTTGTTCCTCCCTTGAGGAATCTTACCCGTCTCTGGCTAACCAGTCATCTTCCGGGGCCATATAGGGAAATGTAAAGTTGGTAAGTGAGAGAGAAGCAATATTGTTTGAAAAGGTTAGCTTTTTACTTCTTTGCATATTTATGCCCTGTGGCTTTTATGCCCAGCATTTGTCTTGAGGTACATTTTGAAAGAATTTTTAAATACTTTCCTTTCATCTCAAATCATGAGGTAATACCCTAAGTTGTATAAAGCAAATAATATATTTGGAGTACAATACTTGTTTGTGCAGGCTAGTTGTAATTCACTTGACCTTATTAGAAAGGAATGAATTATTACGTATTTTAGAACATTCAGACACATAAATTGCCTATAAAGTCTGAGAATTGTTTTTCAAGTGACCTTGGTAAATCACTGACTGTTATCAGGGAACTAAGAATCCTTTGCTATTATCATTTTAATAGTTTGAGTTACTTTTTAAATCATCGGTACTTGAAATGTTTTATGTATAAACGCATTAATTTCAACACTGGTATAGACAAAATAATGCCCCCCAAAGATTCCATGTCCTAATCCTTGAATAAGTTATTTTATGTGGCAAATATATGAAAGTTATCACACATGGCAAGAGGGATGTTGCAAGTGTGATAAGTTACATTAAGGACATTAAAATGGAGATATCAGATGGACCCAGTGTACTCCTGAGTTCTGATAAGGGGGAGGCAAGAGGTCGGAGTCAAGAAAGGAGATAAGATGATGAAAGCAGGGGTCATAATCAGGGTGAGAGATGGGGAGATGCTACACTGCTGGCTATGAAGATGGAGAATGGGGCCATGAGCTGAGGTATGTAGGCAGCCACTTCTGGAAGATAAAAGCAGCAAGGAAGCGGATTCTCTGCTAGAGCCTCCAGAAAGAGCTCACACCTGCCAACACCTTGACTTCAGGAACTTCTGGCCACCAAATCTGTAAGGTAATAAACTTGTGTTGTTTAAGCCACTAAGTTTGTGATAATTTGTTTTAGTAGTAATAGAAAACTAATACAGACTTTAAAAGACTAAAATCCAGTCTGCCTTACAGCATATGAAAAAGAATTACCCTGCAAATGAGGCCATTTTAGGAACATTCAGTTAAGTGAGCATTTAGTTGATAATCCTGAAATGGGTCATTTATATTATCACTTGAGCTGTTTAAAGGATTTGTCCTATGATTTTGGCAGATATAAATTTATGATAAATGATCCATTTTAACACAGAACAGTCATGATTTTTAGTGGCTTCTTCTCCTGGGAAAGTGGATATTACACCCTTTATGCCAGAGATTTACTGCGACATCCTGTTTTATAATAGTTGACATCTTATCCTTACAATAGGAAAGATATTTCCTGTTTTTTTTCCGGCTCAGTATTTAAAACATTCTGTCTTCACTATAAACTTTGTGGCCATGGTGAGTTACTGCCCCTCAAAGCTGAGCCATTATTATTTGTAGTAATAACAACAAGAACAACCACAAATATCCATTTACTATGAGCCAAATACAGCGCTGGGCACGTTTATCTCACGTAGTCCTCAGAGCTTTAGTAGTTTGTATTCTTGTCACTGTTTTATAGTGACTGAAGCTCAGAAAATTGGTGTAACATACCCAAGGTCATGCAGCTAGTGGAAGAGTTACATTTGCACTGACAGACACTGTGATCCTCATCGCTAAAAGATTTTACTCCTCAGTAGTGCCAACAGAGGTGGCACTAGGTGAAAGTAATGAGAAGGCTGACTTCATCTTTAGTATGACTCCAATGCCTCTACTTCCATATAAGGAAAGGAGAAGATCTAATGCCTGAAGCCAAAGGGATACCTCTAATACTGAAGAGATACCTGGCAGCATGCAGAACTTTCCATGTAGATAGCTGCCTCTGTCTCTGCTCAGAAGATTCTCTGTGTTATTCTTCTTACTAAGTAGTAGGTTCTGGCTACTGGCTGCACAATGGACTTTTGCATAGCCAGAAAGAATCCTCTCCAGCTTTGCATGAGAGAAGACTGCTAGATGTTGCACAACCTTTTCCAAATCATAATGAACTGCTTCCCAGTTTGAGTCTTTCTAAAATTGATTTTTAAATGGCACAGTAAGTTACATTACCAATACAATTAGCCCATTTGAATTAGGGAACCCAAAGTGGTTGTTGGACAAGGGAATTTTCCTCATAGTATATCCCTATCTCATACTCTGTGCTTGTGAGAGTTGGTCAGAAAATGGTGCAGAGTGGTGTGATGAAGATTTACTTAGTGGTCAGCAATAGTTCATTATATAGAATAAGACATTCAAACTGCTTCATGCATAATAAATAATGAATCTTCAAAAGAATCTTCTGTGGAAGCCAAAAACTTGTGTTATTCTAAACAATAATATGGAAGAAAATGTTTAGAAAATACAAGCACCTCCCTTGGATTTGAAGGAGTTACTCATGAATTACAGTAATTTGTATTGAGTTCATTTACAAACTTAACACACCTATCTTTTATTCATTAACTCAACAAACTTGATCGAACCCCTACTTTGTATAAGGCACTATTCTGGGCACAGAAAATACAAAGATGAACAGGATAAAATCACTATCCCCCTGGAGCCCATAGTCTCGTGAGTGAAAGAGGTCAGTAAATTAACAGTCACAAATAAGCAATGAATGAAACCAGACAGAGTGATTTCTTTGGAGAGAATTAGAAAGATTACTTAATATTGTTTACAGAGGATAGGAAAAACTCTCACAATGGAGGAGAAACCTGAGCTGAATTTTGAAGAATGAGTAGTAAATGAGGAGACTGGGCTGAGGTAGGAGTTTACATTCAGCCATGGAGGTGGGGGACAGAAGATTGTTCCTATGACTACAAGTCCTGAGGTATGCACAGCGTATAGAGTGTTACAGGGAAGTGCTCGATTAATAAGATCCAGTACATTATTAAAGTCCTATGCATCTTGCCAAGAAGAAAGGATATTTTCCTGCAAGCAACAGGGACACTGACAGTTTTAAACAACAACAAAATGATATGAGCAATGCTTTACTGATACTTAACATTGCCTGTAATACCAGACTGAATCCATCATGAGGGAAGGGACCTCATCTAGTCTTCTTTATCTGCACCGTACTCGTACAAGAGTTGGTGATTAATACGTGATTTTTGGATTAATGCAGAAAAATTTCACCATCATATTTATTTTAAAGCCCTCATCCCAAGTACCTATTACAATCCCAAGTAGAGCTGCTACTGAGGCACTGGGATGAAGACAAACTCTTCTTCCATGACATTAATCTGCAACAATTCCATGTAGACATGTCTAAATATGTCAGTCCAGGTGCCAGTGTGCTGCATATGTACCAAATATCAATGTCAAGGTTTGGCTCTCTACCTTTTGGTGAATATCTTAATGGGGTGTTTGTTTTAAAACTCTACAAGTGAGTGTAGCTACGTAGCCACTGGGAAGTTATTCACAATAAACTATGCTGATGCACACTAACAGATGGATTTTATGGATTAGAACAAGTGTGGAATTCTGGTTAGGCTGCCACTATTCACAACATTTAACATTAATCTAGTTATTTTGAAATGGTTCAACAACAAACCATTATCTCATTAATGGACGTTGGAGAGTAGGTGCCCATACTTGTTATGCTATAATTAAAAAACCTTAATACCATCAAATGAAAATCATTTGGGCTAATTCCAGTTTGTTCTATCAAAGATTAAAATTAGTGCAGACTACTGAAATTAGCTAGAGTTTGAACTTTAGTTGGTATGCACACAAACATCCACACAATATGGAATTATTTTCATGGGGAAGGCAGCAGATGGGATTGAAATTCTGCTAATTTGGAGTGGATATTAAATAGATTTAGAAGAACAAATGGAAGTGATTTGATAGATCATAGGAGATAGATTATTGCACCCATATGGGACAATCTGGATTAAGGTCAGAATGCAGAATTATTGGTTTTTCTCCAATATTCATTCTTTTCTTATCTCATAGTAGAAGACTTTTTAGCTAGACATATGGCTGCCCAGATAAAAATTACATATCTGTCTCCCTTATAGCCAAATGTGGCCATGCAACCATCCTCTGGTCAATGGACTATGACTACAAGTGGTATGTATTACTTCTGAATTGTGCCCTTAAAAGAAAAGAATATGCCCTTTCCTTCCACTTTTTCTCCTTTCTCATTCTTCAGCTAGGAACGTAGGCTTGGTGATGAGCCACCTTCAGCCATGCAGATGATAACATATCTAAGGTGTGACAGGCAGCAAGATAGAAAGAGCCTGGGCCCCAATATCATGGAGCAGCCACACTGATCCTGGACTAAGTCATTATTATTTTGGATTTTTGTTACAACCAAAACTTTATTCTAATACCATTGGGAAACAGGGAGAAGATGTGTCTGTCAAGTGCCTTTGTGTTGCAAATAACAGACACCCAATCCAGACTTGTCAAAACAGTAAGGAAATCTACTGGCTGATGAAATTGGAAGCTCTGAATGTAGATGTCCTTTGGGGTTATTTAATCCAGCCATTTACAATACCTTCAGGACTGTGATGCTTTTTTGTCCATAATTCTTCACATCTGTCTTCCTCTGTAAGTCAAGATGCTGCTGCTGGCAGCTCCTAGGGCTATATGCCTTTTTGTTAACATCCTGGGGTGGGGTGGGGTGGAGAGCTTTTTGTCCCTCTACCACTGAACAAAGAAATGGAGTTTCGGTTTGATTGGAACAATTTTAGGTCACTTGTCTACACCTGAATTAGTCACGATGGCTAAGATAATGCCATCTATGTACTGGCATATCTTTGGGTTATCAATAATTGTGGTAAATGGCATATATCATATCCCAAATAGTTAAGCCAATGAGCATCCATGGGACTAGAGAAAGGGTTGGTCTAACTCAAGATTCATGGTTGCTATTCAGTGGGAGAGGAGTGTAATGTATGCTGGGGAGGCATCCAGACAATATCTACCACTAAAGGGAGCAGACCATGGGGCTCATATGGCTCAGGAGTGGAGCACACGTGCTGTGGTGTAAGGGCAATGTGTATAGGGTTTGAGTGGGGCCTCTACAGGAAGTATTTGAAAGTCTTGATCAGGATTTTGTATATAATTTTGGCATTTGGGCTAAGGGCAGAGAAGGCCTCAAAGAAAGTGATTTTGATAGTAGCACAATGGCAGGTGTAAGTGTATTGGCCCCTAAGAGAATCTGAGGGAATGTGTACATTGGGGTAGCTTTTTGATCATAGTACTCTGTGTGTATGTGCAATCCTGAGAAGGCAATGGAATCTTTGTGAATTCCCTGATGAAAGGTCCTGGGCACAGTGAATGAAACATATATGAATAAAATACACACACACACACACTCACATATAGTAATCCATCTCTTATTAGATCCATTTCGGGTACACAACAGGTATCAGGTGAGGATCCTGGCCATGGAACTTCCATTTTCACTACAGATTGTCACTGATTTTGGAGTAGGTTTTCTTATCTTATTATCTTATTACCTTGCTGTTGGCACATGAAATAATATAGATAATTTAAACCCAGTATGACAGAATAAACAAGAAGCTTTTGTGTTTATTCTGGGGCCACATGAGAAAATTTCCTCATAACAATTCTCTTCACTAGTAGAAAAATATTTACTAGAACTCCCAGGAAATTTGGAAAGTATTGACCATTTCTTGCTTTCCACTAGCAATTTTTGAAGGATTCTGTTTTCAGATTCTGTTTTTAAGATTTCTGAGGTCATAATATTCACCACTAATGTGATTGTTTTAAAAATATATTGAGTACATTTTGGTATTTCTGATGAAATTGGAATTATAAGAAATACAAAGAACGCATGAAATGGAGGATTTTGACCCCCTTTTCAGAATTGAGCCATTAAGAGTACTGTTGGTTTTTATCTAATTTCCCTAGTGATACTAAGGCAGTTGTTATCTTATCATTTTTTTAGAAGTACCCAGTTAAATATGCTTAGTTCTCAATTTGGCTTTCACATTTACTTATACATGCACACACATACATGCATATGTTTCAATAGATCTGTTAGCTTTTTATTCCCCCCAGGTTGAATGTTTTCACTATTGAAGAGAACAACGTATGTAGTTACTTTTGGGAGGGGAGTCCCTGATTTGTATAATCTTAACTCCACTTCTGGGAAAAGGTGATGGAATGAAGCCAAATCACAAAATCCTCCTCTTCCAAAAGCCAAGAATATGCCCAAAGATTGAATAAGTTTTTAAAAGTATACAAATGTATACCAGTGGCCATCAGCTACGGCAGAGGTGTGACTTCACTCAGCATAACAGCCGGGGAAAGAAAGAAGTGCGAGTCAGGACCCTGCGTGGATCCTCCTTCCATTCCCTTACTATCTGCTCCCCTGAGGCAGTTGAGGGAATAAATGTGAGTGAACAAAGATCTAAGAAGTCTCTCCAGTACTCCTCAATTTAGAGAGAAGCAATCTGGGGTGTGCAGGCAGCCCTGGGGAAGAATTTGAAAAGCCCTCCGTATTTCACCTGTGGAAGAAAAAGCAGTCAGACTGACCTTTGTAAGACTGACCAAGTGGAAAGAAAGCTGAGAGGGAGTAGGCAGTGACTGTGATTACCCTGAGCAAATTATCTCTAGCACTAATTAGTGTTTAGCAGACTGAAAGATGAAAGGTAAAGTAAAGGAGGGTCCAGTTCTTGGACCATAGCAGGATGTTAATGTGCCCAGAATGCTTTTCTTTGGCCTCTGTTGGCTGGGAAGGGAGTGGGATCCACTGCTGGCTAGAGAGGGTCACAGAGAAAGAAGACACAGGGTCTGTCTAAATGAAGCTTCCTTGGCTCAACCTTCTTGAGAAACTGCGAAATGAGGATAACTTGCACTGGTGTAGGGTGAATTAGAAGGTGTGCACCCAGATGCGGGTTCTTTATTTATTAGGAGCAGAGATGCAAGATCAGCAGCCAGGTTTACTAACTATACCTGCTTAAATGCCAGCTGACTGACCCCCAGAGAGAACCTGAAATTCCCAACTCTCAGATTGAAAATAAAGAAGATGAAGGAGTCAGCTAATATGGAGGATAGCCAAAAAGCAATTATACAGTCTTGACAGTGCTGTTCAGGTTAAACATGAGCAGGGTGAAAAGAAAACACATGGAAACTAGGCAAGAGCGAAGGAGCAAGAAGGAGAATCAAGAGACAGGAGGATAGAATTAGTTTGGAAGAATACTAGCTATGAAATGGAAACACATTATCTAAATGTTCTTTTTGCCATAAAGAACTTAAAGAGCATGGATTCAATGAAAGGGGAACCAAAGATAAAGCTATAGGGTGAGATAAAAAGGGAAATGCCAGAGATAAATGGAGGGCCAAAACAATATTGCTACACCAGTGATAATGAATTTTGAATAGGAGGAAGAGGCTAGATAGAATCTGAAATAGTGACATAGAAGAAAGGTTTGAAATCATCAATGGGTGTAAAAGGGAAAGAGATTTAAACATTAGTAGATAATAGTTCTGGAATTCAGATGATAATAGCAAAAGGAAAATTGGTATTTCTGACTCAGAAAATAGAACAAATGGGACAGAAAAAATACTAAAAGAAATTGCCCCAAATTCCTGAAATCACTGATTCTTCAGCTTAAATGAACACACTACATTCCAGGAAACATTGATATAGAACCTGCTGTTCCAAGGCATACATTCTCTGGTTTAACTTTGAAGCTGGAGAAGTAATGCTTCAGTAATCTTCTTCACACATAAAATCAAATCTCCTGCACGTAGGAAAAATCAGGCTCTCAGAATTCTCCAAGGCAACAATCAGAGACAAAAGCAATGGAGCAGAGTATGCAAAATTCTGAAAAAGAAGGATTTAAGAATTTCATATAATCATTAGTTACAAATTTAAATATCAACAAGCAGAAATGAGGAATACAAACTGCTATTGCTACCAGTCAGAAATAACTATTAATGGTTTGTCTGTTCCTACCACTTTTTCCTCAGTGTGTGTGTGCATGCGTTTGAGTGTGTGCACACATATATCAGACATGATGAATGACTACATTGTTACTGTTATAAAAATGTGTGTCCCTAAACACACATCTGGACTCTAAGTTTAGTATGTATGTCATTCCAGTTTTTGTTTCTATGCTTTTATATGTGTGCCTGTACAAATCATGCAATGTTTTTGTGTGTTTTCTTTAATGAATATAAGTGGTATCATGCTGTAAGCATCATTCTGCAGCTTGCTTTTTTTTTTAACAAAAATTTTTAGATCTGTCCTTATGGATACCTGTTAATGTTCCTTATTCTTTTTAACTTATGTATGTTGTAGATATTTGGACTGTTTCTAATTTTGTGAGTTTTACACATAAGCCTGCAAAGGATCCTTAGGTGTTTGTGCACAAATGTGAACATTCCTCTAAGGTAAACATTAGAATTTCTGAGTTGCAGGATTTGTGCACCATGTTGTTTGTCTCAAACATGGTATACCCAGCCACATTGTTGGGTCTAAGACAGCAGAATATTTTCAAACATACAAGATCTCTAGGCATATAGTTCCTAGAGAAGCATCTATTTCAACCAAGCTTTCAAATTTATTTGCATAGAAGTTTCCAAAGTATTTTTTTATAATTCATTTTATTATTCTTTGTCAAATTTTCTTAAAGGATAAAAAACATGATCATTTTAATAGCTGCCAGATAGGCACTTGATAACATTCAGTCCTGAAAAAAGAAACAGGTAATTTTTAGGGAAATAGGAATGGATGAATATTTTCTTAATAGTTCAAAAAATAAAAGCATAAATCATACAACATTAAGTGCTTTCCCATTAAAATCATGAACAAATGCCACCTATCCTTATTATTTAGAATTTTCCTGTTTTGGCAAAATGTTCTTGGATCCAAGAAAGAGATAAACTGCTAGAAATGAAGAAGCAAAATACTGTATGTCATGAAAACCTGAGAGAATCAAACTAAAAAAGCTGCTCAAAATGTTAACAATATGGTAAGGTGGCTCATTACAGAATTGTTAGAGGAAAAATAATAGAAAATATGAAAGGAGATCCTATTTAATAATAACCAAATGATGAAAGTATAGGAAAAATTAGTGACATTACAAAATCTGCAAAAGGCCAATGTAAAATTAACATTAAAAATCTACTAAAGTACTTAGAAGAAGACTTCTGTGAATCTGTTCCTTATTCTTGAATAGGAAAACTCTAAAAGAAGTCATTTGTTCCTAAATCTCTAAATAAATGCGATCTAGAAATTGAGGTATCCTTTTTAGAATAGGACAAAATGTCAATCAAGCCCATCTGGAAAAATAAACCTGTAAGAATAGCCAGAAGATTATAGGGAGAGGAGAATGATAACCAGTCAATATATGAAAATAAACTATGAAGCTCATAACCAAACCTGTTTAGAGCTGGAAAGAAATAGATCAGTGGACAAGAATAAAGATTTTCCAATGAGATATCACTTCACACCAGTCATAATGGCCACTATCCAAAAGACAAGAAATTACATGTGTTGGTGAGGATGTGGAGAAATAGGATCCCTCCTACACTATTAGTGGGAATGCAAATTGGTGCAGCCACTGTGGAAAGCAGTATGGAGGTTCCTCAAAAAACTAAAACAGAAATACCATATGACCCAGTAATTCTACTTCTAGGATTTTACCTCAAGAAAACAATATCCCTAATGCGAAAAGATAAATGCACCCCTTTCTTAATTGCTGCATTATTTACACTAGCCAAGATATGGAAGCAACCTAAGTGTTCATCAATAGATGCATAAAGAAGATGTCGTACATATATGCAATGGAATATTACTCAGCCATAAAAAAGAAATCCTGCCATTTGCAACAACATGTTTGGACCTAGAGGGTATTGTGCTTAGTGAAATAAGCCAGGAGGAGAAAGACAAGTACCACACAATTTCACGTATTTGTGGAATCTAAAAACAACAAAACAAAATGAACAAAATAGCAGTACAGTAGACTTGTAGACACTGATAAGTGACTGGTGGTTACTGTGGGGGAGGGTTTGGGGTAAGTGGGTAGTGAGAGTGAGGGGGATAAAAGGGCACAAAAATTCTCAATTATAATGTAAGTTGGTAACAGGGATGGTAGTACAGCATGGAGAATATAGCTAATGATTCTGTAACATCTTCCTATGTTGACAGATAGTAACTGCACTAGTGGGGATGAGGATTTAATAATATGGGTAACTGTTGAACCACTGTGTTGAATACTTGAAACCAATATAAGACTGTATATCAATGATACTTAAATAAAAAAAGTAAAAAGAAGAATAAGGATTCTAAAAGTAAACTGAAATTTATATAAACATTTGGTATTAAAAAATGAAGCATTTCAAATTAATATAAGAAAAGATGATAAATGGCTAATTAACCTAGCTGACACAAAGAAAGAACAAAATCTTTAACAACAGAGAACTGGACAAAGAATCTGAACAGGAATTTCATAGATAAATAAATACAAATGGCAAAAAAATGTGAAAAGCAAATAAACTTATGATTATATCACTCATAATAAAATAAAAGCCAAATAAAACAAGATGTTGTCTTTCCTGTATCTGATGGCAACATTTTCAGTATTTGCTAACAGTCATTGTTGACTAGGGTGAAAGAAGTAGGAACTCTTGTACTGTGGGTAGGAGTACAAATTAGGGTATTATTTTTTAAGGAAATATTTGGCAGTAATTCTAAACAGAAAAAAAAGCACATATTCTTTAATTTAGCAGCCCCATTGCTAGAAATTTACAATGTGGATAAATTTGCAAAAATATGTCAACTTACGTGCACAAGGATGTTTATTGAAATATTGTTATTATAAAATGCTGAGAAAAAAATTAAATGTCCACAGGGAGGGGTCAGGTTAAAAAAATTAAAGCACATTCATACAAAGGAATACTTCTAAATCATTATAGAGAATGAAGCAGATCTACAACTGCACATGTGGAAAGAGCTCTGAGATGTATTATTTAATGAAAAAAAGAAAACAGGTGAAAAAGCTCACATATAATTCCTTTGTGTGAATAAAGAGTAAGAGGTTTTGACAATGGTATAGCGAGAGAAAAAGGTATGGAGATTGATTTAGGCCATCCTTACTGGTGTGAGGTGATATCTCATTCTCATTTTGTTTTGCATTTCCCTGATGATTAGCATTGTGGAACATCTTTTCATGTGCCTATTGGCTGTCTGTATGTCTTCTTTGGGAAAATGTCTATTCATGTTCTCTGTTCATAGCTTTTCTTTAATGCTGACTTCACACTAGCAGGTAAAAGCTGTCTAGAAGAAGATAGAGAAGATCAGGCCTGCCTTTCTGTTACTAATACTAGCAGTCACTGATGTTTACTGATTGCTGATTATGCTGAGCACTTCTCAGTTCCTGCTCACATGGGCTCATGAGACTGTTGCTATTTTCATGTCCATTTAACAAAAGAATCTTACTATTTGGAACAACAACATGCATGGACTTGGAAAATATTATGCTAAGTGAAATAAGTCAGTCACAGAAGGACAAATACTACATGATTCCTCTCATATGAGGCATCTAAAATAGTCAAAGGTATAGAAATGTGCAATAGAATGAGAACTACCAGAGGATGGGGGAAGGGGAATATAGGGAATTGTTCAATGAGTATGAAGTTCTGGTCAAACAAGATGAGTAAGTTTCAGATCTGCTGTACAGCATCGTGCTTATAGTTAACAGCAAGGTAGTCTTCAAAATTTCTTAGCAAGGTAGATTTTATGTTAAGTATTCTTACCACAAAAAAACAAACCAAAAAAGGACATAAGAAAACTTTGGAAGTGATTGATATGTTTATTACCTGGATTGCAGCTATGGTAAACCTAAGTGTATACATACTTACAAGCTCACTAAGTTGTATACATTAGTTATGTGCAGTTTTTTTCTGTACCAATTATATGTCAATAAAGCTGGGGAAAAAAAGAGTAGACTGAGGATTAAGGAGGCTCAGTTACTTACCCAGGTCCCTACCTATCTAATAAAAAGTAGGTCCATGGTTTAAACCTGGGGTGCCTAACCCACCTAGAGTGATCCATGTTCTTACACTGTCTTCTGTGTGCTCTTCCCAGACAGCTCAGCTCTGAGGTGAGTCAAACAGCATTCCCTGGGCCCAAGCAAACTGCCATTCCTGGTTTCTTTTCCTTGCTGGGTATATACGCTTCAGGTTCCAAATACTGACTGAAATGGACTTTGGGAAATGCAACTCCTCTATAAGCCAAAGACCATTTCAACTTAGTGTTCTTTTCAACCATACACATACAGCAGGAGTTCCTCAAGTACTTTTCTGTCCCTTGATTGCTTTCCCCAAATAATTTCTGATTGCCCAATTTTAGAGTCTTCAGGACTATCTTTGGTACTTGAAAGGTATATTTTTGGAATTACTAATTTTGCTTCAGTTCAGTTACTAAGATCTGATATGATGACTCTCACAAGCCAAACACAGTCCCGGGCAAGTCACTATTTTTCTCTCTCACAATGGTTATGTTGCTCAGACAGCAAAGGTGAAAAATTGGCCAGAAGTTTGTCCTGATGATAGAGTTTCAGCCTACGTATTCATCAGAACAGAAATGGAGGGGAGTTTTCCTTAGGTTATCATTTTTTACCTTTTTGTTTTCTTTCCTTTTCTCCATCTTTCTTCTTTATCCTAAATTCTTACCCTTTCTTGTAGATTTTTCTGCCCTTTCCTAAAATCCAGAAGCTGAAAGGGACCTTGACAAAGCCAGCTGTAATCTTCCCTACTGATAGCAATAGTGAAAAAAGTTGCACTGAAAGTTGCATAATAGGAAATAGTGTCACCGGAATTCAATCCTAGGCCTATTTGACTGCAAATCCTTTCTTTTGAGATGGGGTTTCAACTGGGCCATGTACTAAAGTACAGGTAGGTCTAGTAAGGTGCTGTCCCTTTTCCTACTCTGTGTTGCTTGTGGTCCTCATTGGGCCATTGACTTTGGTGGGCTATTGATGTTGAATCCCACCTTCAAGGTGGTGAGCAGAGAGCTGCTTTCTATACCTTCTTGTTTGCTATTGAGAAATTTTCTGAGCTTTTGGGGCCAATAAGAGAAAGCACAGGAAGAGTTTGAGAAGGAAGAGGAAAGGACTGCCTCTGTTGGTGGCACACTAGTGTCCATGCCTGCTGGAGTTTCAGCCCTTAAGACCTCCCTTGAATGTATCTCTTAGGAAAGATACCACTGGGAGCACCAGCCCTGGAGTCCCGAATGACACCATCCTGACCTTCATGGATGAGTGGAAGGATGGAAGTGTCAGTACTGGAAACAGCAGGGGAGGTGCAGCTCAACAAGATTAGTTCAAATTCCACGTATACCACTTAAGAACTGTATGAGTTTAGGCAAGTTACTTTACCTTTTCCAGACTCAGTTTGTTTATCTATATAATGGGGATAATAATAATTATACTGTGTGTGATAGGGACTAACTAATAAAATATGCCAAGATTCTTCAAGTAAAGATATTTGCCATTTGATATGGAAGCCAGACTAATTCTGGGAGAAATGTTAATTTACTTAAATAAGTTTCCAAACAGATGGGAGAGAAACAAATGTACTTAGGTAGAGACAAAGCACCAGATGATAAAATTTATCTTGGCACTCAGATCTTATGTGTTTTGCTTTTGCTATAATTTTTCATATGGGTTTTAGCAATGTACTTACATCATTAGGCACTAAAATTAACTCATATAATGCAAAATAAGACTGCTTTAATAATAAGAAAAATGATACTTGCAGGAAGAATTATTAAGATGAAACAGCTCGAGCATTTTTTTGGTGAATTTTATTAATTAGAGTAACATAATGGTTGGAAAATACATTGTTTTGTAAGTGGAAAAGGTGTCCAAGGCAACACCTGCTGCATTAGGGTTGATAGAACTCAGTGGTTTAGGACATGAGCCAATATATTTACAGTTGTGAGACAGACGCCTCTCTGTTTGAAGCAGTTACTGCTGGATTCATCCAATGAGGTAAACTCTGGATAAGTTTTGCAGTGTTGTAAAATGTGTGAGAACAGGTCAAACTGGAAACAAAAAGTGACAGAATATATTTACAGGAGATTCAGAAAGACTTTCTGTTATTAAAATGTATCAATTAAAGAAACCCAGAACTGTAAGTTCAACCAGTTTACGAGTTTCCACTCTCATCTTCAGTCCTATTTTTCCTGCAATATATACTCCAGTATTTACAGAATCAAATGTATCACTAATTACTTACTCCTCAGCCACTGAGAGTCACTTAACTCTCCCAGCAATATAAATTTGCATATGGTATACAGTTTCTTTCTAGCAAATATTCAAATGAAGAAAGAGGGAATAACACGTTTCACAAAAGTGAATTTTCAGCATGAAAGGAAACACTGCTCAATTGCCTTCCAGAAGGCTCTACAAAAGGGCAATGCCAAAGTATGCTCCAATAATATTTTGCCCACAATATGTAAAACCCAAAAGACATAAGGTGAAGATCCACAGATTTGGCCACATGTAAACTAAAATTCCGGTACAACAAAGATAATCATAAAGTTGAAAATGATGATGATGATGGAAAATTTTGAAACATATGTAGAGTTCCAACAAAGTAATATAAAAGCAACAAATGACCTAATAGAAATATACAAAAGATATAACAAGTCAGTGCACTGAGGAAGAAATGACAAATAACCAATAACCATTTGTAAAGATTCATACCCTTTATGGAAACCAGAAAAATGTAAATTCAAAGTATGAAATACCTTTTTCTTTGGCTACCAAATGGGAAAATTCTAAGAGTGTAAAATTTCATTACCTACTTTTTTCCATGTATTTGTTTATACCATGCTTTTAATCGCTAGAGTTTTATAGTACATTTTGCTAGCAGGTGAGGAAAATGACCCTTTGTTGTTTTTCCTTGTGTGCTCCTCAAAGGAAGGAATAATATCCTCAAGGACCTCAGTGTTGGCCCTCAGTGATACCCTGTGTTACTCAGGTGTCACTGGTCCCACCCTGCTCCCCCTTTTGCTAAGGGGAGAATGGAAGGTTTGGTTACTGTTTCTCCTGCGTCTGTGATTTGAGCCTGGAGGCTATTCCTTCACTGCTGTCAACGACAAAGCTCAACACCCAGGGTGTTTTGTGAGCTTAGTCTCTGTTGAAAATCAGAAGGCTGTGGAGGAGGAATCATATCCCATGTCACACAGCTTTGGCCACCTCACCTACTATTCCTCTTCCCCCTTTCACATTCCTGGTCATCTCACCTTCCAGCCCTTCCACCGTTCAGGTGATTGTGTGCCCCAGTGTACCCAGCCTCCTGGAGAATGTCTTCCTGGCCCCACTCCAATGCTTCTCCTGGGGAGTATGGCTCCACCAGGGTAACTTTCTTTCCTGTTTCCCTCTCTGCTTCCCACCTCACCCAGAATTTCAGTGAGCATGCTGTTCTCCATTTTATTGCACCTACAGGGGAAATTCAGAAATACTTGTGATTGACTGACCAAAAACACCTATACTTAGGTGTGTAGGGAGGTAACAGTATAGAGATCGAGACATAGATCTGGGTTAGAAATTTAGCCACTGTGTGTCCTTGGACAACTTTCTTAACCTCTCTCTGTGTTGCTTCCTTCATCTGTACAATCAAAGCAACAGAGCTTCACTTACGTGGTTGTTGGGGGGTGTAAATGAGGGGATACAGGCAAAGTGTGCCAAGTGCTTAGCACAGAACAGGGTCATGGTAATCAGGGCCACTGCAGCTGTCACTGAACCTTCAACATAGCCCACAGGGCACACTTGGCTGTACCCATCTCCACTGCCCCTTTGTGGGTGATGATCAAAAAATCATTCTGTGCAAGGGAAGAAGGAAGCTCATGGCTAAGACAGGAAAAGAGAAAAATTGTGCTGACAAATAACTGCTGTAATTCAGGAATATTACATAGTAGCTACTTGAAAAAAAGGTGTTGGTGAAGTGCATGCTTTTCCTTGCAGCAATAGGGCAGCTATAAATTAGGGAATCAACCCGAAAAAGAAAACATTATAGCCTCTTAGAAAATCATGACCCCATATTATTCTACCTCATCTGTCCATTTGGTTACATTTTGCCTCTTTACTGGCCCTTAATAATTAATTTAGGTAAGAGACTTGAGATAAAAGGCTGACTTGGCTTTTTTTCTTTTTCTACAGCTGTGTGAGGGAAGTTTTACTGATGCTTTAAGATGGTTCTAGCTCTGTCAACCCAGGGGAAAATTCCACTATCTAAATTGATAGAGAGTTATTTAATCTTTTCAACTTTAATTCTTGCTCCCAGCTACTTTTCCCGGTAAAATAAGAGTCCGAAACCAGAGGATTAAAATGAGAATATACTTTCTCCTTCCAGTAGATTTTTCTGGACAGTGTTCCTGGGTAGCTCTTTTTCAATAACAGTGCCTACGTGACCCACTTTTCTGTACTGTGAATCTATATTCTTTTTCATCGTATCTTCATGAAATGTCTATCTTTCATTCCAGAGATATTTCAAAAGCTGTCTGTTATCTTACTTATTTAAGTATGTAGCCTACTTACTTCCACATTTTTGCAGTTTTAATCTAGCTTCATATCCAAGGAACTCAATGTACAAGACACATAAATTTTAAGTGATAAGCACTTTAGAAATTCTCACAATTTGAAAACACCTCAATGGCAGTGAATAATAGTAGGAATTGGGAGAAAAGGGCACATGAAAACTACCTGTGGTTTTTTGGAAAGAAACCAAATAATGGCCAGAATGGAATATTTTATGGCTGTTAATATGACAAGTGCTATAACCATACCAGAAGATGGAGCCAGGTTTTGAAATAACACTGAGCAGAAAAAGCAGAAATCAAAATTATATTCTGATCACAACTAAGTAAAACATCATATGTATAGTAACAACTGGAATAGAACAGTAACAGGGACATAAGTAGTGGATGACTGAAATGCTGGAGATTTTTGTTTCTATAAAGATACTGAAGTGTACAATGAAGTTATTAAAAAAGAAACAAAATGGTCCAAGAGGTCAGGTCTGATGTTCGTGCTGGTATGCTCTGGACAAGTGGAAAGGAGATGGCTGAGTGAAGGGCAGCCCAGGCTCTGGTCTCAGGGAGCCCTGGATTCAGATCCCAGCCCTGCCCACCCGTTCTGTCCATGTGATCTTCTTGCAAACACTTCCATTTCCACAAGGTTGTTGGGGAACTAAATGAGGTATTGGAATAAAAGGTGATTTGTGTGGTCTGCTCATTATTATTGTGTAATTAGTTCACACTAATATGATGTAATTATTATATACTAACAAATATGCCTTCCATGCAGATGCCATGCCCTAGAGTAGCACCCAATAATGGTGCTATAGGGAAAAGGAGAGGTGGACTGAGAAATTGAGAGGCTTTCATTCTAAGATACATGCCTCCACCTCTAACATTATACCTACTGCACAAGTCACAAGTGAAGTGAATAAATATTTGTGCAACTAATGGTTTTGTAGCACCTTCCTGTATTTACCTTGCTGTCTCTGATATAATTGGATTTACTGCTACCAAAATGAGCTTATGTTACAGTAATTCAGTCTCCTCAGTCCTTTATTTGTGAGAAGCAATGAGAAGAAACAAATAGAAATGGAATTGCCCTTAAATAGTTAGGAGAGAGAGAGAGAAAAACTGGTGAAGTATATATGAGATATGAGATCGGCACTAGACCTGGGCTCTCTGCTTTCCATAGCTTCTCCATTGAGTTAAAATGGTTCTGTTCCATATTTTCTCTTGCATTTGATAACCACCAGCTTTGATTACGTCCTGGATGGTTGGCACCATTAGGTAACATTTGCTTCTATTATGGTTTTACTTCCCCCAAGCTTCCTCTCAGTTTCATGACAGTTGGATATGCATCCTAGATGATGTTAAGTTTTGTTCGTTTTGGCCATAGATTCTCTTTAATTTATTTTAATTTTTCTGCTTTTATGATTGTGTTTATGTGCTAAGAAAGTTAGGCTACTGTGCAAACATTGCATCTCCTCTCCAGACGTTAGGATAGAATTTGGCACCCCCTCTTCAGCCTCGGTGGCACCTGCAAAACCTCTTTCACAGCAGGACTCACAGTAACTTCTTTCAACCGCCTAGCCTCCCAGGAGCCTGGGATTTCCTTGAGGATCATGTCCTCTCGTTTTTTATCCCCAGGACTTCAGCAGCACTTGGCACAAGAGCCATGAACAGAGGACCACGGCCAGGGTGCACAGGAAATACCAATCAGTGCAGGGTCATCTGCAAACTTCTCCTTCCAGTCTTGGTAGAATGTAAGTGCAGGAAGGGAAACTCAATGATTTGGGGCTTAAATTCCTGCCTTGCTATTGACTAGTGATGTAATCCTTGCTAAAGCATTTAACGTCTTTGCCTTCATGTTCTCTTAGATTGCAGGGTGGAGGTAAGGGAAAGAAGAAAAGCAATGAGGTTTTGAGCAGTAATTAAAAACTTAGCAATATATGGACAATTTAAATGTGCATGCACAGGGCTGGACTAGGTTCTCTACAAGAGGTCAGGCAAATTCTCAGAATCACTAAGTAGCCTGGTAAAAATGTGCCAGAACACCATGAATATGCCTGATTCTCCTTATATGGTAGGAACCATTTTCCATTCTCTATTGTTTAGAACAAAAATGTTGGGAATCAGTGTCTCCTTGCTGGTTCCAGCTCCCCACAGCCGAAGTGCAGGTTTGGTTCCTTGGCACCCCAGCTTCCCTCTTGGCAGCCTTCCCCACATCCTCACGTTACAGCCATGGCTCCATGTCCCATTAAGCTGAGGTTTCCCACCTTCCTTTCTCGTGCCCAGTGGGCAGCTCCACCTGTGTGTTTCCCAGGCAGTTTAAACTCACTGGACCCCAATAGAACTAGCTTCCCAACTTCTCAAACCTCTTTCTGCCCTTGGTATGTTGGGAAGTTCTACTACCATCCACCCAATCAGCCAGGCTCAAAACTCAAGGATTGCCCCAGGCTTCTCCCCACTCTCAGCCTTCATGCCTAATGGGTATCAAATTCTTCCTTCCTGTAACTTCTCCTGCCTCCACTGCCCTCTATCCCCACTGCTACTGCCCCAGTTCTGTCTTTGTTATTGCTATCTTGGACCACTGCTGTATCCTCTAGCCTGATCTTCCCATTTCCAGACTCCCCTGGCCCTAATCTGTTTACCACTCTCCACTTCCAGAATGACTTTGCTGAAATCTAGTCAGATCTCCCCTTAAAATACCATGATGGGCAAAAATGTACATAATCCCCACTCTCATAGACCATATAATCTAGTTAGAAAGAGAGAAAATAAAATAATCATAAAAATAAAAGTAGGATTATAACTATGATCAGTACTTCAAAACAGAGCCACATGGGGCTAAGAGAGTCTAAAACAGAGGCACTGACCTGGTCAGAGAAGTCAGGGAAGCCTTCCTGGAGAGATTGACAGATGAGCAGAGATCTGAAGGATAAGGAGAGACTGAGGTGGAGAGAGAGGCAGGTATTTCCTAGGCAGGGGTATCAGAGCGCAGATATCCAAGGGACTGCAAGGAATCTACTGTGCCTGGGATGCAGAGAGCAAGGGGTGAACATGGAGCGAGGAACTGAGGCAGGCCATGACTTAGCCCAGGAAAGACACACAGTAAATGTTAGTTTTCCTTGACTTTCTCTCATCTTTGATTTCTAAAGACTTTGGGAAAACTGGAGGGAAATCAGAAAATCATTGTGTTTTGCTGAAAATGTAGTGTCATTCTCATTAGATACCCCCCACGTTCCCCAGGAGAGGGAGGACAGCCTTTGATCCTAAAAGTAGTCCTGAAAAACCAAGGGCAGCCACACCTGCTGCGGTGGGTGTGCAGTCATGTGTATGATTGACGAATCGCTATATCATACACCTGAAACCAATATAGTATTGTGGACTAACTATATTTGAATTTATAAAAAAGAAGCTAACTTTTACCTCACCCCCATTTGCCTATGGCTTAACATTTAGATCAGATTTCTAAAACTTCATTTATGAATCAGAAAAAACTTGTCCTTAAAAAGGGGTAAAAGGGCTAGGATTGAGAGTCCAGCATTAAAATGTCCTTCAGCTGAGCCAAAGGAGCCATTGTTTACTTCTATTTTACTCCAGAAAGAGATTGTTTGGAAGAAGTTTGAGCCAAGTTAATAGCCAGAGGGAAGAAAGAACCATTTGTAGGTACCAGTCATAATAGAAAGGCATTTAGATAAAGCCACTGGGTTGGCACAAACTTAAAAGGAAATATTGCTCTGATGGGATTTGGTCTTATTCTTGTAGCTTTAGCAAGTACAATGCCGTCTACTGCCAACTGAGTAACTTCCTGGGAGAAAAGGAAGTCTGGAGGGGTAAAAAGTCTGGGGGCCACAATGAAAGACAAACAAACAAACAGAGCAAGCAGGCTCCCCAGGATTTCAGGTGCGCCTCTAAGCAAGAGGCCACTGATGACCTCCCATGCCCAGACAGTGAGGCGTAGCACTTGTTCCCTGCCCACAGGGTGGCACCAACAAAGGACAGCGCCAAGAGGGGAGTCTGCACCCTCTTCTGTGATTCTGGTGGAATTCCAAAGAGGTTCCTGTGCCCAGAGGCCACGGAGGCTCGTGCTGACAGCTCCATCTTCTTAGGCGACAGCATGCTCCCTTGATGAGCACTCACACATCGCTGCCTGTCAGCCAGCAATGGCACGTGGATTATTTTTAGTTTGGGACCTATAGCTCAATAAATAATTTAGGATATCTGTGGGAGTTCTAGATTGCCGATTAATCTTACTCCTTTCCCTCTGAGTTCTGAACCAATCCAGGCGGATGCCAGTCTACAAGGTTGCTTTATTTCTGGTGAACCTCGGTTGGAGGGCACAGCTCAGACCTGTGGTGGTAAATGGTCTTTTTACTCCTCTTCCTGAAATGCATTTTCCATTTGGTCCCCAGCAGGACCTGGTCCTTCTCCACCTGGATGAATGGGGGACAGGGGGTGCATCTGCAGAGGAGTGTGAGGAGGGTGAGAGGCTGGCTGGCTGGGGAAGGCGGATTGAAGTTCCTGAGCCCCACCCCGCAGAGGAAGGCTCAGCCCCCTGTCTTAGACAGGGACAAATGAGGCCAAGAGAAAGGCTACATGGAATTCCCCCCAAAACACTTCCAAGTCCAAGAAAGTTCCTGTTTTATAGACCGTGTCAAAAACAAGGGGAGAGAAGAACAGTGGCTCAGGAACCCATATTTTTTTTACAACTGTTGGCCCAAAGTATTTATTCTCTAAGAGGCAGCAGGCTTTTGACTCCATAATTAAGGGGAAGTGACAGAAATGGACTAAACTGGATTATCAAATGGTATCTTACTAAATCTACTTTCATTTGACTTTCATTATTGGACATTTTTAATTTTGACTGATCTCTTACTCCCAACTTAAAGCTTCTTATGCCTGGTTGTGAGAGGAGCAGTTCAGAATTCAAATAGTTCAGGCCTCTCTTCTTTATTTAATTATTAGAGACAACTTGCTGTTCCACGAGTGAATGGCCTTTTTAATAAACCAGGCTACCAGTCCACAGTTCTTACTGCCTTTTTGTAGAATGTATTAAAGTATGCATGGAAATAGAGGAATTTAATATTTGTCATACAAAATATAGAGGGCAAAGAGTCTTATTTTGTTCTGAACATACATTGTCTAGTATTTCAGTTCACTGTCTGTTGCTGTGTGTTCTTAACCTCACCATGCCTCAATTTTCTCATCTGTAAAATGGGAGTAATAAACAGTACCTACCTCATGGGGCTGTTATAAGGATTGAGTGAGTTGGTACCTGTAGAGGATTTGAACAGTGTATGACACACAGTAAGCAGTTTATAAGCATGAGATACCATCACCAGCTCATGAAAAGAGCCTTCTGAGAGGTACATCATAGGCACAATGTTGCAACAGGCTTTGTCTACATTAGAGTAATTGTAGCTCTATAAAAAAAAAGCCAAATATATTAAGATTAGCATGCATGGGGGGGTAGGAGAAAAGGGAGGGCTGTACAACACAGAGAAGGCAAGTAGTGATTCTACAACATTTTGCTATGCTGATGGACAGTGACTGTAAAGGGATTTATAGGGGGGACCTGGTATAGGGGAGAGCCTAGTAAACATAATATTTGTCATGTAAGTGTAGATTAGTGATACCAAAAAAAAAAAAAAAAAAAAGGGGCAGTTCCTGTGTGGTAACCTCCAATGAGTTCTACACAAGGGTATAAAGGGCATATAAAAGTGTAGGCAAAGGGTCTGTTTGTGCTTATACAGAGGATCAAAGCCTAACTGGGCTACCCTGAAAATGAACTAAGATACGTTATGAAAAAGAACTTCCAACATCAGCACTCTCTGGAAGACTCATGCCAGAAGGTGATCATCAAAAATTCTCAACAAAGATCCATGCACTGCTACAGCTGTAGATGCACTCATCCCACCAGCTCCTGGACTTGCCATGGGAATGAAGGAGATATCTAAGCTGGCCTGTGCATACAGTAAAACAACAAATTTGACTGGATCTATACTGTTGGAACTCAACCAAGAATTAGGAGAAGTACAAATTGTAGCGCTCCAAAATCTTACAACTACAGACTATTTACTGTTAAAAGAACATATGGGATATGAACATTCCCCAGGGATGGGTTGTTTTAATTTGTCTGATTTCTCTCAGACTGTTCAAGTTCAGTTGGACAATATCCACCATATCATAGATAAGTTTTCACAAATGCCTAAGGTGCCTAACTGGTTTTCTTGGTTTCACTGGAGATGGCTGGTAATTACAGGTATACTTTGGTTATGTAACTATACTCCTATTATGTTAATGTGTGTGCGCAATTTAATTAGTAGTTTAAAACCTATACATGCTGAAGTTACTCTACAAGAAGATATGTCAAAGAAATAATCAATCTTCCCATGTTTTCTTCCATCTGCTACTTCTATAGCTTTTCTTCTTCCTTTCTAATTACAACCCTTAAATAGAATTCATGCCACATATCAAATTTACCGAGTATCATAATTCTTCCAAGTGGTAAAGATACCTCAAGACAAATGCTGGGCATAGAAGCCACAGGGCATAAATATGCAAAGAAGTAAAAAGCTAACCATTTCAAACAATAAGGCTTCTCTCTCACTTACCAACTTTACATTTTCCTGTATGGCCCCGGAAGATGACTGGTTAGCCAGAGACGGGTAAGATTCCTCAAGGGAGGAACAACCTAAGACAGGCACAGTCGCAGGGGGGACATCAGGTGAGAAATTGGGGATCAACAGAGGTGAGGCTTAGAACCTCACCCCCCCTGTTCTGAGAGAAATCTTCTGCATATGTGGATGTTTTATTGCCCTTGTCTAGCTTGGATTAACACATAGTCTACAGGCACACACCTGATCATCTACATTTGCTCTCTTACAACACTAAACTACGTTTTCTACCTTTATCTTGTATCTACCTACCACTTCAGCATTTTATTAAAAATAATAATAATAAAGGGAGAAATGTGGTATCCACATATAAATCAAGTATAAAAATCAAATGAGTATTCATATTTGAACTGACTGTTTATAGTTCATAATGCATGAGCAAAACTGAAAGTTTCTGTGATGACTGCCCTTATACTGTTCACCATGTAACTTATTCACTATGTAAGAATTTGTTCTCCATGTAAGAACTTGTTTGTTATGCTTCAGAAGATTGGAGACTGATGAAAATTAGGCTTGGGGTGGATTAATGATTGTGCATTGAGCATTGACTCCCCTATACAGAATTTTATTGTTGTTAACAACCATTTGATTAATAAATATGAGAGATGCCCTCAAAAAAAAAAAAAAGCCAAATATGTATAATTTCTCAAACAAAGGAGACATCTATTTTCACTCACATAAGGTCTAAAATGTGTGTTCCCAGGCAGCATGCAGATGGCCCTCAAATGGTGATCCAAGGACCCTGGCCTCTTCTCTATTTTGGTTCTACTATCTTTAATATAAAGTCTTTAAGAGTATGTGAGACAGAGACATTTGGCCTATAGACAGAGGAACAGAGGTGACTGAGAAGCCCCCTTCTTAACCACCTTACCTGGGAGGTGACAGCATCACCGTGCTCACATCTTATTGGCAAGAAATAGTCTCATGGTCCCACCTCGGAAAGGAGCAGGGGAACATAGTCCCCAGCCAGGCAGCTGTGTGCCAGCAACACCAGTGTAATGTGGGCAGGCAGCACGAATAGGTGGGTAGGCATCCATCTTTGCCATAGCTTCGAAGGAGGTTTCTGTTTATTACTACAACAGTTCCCTCCTGAAATATTTATTCAGTAAAGCAATATAGAAGTGGTTACTTGGCCATCTTTGTCTCCTAAATGAATAAGAATAAAGATGGTATGTTAATTATCTGGAAGATTTTTTTAGCAGAGTGACTTCCAATCATGTGGTCTCCCTGTGGGGATATTTGTGCATGTTTTGTGAGTTGGCTCTTGGCTGACTTTACCGCACCGCCCCTCAAAGCTCAACTGCAGTAGTGGTGAAGCACTGTGACCAAATTTACCCGTGCTGGTCGTGGTTTATTCAGAAGGGGATATGAAGAATACATACATAAATATTGGATTCTGAATGAAAATGACTTGAATTTCATTGACTCCCATGCTTTTATTTGAGTCCTTTGTCAGCGGGGGGAGTAAAGAATTAGACTATTATGAACTGGATTTGATCATTAGAGAGAGACTGCCAAATATTTTCTTTCTCAGTCATTTTTTTGGCCTGGATTATTTGCCTAATTACTTCAGCTCTCAATTTTTCCCCATGTTGACACAGCTTAAAACAGCAGGTGACATATAAAACTGCAGAGGTTGGAAGAAACTAACCCTTCAGAGCCAAATTATAACAATCTGTGTAATGTTGTAGATTATACATCACTTACATACAGTTTTCATTCAGAGTTGACTCTACATTCTACCAAGTGAAATGCAAAGTGTTTTGGGGGGAAATTCAGCAATTTTTAAAGTCAATTTAGTAAGAAACTCACCTTATTTGCCATAAAACAATAAAGAGTTGTGCTGTCATTAGGTCAGCAGTTGCATTATGTTTCAATTCTGCTATATTTAAAGTTTCCCTTTCATTGAAGTGGTACTAGCAGTTCACTATTGACAGGTTTTTTTTTGTTTTTTCTTAAAACCGTAGTGTGGTTACTAGCCCAGGATGTATAAATCTGCCATTCCAGCTAGCAAGCATGTATGCAGGTTTATCCCGATTTGCAATTATGGAGAAATAACAGTGACACTCTTTTATTAACATTGAAGAAAGGCATAGGTGGATAACACCTTTAGATAATCTAAAATCCTTATTTCAGTCATTGCATTCCATCATCCTATTATGAGCTTCCTTTCTTAAAATGTCAAGAATGAAGTGCCAGAGGATGGACTAAATATTCATTTCTTTTCCTGTCTGTTCCTTTTCTGTTCCTTTGATTTCATCTTCTTGTGGATAAGGTAATTAATGAGATGATCAAAAAGCAGCATAGAAGGAAGAAGGATAGTAAATGAAAAGCCAAGGTACATCCAGCCCTAAATATCAGTCCCTGATGGCACTCCCGCCTGCCTTTAACTTTTAACTTCATGTGCTTGTCCCTGTTGAATCTTACACAGAGAGGTACAAGTTCGGAACTCAGGTGGGGACACTGCCGTGTCTTCAGGTGATTCTTCACTTAAGGGAAAAACTATTTCTGATACTCAATTATGGAAAATTTAGCTTTCATGAGATATTTAAAGGTTTGATCCAAAATGAGAATGTTTATCATCTGTAAATGAATATTGCTACTGGTTTAAAGTGACTTCTCTTTTTTTGTACTGGTTTATTTATTAGAAGTTAGCTTTTAGCATCAGAAGATACAAAGATACAGAATGCTTCCTCATTTATTCTTGGAACCACAACAGTGAGCTGCATGATATAGTACTACTCTTAGTTTTTCTTAATTAGATTTAATCTGTTACTGTTTTTACTATACCAAGAAATAAATGGCAAGAATGTTTTTTCTAATATAACTTACTAGGCATGGTATTTAGTTTATAGCTAATGAGATAGAGTACCCTTTGGAACATGTTTCATAGATTTACATTTTACTGTCTTTGGAGCACTTATCTGAGAAGCCACTTAAAATAAAATACTTAAAAAAATATAATGCAGTTAAGGCCTAACTTATGAACTACTTCAAGGTAGGGATTATATCCTTAATTAACAAATGTACTACTATATTATAGCAAACCATCTGAAATTTACTGCTCTGAATTTTTACTGTAACATTATTCATTAGACACAGAATGCAGTCTGACTTGGGTAAAACTTGAACCTTGTCAGAGGGATGCAGTGACTGAGGCACCAGAGCCCCATTATCACCCCATTATCATAGAACACTGATGGATTTGGATTTTTTAAGAAAAATTTTAACTTAAGCAGTATACTGTTTCATAATCAGTATTCTGTTCATAATCAGGGTTCTGTAAGTAGTACATCTTTTTATTTTATTCTAAGCCCTAAATTTCCCCATCTCTAAAAGGGAAAAAAAAAAGTCCTTTATTGACTAACAAGGATATTATTAGTGAGTTGCCCCGTTTTTTGAGAACCTGAGATGTTAAATTATGAAGGACAAGGGCCTCAGTCATGTTCATCGTGGGGGAGTTTTTTTCACAGCTTAGGGACTTCCCACAACAGAAAGGCAGTGACCTAAAAGATGCACAGTCACTTAGCATCATGTTAGCTAAGGCCTCACCAGCAGCGAAGATTTCCTCTTACTGTGCTTCCCCCACCCCCTTTTATCTTGTGGAAGGAGAAGAAGGAATTGGGCTGTCATGGAACTTAATTGGCAAAGGTGTAAACTGTTCTTTTGACCTTCTTTTGCTTCTTTAGTAGCACTAAATTACCTAATAGAGTTGTGAGCACATCTAAGGCAGTTAAATGTACTTGTTGGTAAGTTGATCGATGGAACTGGCATATAATGAGCATATTTGTAAATGAAAGTCACTGAGAAATCAAAAATAAAACCTATGAGGGATAGCATAATTCATTCAGATTTGAAATAATCTTAGGATCATTCTAAAAGATGTGGATAGAACAGGTTGATTAATACAGTTAAGTTTTTAAAGAGCCAATTACATGATATGAAAACAAATAGATTTTTTAAATATTCTGTAGACAAAACATCAGTTGACTGACTAAAAATTTAATTTTTCTGGCAATTGTATATGTCCTCAGCTTCCAGATAGAAAAAGTAATTTCAGTGTTGTTTTCTTCAAATGTTCTATTTGTTCAGCTTTTATGAATTTTTTGGCTATGTATTCTCAGAAGTAATTACAAAAGGCAATAGCAATAATTAATGAATAGGATACTCAAGTCTAAAATCAAATAGTTCTTTGCCAATTTAAATGTAGACATTCCTTCTTCCAGTGTTCCTTATTGTCTCATTACTTTAAAAAGCACAGTACAAAATGACACGAATCCATCCATGAGTAATTCTTCTGAGAATGCTTTGTATTCTCAAGAATAATTGGAATTACATATAAGCCTTTTATTTATTGATAAGGATAATTGAGCATGAAGCACCTCAGTGAAGATTTCACCATATGGGAGATGTTACCCCATTCTGCTGTTTATCTGAAATTTATGGTGAGAATATTCATAGTAAAAGAATATCTTTATGACCTCCAGCAGCAGTTTGGCATTTTATTATGAAGCATTTTCATGGCTGAAGATATAGCATTCTGTTGCTAATGTGCCTCACACACTGCCATGTGTATGCAGTATGTGGGTGTTTAATAAATACTATTTGATGATAAGACTTAATTTAGGCTTGACATTTTATGAATGCTTATGATTCACACACCTCCATGGTGCTCACAGATGCACTTGGGTTTTAATTTTATAGAAGTTAAGAAGCCAGCTTGGCACATTAAAAAGCAATGCCTGTACTTCTTGCACCTGGTCCAGACTAATGGGTGTACCAGCATCTTGCTTATTCTTAGCCATTTGGTGAGAAGCCTGCTGAAGCCTCCAGTTGAGGCCTAGGGTTTTGATGGATCACAAAGCTACAGGTGGCTGCTCCTACCCAGCCATTTTGCAAATATGGTACCAAAGTATCAGTTGGGGAATGAGGATGTAAGTGGGTATCATATCCCCACCTTTAGAGTAATAATTCCAAATACAGATCCTGCTGCTGATGGGTTACTTCAATATAGGAAGGAAAGCTCATGTCATTACATTATTGTTAAATAAAATATTCAAAGCTGGCAAGCCTTCTGAGAAATAAACCTGGTTTCAAAATCTAAGTCTTCATTTTTATTTATGAATACCTGTCATTGATCTAATCACTGTTAATTCCCATAACCTATAGCTTTTGACAATAAAGATAAATATACACATATACGCACAACTAAAGCTTGACCATAACATTAGGTGTCTGATGATAAATTCTGGGAAAGAACCATAGAAACAAGTAGAGTTCTGAGAATATTGAACTGACCTTAATGTAAACATGATACATTTCCAGAGCCCAACCATCTAAATAAGAGGAAATCATGAATATATCATTTAAATTCCAAATTCTGTGTTGATTTAGCTTTTAGTTTGTTTTACTTGTTCACTATTTGTGGCATCAACTACACTAGACAAACCTTTCTTAACACGTGGATTTTCTCATAGTGTTGCTCATTCTGTGTTCTCTCCCTGGAGAGGGTGGGACTCCATCTCCTTTTGAGGCATCAAAACACCCACACCCCTGGGACGCTCCTTCATGTCCCACAAATCAGAAAGGACTGCTCCTGTGCATTTCCAAACCCGTTGTCCTTGTATCTTCTGTTCATTACTTTTCCTCGCAGCTGGAGCCAATGCTCTGTAAACGCCTGAAGGGCAGCAGACTGTGCCTGACTTGGTGTCACAGGTACTTGCTGATGTGGTGTCCTTCACAGATGGCACTGAGTGACCATGTGATGAATCAAGGTGAATTTTTTTTTCCCTGAACCAGCCAGCCAAGAGGTGACTAAGTCTTTGATGTTGTCAGAAATTGTGTAGACTGTTGTGTGATAAAGGTGAAGCGAAATAACTCTTTTTATCTTACTTCTGTTGAAGTTTACTCTTAATGCAAAACAAAACGTGTACAGCTGATCTTAGAAGACTGCTTGTCAGTGTTGCGCTTTCTTGCCTTGCTACACTGTGGGACCCAGTTCTGGAAGGAGCAGGGCTTGCTCCTTCAGGGTCCCCAGCACAATTCTCATCAGTCTTTCTCTAATTCTAGAGACAAAACCATTCATTGCTGGGGAAAGTGTTCATGAAAAATGTATTTCATTTATAATGAAGTTTAATAATGGATCTTTTTATATTCATGTTCATATTCAGCAGCCTCAGAAATGCTTGCTATATATTGATACTGACTTTATTCAGGCACCAAACCAAAAAGCATCTTTCTTAAAGTGTGTATGTTAATGTTTTAAAGAACACTCTAATGGAGATCACAGTGAAGAGTAACAACTTCATGTAAAAGACTTCCTGGCTATCATTGTCTTCACTCAACATTTGCTAGATACCCTAGAGAGAACATCCATTCTTTTTAGTAACTGTCTTTATCAGCTCAGGCTACTATAACAAAATACCATAAAATGGGAAGCTAATAAACCACAGAAGTCTGTATTTCTCACAGTCCTGGAGGCTGGAGGTCCAAAATGAGGGTGTCACCATGGTCAGATTGTGGTGAGAACCCTCTCCTGGGCCACAGGCTTCTCGCGTGTCCTCATGGTGGAGAGCAGCGAGCAGCACGCTCTTTCATACCTCCCATAAGGGCACGAACCCTAGTGACCTATTTACCTCCACAAAGCTCCAGGTTTCAACATACGAATTTTGGGTGGACACAAACATTCAGTCCACAGCAGTAATGAACACAAAAAGAATCAAGCAGAATAACATCATGGTTAAGAGCAATTGTTTTAGAAGCCAACTGTCTTGGTTTGAATTCTTCTTCAGCTACTTGTAGGGTAACTGACTTGTCTCAGTTTGCCTAAGGCAATCCCAGTTTTAGCACTGAAAGGCTTATAGCCTATAAAACCCTTTGGTTCTGGGAAAACTGAGATGATTGGTCACTCTAGAAATATGATGCCTTGTTCAAGACATTTACTTTCCATAATTCTTGGTTTCTTTGTCTATAAAATGGGGATAATACCGGCTGCCTCACAGGCTTGTTAAATATCTTAAATGAGTTAATGCATGCACAACTGTTAGCACAATGCTTAGCACATAGGCAAGTTAAATAATTCCAGCTATTGTCATCCTTATTATTGGCTAGTATTTTTTTAATAGTGAGGCACATGGAATTAAATGAAAGGAAGGGAACAGAACCACATTAACATGATAGTGATGAAGTTCAAGGCCCTGAAAAAGTCACTTCAAGGCTAAGGCTCCTCTTCCCTCATGTCTGGATCATTGAAAGAGTAGAAAATGGGGTGGAGGAGTGAGGGCTCAGATGTTTAGCAATCTAAACACAGCCCAGAGCTCTGTGGTGTCTGGGCAAAGGTGACAGACCAGATCAAGAGCCACAATACATCCACCACTCTGAGGCATGGCCACACCTCTGTTATCTTGAGTTGTCTAGCTCAAGTCAGGGCAGGAAAGATGATCTAAATCCCGATTTTAGTCACTGGGCCATTACCAAGCCTGTGGAAGAGCTGTCTTAAAAGATAGAGCTGCTTTGAGGTCCTATCTTTGTGTTGCCAAAGAAAAGGGAGTTTTTCAAATATTTGGTGACTCCTACTTTGTAAACCATGTCATTCAATAAAATTTATTGAACTCTCGTAAGTGCTAAGTACTGTGTGAGGGATACAGAGACAGCAGGACTATGCTTGCCCTCAAGCGTCTCCTTGGCACGGTGACTGTAAGACAGGTAGACAGCCATTCTGTGAGGTTTGTCACTCACTGCTTAACTGATGTGCGTGGCTTTTCACAGAAAAATGACGATGTTGGCACATTCAGAGAGATCAAGTGCTCCAGAAATGGGCCTATCCCAGGGCATTTATATAGGTGTATATTATTTGCACCCTGTCACAGAACAGTCAAAACATAAACACATCATAGGAATATTTAAAAGTTGCATTATCACCTCTTTCCATTGGTTAGGTCTCAGCTTAAATGGCACCTCTGTAGAGTGGCCTGAGCATCTTATCTAAAGTAACCCACCCTTCCCCTTTTATTTTTTCCTCTTATCTCCTTGTTTCCTTCAGAGCACTTATAACTGTAAGTTATTTTCTTTGTCTGTTGTATAAGAGTATAGCCTAAAATTCTATAATGAAAAGATACAAAAATAGAGTTGCTCAAGCAACCTAGAAGTTTTTCTCTTTTATTTAACAGTCCAGAGGCCGGAGGGCGGTCAGGTGAGGGCCTGTCCCAGGATCATCCAGGGCTGCTCATTCCTTCAGCCTTGTTGCCAATCACCTCTTCTGAGTGTTGCCTTCATCTGTATTGTGAAAGCTGCCTCAGTGAGACCATGTTCATGGACTAGCTCATGGGAAGGGCAAAGGAAGAGTGGAGGGCAGTCAGCTTCCTCTCTGAGGTCGTGATCCAGCAGCAGCACCCGTGGGTCCTGTTCACATCCCAGTCTTGGCCTCATCTGGGGGAGGTTGGGAGGTGTGGTCTTTAGCTGGGTGGCCATATGCCAACATTCTTTGGGTGTGTGTTGAGGGGTCTACTGCTAAAGGGAGAAAGGACAGGATAGACACTGGGGAACAGTTAGCAGTCCCTGCCATGCCTGCATAGTTGTGTTGTTTGTTGTTTCTGGCCTATACAGGACCAGGCACTATATGTCTGTCTCTTTCAGTTATTTCTCCAGAAACTGAGATAAATGTCTTGCACATAGTGGGTACTTAGTATATATTGGATGAATGAATTTAAATAACTAAATGCTGAAAAATATCAAGTTTGTAATATCATTATTACGTTTTGTCTTGTCTTAGTAATTCTCCTGCCATTACCAAATAGCTACATTAGACAGTCCACGTATTTATTGATTGGCATGAATGAGACTTTAAGGATCTAGCGTGGTGACTAGCAGGCACATAACAAGTATTCAACAAATGCTAAGTTCCCTTTCATTTATTTTGGTTAGGAAGAAAAGATTCATTATAGGATATAAGGATGTTAAGAAATAATATTGAAACTACTAATCTTTCTGTTTAGGGAAGAAACCTGAAATATTAACAAATTAAAGAATTCCCTTAAGGGGTATCATTAAAAAAAATCAGGTCTCTCTGGGATCATCTGACAAATGACCAGTAGTTGGATAGCTTATTTTAACTCTTGGTTTCTTCTCAAAATAGAATATCTGCTTTACTGACTCCCAAGTAGTAAAAAATAATATGTTGAATAACGTTTGTGAATTGAGAGCAAAAATAAAAGAAGCAGAGAACAGAGAGGATATGTTTACTCTGGCCTGTGTCTACACACTTAAGAAAGGGAAAACTTGATTCTGTTTTCTTTATTTTGAAAACCACTTTGTGTTGACGGACAGATGAAAATTCCAGCTAATTGTCAATCATTAAAAAAAAACCCAAACACTTAAGTGGAATTGGCTTTTGTTGTGTGGTCCAGTCTGTTAATTCAGTCCTTAACTAGAACACAGTACAGTTCTTAGGAGTCATAATTAGAGGGCTCCAAACATGAGGCAAGGGAGAAAATGTCCTGCAGACTGTTCTAAGGATATTTTTTAAAGACATGAAAATTTAATGCTCATATTGAATTATTGACATAGTAATTGGTTCCTGGTTCCTCTTCCAGAACACGTTTGATTCTGCTTCTGCTCTCATTTTATGAAGTCTTAGAGCACAAATAATGCAGCATGCCCTGCAAACTCTTATTTATTTCTGATTTTTACCCAGACCATTTTAACTGTTCACATACTAGCTCACTTTGGGAATCTGTTTTTGACTTCAGACATGACAAATCCATTTCAGACTACTCAAAAAGATGACTGAGAAATCATGTCCAGTTTAGATGGAATACATAGAAATTCAAGTAACTATCTGAATGTGTTTGACATCAAAGCATCAACACTTCTGTCCTTGGAAATCCTTTATCTGTTCTTTAGCATATGCAAATCCTCCACATCCTTGAAGACTGAACTCATATCCCTTCAATTCTGTGAAACTTCCTTCACCAGGTACTTCTATGTCTTTCTTTTGAACCCACCTTCTCCAGTCTCCTTGAGAGAGAGTCTGTCGGGAGTCTAGAACTGCAGGCTGTACTTAAGCATAAGTCTTGGTGGAGGCTCCCTATATTTTCATTATATCTGCTGGAACCACTCTTGTTTCTTAGCTTTTGTATTATTGAGCCCTGCTCCTTCTTTGTCATGCTTTCTCCTAATTCTTCCAGTTCGACGTAAAGGTTTGACACAAAGAAGAATATTTTATTAGGCCTTTTTCAAGTAACGATGTAGTGAAGTAAAAAAGACTTTAAAAATATCCTCATTCCTGAGCCTCAATGGTCTCATCAAAAAGTCACTCCAGGAATGTTCACTGCATTGTTATTTATAATAGCCAGAGAACTGGTGACAGTATAAATGGCCAACAGGAAGGAATGCTTAAATGAATTTTAAACCTTCATTTTGTGGACTACTGACTTTTAAAAATATAAGGTAGATCTCTATATACCTAAATGTAAGTATGGCCCTGGTGTAGTGTGTGTGTGTGTGTGTGTGTGTGTGTGTGTATCCACGGCCAAACTTTCATATGTGTGTTTGTATGTATGTGTGTGTATATAATATGTATATATGTATATACATATACACACATGATCTGGTATAGTATATATAAATATACATAATGATCCAATTCATGTAGAAAATAATAAAATGTCTAAAACTCCCCAACTAGTAGCTGCTGTTGTTTCTGAGAAATAGAGGTAGGGATGGGAACTGTTAACTTTTTAATTTGTGTATGTCTGTATTTTAAAATGTTTTTATAGTATTCATTTATTATTACTTTCATAATTAAAAAAATCACAAATCAGTTGACATGACTCCCAAACCTATATGTTGCCATTGTGGAAGCTGTTTTTGGACTGATCACTCCAAAACCATCCCCAGTCCTTGCTTCTGCCGCCTGTATAAAACTCTCACGCTGGCTCCGTCATGCCAGCCACCCCTCTGGCCTGATCTCCCACTGCTTTCCAAGCTCTCCTGTTGGAGTTGGGACTCTTTCCTACTCATTGTTTCACCCTTGGCTTTGCTATTATTTCTAAGCCTAAAATAACTTACCCACTTCCCTCTGCCTCCCTAAAACTAAGCCTATTGTCAAAGCCCAGTGCAAGTCTTGCTTTCCTCACAGTGGCAACCCTTCTCCAAATTCCTACAAACACAATGTGTTTTCATCGATCATCCTGTAGGTAGGTTACACTAGAAAAAAACAGTGTTTTAGTTACCTCTCAAGAATGTGGAGTTGATTCAAATTTTGTATTAGCATCAGAAATTATGTGTTTTGGATTTATTACTTATTATTTATTGTCCTTTTTCTTCCTGAGGATAAAAAGAAAGAAGTGAGAGCTTGTTGTAGTTTCCTGACTGAGCACCCAGAGCCACTTGGACCAATACTCCCAAACTCTGGCACGTCAACAGCTGAATTATTGTCCCGCTTTAAACACACCATTGGCTTCGGCCCGTAGATCAGCTAGGTCAGAGGTGCAAAATGATGCTTTTTTGTCGCTTTCTTTGATGAGTAAGGCTACCTCTGGGGTCTATTTCCAGTACACCTAGTAGAATAAATTTTCTGTGTATGTTTTTACCTTGACGGCATGTAGGTGAGTGTGTGTATGTGAAAGTCAAAGGGTTTGCTTTTGAGCTTTCCAGGTGATATGTCCTGAATTCGTTTTATGCTAATTTGTCCCAAGAAGTCATTCACTTGTTTCTATTCCACAACCTGCATTCCAACATGAGATTGTGCTTGAAATGCTCGAAACCTAAAATTAAATTTCAAATATTCCATGCCTAGAAGAAATAGTTAGACTTTGAAAACTTGAGGAAGAAGGCATACTGTATAAAAAGCAAAATGGTAGCTAATGATAATTACATTTCAGAATAAACCATTCTCTTTTACCCAGCTACCTCAAAATGGTGTTCGGCCTAAGAGTTTTGGAAATCCACTTTGATGTCATCTCAGTAAAACAAAAGCCCAAGAACATACTTTCTTGCCACAACCACTTAGTCATTTACATAAGAAATGAACATTGATCGGCCACTGAGTCTACTTTGTGAAGAGATTGTACAGAGATAGTTTCTTTCTACTTTACTGCATCATTAGCTGTAACATGACTCCAAATTCAGGTCTATCTAGCTTTGCTTAAGAAGCCAACCACAAACCATTCAGTCTCCTTTGATCCTCACAGTAATTCTTCACAGTGCTAATAGCATCTACTTTGTAGCCAGACTGCCCTAAATCCAAGTTCTAGTTCTGTCGTTCCTGGCTGTGTTCCTCAGAGCAAGTTCCTTAACCTCTCAAGATCCTCATCAATAGCAAGTGTGGTTAAAAAGAAAAGCCTCGTAGACTCTTTAATCTTGAAATGAGACAATCCATTTAATTCTCTTGTTTAGCCCATAGTAAGCATACAACTTAAATGTTACTTATCTTTTGCAAATGAGAAAACGATTTCCTAAGAGTTTAATGGCTTATTGAAGGTCATTAATCTTAATTAAGATGGAACTCCAAGTCCTCTGATGCCGGTGATTGTTCTTCCACAGAATGCCAGCCACAGCACATGCCATGCCGTGTCCCACTGCATCACACTGCTGCCCTGTCATGTCACACCACACAACACCATTGCCCAGCATGCACCTTGGCACACCACAGCATGCGTGCTGGCACACATGTCACACCACGTCATGGCACATCAAGTGCCCTGTGATCTTTCTAATGGAATTATCCCTCAGGTGTCATCCTCATTTGTCCTTCCTTCTGTACCTCCCAAAGTGTTTCACTTCCCATGACATTTTTTTAGATCCCAGTGACCTATATTCAATTCCCAATACTGGCCCAGAATCCAGGACTTTCAGCAGAGGATGTACACCTGTAACACAGGCCTGTGTCCATCAGAGGAAGGGTATCTTTTTTTTTTTTGGTCAAGATACAGTATTGTTTGGTGGCAGCCATGCAAGGATGGCTGTGTGGCCATACATTTTTCCCTTTATAAAATACATTCTAATAAGATAACTCTAACTCCAGCTTCAGCTTGATTTTGTGGATTATTCCAGACTGAGGTAAGTGCCCTTTTTAGCATCGTCTTCAGTCTGTTCTACCTGAGAGATGCAGGTCATAGGCAATTATTATGAAAATTCTTTTCATCTGACTTTAATGTCTTTCAAACTTTTGAAATGCACCCAGTGCTAGGGCTAAAGGTGCATTTTGAAATTATGCAATTATTTAGGAAAAAAACTAGTGCACCCACATATTTCTGTTGTCCACAAATGCAACATGAACTAATAGCACAGGGCAACAATTACAAGAGTTTGTGAATCAAAATAGGGTATTTAAGTCAAGGAAATCAAAACTGGGAGGGGAAATTGCCTCACTGTCCCCCTCTATCCTTATCAGCTTGTAGTCAGGTCCAGATTTTAGAGGGACGATGACAAATGATAATGTATCCCCCAGTGATGACAGTATGATGTGTCTGGAAACATTCACTTATTCTGTAAGTACTTAGCAAACAAAACCTATGTTTCAGTGAGTGTGATGAGCACGAGGGAAACAGTATGGCACAGGATACAGTCCTTGTCTCCCAGGAGCTCACAGTGTGTGGAGAACAAACTTGGTGAAACTGAGAAAGAAGAAGGTTCTAGCCTGAGCCAGGAGAACCTAAGAGGGGACATATCTGTCTTCAAATCTTCGAAAGTCCATCATATAGAAGAAGGAAGCTGGGCTGGGGTTCCCTTTATAGCTTGTGCAACACTATTTCTGTCAGCCCACATTGTTTCCTTTTTCTTTGTTTTCAGATGATATAAAATGTTAAATACATTCATTCTGTTGAAAAAAGAAAATTTTTTTTGAAAAGTACACAATGATAAGGCTCCCTTCCACTTCTGTCACTCTCTATCCTGTCCCACCCTCAGGTTCAGTAATTGACTTCTTGTGTATCTCCCAGTGTTTCTTTATACAGATACAAACAAATGCAAATATATATTATTTCGCCTGTTCTTACATGAGAGTTAGCATTCTATATATCTATATCTATGTATCTGTATGTAGATCAGTAGAACATTTTCTGCATCTTTTTCATGTAACAATATTTATTTGGAAATCTTTCCATATCAGCACATAAAGATTGTTTTCATTCTTTTATACAACTACACAGTATTCTGTGTCTAAAAGTACATAATTTGTTTAACCAGGCCTTGTTAATGGATGTTTGACTTAATAACAGTTTTTGTTATTTCAAATTAAACTACAGTGAACAACTTTGTTCGTATTCAATTTATATGTGTGCAGGTATGTCTATAGAATAATTTCTGTAAGATTGCTGCAGAGTAAATGCATTTGTAATTTTTAAAATTGCCAAATTGTCCTCCAGAGGGGTTATATCATATTCCACTTCTACCAGCCTCCTCTCAGGAGTGCGTTTTTTTCCCAGCTCACCAGTGGGTGTATTGCCAAACTTTGTTGAATTTTTCCCAGTCTAATGAGGGAGAAATGTCATTTTAAGATTGCTTTAATTTGCATTTTTATGTTCCAGAGTCATTTATATTTACTTTTCTATGCAAACTGTTTATTTTTGTCCTTTGTCCATTATCTAAAAAAAAGTAATTGATGTTCTTTTCTTCTTGATTTCTAGAAACTCTTCATATATTAGGTAGATTAGGTCTTTATATGCTGTGTTGTTTTCTAATTATTTGAGGTGTCTGTTTCCACTAATAGACAATGAAAATAAACCTGGGATGAAAGTCTGGAAGCAACAGTGAGCTATATTTAAGTTCAGTTTTGAAAATAACATTGAGCCCTTAATATGTACCAGGCATGATTTTTAGTGCTTTGATTCCACCATCTCATTTAGTCTTCACAGAAATCCTGTGAGGTGGTAATTACTATTAAGATGAAAATGGAGCACAAAGGTATTAGGAAATCTGCCCATATTCACACAGCTAGTAAATGGTGGACTCAAATATTTATAGTTGTGCATTTGACCCTGGGGCCTGGGCTCTTAACTATAATACTTACTAATAATTAGGTGTGCATAGCAAGGAGTGAGATTCCATCAAAGGAAATATTTAAACGAAGGTTGGGAGATGTTCAGTCCTGAATCTTGTGGATTGGAAGGGGATTGAATTAGATGACTTCAAAGAACTCCGCTAATCCTTAGACATTTTTGTAGATAATGTCATGCATGATCAGAAAGGTGAATCAGGGTATATTAAAGTCTCTGTGCAGGACCTCTCTGCTCCAATTAGAGTGCTCTAACAGACTTGCCACCCCTTTGCATCACCACCAGGAGCAGCCAGGGGGACCTGAACTTGCAGTTTGAAACAATGGCTTCAGGATTAATGTTTGCGACACACTAGGTTACTAAGCCTGTATGTGTAGGGGAATGTTCTTCATTTTGGTGCTTTGCACATGGTAAGTGTTCAGTAAATCTTTGGATTAATACATGATTGATGGTAAAGCTTATTTGAAAAGCTCTTGAATGTGATTCAATCGGGAAGTAATATGGAGATAACCATTCATTCAGTAATTACTGAGCATGTATGATGTGCATTGCCACAGTGCTAGGGACTCAGGGATGTGCAGAAGTATAAGATGTGGTTCCACACAAGTATACAGGAGAAACTAACTGACAAAAAGGCAGTGAAGCCAATGAGCCCCAAACACATGGTCACAGCCCTTGGAGTGGAGGTGAGGAACAAAGCATCGAGGAGTGGAGAGGGAGGGAGACTTCCTAGAGGAGGTGAGACATCCCCAGAGACCTTCAATTGAGGGAAAGGCTTGGGCAAAGGCACGGAAGTTGGAAATCTCATGTTTGTGGCCTTGATGAGGTGTGTTTCTTGAGCAGGCTCAGAAATAAAACCATAAGGCAGGCTGGGACCTCACTGAAGAGGATCTTGAATTCTAAGCCAAAGGATGGGTGAAGATAGCCATCAAAGGCTTCAGAGTAGAGAAGTGACATGGTGAAAATGGTGTTTTAGGGAGATGAATATGTCAGCCATGTGCAGGGTGCACATACAAGAGGTGAGACAGGGGCATTTAGGAAACTATCACAATCATTCAAGTAGACAGTAATGAGGGTGTAGCTGGGGAGGTAGCCACAGGATGAGAAATAAGGGATAACCGTCATGTTAAAAAAATTGTGGGGATTAACTAGATGATTATGTGTGGAGGGGAGGGAGCAAAGAACCATTAAACAGAAATGTACAAACAGAAATTTATGGTATACATTTTTTTTGGTGCTACTATCCGTGTATAAATAGCATTGAGGAAATGTGGCCAAGAACAGTTATTTTCCTCTTTGGGAATCAGACAGCAAAATTCTATCAGCAAATAGAACGCAATAGTTCTTGTTTCTGTTCCAAAGGTAATTCTTTGCATGGTAGAGGTAACTTAGAACTTTCTCTGTATTGAAAACATTAAGATTAGAATGCATGGAAATTAAGTGGGTGAATTAGATAGTGGTGATGGCTGAATATACAAAAACTGCTGAATTGTACACTTTAAGAGTGAATTTTATGGTTGAATTATAGATCAATAAAGCTGTTGTTAAAAAAAGCAATAGGAGGTCTCTGTAAGGTTTTAAGGATTTTCTCTTAAGGTCCAAGTAAATTATAAATGAATATTTACTCTCCCTTTCCCCAAAAAGATCGTCTCCCAAAGAAGGCAAACATTTTTTCACCCTTCCAACCTCGTCAGAACGTCTGCTCCACTTCCATATCAGTGCCCAGCAGCTCTGTGCTTTCCAAGGCACTGCTGAGAAGTGTCAAGGAACCTTGGTCAGTGGGTGGTCTGCCAGGCTAGGATTTTTCTTCTAACTGAATCTTCTGCTAAAGTGAAAACTTCACAGGCAGTGCAAGTTCTGGCTCTTCATAAGAGTGGGGAGTAGGGGAGACACAAAAACTTGCTGAATCATTTTTTGTCAAACATTAATTTTGCAATCCCAACAGCTAAATCTATTATTCAGGCAGGCAAGCTTTAAATAAGGCAGCAAGAGGGGAAAGAAAGAGTAGTGACTCATATTCTTAACTCCGGAAGGTTGTCATCAGCTTTGGCTTAGAGTCTTTGCTAGAGGGTACAGGCTCATGTTTTTTCCTTTTTACCTATTAACTAATAACATAGATAAAAATCTTAAATAATGGGTGTACATGGATTTCTCAGCACCCATTTTTCATGTAAATCACGGACCACTGTATTTCAGAGGGAGGATGTTTTCTAGGTGAATAGAAGCTCCTAGAGCCTCCCCAGTATATCCATCCCTCATAAATAGTCTATTGTCAAATGTGCCATGGCCTCCTTACTCTGAGCCTACTGATTTCTTAGCACTCAGAAAAGATAAGTGGGGGTTTCAGGGAAAAAACCTCCCAGCATAAACTCTGTGCAGGCTGCCGTCTGTCACATGGGCAGAACAGGGCAGATGATTCTGGGGAAAGTGAATATGTACATTCACCTTGGGTCACTGATTCTGGCCTTTTAATTCTTGAATTTTAATGTGTATCGCTCTCCTGACTCCCACTGTCATTCCAGTTTTTAAATTATGCTCCCCTTTTAAAAATACATCTCTCTATTTAAGGGGACTAATGTCTCAGTACCTCTCAGAAGCAGTTTTATTCAAACAATAATTGGTGTTCTTTTATTTAGTTTTTCATCTAGGGAAAAGGATATGCTAGATGTTCTCTAATAGAGTCTGTCTACCTCTGTGCTCAGAGAACCTTGTGGTATAATCAGTCTTTCTTCCTGGCATTCTCTGTTTCCATTTCAAAGCAGTAAGAGGGGCTTTATTGAATTGTAGAAGTATCATCTTAAGCCTTAGACCCCCATGTCTGCCCCGAGGAGTCAGAATGAGCTCTGTCTGAAAGGGAGAAAGCTCGTCCATGGATGCTGAACCACTCCTGTTCCTTTTCTATCTATTCTCTTTATAAGTTTCAACTATTAATGCTTAAGTCAGTCATCACCATGTTCATGACATGCATCAGTAAAAAATGCTTAACAAACAACCGTCTGCTTACGGAGCTCTGCACACAGCAGTGCCTTACCCTCTGGGGACATTAGTATCTAAGCAGACCCCAGAAAGCAACATGATTATGGATTGGCAATATTTAACTCCTTTTGGCCCAAATGACCCAGATCGTATGTCAGTAGAAGTCAACTACCAAACTAATGGACAGGTTATAGCATGTTGGAATGGCTAAGGTCTCCCTGGAAAGTAGAGGTAATAATAACACCCACAGCTCCTGTGCATGAGTGTATATGATGTGCCAGGGCACAGAGCTAAATGCATTATTTCACTGAATCCTCATAGCAGCCCAATAAGACAGGAACTATTCTTGCCCCCATTTTCAAAATGAATAAACTGAGGCTCAGAGAGGCTATAGAGCCGGAATACAAACCGAAGCTGTAGGCTTGCCATCGAATGAGCTCAGTTCTCTCAGGATGAGTCACAGAGTTCTAAACTCAAGAATTAGGATTTTGGGATTGAAATTTCCTTGGGAAAAGTAAAACCATCTTCAGTAAGTTATCTTTGTTGTCTCACTTCTTTGTATTGCCAGAAAATTAAAAATATTAAATAAATAAAACACCCATTATTTATGAATTTGTCTAGCTCATGATTATTATTTTTGATCTAGAATATGGGTGGATTCAACAGCCTGATTTTATCAGAGCATGTGATTAATGAAAGTAGTTTTAGTTTATTTTCATTCTTCTTCCACTTATCTATTCACTAGAAATAGTGATCAATGAATCTTTCAGTTTTTATGATAAGTGCTTTTCTGAAAAGGTACTTGTAAATTGAAACTTTAAAATTCAATCTCATTTTAACTGCATCCAGGTAACTGAATTTGTTGTGCCCTTCCATCCAGCTGCCTCCTGAGAGCATCTGTGGGTCCACATGCTGACTCCTGAGTACATCTGCCTGCATAGGAATCAGACTTACAGATGGCCAAGGAAACAGCCAGAGAGAATGAAGAAGTCAAATACTCCAAGGAATCCTTGGTTATATAAAGAAAGTAGAAATTTCTAGTTCAGACAAGAAGAGCATTTTCATTTAGTGGATTTGTATATAACAATGTAACAATATTCTACCTGGGGCAACTGACTTGTATTCTCTGCCTCAGTTCCCACATCTGCCAGCTCTGCAGGAAGTGCTAACAAGAATTAATTGAATTTCCTGAACCTTGGGGCTCAGTTCTGCTTCTCAGTTCCAACAATCCCACAGGAGTCTGCTCTTGCATAATCTACTGTACAGAAGAACTTCCTGTTTTTAACAGTTCTATCTGATAGGCACCATGTAATGTATACACATTTTTCAAATTCAGTAAGGTAGAACCTTGAGAATCCTTCAGGGTATTTAGCTCAATTTAAGAGAATGGGACATAACCACATTCAAAGTATTTAGATTATTTGTTGCATTTATGAGGGTCCTGATACGGTTCCATATAAATGTGATTTACACAAATGACTTTGTTCTTCCTCTGGTTAGTGGCAAAGGGGTCCTGGTTCCAATTTCCTGCTGGGTGATCTGAGCAGGACAGAGCTGGTAGGATAAGAATTTTAGGGGTGGGATTTCTTCTTAATTGTTGATTCTATTTATAGTCTCTCAAATAATATAGACATACTCTAGATTCTGTTCCCTCAGTTATTACCATACATCTGGGAAGCCCATATTTTCTGCAGTATCACCTCAGGGAAAATCGCATGGATTCTGTTTTACAGGTGAGTAAGGAGTAGAGGAAGCTGGGTCTGACTACAGTGGCAGCCGGCAGCAGAAAACATTATGGACAGTGCAAGGGGCTTTCATCACGGTCTCATCCAACTTTCCTGGCCACACAGATGCTGAGCTCCCTCCATCTGAGGGCCTAGGGGTATCAGATCACTCTTGTTCCTGAGATGCACTCCATCCCATCATTGAATAACTCGAATTCTAGACTGTCCTTTCACATGATAGGTTACAAACATCCTCTTTGTAACTTGCATCAGTTAGTCCTAGTTCTTCATAGCTGCATAGAATAAGTCCACTCATTCACTGATTGTTCATTCATTTGTTCATTTATTCATTTTGTATTGGGTGCCTAATATGTGTATAGTGTGCAAGACATGAGCTGACAGGTTAGTAGGAGGTAACATGGGCATTCAGAAGTCATATGTCGTACATGCCACATGGGCAGAATAAATTAATGGCAGCAGGAAAGAAGAAGAACAACAGGAAGGGGTCAGGCCCTAGCAGGTATGGTCAGCAAATCCATCATGGAGGAGATAGCATTTAAAGTTGCTTTTTTTAATGGCTTGAGGTGAGAAGGACAGAGATTTGTATAGGGAGATTGGAGAGATAAGGTGTTGGAGAGGTGATGGGTAACTTATATTAACCAGAACTCACAGTTTGAATTGGAGAGCGGAAGACAGGTCTAGAAAAGCTGGTGGAGTGAGTGTGAGATTGTGAAGGCCTTTGCATGCCTGAATGGAGGGTAGGTGAAGGGGGCACTGCAGACAGAGCTATGAGGCCAGGTGGCATTCACATCATCTCAAATGCTAGGCTTCAGAACTTCAGGGTTATCCGGTGAGGTAGGGCAGATCCCTGGGGCCAATTGCTGAGCACTTGGCAGTTGTATTTAGTATGATAACTGGTGGCAGAAGACGGGGCTGGAGGGCTATGCAACATGCTTGGAATAGGTGGTAAGGGCCAGGAGCACTCTGGTGGCCCCTGCAATGGAAGCTCAAGTAAGTGTTGAATGGTAATCACTGTGACTCAGCCCTGGAGACCACGCACTGTGCCTTCTCCAGGAGAGCATCCCCTCCCCTACTCCTCACACCTCCTGATGATCTATATCCACGGGCAGGTAGTGAAATATCTCAGGACTGGTTTCCCTGCTTCCAGTGAGGTCTATGTGCAGGCTGAGCCCATGTAAGGGAAGAAACTTTGAAATTCTTCAGGGTAAGTGTACTTGTGCAGACCTGGATTTAAATGTAATAGCTTTTCTTTTGGTGGTCTATGTAAGCTTAAGTAATGGGGCCCTTCATTACTATTACTCTTTTGTTATTGAGCTTTTTTTCTTTTTTGTCAAACTTGAAAAGGAAGTACATATGCAAAGGAAGTACAACCAGAAGCTTTGCTGAAATGTACATATTTGAACTGGTCTGTTAAAATTAGGCCACTTGCTGAATGAAGGGAGTATTATTAGCAATGTGGGGGTATCTTCCAGCCTGTTTTCTCACAAAATCCTATTTCTGCCTTATTCTAAATTTAATAGTGGCCTTCCCTTATTTTGCAAATATTTACTGAGTGCTCACTGTGTGCCAGGCCCTGTTGTAAGTGCTGGGCTACATTAGTGAACAAAATTGTCAGATTTTTGCCATCATGGCAGCAAGGGGAGATAACCAATAAATGGGTAATTAATAAGTTAATTACATGGTATATTAGAAGGAGACAAGTGTGGATAAAAAGAAGGTTCCTATGACTGGGATTCTCATCTGTCCCTGGTCAGCTAGCTCATTGCACATGTGTGGTCAATTATGTTATTGACTCTATATAAAGAGCTCCGCCCAGTGCTCTGGGCAACATGGTGGCACAGCTACAAGGCTACAGGAGAGCAGAGACTGGAGTGGTGGCAGCACCCAGGACAGAGACTGAGACGGCTGTGCGGGCAGAGGCCCAGAGGCAGAGCCCGGCTTGCTGCATGCAGACTCGCTCTGAGTGGACAGGATTCTCGTGATTGACCTGCCACCATGGGAATAAAATTGAGTATAACTCTTTAACCCCAAGAATGTTCCATTGTCATTTTTTGGTCTCATTGAATCCACAGTGAACTTTCCTATGGCTGAAACCCATTCGCAAGATAATTGGCAACGTCGGCAGGATTCATTGTTGACCAAGGAAAAGAACAGGCTGGGAGGAGTGCTTCCGTGGGCTGCACCTATGGATGGGGAGACATTCAAGTGTCCCCCAGTGGACATGCAGTCCGATGTAGCTTGTCTCCTAGAGGACTGGGCCTCACCCCAAGACTGGAAAGGGGTGGAGGCAACACCTGAGGCAGTAAAGTTGGCTCTCAGCAAAATAGGGAATTCCTCAGAGAAACAGAGTGCCCGTGAGGCTGCAGGAATGGTGGGGAGTTTTCCTCTCACAATACTGAGAAAGGCCGTAAGGGAGAAAGATGCCCTCCTGCAGGAAGCACGAGAAGAGGCAGCATGAGAATGTGAGCTGCGAGGTGCCATTGAGGAGGTTAAAAAATTTGTTGGTGACTGAAATCACATCACTCTGAGGAGCTGTGGAAATGGTAAAGGGTGTCGTGGTAGCCTGAGAGGAAACAGCACGAGAAGGAGCAGCGGCATGAGAGTGCAGGCTGCCTGGTGCTGTGGGCAGGTGAAGGATGTAGTGGAGCCATCAGCCCCAGAAATGGAGGAGCAGAGGTTTAACCAACAGGTGGGAGTGTTTAACCAGCAGGAGGCCCTGCTGGTACAGGAGGCATCAGTCCTTCCTTGGTTGAAACCCCACCCGGTTGAAAGCTGGTGGAAAGCCCAAGAGAAAATACAGACTTGGGAACTGCAGGTTCCTCCAGGAGAGGTGCAGCCCCCTCCCCAGGTTGTGGAGTGCTCTATGCTCTGCTCCTATCCTCGGGCTCAAGCAGTGAAAGCAAAAAGGAAATACTAATCCAAGGAAGAATTTAAAAGGCCCCAGGAAGGTCATGAGGACCAAGATGTGGGTTGATTTGATAAAGGCAGGAGAAGACAGAAAGAAATTGGATGGAAAGTCAAATACACTCTTACTGGAGCTGTGGCAACAACTGAAACCAGAGCAGTGGTTCCAGCTACTGAGGATGAAGAAGCAGAAGCAAAGCAACAAGATCAGCCTGTGTGTCTGCAAGACTTTCTGCTGGAGAGGCTGGAGAAGGTGGATATTATAAGGCCCACCTATGGTCCTTTTGGTTAACGCATTTGAGTAGAACTGGTTTGAATATAGCCAGGATGACCACTTGGTAGCAATGGATCTCCTCAGGCCTGAGAGTTATTATAATTTGTTGTAATGTTTGTTATTTGTATATTGTATTATGTTATTATGGAATTTGGTTACAATATTCCAGCTTCCTTGCACAGGGACCATTGTAAAGGTTTGAGGGCACATAGATTGAGAGGCGAGAATCCTGGAGGGTGGAGTGTGGATAAAGTGAAGGTTCCTAAGGCCAGGATTCCTACCTGGCCCTGGTTGTCTTGCTCACTACACACGTGTCGGCAGTATGTTGCTATTGACTCTAAATAAAGAGCTCCGCCCAGTGCTCTGGGTGACATGGTGGCACAGCTACAAGGCTGCAGGAGAGCAGAGGCTGGAGTGGTGGCAGCACCCAGGACAGAGACTGAGACGGCGGTGTGGGCAGAGAGGCCCAGAGGCAGAGCCCGGCTTGCTGCATGCAAACTCGCTCTGAGTGGACAGGATTCTCGTGATTGACCTGCCACCATGGGAATAAAATTGAGTATAACCCTTTAACCCCAAGAATGTTCCATTGTCATTTTTTGGTCTCATTGAATCCATAGTGAACTTGCCTGTGGCTGAAACCCATCGGCAAGACAAGTGTTAGAGGAAGAAGAAAAAGTAGAGAAGGGTAGGTGGGAACCAGATTGCCAGGGAGTGTGGAGAGCAAGGCAGTTTGCAGTTTGCGGTAAAGTTGTCAGGGTCCTCTTCCTTAGGCAGGTGGCATTTGAGCAAAGACTTTGCAGTGAGGGGATAGGTATCTTGGGGAAGAGAGTTCCAAGAAAGGAAAACAGCTCATGCAAAGGTGCTGAGGCGGGAGAGTGCTAGAACGACAAAGGGACTTTGTGGTTGTCTGTTCCACTTAGTCCATCAGTGACTCATGCAACCCAGTAGAAAGCTAGGAAAAGGCAAAAGTTGTTTATTTGTAATAAACCCAATTCAAAGTTACCTTTAAAAAAACATCACAAACTGATATAAGGAGATGCAAAGGGCATTAGGGGAGAATTCCTGACTTTGGACCACTTGATGTTGAATCCTAGCTCCACCACATACTGCCTGTGAAATTAGGTGAATTATTTAACTCCTTTGTTCCTTGATTTCCTCTTCTTAAAATGAGGCTAATAATTGTACTGGTCTTTTAGGATGACTTTGATAATTAAATGAGTCAATATTAATTAAAAGCTTGAAACATGATACATAGCAAGCACTCAAATATTAGCTATTGAAATTATTATATCACTACTACTACTTATATTACTTTTATGAGTTGGTGCCTAATCTGGAATATTCTTTGAGTGTGTCTTCAAAACTGAGTGTGTGTGTGTGTGTGTGTGTGTGTGTGTGTGTGTGTGAGAGAGAGAGAGAGAGAGATGTGTTGAGAGTAGTGTGGGGCTTCATTTATAAAATAGTTGTAAGAATTAAGTAAAATCTCACTGCTTTGCATATAATAAGGCCTCAATAAATATTAGTTTTCTTCTCTTCTGGCAGCATTTTTACACCTAAGAGAAATAAGAAAGGGTTTCCCTCTTCTTCTTGCCATTAATGAATTTTTTTGGCTGGTTTATGAGTAGAATGAATGTCAGGTGAAAACATTCTATAAATTCAAACTTAGAAACTTTTTTTGCCCTTAGCACCACACTAAGAATTCCTTGTGGGTCATTTTGAATGTCATTGGAAGGCAAAGCACGCCTAGTAGATGGGTGAGTGAGGGGGGAAACAGAACTGGAAAACAGAAGAAATAGGGAAGCACTCCATCAAGGTGAAAACCACTTTCAGATGAGGCCATTAGAAAACTGAGAGTCCTTTTCTCTGAGGACCTTTAAAAAGAGAAGGGATGGCATCCATCCAGGTAGAGTAGGTGCCCCTGACTGAAAGGGATGACTTAGGGGGTCTCTTGAGGCCTCTCCTAGCAATCTGAGACTCCAGAACCAGCCCCTCTCCTCAGTCAGCTCTCTTGTGGTTGCATTTACACACCTGAATTAGCCTATATTTCTACATCTACTTAGAGAGTCACTAATACTTCGGATGCAAAGAGAGCTTCTGCTGAATAATATGAAGTAAGACAAGTCACTGTATATTGAAGTAGTAGATGTTGAAAATCAACTTTCTAGTCCTCTGGGATCTCTCCTCAACTTCTCTGGGTGTGGTAGACTATGTGGACCTCTGCAGTCTGCCGCCAGGAAAATACAGTGCTGTGGGCTGTCAGGGACACAGGCAAGTGAACTTGAGTGTGCTCAAGGGAAACCTGAGGTCTTGAGGAGAAAGGATGCTGTGTCTGCACAGGGCGGGGTGGGGCAGGGTGGGGCAGGCAGGGGAGAGAACTGCAGCCAGGTACCCTCTCACTGTCTGATGCTGTTTTGATCTGTAGGTGCAGCTGACGTCTCCAGAGCCATGGCTCACACCTTTTCAACAGCATCAAAAGATGGGGAAGGATCGTGTTACACATCTCTTATTTCCGACACCTGTTATCCACCTAAGGAGGATTCTACATATTTCACTGGAATTCTTCAGAAGGAAAATGGCCAGGCCAGCACTTCTGAGAACCCTGAGGAGTTGAGTACCCCTGGACCCTCCTTACCAGATGTGCCTGGGACAGAGCTTCGTGGCTTATTCAGTTCTGATTCTGGAATTGAGATGACTCCTGCAGAGTCCACTGAAGTGAACAAGATCTTAGCAGACCCCCTGGGCCAGATGAAAGCAGAAGCCTGTAAATACATTGACATAACCAGGCCAGAGGAGGTGAAATATCAGGAAAAACATCATCCCAAGTTGGAAGAGAAGGATTCGGACTTTAAGAATAAAGACTCTGAAATCTCAGCAAAACCGAAAGAGGTCCGTGAACCAGAGAAACCAATTCCTGAGGAGGGAAAAATCCTCAAGGACTACTTATTTGAAGAGTCAACATTTGCACCTTACATAGATGATCTCTCTGAAGAACAGCACAGTGCTCCTCTGATCGCTGCCCCTGTCAAAATCACGCTGACTGAGATCGAGCCTTCTGTTGAAACTGCTACCCAGGAAAAGACCCCTGAAAAGCAAGATGTCTGTCTGAAACCAAGTCCTGACACAGTCCCCACAGTCACTGTCTCAGAGCCTGAAGATGACAGCCCAGGGTCTGTCACTCCCCCGTCTTCAGGAACAGGTGAGGGGACTGGTGCTCCCTGCCTTGGGGAACCCCAGCATATAGAAATCTGAATATCAAGGAATGAATATTTGCACTCAAAATACTTTGCTATAGGGTCCCCTTAAATCTCAGTTTAATTGATTTAATTAACATACCTACTTCTTCAGTCTTGTGCCCATTGTACAAAGGTTGAGATTTAGAATTTTCCTTAAAGTCCTATCAGATTTGCTTTGTAAAATGTTACTTTCTTCACTTGAGGGGAGGGGTAAGGATGATGCACTGGCAACATTAAGATCCTCATGTGTCTCTACTGTTCAGAGCAGAGAGGGAAGTGCTGCCTGCTTCTGGGTCAGCTTTCCTCTCTGACCTCCGGGTCTCCCGGAGGCTTTGGGGTGGGGGCAGGGGAGCACCTTGGCTGTTCTCTCAGACCCACTGGGCTACCTTGGACAGGGCATTTAATGCTTCTGGCCCCAACTCCAAGTCTGTACAATGAAGATGGGGTGAGGGGGATTTCATGGCCTTTGTGGGGGCATTGGGCAGCAAGAGGAAACCGAACAAATAGTCCTTCATCCCTACCTTCCCCCTTCAATCTCAGCACTGCCATTTTTATCCTTTTAGTTTGTTGAAGTATTACATACAATCTAACTTTTTAAAAATTGAATAATTAATTTGGTTAAATGCAAAAGTTTGGAATTTCCTAAACTATGTTCTTTTTCCACTTGAACATTCACCAACTCTGACCCAAGGCAGAGTCTTAACCAATGCTTGATACATCCTCTCAGACTAAGGAGGTCCCCTACCCTGGGTGGAACTCCCTCCTGTTCTGTTTCCATAAAGACTGTAGCATCCATTCCTCTCCTTCCCCAACCTTACATCAGACTCATTCAATCATAAAGCTTCGAGGTCTTCAAGATCCACTGCATACAGCTCCTGATTTTCCAGTTCAGTCATTCACTGAACAAACGCTTTCTACATACTTCGTTTTGGTCGGGCATGCTACTAGGCACTGGCAGTGCTGGGGTTGAAGAAACAAAAACTAGCCCCTCCCTTCCAGTGGGACAGATGATCAGGGAAATAGCCCCTCACCACTGGGGTTTGTGTTCTGACAGAGGCACACAGAGTGTTAAGGGGAGGGGAGAAGGAAGGGACGAGTGGCAGGAGCAGATTTGTGTTTTCACATGATTCCTTTTCATGATGAGTGGAGAGTGATCCAGGAGCAAAGGGGAGGCCTGATGGAGCGTCATTCACTGTTAGATGCTGGCAACTGTGAGTTGGTAAACTGGCTCACATTCACCTTTCCTTTTATTCTTCTTAATTTATATGATCCTAATCATCACACAGGGTAAACACATCTCCCCAGGCAGGGCAGTTCTAAACTTCTTGGTTTCTATAATCTTTTTGATTATTTTCATTGACTTTCTAGCTTTGCTGTCTCAGTTGTGATGGAATCTTAGCTAGAAGCCCATAAGTTTTTAAACAAGGGTAGGAAAACCGTTTCATTCCAAATTTTCCTCCTTGCACTTTCTTAAACTTTTAGTTGCCATTAAGAATGGGGTCAGTGCCTACAATTTCTGCTGAGAACCTTTTGACTCATAGTAAGGTTGTCTTTAAGGTAATCCCTTCACTTGCCAAAATGAAACTCATCAGGCCCTATCTCCCACACCTCACAGATCTCTGATATCATGCATACTCTTTAGTGAATAAAGCAAGATCCTTTAAGCCTTTTTTTTCTGTATGCCCCAACCCAGTGGCTTTCAATTGGAGGTAAAGTTGCCAGATAAAATACTAAAATTTCATTGGACAGACTTATACTAAAAAAAATATTCATTGTTTAGCAGAGATTCAAATCTAACTGGAAGTCCTGTATTTCTATTTGCTAAATTTGCCAGCCCTAATTGGAGGTGACTGGTAGGATCCCTCTTGAAGTTATAAAATGCAGATGCCAGAGCCCCGTGCAGACTTACCTCTACTAAGTCAGAATTTCTCAGGGCACTTTTGAAACACATACCTGATTTAGAATGACTGTTTAGAGATCTAAGCTAGTCCTCACACAAGCATTATTTATTGAGTACCTCCTGTGTGCCATGCACTACACTAGGTACTGGGGATAGGACAGTGAACGCAAATACCTTGGCAGTCCTGTGCCCTCACACCTGCAATGTGGGGTCACAGAGAGTGGAGGAGTGTGAAGAGACAGATGTTAATCAGATCATCACACTAACAAATGTAAAGCTGCCCAGGGCCTTCCAGCTGTGCAAAATGAGTGGACCCCAGCTGGTCCCCTGCCTGGTACAGCATCAGGCAGACTTGCCCACAGGTTGTGCTGCCCTACAGGACCACATGTAGCCCTAGGAGCCCAAAGCCCTGCCTGCCTACTGCATGGGCTCCTAGGAATGTTTTCCAAGTAGAAGCTGGGTCAGTCCTAGAAGTCTGGATGGCCAAGGGCTCTCAGCATGAGAAACTGAAATTGTGCTACAGAGAGGGAAGAAACATCCAAGTTAATTTTCTATCCCTGTCCTGTCAAAACAGCTCACTCTTCTTAAAATAGACTGCTAGATAGTAAGGAAGCTGCCCTTGAGCCTTTGGTAACTACAAATCTAAAGTCACCAATGGCAATAACTATATATATGTTGATAATTACTTTAAATGTAAATGGACTGAATGCACCAATCAAAAGACATAGAGTTACAGAATGGATGAAAAAACAAGACCCATCTATATGCTGCCTGAAAGAGACTCACTTCAAACCCAAAGACACATACAGACTAAAAGTGAAGGGATAGAAAAAGATGTTTTGTGCAAATAATAGGGAGAAAAAGTAGGAGTAGCAGTATTTATATCAGACAAAATAGATTTCAAAACAAAGAAAGTAAGAGACAAAGAAGGACATTATATAATGATAAAATGGTCAGTCCAACAAGAGGATGTAATCATTTTAAGTATATCTGTGTGCCCAATATAGGACCACCTAAATATGTGAAAAAAATACAGAATTAAAAGGGGAAATACAATGCAAAGCATTCATTTTAGGAGACTTCAACACACCACTCACACCAAAAGACAGATCAACCAGACAGAGAATAAGCAAGGAGACAGAGGCACTGAACAACACATTAGAACAGATGGACCTAAAAGACATCTACAGAACACTCTACCCAAAAGCAGCAGAATACACATTCTTATCAAGTGTACATGGAACATTTTCCAGAATAGATCACATACTAGGCCACAAAAACAGCCTCAGTAATTTCAAAAAGATTGAAATTGCACCAATCAGCTTCTCAGACCACAAATGTGTGAAACTAGAAATAAATTATGGAAAGAAAACAAAAAAGCCCACAAACACATGGAGGCTTAACAACATGCTTCTAAATAATCAGTGGATCAATGACCAAATTAAAACAGATCAAGAAATATATGGAGATAAATGAAAATAACAACTCAACACCCCAAACCCTGTGGGATCCAGTGAAGGCAGTTCTAAGAGGTTCTAAGTATATTGCAAAACAGGCTTACCCCAAGAAAGAAGAACTATCCCAAATGAACGGTCTAAATTCACAATTAATGAAACTAGAGAAAGAAGAACAAATAAAGCCCAAAGTCAATAGAAGGAGGGACATTATAAAGATCAGAGAAGAAATAATAAAATTTAGAAGAATAAAACAATAGAAAAAAATCAATGAAACCATGAGCTGGTTCTTCAAGAAAATAAAATAGATAAACCCCTAGTCAGACTTATCAAGAAAAAAAGAGAGTGTACACACATAAACAGAATCAGAAATGAGAAAGAATAATCACTAAGGCACCACAGAAATATAAAGAATTATTAGAGAATACTATGAACAATTATATGCTAACAAACTGGATAATGTTGAAGAAATAGACAACTTTCTAGAAAAATACAACCTTCCAAGACTGACCCAGAAAGAAACAGAAAATCTGAACAGACCAATCACCAGCAATGAAATTGAACTGGTAATCAAAAAACTACCTAAGAACAAAACCTCGGACCAGATGGCTTCACCCTGAATTTTATCAAACATTTGAAGAAGATCTAATACCCATCCTCCTTAAAGTTTTTGAAAAAGTAGAAGAGAAGGAAACACTTCCAAACTCATTCTATGAGGCCAGCATCACTCTAATACCATAACCAGGCAAAGACACCACAAAAAAAAATTACAGACCAATAACCCTGATGAACATAGATGCAAAAATACTCAACAAAATATTAGCAAACCAAATTCAGAACTATATCAAAAAGATCATCCATCATGATCAAATGGGATTTATTCCAGGGATGCAAGGATAGTACAGTATTTGAAAGTTAATAAACATCATACACCACAACAACAAAAAAGACAAAAATCACATGATCATCTCCATAGATGCCGAAAAAGCATTTGACAAAATTCAATATCCATTTGTGATAAAAACTCAAAAATATGGATATAGAAGGCAAGTACCTCATCATAATAAAGGCCATATATGACAAACCCACAGCCAACATTATATTTAATGGCAAAAGGCTGAAAGCTTTTCCTCTAAGATCAAGAACAAGACAAGGATGCCAACTCTCACCACTTTTATTTAGCATAGTACTGGAGGTCCTAGCAACAGCAATCAAACAGCACAAAGAAATAAAAGGCATCCAGATTGGTAGGAAGAAGTTAAATTGTCACTGTTTTCAGATGACATGCTATTGTACATAAAAAACCCTAAAGAATCCACCCCAGAACTACCAGAACTAATAACTGAATTCAGCAAAGTTGCAGGATACAAAATCAACACACAGAATTCTGTCGCATTCCCATATACTAACGATGAACTAGCAGAAAGAAAAATCAGGATAACAACTCCATTTACAATTCAATTGAAAAGAATAAAATACCTCGGAATAAACCTAACCAAGGAGGTGAAAGACCTATATCCTGAAAAATACAAGAAACTCATGAAAGAAATTAAAGAAGACACCAATAAATGGAAATACATGACATGTTCAAGGATAGGAAGAATTAATGTTGTCAAAATGGCCATCCTGCTTAAAGCAATCTACAGATTCAATTCAATCCCTATCAAAATACCAACAGCATTCTTCAATGAACTAGAACAAAAGGTTCTAAAATTCATGTGAAACCACAAAAGATCCTGAATAGCCAAAGCAATCCTGAGAAAGAAGAACAAAGGTGGGGGGATTATGCTCCCTAACTTCAAGCTCTACTACAAAGCCACAGTAATTAAGTTTGGTACTGGCACAAGAACAAATGCATAGATCAATGGAACAGAATAGAGAGCCAGAAATAGACCCACACATATATGGCCAATTAATAAACAATAAAGGATCCATGGATATACAATGGGGAAATGACAGCCTCTTCAACAATTGGTGTTTGCAAAGCTGGACAGCTACATGTAAGAGAATGAAACTGGATTACTCTCTACTGTTTACACAAAAGTAAACTTGAAATGAATTAAAGACCTGATATGTAACTCATGAAACCAATAAAACTCATAGAAGAAAACATAGGCAAAAATCTGTTGAACATAAACATGAGCAACTTTTTCCTGAACATATCTCCTCAGGCAAGGGAAACAAAAGCAAAAATGAACAAGCGGGACTACATCAAACTAAAAAGCATCTGCACACCAGAGGTTACCATCAGCAGAATAAAAAGGCATCCTACAATATGGGAGAATATATTCATAAACAACTTATCCGGTAAGGGCTTAACATCCAAAAATATATAAAGAACTCATATGCCTCAACAACCCAAAAAAATTACCTAATTAAAAAATGGGCAGAGAATCTGAACAGACACTTCCCCAAAGAAGAAATTCAGATGGCCAACAGTCACATGAAAAAATGCCCTACATCTCTAGTCATCAGGGAAATGCAAATCAAAACCATGAGATATCACCTCACACCAGTTAGGATGGCCAACATCCAAATGACAAGAAACAACAAATGCTGGTGAGGATGCAGAGAAAGGGGAACCCTCCTACACTATTGGTGGGAATGTGAATTAGTTCAGCCATTGTGGAAAGCAATATGGAAGTTCCTCAAAAAACTAAAAATGGAAATGCTCTTTGACCCAGGATTTCCACTCCTAGGAATTTACCAGAAGAAAACAAGATCCCTGATTGAAAAGACATATGCACCCCTATGTTTATTGCAGCACTATTTACAACAGCCAACATATGGAACAACCTAAGTGTCCATTAGTAGATGAATGGATAAAGAAGAGGTGGTACATATACACAATGGAATTTTTTTAAATTTTGGTATCATTAATATACAATTACATGAGCAACATTGTGGTTACTAGAGTCCCCCCATTATCAAGTCCACACCACATACCCCATACACAATGGAATATTATTCAGCCATAAAAAGAAAACAAATCCTACTATTTGCAACAACATGGCTGGAGCTAGAGGATATTATGCCCAGTGAAATAAGCCAGGTGGAGAAAGACAAGTACCAAATGATTTCACTCATTTGTGGAGTATAAGAATGAAGCAAAACTAAAGGAACAAAACAGCAGCAGACTCACAGACTCCAAGAAGGGACTAGCAGTTACCAAAGGGAAGGGTGGCTGGGGAGGGAGGGAGAATGGATTAAGGGGCATTATATATAGCATTCACAATATGTAGGGCATGGGGAAGGCAGTACAGCATGGTAAAGACAATGGCTTGATAGCATCTTACTATGTGGATAGACAGTGACTGCAGTGGGGTGGGGGGAGACTTGATAATACGGGTGAATGCTAAAAACAATGTTCATGTGAAACTTTAATAAGATTGTATAACAATGGAACCTTAGTTATAAAAAGATTAATTAATTAATTTTAAAAAACAAAACTAAAATAGCTCGAAAAAAACAGTTCACTCTTCTGACTTCCACGTTGTTGGGTACGTAATTCCTGTTCATTTTACTTACCCATGCTCACTGTTTCTGAGTGACCATCAACAACCCATTTTTTTCTTAGCCACTACATGTCAAACCCCAGTTTGTGGTTTCTTTCTCTTCAATGACTCTTGAATTGCCCTCTCTTTCCATCTGTTAAAAACCAAAATTCATTCAAGTACCTTTGAAGATCCAGTTGCCTTTATTAAGCAATTTGTGAATTGGCCAGCACTACCTCTCATAAGTAAAAAGATGCTCCCAGGGATTGTACCAAATGAAGGTGTTTGTAGTCAGAAGGTGGAGGAAACTTATCAGCAAAAGAAAAGGGATTTCAGGCCAGGTCACTTTCTTTTAGGGGATGAGGAGGGAGGCCTTAAAATGTACATCACCCCATCTTCTCTTAGGCAACATGCAGAGGGCTCCTGTGACAGATGATCTTATTGGTGATGCTGACCAGAAAATTCCTGACAGACACATTTCTGGGGGAGGTTGAAACTATAATTGGGTTTATGTATTGGGTCCTGGTTTAGTGACTTGGCCGAGCACAACGGATACTGTGTTGGGCCTGTGTTTTTTTTTTTTTTTTTACTTTTTAAAAAATTTTGTTATCATTAATCTACAATTACATGAAGAACATTATGTTTACTAGGCTCTCCCCTACCCCAAGTCCCCCCGACAAACCCCATTACAGTCACTGTCCATCAGCATAGTAAGATGTTGTAGAATCACTACTTGTCTTCTCTGTGTTGCACAGCCCTCCCCTTTCCACCAACCCCCACATTGTACATGCTAATCATAATACCCCCTTTCTTCTTCCCTGCCCTTATCCCTCCTTACCCTCCCATTCTCCTCAGTCTCTTTTCCTTTGGTAACTGTTAGTCCATTCTTGGGTTCTGTGATTCTGCTGCTGTTTTGTTCCTTCAGTTTTTCCTTTGCACTTACACTTCACAGATGAGTGAAATCATTTGGTATTTGTCTTTCTCCGCTTGGCTTATTTCACTAAACATAATACCCTCTAGCTCCATCCATGTTGTTGCAAATTGTAGGATTTGTTTTCTTCTTATGGCTGAATAATACTCCATTGTGTATATGTACCACATCTTTATCCATTCATCTACTGATGGACACTTAGGTTGCTTCCATTTCTTGGCTATTGTAAATAGTGCTGCGATAAACATAGGGGTGCATCTGTCTTTTTCAAACTGGAGTGCTGCATTCTTAGGGTAAGTTCCTAGAAGCGGAATTCCTGGGTCAAATGGTAAGTCTATTTTGAACATTTTGAGGAACTTCCATACTGCTTTCCACAAAGGTTGAACTAATTTACATTCCCACCAGCAGTGTAGGAGGGTTCCCCTTTCTCCACAACCTCGCCAACATTTGTTGTTGTTTGTCTTTTGGATGATAGCCATCCTTACTGGTGTGAGATGATATCTCATTGTGGTTTTAATTTGCATTTCACTGATGACTAGCAATGTGGAGCATCTTTTCATGTGTCTGTTGGCCATCTGAATTTCTTTGTTGGAGAACTGTCTGTTCAGCTCCTCTGCCCATATTTTAATTGGATTATTTGCTTTTTGTTTGTTGAGGTACATGAGCTCTTTATATATTTTGGATGTCAATTCTTTATCGGATCTGTCATTTATGAATATATTCTCCCATACTGTAGGGTACCTTTTTGTTCTATTGATGGTGTCCTTTGCTGTACAGAAGCTTTTCAGCTTGATATAGTCCCACTTGTTCATTTTTGCTTTTGTTTTCCTTGCCCAGGAAGATATGTTCATGAAGAAGTCGCTAATGTTTATGTCCAAGAGATTTTTGCCTATGTTTTTTTCTAAGAGTTTTATGGTTTCATGACTTACATTCAGGTCTTTGATCCATTTTGAATTTACTTTTGTGTGTGGGGTTAGACAGTGATCCAGTTTCATTCTCTTACATGTAGCTGTCCAGTTTTGCCAGCACCATCTGTTGAAGAGACTGTCATTTCACCATTGTATGTCCATGGCTCCTTTATCGAATATTCATTGACCATATATGTTTGGGTTAATGTCTGGAGTCTCTATTCTGTTCCACTGGTCTGTGGCTCTGTTCTTGTGCCAGTGCCAAATTGGGGAGTGAGATTCCCCCCCCACTTTATTCTTCTTTCTCAGGATTGCTTTGGCTCTTTGGGGTCTTTGGTGTTTCCATATGAATTTTTGAACTATTTGTTCCAGTTTGTTGAAGAATGTTGTTGGTAATTTGATAGGGATTGCATCAAATCTGTATATTGCTTTAGGCAGGATGGCCATTTTGATGATATTAATTCTTCCTAGCCAAGAGCATGGGATGAGTTTCCATTTGTTAGTGTCCTCTTTAATTTCTCTTAAGAGTGTCTTGTAGTTTTCAGGGTATAGGTCTTTCACTTCTTTGGTTAGGTTTATTCCTAGGTATTTTATCCTTTTTGATGCAATTGGGAATGGAATTGCTTTCCTGATTTCTCTTCCTATTGGTTCATTGTTAGCATATAGGAAAGCCACAGATTTCTGTGTGTTAATTTTGTATCCTGCAACTTTGCTGTATTCCAATATCAGTTCTAGTAGTTTTGCAGTAGAGTCTTTAGGGTTTTTTACGTACAATATCATGTCATCTGCAAATAGTGACAGTTTAACTTCTTCTTTACCGATCTGGATTCTTTGTATTTCTTTGTTTTGTTTAATTGCCATGGCTAGGACCTCCAGTACTATGTTGAATAACAGTGGGGAGAGTGGGCATCCCTGTCTTGTTCCCGTTCTCCAAGGAAAAGCTTTCAGCTTCTCGCTGTTCAGTATGATGTTGGTTGTGGGTTTATCATATATGGCCTTTATTATGTTGAGGTACTTGCCCTCTATACCCATTTTGCCGAGAGTTTTTATCATGAATGGATGTTGAATTTTGTCGAATGCTTTTTCAGCATCTATGGAGATGATCATGTGGTTTTTGTCTTTCTTTTTGTTTATGTGGTGGATGATGTTGATGAATTTTCGAATGTTGTATCATCCTTGCATCCCTGGGATGAATCCCACTTGGTCGTGGTTTATGATCCTTTTGATATATTTTTGAATTCGGTTTGCTAATATTTTATTGAGTATTTTTGCATCTACGTTCATCAGGGATATTAGTCTGTAATTTTCTTTTTTGGTGGGGTCTTTGCCTGGTTTTGGTATTAGGGTGATGTTGGCTTCATAGAGTGAGTTTGGGAGTATTCTCTCCTCTTCTATTTTTTGGAAAACTTTAAGGAGAATGGGTATTATATCTTCTCTGTATGTCTGATAAAATTCCGAGGTAAATCCATCTGGCCCGGGGGTTTTTTTCTTTGGTAGTTTTTTGATTACCACTTCAATTTCTTTGCTGGTAATTGGTTTGTTTAGATTTTGTGTTTCTTCCTTGGTCAGTCTTGAAAGGTTGTATTTTTCTAAGAAGTTGTACATTTCTTCTAGGTTTTCCAGCTTGTTGGCATATAGGTTTTCATAGTAGTCTCTAATAAATCTTTGTATTTCTGTTGGCTCCGTCATGATGTTTCCTTTCTCATTTCTGATTCTGTTGATGTGTGTTGATTCTCTTTTTCTCTTCATAAGTCTGGCTAGAGGCTTATCTATTTTGTTTATTTTCTCAAAGAAGCAGCTCTGGGTTTCATTGATGTTTTCTATTGTTTTATTCTTCTCAATTTTGTTTATTTCTTCTCTAATCTTCATTATGTCCCTCCTTCTGCTGACTTTAGGCCTCATTTGTTCTTCTTTTCCCAATTTTGATAATTGTGACGTTAGACTATTCATTTGGGTTTGTTCTTCCTTCTTTAAATATCCCTGGATTGCTACATACTTTCCTGTTAAGACTGCTTTCACTGCGTCCCACAGAAGTTGTGGCTTTGTGTTGTTGTTGTCATTTATTTCCAAATATTGCTGGATCTCCATTTTAATTTGGTTGTTGATCCATTGACTATTTAGGAGGGTGTTGTTAAGCCTCCATGTGTTTGTGAGCCTTTTTGCTTTCTTTGTACAATTTATTTCTAGTTTTATACCTTTGTGGTCTGAAAAGTTGGTTGGTAGAATTTCAATCTTTTTGAATTTACTGAGGCTCTTCTTATGGCCTAGTATGTGGTCTATTCTGGAGAATGTTCCATGTGCACTTGAGAAGAATGTGTATCCTGTTGCTTTTGGGTGTAGAGTTCTATACATGTCTATTAGGTCCATCTGTTCTAGTGTGGTGTTCAGTGCCTCTGTGTCCTTACTTATTTTCTGTCTGGTGGATCTGTCCTTTGGAGTGAATGGTGTGTTGAAGTCTCCTAAAATGAATGCATTGCATTCTATTTCTTCCTTTAATTCTGTTAGTATTTGTTTCACATATGCTGGTGCTCCTGTGTTGGGTGCATATGTATTTACAATGGTTATATCCTCTTGTTGGACTGAGCCCTTTATCATTATGTAATGTCTTTCTTTATCTCTTGTTACTTTCTTTGTTTTGAAGTCTATTTTGTCTGCTACTAGAACTGCAACACCTGCTTTTTTCTCCCTATTGTGTGCATGAAATATCTTTTTCCATCCCTTGACTTTTAATCTGTGCATGTCTTTGGGTTTGAGGTGAGTCTCTTGTAAGCAGCACATAGATGGGACTTGTTTTTTCATCCATTCAGTGACTCTATGTCTTTTGATTGGTGCATTCAGTCCATTTGCATTTAGGGTGATTATCGATAGGTATGTACTTATTGCCATTTTAGGCTTTAGTTTTGTGGTTACCAAAGGTTCCTGGTTACTTTCCTTACTATCTAAGAGTCTAACTTGACTCACTTAGTATGCCGTTACAAACACAATCTAAAGGTTCTTTTCTATTTCTCCTCCTTTTTCTTCCTCCTTCATTCTTTATGTATTAGGTATCAAATTCTGTACTTTTTGTCTATCCCTTGATTGACTTTGGGGATAGTCAATTTAATTTTGCATTTGGTTTGAAATCAGCTTCTCCACTCTCCCTACTGTGGTTTTCCTACCTCTGGTGACAGCTATCCAACCCTAGGAACATGTCCATCTATAGCAGTCCCTCCAAAATCAACTGCAGAGATGGTTTGTGGGAGGGAAACTCTCTCAGCTTTTGCTTATCTGGAAATTGTTTAATCCCGCCTTCAAATTTAAATGATAATCTTGTTGGATAAAGTAATCTTGGTTCCAGGCCCTTCTGTTTCATGGCATTAAATACATCATGCCACTCCCTTCTGGCCTGTAATGTTTCTGCTGAGAAGTCTGATTTTAGCCTGATGGGTTTTCCTTTGTATGTGATCTTATTTCTGCCCCTGGCTGCTTTTAGCAGTCTGTCCTTATCCTTGATCTTTGCCATTTTAATTACTATGTTTCTTGGTGTTGTCTTCCTTGGGTCCCTTGTGTTGGGAGATCTGTGGATCTCCATGGCCTGAGAGACTATGTCTTTCCCCAAATTGGGGAAGTTTTCAGCAACTACCTCCTGAAAGACAGTTTCTATCCCTTTCTCTCTCTCTCTTCTTCTTCTGGTATCCCTATAATGTGAATATTGTTCCGCTTGGATTGGTCGCACAGTTCTCTCAATATTCTTTCATTTTTAGAGATCCTTTTTTCTCTCTGTGCCTCAGCTTCTTTGTATTTCTCTTCTCTAGTTTCTATTTCATTTATTGTCTCCTCCACCATATCCACCCTGCTTTTAATACCCTCCATTGTGCTCTTCAACGATTGGATCTCTGACCTGAATTCATTCCTGAGTTCTTGGATGTCTTTCCGTACCTCCATTAGAATGTTGATGATTTTTATTTTGAACTCCCTGTCAGGAAGAGTCACGAGGTCCATATCATTTAAAACTTTCTTGGGAGTTGTATTAATAATTTTACTCTGGACAAGGTTCCTTTGGTGTTTCATGTTTGTATATGGCGCCCTCTAGTGTCCAGAAGCTCTATTCTGGAGCTGCTCAGCCCCTGAAGCAATGTCGGGGGTCACAGGGGAACAGTACTGGTACCTGGGGGGAGGAAAGAGCTGTTCCCTGCCTCCTGGCTGCTGTGCCTGTCTCCACTGCCTGAGCCAGTCAGCCAGTTACACAGGTATGTTTTTGTCCCAGAGCAGCCAGATATGGATCCCTGCTTTCCACAAGCAGCCGGAATCCCAGTCTCCCCAAGAACTCTGCCTATATTAACTTTCCAACCCGGTAGTCATGCGAGTCTCATGAAAGCACCATGAAATGTAGGTTTGTGCTCCCAGAGCAGATCTCCGAAGCTAGGTATTCAGCAGTCCCAAGCTTTCTACTCCCTCCCTGCTCCACTTCTCTTCCTCCCGCTGGTGAGCTGGGGTAGGGGAAAGGCTCGGGACAGCTCTGGTACATTACCCCATTTGGTGAGGTCTGCTCTTTTCTCCAGGTGTATGTAGTCTGATGCAATCCTCTTTCCTGTTGCTCTCTCAGGATTAGTTGTGCCAATTAAATTTTCTAATTGTATCCAGTTTTAGGAGGAAGCCTCTGTCTCTCCTCTCACGCCACCATCTTTAATCTTTTGTGTGTTTCTTTTTAACATGTATTTACAGTCACCATAACTTATTTGGTTGTCTTAACTCTTCCCCTCACTATTGCAGTATCATCTTAATGGAGTATCCTCTTCCACTCTCTTCTCACCCAAGTTCCCTCTAGCCCTTCCAGGACCCACCAGTGCCTACCTGTGAAAGTACTGACTTTTTAACTAGTTTCCCGGGGCTTCCATGATGAGGGGCCTGCTTAACTTTTCAGTCACACTGTCCTCTATCGCCCCCACAGTACTCCAGTTAAACTTCTGAGCTTGTCACTCTGAGCACACCCCTTCCTTCCCACATCCATGTCTTTGCTCCGAGTTCACTCTCCTTAGACAAAGTCTGCTTTCCAAGGCTCTATTTGCGTCCTGAGACTAATTCAGATGCAATTTGCTCAATGATCTCCTCTAAGTTCCTCTAGAACTTTGAACTATATATACATTTGTACTTAGCCCATTCTGTCTTGTTTTCTTCTTGTTCTTCAGGAGAGACAGAGAATATGAGCTGGAATCTTATCAGTAAGCTTGGGTGAGCAGTTAGGGTAGAATTGTATTCAATGATACCGTAATTAAAAATTAATTAATTAATAAAACAAAAACAAAAATGAAAAAAACAGTTCACTCTTCTGACTTACATGTTCTTGGGTATGGAGTTCCTGTTCATTTTACTTAACCATGCTCACTGTTTCTGAGTGACCATCAACACCCCATTTGTTCAGATAAATTAATTCAGATAAATCCCCAAATCTCTGTGTCTTAACATAATTAAAATTACTTCTCATGCATACTATAGTCTAATGCAGATAAGGCACTTGTATAAATGTTGATCCAGGGAAAGAGCCTCCCTCCATCGCTGTCTTTTATTTTTAAAAACAGCTTTATTGAGATCTAATCACATCCCATTTAATCTTCCCACTAAAAGTGTACATTTTAATGGCTTACTATATTCATAGAATTGTATATCTATCACCACAGTAAGTTATAAACATTTCATTACCTCCCTAAAGAAATCCAGTGCCCATTAGCTGTCATCACCTCATTCCTTTCATACTCCTCCCAGACAACCATTAATGTACTTTCTTTCTCTATAGATTTGCCTCTTCTGGACATTTCGTATAAATGGAATCATATTCTGTGTGGTCCTTTGTGACTGGCTTATTTTACTTAGCATACTGTTTTCAAAGTTTCGCCATGTTGTAGTATGTATTAGTACTTCATTTCTTTATGTGGCCAATTAGTATTCCATTGTATGGATGTGCCACATTTTATTTATCCATTCATCAATTGATAAACGTTGGGTTCTTTCCATTTTTTTTGGCTGTTATGAATAATGCTATTATGAGCGTTTGTGTACAAGTATTTTTATGGATTTCTCTTGGATAGATACATAAGAGTGGAATTGCTGGGTCATATGGTAACTCTATGTTTAATTTGAGGAACTGCTAGACTATTTTCCTAAACAACTATACCATTTTATATTCCCACCAGCAGTGTAAGAAGGTTCCTTTACAACTTTTCCATGTTTTCCAACATTCACTACTATCTGACTTCTTGATTCTAGCCATTCTAGTGACTGTGAAGTGGTATCTTACTCTTTTTTGATTTGCATTTCTCTGGTAAAAATTGACCTTGAACATATTTTCATATGCTTTGTGGTCATTCATAAATTTTTGGAGAACTTTCTATTCAAATCCTTCACCTTTTTTTTTTAACTGGGTTGCTTGTCTTTTATTGAGTTGTAATCATTTTTAATATATTCAAGATACAAGTCATTTATGTGACTTATAAAATTTTCTCCCATTCTGTGGATTGTGCTTGCACTTTCTTGATGGTGTCCTCTGAGGCACAACAGTGTTTAATTTTGATGAAGCCCGATTTATAAAATTTTTATTTTGTTGCTTGTGCTTTTGGTGTTATATATAAGAAATCATTGTCTAACTCGGGGTCACAAATATCCATGTCTGTCTTTTCTTCTAGAGTTTTATGGTTTTAAATATAAGAATATTTAGTTTGTTGACCCATTTGGAGTTGATTTTTATATATGACATAAGGTAGAGATCCATCTTCCTCTTTTGCACGTGGTTATTCAGTTCACTTTTCCTCTTCTTCTCATTCTCCCAAATATAATCTGCTCCATCTCAGACTCCACCCTTTTTAAACAGAGGTACCCTAATATAGTGAGAGACACATGAAACAGAAAGACTTGAGTTCAAATTCAAACCAAGTCATTTCTAGTCACATGGCTGTATCATTCAGGGTCCTGGCAGGAAACAAATGACACACTCAAAGGTTGTAACTCAAGACAGTTTAAAAAAGGGGCTCTTTACAGCTGAGTAAAGACAGTTATGAGAACCAACAAAAGATGGCAAAACACTCAACGACTGGCAACATGAGGGATCCATTAGCACCCCCAGATCTAAAGGAGCAAGGGGAGGGAATAGCAGTCCTAAAGGCTGCCAAGATATGGAGCTTCAGAAACAGCAAAAGTATTAATACCCCAACATTTCCCCTCTCCCACTCTTTCCATGATTCTGAGGGGCTGAAAAACAACCAGAAACCAGAGGGGAAGGGGTTCAGGTAATGCGTTCTATGTAGGTCAGTCCTCATAGTAGAGACCAAGGCAAAGAAAGATGGAAATGAATCCAAGGGGGCAAAGATAGAAAAACCAGTACAGTGACCTTGGACAAGTCATTTAGCCTATTGCCTCTAGACTTTAAGCCCCATGTAGGGCAAAGTGCCTGTAGCCCAGCAGATGCTCAAGGGGGCTGTGGCAATGCTGCTACTGATGGTGCTCTGAATACAGTCCATTCCTTCAGTTACACCAGCCTTATTTCCCTTCTTCCTCCTCACTCTGGCCTGCCATTCTAAAGTAAGCTGGTGTAGATTTTACACCTGTATGCTCTGTGAAATCATATCAGAGAACTATGTGCACAACTTATTAAGGGATTAACTGCTATAAAAATAGGGTTTACTCTCATGCAACAAATATTTCTAAATATAAATCATGTGAGAAATAGTGAAGTGATTGTTGTTTTAAGTTACTGAAACATCAACAACATAGATCATATTACTTTTCTGCTCAAAACCCTCCCATGGCTTCTCGTTTTACTCAGAATAAAAACCCCATGAGATCCTACATGATCTGACTCCCCTTCCTGCATGTCTTTGGCCTCTTTTCCTATTATTCTCCCCCTATCCAATTTGCTCCAGGCATAACTGTGATACCTGGAAGTCACTGTAGCTCCCACCTCCAGGCCTTTGCAGTCTCTGTTCCCTCTGCTTAGCAAGCTTTTCCTCTGGTTATCTTCTTGAGACTCCCTGTTCCTCAGGTGTTCTATTCAGGTTACCCTCTGAAAGAGCCCCATCCTGTCTATCCTATTTTAAATTGCAAGCTCATCCCCACCCTGTCCCAGCACTTCTGGTCCCATTACCTTACTCTACTTTTTTATCATAGCACTTAACATCTTCTAACATGCTATATACTTTACTTATTACATACATTATTTGTGTTTTGTATTCTCCCACCAGAATATAAGCAGAGCTTTTGTTACCCATTTTGTTCACTAATATATCCCCAGTGCCTAGAAGAGAGCCTGACACATAGCATGTTCTCAATTAATGAAGAATGAATGTTGTATGGACAAAGGATAAAATTAGTTCTTCTTTATGGAGAAGTAGACAAATCTGAAATGTTTCATCCTCACAACCCTAAAGCAGATTACCTAGCCATGGATAGTCTGTCCCTTCCCCTCTCTAAATCCCTCCCACTGACCTCAAAACTTTGGAAATGACAAGTAGTTCTTGCTTACAAAAGGGCCAGAGAACAGGATATTCTAAACAAGGCCCTGCTGTGTGGCAAGGGAGACATCAAGCTCCTGAAAGCTGTTGTCATGGTGACCCCAGGTAGTCTCATCCAGGGAGAGAAATAACAGCAAGATTGCTGGTGAGGATTTCAGGCCATCTGGATAAACATCAGACAGAAGGCAGACATTCCCCCAAGGGATCTGGGGTCACTGGAGTTTTGTTCTTCTCAAGAGGATTGGAAGGGAGAAAAAACAATGGCAGTGTGGGCTCCACCATTAGACACCCTGCAGGATTGTGTGTCATGGTAATCTTCACAGCCTGTTTGGTGCAATTGGCAAAAACTGTCTTCTGTAGCTCACCTCGTTACACTTTTACGTATTGACTAAAAAGAGTAAACGTATTGACTCTTATGGGAAATGTAAAGCTCAGAAGTCAGGTTGAATTCAAGGAACCCAATTAGCTTTCTTTGTCTTATTGAAATCAGGGAACATGAACAGCAACAGGCAGGGAGTAATGGGTGATTTTCAGGTTTGTTGATAGTGGTGGGCCAAATCAGGAAGTTATCCAGGTCAGATGATATGATGGAATCTGTGAAATTGGAAAACTTCCCTGAGAGAATGGATCAGAAATTAAAACCATGACATCTAGAATCTCTGCCACATTGAAACAAAAAACCAACGGAGGTGCAATTACTAAGAAACTGCTAGGTCACTTTTTAAAATAACCAGATTAAGATAAATAGGTATGTAAAACACTGATTAATTGGGCCGTACAAGTAATTAGCCTTTTAGTTTAGGTGGCCTGTCTTTCTAGCATAGGCCTGGAAACAGACTATTTTTGTGCTAATGAGTTATGTGTTTCTCAAGCAAGGAGAAAATATCTCGCCTAATGGAATTTGTGTTATTTCTTCTCTTTCTGTCCATCTGTCTGTCCGTGTGTGTGCCTCTCTGGCTCCTTTCTGCGCTGTGGAACGACAGAACCATCTGCCGCCGAATCCCAGGGCAAATGCAGCATCTCCGAGGATGAGCTGATGACTGCAATTAAAGAAGCAAAGGGGTTATCCTATGAAACCGCGGGGAGCCCACGGCCTGCGGGCCAGGTGGCTGACAGGTCCGAGGCCAAGGCCAGGGCTGGGCTGCCGACCATCCCCAGCTCCCTGGACCACGAGGCCAGCAGCGCGGAGTCAGGGGACTCGGAGATCGAGCTGGTGTCCGAGGACCCGCTGGCCGCTGAGGACGCGCTGCCCTCGGGCTACGTGACCTTCGGCCACGTGGGCGGCCCGCCACCGTCGCCGGCCTCGCCGTCCATCCAGTACAGCATCCTGAGGGAGGAGCGCGAGGCCGAGCTGGACAGCGAGCTCATTATCGAGTCGTGCGACGCGTCCTCAGCCTCGGAGGAGAGCCCCAAGCGGGAGCAGGACTCTCCCCCGATGAAGCCAGGCGCCCTGGACGCCATCCGAGAGGAGCCTGGCGCCCGGGCGGAGGAGCGCGCGCCCAGCCGGCGGGGCCAGGCCGAGCCGGGCGCCCTCGTCACGATCCCCTCGGCTGCTCCCCGCACCGGCCCGGAGCCGCCCTCTGGGGACGGAGCCCCGCACCCGGCGCCCGAGGGGCCCGCAGCCCCGTGGAAACCTGCGGAAGAGGCGAGTTTCAACCAAAGCGCCGTGGCCGCAAAGGGCCCTGGGCCGCAAGAGCCTGGCGTCGGGCCCGCACTGCTGCTTCTCAGTAAGCGAAAAGGTAAAGTGACAACTTTCCTGGCGGAACCAGCCCTGTCTGCTTAGTGGTTTTTTCCCCCTGAGTGCTCTGAGGTATCAGCCGAGGGGCGGTTTAGGCTCAGCCCTGTAGTTCTGTCCCAGCTGAGCAAACAGCTGACCAGAGAACAGTTCCGAGGCCGTGAGGAGATGAGGGACCCCAGATGGCAGAATCATGGACCCCCAGCAGCGGCGCTGCTTGAACCCAGCATCCCCAATAATGAGCGGTTGTTGTGCCTTCTAAGATACCCTGAATGGAGAAACCCCAGGAGAAATCTTGAGTCGAAATACTCAAATCAAATGCAGGAAAAATGGAAGTCATCATTTAATCTTCCAGACAGTGTATTTTTGGAGCCTATTCTTCTCCCCAAATCATTCATGACCCTTGACTGAAGTTGTGTTAATGAAATTTAGGAAAGGAATAAAAGAGGTGAATGGATTAGGCCCTGTGTAGTCTAGTTAGTGGGCTACCTTGAGTGAAGGGAGAGAACCTCTCCTCGGCTCCTGGGTGGAGGACATGCACGTAGAACTTTAAAACAAATCGTAAACGCACAAATTTATTCAAGGTGCCTTCCCACCCCTCTCCTTTGCTTTTGTTGCTTTAGAAGTATTCTGCCTTTTGGGGATAAATGAATTCAAGGGTACACCCTCCTTGCTGTGTATATACTAACTTCAATGATGTCAGCAGTAATTAAAGTGCTTCATATAAAAATAGAGGGCAAAAATCTTTCTCACTGTGGCTTTCTCATTAACTCTTGATTTCCAAACTCTCTTGCCTGAGAGTTTAAAGTGTATTTAGTGTGTGCAATAAGGAGATATTTGATAACATTTTAACAGTGGGAACATGTATTTGTTAGGTGAATATTAAAACTAATTTGGATTTGTTTGCCACCACTGTGGCTATGATGGGACAGGTCCCTGAAGCTTGCAGGGAGCCTTGGGACACAAATTTAGCATGAACCACCTTCCAGCCCTGGTGGTCCTGAAGCAGTATGGCTTGGGTCGTGCTAAGCATGAGTTCTTATCACTCTGCGGCAACAGGCATGCATGTCTGTTTTATCCCTGACTACAGTCTCTGAAAAATGTGTCACTGTGTGCACAGTGCTGTTCCAATAAATTTATTCTCAAAAGTAAATAGATCTGAAGGCTAACAAGGAGAAAATGGAATTGTGCAGGCCCATTTCCCTCCCTAGTAAATTTGCGACAAATGTGACAGCTGGGAGTGACTGAATGACCAGCCATCCCATGAAGAGCTAAGGTGATAGAAAACTACAGCTGTGGAGGCAAAGGCTTCAGAATATCTATTTTATGGCCACTTCTGGTGTCCTCCTAATCTCTCTGCAAGTTGCCCATATGGCTTGGACCCTCTGCTGCCAAGTTTAGGTGCTAGAGAGGAGAAAGTGGCAGTCTTTTCAAATGAGTAAGGCCTGCCTGGGTGAATAACCTCTGCTCTCTGCACAGAGAGGTCCTTTGAAATGCAGTCTGCTACTGAAACTTACTGCTCAGTCGCAGGATCTATGAAGAGAGTCTAAAAAGCTGTTCTGAGGCAGCTAAGCCCTGAGGTCCTGGGCAGATGACTCAGTGCCACGAACATGTTATTTGAGCCTTAGGGTTCCTTCTGGCCCCACCCGCTCCATCTCAGCAGGTGAGAGGTTCAGTGCTGCCCAGCCTCCTCCAGGCTGTTCTTAATCACTGTCAGCGGACAGTGGGGTTGTGCTCCTGGCACACAGGACTCCTTTCAGCAGTGAGGTCAGGTCAGCTTCTGTGGTTTCCTGCCTTTGCCACTGGCAGTGTAAATGCATTCAAGTTGGGATATTCACAAGCCTGCTCATCCCTGTGGCTCTGGGGCCATGCTGCTGAGGCTAAGTTTCAGAAAGGCCCAGGAATATTTCAAATAAGGTTTGGCAAATATGTGATGGTGTTACAGCATGTACTGCCCAGGAGCACCAGGCTTTACATGCATGTGCCCTAACAAAGGCTATTTTGGGGGCTTTCTCGCCTTTCAGAGACCTCTGCTGCTATTGCACTGGAGACAGAATGTGGAAACTTGTCATATTCCCGTCTCCCTCCTCTCTGCACCTCTGAACTCATGCTACCCTATAACTCTGCTCCCCAGCACCTTCCAGGATGGCCTATTAAGAACATCAGACTGACAGCGTAGTTAAGTTTTCACTGCTGCTGCAAGGTTAGCCCTTATTGTTAGGAACATCTGAATGAAAAGCCAATAAAAAACTCTCAATAAAATTCTAACACCCAGTATGGTGTGTGGTATTTCCCAAACCTCCTTGATTGTGGAATCTTTTTTATTAGAGCATGCCTTGGGGTTCAGGTTCTAGGAAACAGTTTTTGGGAAATAGTGGTCTCTTCATATTCACTTCCATTTCCTGCATTCTGATTACTTTCCAACTCAAAAGTCTGCTGCCTGGACCAGCTGCGTGGATATCATGTGGGAGCCTGTTAGAAATCTCAGGCTCCATCCCAGACCTACTGAATCAGAAGCAGCATTTTAACAAGACCCCCGAGTGATTCCACTACATGTCAAAGCTTGAGAAGTGGTGTTTTAGACAATGGCAGTCAGCTCTCACATTCCTACCTGAAACCACAGGATTCAGGTCACCAGTGACAACCTCTTGCCGCAAACATGGCCTCTTTTGATTTTTCTTGTCCTTTCTGGTAATTTAGTGTCATACTGCTGACCTTTCCTTAAAACATTAGTGGGAAAGTAATGTATGTTCATAATCATAAAATTTAAACTGTACAAAAGTGTAAAATAAGAAGTTAAAGTTCCCCTACTCTTCCATCCTATTCCTAATTCTCAGAGATAACTACAGGCTTTTGTTCTGTTTTGTTTTTCTTGCTCCTTTCAGAAATTTTCCTTAAGTATTGGTGCATATACAATTTTTTACTGCACGAGTAGTAGCACATTGAACAGTTTTATAACTCATTTCATTTACCAGTAAAATAGCTGCTCACAGGGACATTATTCCCTCCTTCCCAGAACTTTTTCTCCCTTTATTTTTCTGATGTTTCCTGTTCTTTGTTCTCCCCTTACTCTTCTCTAGTTTCTTTTGCTACCTTCCTTCCACGCCAGCAGTGCAGGCCCCACCCCCTCCCCCCGCCCCAGTCCTCTGGCTTTGGAGAAACTTTCTCTTCTGAGCTCTAAGCCTCTTTCCCCACTGTCAGTTAGCCATGTGGTAGACCCCCAGATTCAATACATTAGTGTTTGTCAAAACCTGCTCCTTTCCTTTCTCTATTCCCTTCCTGAGCAAATGAAGGAATGTCATTCTGGCATGGCTTTGGTGTGAACATTCAAATCAGGTCTGGTTGTGAGTAAAGACTAGCCTGAGACAAAATTAAAAGTATACCCGGACTATAAGCACTTCAATGGAAGTCTTGTGGTAGTGTTTGATTATGAAATTGTCACCCAAATGATCTGGAATGTTCTTAATATTTGAAAGATTATTATCAAAAGAAGAATACAAAATGTAAAAATTCGCTTTGTGAAACACTCAAGAATGCATCCAGTGACCCCAGTTTGAGAAACATTGGTTTAAACCAATGGTTCCCAAAGTGTCACCTGGGTACCAGGTCCCTGCAAATCTCCTGGATGATTGATTAAAATTGTAGGTTCCCATTCTGCCACTGCCCCAGAACTACAGAATCAGAATGGGCTGGGGTATAAACCTGCACTTTAATAGGCACACTCAGGAGAGTTTTGGTTGTAAACAGATGAGCTAAGCAGCCCAGACCTGTAATAAAAAAAACACCTCGGTGAGCATGCCCTAGGCATATGTTGTTTTTTTTTAATTAGACTGAGGTGGCACTCAGCCGTTTCCATCACTTCCTGTGCCCTGCAGGGCAAGTCTCTGCACCTTCTCCCTGGACATCAGCTGCAGCAGCCTGAGCTTGCAGGACTCAGTCCCTATGGCAGGGAGAATCTTATCTCGTCCTTGGGGGAGAGAGGGATTTGCAGGAAGACTACCTGGAGACCTTCTCTAATAGACCTAGCATTTATGATGTTTTCGTTTTTCATTGCTATGTCAGATATGGCTTCTGTCTTAAAGGATTTGGGAGAAAACCAAAATAGGTATAACCCATCTACTTTTCTTCCTTTACTTATAAAAGAAAGTCGTCGTACTCTAATCCCATTTTGTTTGCTTCCATGAGATTAAATTCATAAATCAGGCTGTAAAGATTCTAGGAAAGTCTCTACCTTTCACAGTGCAGATTTCAGAATCAGCCTGAGCACTTATGCTAGGCATCCAGGAACAAGGCTGCCAGTAGCCAGCTTACCTCACTCGTTTTTCCATCTGAAGCACTCAAAAGGTTAACCTTGTCCCATATTGCATATTGATCTGTGCTTTTTAAATGGTGGCTTCAGGACACTGGGCAGGTTTCCTTCTCAGCCTCGGATAGAGTTGCTCCAAATCTTGGTGGCCCCAGCACTTATTATTTCTAGGGATAGAAATTCTTGACATTTTATTTGCAGGGTATGTATATAGATCCGAAATGATTATTGTATCTCTGTAATATTTCAATGCCAATTCCTTGGGACATGATAAACTCCATTTTTCTAGTAAGTTTTGCCTGGGCATAGATTAGCTCATAAAATGGATTCAAGTTAACCTGGACCTTGCCTGTAGAAATAAAGTTCACAGATGGCAAACATGATGGTGCCTTTAGGAAATAATGACCCTATTTGATGGTGATCCTGATTCCCTATCCAACCCTTTTATTCCTCATGTAAATCATCCTCTATTGTGAATGTCATCTTGTGGCTTGGAGGATATAATTCACTTACTTCTAATTCTCAGAGCCAAGAATCCAGGGGATTCTCCAGCCTTTAATGTGCTAACCTCTCTTTCTTTAAAGTCTGAGTGGGGTACTCATAGATGTGTTCTCTTCACTTCTGTATTTTATCTTTTTGACCCACAAAACACTCCTGTAATACAGAAAGAAGTAAATTTTAGTCCAGGTTATGCCAGCCCTGCCAAAGCAAGACCTTACTAATTCATTCGTACATCCCTCCTTTGGTTCAACTAATGTGGTGCACTACATGCCGGACTAGTCAACATAGGGACGACCAAGGCAGACATGAACCTGCCCTTCATGGGCCTTACCCTGGGGTTGGGGTGGGGGAGTCAAATTTAAAATGAAATCAATAAAGTGATATGTGAGAGAGTGAGTACCTGGTGGTGGTAACATTTAGATAAGAAGGTCAGAGAAGGAGGAAACTGAGGAGTCAGCTATGGCAAGAGATGATCAAAGAAAAACAATAGAAAATGCAAAAGCAAGAGGCAGGAAAATTCTAGAAGATGAAAAAAAAAAGGACTATATAGCTCTATATAGCTTACAGGGTGGTAGGCAAAGGGGAGAGTGGCAAGAAATGGGATTGGAAGGTTGGCAGTGCCCTTTCATGCCCAGACCAGGGTGCAGAGTTTGGTCTTTATCCCAAACACTGCAAGAAGCTGCTGAAAGATTTTTCAGCTAGGAAATAACATGACATGCTTTGCATTTTTTAAAGGTCACATTGTCTGCTATGGGGGAGAGGATTGGAGAAGATAAGTGTGGAAGCAGGAAGAGTGAGTAGGAAGTGGTTGCAGTAGTGCCGGAACAGGGTGGAGGTGACTGGGAGAGGGCGGTAGCGGTGGAGATGTAGAGGAGTGGATGGATTGATGTCTGTTCTGGAGCTTGACTTCCTAGGATTTACTGATGCATGGGATTGGCAGCAGGGGTGACTTTATTCCCAATACCTCTCAAATTATATTTCAGTCATAATGATTACAAATAGATGCAAAATTATTTACAATGGGAAAAAAATAGCCAAAACTTCGATGCTGTTTTATTAGTCATTGAATGTATTTTTTGTGTCTGCTATTGGAAAATCATTCATTTGGGTTATGATGGTATTGAAATATTCTCTCACAGTTTGAGCACTGTATCTAGTATATTTCCATGGCCAAGCATCTGAGAGTGTAATGGTCACCACTTACACTTAGGTGGCCATGCCATTTGGGTGGCTGAGCCTGGAGCTAGAATGAAGGTTAAATATGGTACCTGTGGAGGTTAAATAAGACATGTGGTAAGATAGGCAATTTGGTTATTTAAATAGTTAGATACAAGTTTGGCTAGGGCCAGGAACTCACAAAAGCTGCAGAAAGTCTCAAGTACAGTCCCAAATGTGAACCAAAATTATATTAACAGGCAGAGAGCAGAGGTTAAAGTCAGAGAAAAGGTAGCTTTAAGGTAGACACTCGAACTGGAGTGAGATGGGGACAAACACACCACTAGATCTAGTTATTTGAGCTCAAGACCGCAGGTGACCACGATCTTTTTCTGTGATTACTCAGTTCTTCCTGAGTCAACACTACTTCTATAATGGTTCTTGGTGTTAAATGATCTAGGCCTGAGATGGTGGTCTTCTGCTACCAGGTAAAGCTTTGATTCAGAACTTTTCTCCCTCCTTATGGAAATTGGGTACAGGAGCTGGGGGCAGGGAAAATGGATTAGAGAGACTCAGTGGAACCATATGATTTTTCTAGACAGTGTTTCTCAAAATGTGGTTGGTGGGCCATTTCCATCAGAAGCTGTTTGTTAAAATACAGATTCCTTGGCTCACCCCCGGGTCTCCTAGGGAGGGGCTGAGGAATCTGCTTCATTAAGTAGCTCCCCAATGAGTCCTAGCCACACCAGAATTTGACTGTGTTGAGGCTAATCTCTCAGATCTGCCAAAGAAATCTTTGGCAGGTTTTTCCTCTGGTGCTCCAGCTTTTTTCCAGGGCCTGAGCCAGAAGCCTGAAAGTTGAATTTTCTGTTAGGGATTAGATGTGAGTTAAAATGGTTCGTGTATGGGGCTTAGAATAAAATGTTAACTCTGAGGTTTCCCCCTCCTCCGGGGGGAAGTGGAGGGAGGTAATGTGAGCACAGCCTGGCCTTGCCGCTCACTCGGGAGGAGGCTTCAGACGTCTCGCCACCTCACAAAGCCTCCAGACCAAAGACCTTGAGAGGACATGGCAGGAGCACAGATGGCTAACCATTCACGTTCCCAGAGCTTGGGGCCTCCTGCATCAGAGGAGTCCTCCAGGTGACCTCTGTCCATAGCTTGGAAAATTCATGGGAGAGGGAGAAAGTCTGAGGGTGGGGTTGAGGTATGCACTGCCAGTCACAAATGAGGAGTAGCAAGCTTGATCTTCTTGTATTTGATCAGAAATTTCACTACTAATAATAAATAATTCAGTTCAAAGCTGTGTATTTTGGCAAATACAGAATTCTGGCTTAACTCATCCCTCTGGCAGGTACCTCGTTTTCTTACAACTCTTGGCAGAGCACTGAAATCTTGGGGGATTTATCTACACACAAAGCACTTGCAAAAGCAGAATATGTCTTCCAAAGCTAATTCTTTTACTTCCAAACTCATTTTTGTTTCCCTCCCCTTAACATCTCTAGGAGATTTGATTCTACGTCTAAAAACGCAGAGGAAATCAAGCCGAAGAGTGGCTTTCATGTTGATTATTTCCGCTCATTGTTAATGTCTGTTGCCATCCAGTGGTTGTGATGAAAATATCCAACCTCTGCTTTTTACCCTCATTTCAAACCAACAAGATTTGAAATTTACAGATCTCCTGGGTTATGATGCAAGAAAAATGTCTTTGAATGATTTTACAATGTCTTTGTGGCTGGACCATTTATGTTGGTGATGGTCATTGAAATTATCATCCATATTTTCCTTGGAACAAGCACAAGGATAGAGTTTCAAAAAAAAATAATTTCTAAATGGATAACCTCATTTTTATCAGAATTAATTTTAAGCTACGCCATTTTGCCTCTACTAAAACATAAAATATAATATGATGTAGAAATTTATGAACCATAGTTTCCTACTAATTGAAATTTTTGGATCAATGCCTCATTTTTAAACAGAAGTCAAGGTTGAAGTATAATCAGTTGTGCTAGGTGATATCGCAGGAATAGAAGAACCAGGATTGGAAATAAGGTCTCCCAGTTCTCATCCAGTGCCCCTTTCCAACTACATGGATTTCTAGGTAGTTGACTTGTTTAATGAGAAAATCCAAATGTTTTTCTCTGTCAAGTTGCTTCAGAAGTTGAAGATTTAAGATTTAGTATCATAAAGATATATTGATATAAATAGGACTTTTTAAATGGTATATAATATGTGCAGCCAGTTCAAGTGTATACATTGTTAGTCAGCTGGAAATTCAGTTCAGTTACCTGGAAAGGATTCAATTGTTTTTTTAAATTTTATGTTAGCCAACTTATGGTTGAATCAATTTTACATAGGGTCATAGTTTTCTCAAATGTTGGAAATAAAACCTTCAGTAACCTGATTCTAGATAGTTTTTTTTACAAGTGGCCTCACTGTCAATTTGTCCATTTATTTTCTTTTTCTTCCCTTTGTTAGGGGCCCACATTTTTAGGTCCTTTCTTATTCCCCTGATAACAGAATCTTGACATCTTGGTTAGATTTTACATATACCACAAAGATGTGCTCTAATTCTAAAGCCAAAAATCTTGGCTTTGACTTTTATTTCTAAAGCCTCTCATGGTTTACAATTTGGTTCCTGTGGAGACCACACCTTTCCCTGAGATCCCAATAGTGTGGCTAAACACATGAAAGGCCTTGCTGATGGAGAAGTCCCTGAGCCACAGCCTAGAAGCTGCAGGCAGAATCCTCTGTGAAGAGAACACTTCAGATTTCAGCCTTACTGTTCACCTGTCAGATCTGGACCAATGTACCTCTAGGATGAGACACAGATCATTCACTTGAACTGTAAGTTCTCTCTCCAACTGTAGATGGTATTTGCCCTTGTAATTTATATGATGCCCATTTTATAACAGGTAGAGGTGGGTACCTTTCCACCACATTGACACTTCCTTGTCCCTAGTATAGAGTTGTTGCTGGCAAGTGTCTGCTCAGACTGGGACTGCATTTCCTAGCCCTCTGGGCACCTAGTGAAGCTTTGAGCCTACTTCCTCCCAATAGGATGAGAGTGGGCTGGATGTGGGTCACATCTGGCACAAGGTAGTGTGGATGTAGCTGTGCCTTTTCCTTTTCCAAGGTGCTAGAGTAAGGGGGTGACAAAGGAGAAGGAACCTGGGTCCCTGAGTGATGACCTGGAGGAAAGCTGCCTGCTAATGAATACTCACATTGAGCTACTAACTTAGCCCAGAAGAAATTGTTTCCATGTTAAGCCACTGAAACTTTGGGGTTATTTGTTACTGTAGCCAGTTCATCTAACTAAGATAATAACCCATGATACAACACGATGCTGAGAAAAATTTGTAGGTAGAATGTATATAGGAACATATGTTCCATAATTGCATAACTTTGTGTCTTGCTTCTCTATACCTTTCTCCTTTGTACTGTCCTTTGCTGATGCTAATTGGCTAGAATTACTGATAGGATAATTCTGAAGACATTAGAAAAAGACCATCCTATCCTCAAGATATTTTATACTTAATGCAATATTGTCATAGCAACTGAACAAATCTTTAATAACCACAAGGTGAGTAGCTAGTGCCCTCTGGAGTTGTGCAAAGTAAGAAGCCCAGGGGGTGAGTGTCAGGCCCACCAGACCAGAAACACAAGAAGTTTCTGTGAGATAGACCACTGGGAGAACTGGAGAAATCCCTCTGTCGAGGACTAGCCCCAGGCAAAATTGGAAAATAGGCCGAGTATCTTGGGATCCCCTACTTCCCAACCACTCATGTATCCCCAGCCTCAGTGCTGTCCTTCACCTACTCAGGGTGCCCACTTTGGAGCCCAGTGCTCCTGAGCTGCCCTGCTTCCCTTGTAAATCACACATTCCCTGTATCCTGTATCCTTGGAGTCTTTCACGCTCTCTTTCTAAGAGAGTACTATACAGGTGTAATTTGATACACTAACTCTTTTTCATGTGCTAGGGGGCTAGAGTGTGATTCCTCTGATGCAAGAGATCTCCAGAATGCTCTGAAGGAACAAGCCACCTTAGGTTAAGGCTGGTCCATGGCTTTAATGAGTAGTTCCTCAGTCCAAGGCTCCATTCTCAGTGATATGTGTTCTGAAACACAAAATATCAGAGTCTTGTATAAATGAGAATGCCCATTTATCAATTTACACTGGGGACAAACCAGAGGAACTCCATCCTAATGTAGAGGTCAGCTCATTGTTGCCCGGTGAGCATAGAATTGGAGCAAAAGGGAGTGGCTTGTTTAATTGGAAATTTCCATCACACTTTGGCAACCTATAGACTGTTCTGTCCTCTGAACACTCCAAGCCTCAACTAGAGTCATAGCAGCTGCTTCCTCAGCCATGCAGGAGGTTCTTTCCCCCGAAGGGCCCCTTGTCTAGATTCCCCTTCTTTAGACTGTACATCATTTTGAATGTATATCTCCATCTTCACTGGGACAAGGAATCCTGGGTTTGGGTCCTAGTCCCACCACTTATTACTGGCTACATGATTTGGGGCAAGTTAACCTGTCTACACTTTGCAATTTTTTAACTATTCAGAGGGGAGAATAGTACCTGCATCATAGGATTCTTGTGAGGATTAATAGAGATAATTTAGGCTAAGTAATTACTCTCTCATTTTATTACTTTTAAATATTTATGTTTATATAATTATACAGTGGCACAGGGGCTTTGAAAGAATCTAGTCCAGTTACTCATTTAATGCAGTAATTCTTCAACATGTTCTTTCAAAAATTTCAATTAATAAGTTTACAGGTTTCCTTCATATGTCATAGTTTGATTGGCTGTTTTCCAGTGAATTATAAGAAGTTGACTTAATTTCCCTAATAAGCTCTTTCCTAAGCATATTGCGGGACAGGGTTGCTCTGGGGAGGTTTCCTAAAGCCAGTTGGCCCAATTTATCATCTTTTGTTGAATGTTCTTTTTCAAAATATATATGCTTAGGCTCCACCCTAAGTATCCCAAAGTATAATCTTTGGTATAATCTCTGTAGATGAGTACTTTTTAGTATCTCACAGGTGATTTTAAATGTCCATCCAGGGTTTACAGCTCCTGAGTTAACCCTATCTGTCATGTGTGGGCTCCTGTTATCTTCAGGTCCATTTATTGTCTCTTCCCAGGCTCCAGTATTCTGTACTTTTTTGGCTCTGTCAGGCCGTACTGCAGTATAAATCCTTTAATGGTGTAACACAACAAACATTTATTTCTAGCTCACACAAAATCTGATGGGAGTTGGTGGGGGTTCTCCTGTATCCAGTTACCAAAGGATGCAAGCTCCTTCCTCCTGTGCCACTGAGGATGAACATATGGCTCCCAGGCTGCCATGCCAGGTGAGAGAGAGCTAGAGGGGTACACTAGCTCCTCAAAGCCTTCTAGGATGCAAGTCACTTTTGCTCATGGTCCATTGGCCAGAATTAGTAACACGAGTCTCCCCTGATGCATGGGCACACTGGAAATTTGAAGAGCATCAAGTCCTTATCAAAACTTCATGCACAATAATCTCCTGTCTTAGATCTTCATAGCACTTACTATCACCCAATATATTACATGTGCAATTTGCTTATTGCTTGTCTCTACCACATAGACTCTAAACTCTTCTTTAAGACAGACTTTCATTTGCTGTTGTATCCCCTGTGCCTACAATGGTGCCTGGTAAGGAGTAAGGATGCAATAAACATCTGATGGATAAATGAATGGTGACTCCAGATGCAGAGTGAAGCCATGTGTCAGTGTGTTTTATAGCTTGTGCTCTTTTCCAAGAACTCATTTAAGTGTTACTGAGTCCAGTGTAAGATTAAAGAATAATAAGCCAATTAAGAAGAGAACACTGCGTGTGGATCCCCTACTGTTACTCATGAAGAACAGCTACCTCTTGGCTGCGCACTCCTGGAGTGATCAGCTCAGGAGAGCACAAATGGAGTCAGCAGAGAAAGATGCTTTCTGAGGCTCAGCTGGCATAGCCGATAATAGATTTGAGTTGACAAAGCAGAAGGTGACATCATTGTAGGCCTGTGTTCAGCCTTTCTTTGCTGAGCCCATGGAATTTGTACAAGACCAGTCTATTGCAACTTTATAACCCCTATAAAATTGGAAAACTTTCTGTAGCAAATGCTTCTTCTTGTCTTGAATACAGCAGAACCCAATTAAAACAGAAGGCTTGTTATTAAGGTTGGCATAGAGACAGGTGTATTATGTAGGGATGAAAGCATGAGCTCTGGACCAGCCTCCTGGCCTTCCAAGGCTGGTTGTACAGCAAGCCCATAGAGCACAGGCCATGCCCCTGAGCTCCAGCAGCAGCCTGCCTTCCTGTGTACTCAGCATTCCTGTTCCCCTGGGTGGGAGGACCTGAGTGGGCTGCTTCATCACCATCTGATGTTCACCTGTCCAACTCACCTCAGGGATATTATTCCCCCTCATCAACATTTAACTCAAGCCCCCAACTCTGGTCTTACCAGGCCAGGAAGATGGATTTCTCTTAACACAGAACAACGACCAGGGCAGTAGCGGTGTTAGCACAGAGAACTACAAGGGCTACTTTCTTTTAAAAGGGACTGAATTCATGGCAAACTTGGAATACTGCAGGCTCCTCTTCCCCAAAGCTAATTTTACATACAAAGAAGATTCCTCCCTGTGATTTTTTTTATGGAAAGCTACTCTCTGAACAATTCAAATCTTAAAAAATATTTGAAATTATATTTAGGGGCAAAGCTAAGCTACACTCTCACAATGACAAGCACAGATTCATTCCTTTGGAGTGGACAAATCAAAGAGTTTGTTTCTTACACATAATGCTTCAGATGATGCCATTTCTCTCAAAAAGCTCTTCCATTTTTGTTACATCCTTTCACTTATCCGAAGTGGAAATTAAGCTTTGGTGTGCTTCCAGTTCAGGGCAGTTTCTTAGTTGGCTGGTCCCCTACAGGCCAGCACACTGGCACCAGGCAGGGGGCAGGATTTATGCAGAGCTGCTGTCCCCATCTAGGATGGTTTCTTGTATTGTCTTGCTTGCTTGGGCATTTTGCTTCATATTCTTTGTCCACCATTTTCAGGACTTCAAAAATAATTGTGTATCAACTCAGTCCAAAAACCGAAATAAGGTATTTCACAAGCATTGACAAAGAATTATCATCTATAAAATTGTATGTATTTTAATCACATATTAAAGAAGACAAGGTTAGGGCTGTCCCCCTAACACACAAAAAAATACCTAATTCTTATCTATATGAAAATTAGTACTCAAGGTTCTATTTTTTTTCAAGATACTTAAAATAGATTATTAATGAAAGGTGCATGCATAAAATAGTATAATGAACTTTCAAATATAGATCAACAAAATTTAATAATCATTGCCACTTTTTCACATTTGTTTCATTTCCTTTGGGGGGGTATATATTAAAATTAGGTCACAGCCATCAATATATTTTACCCCCAAAATGCTTCAGTATGCATCTCTAAAACTAGGAACATTTTCTTATGTAACGACAGGACCAGTATTACATCCAATAAAACAAATACCTTTAGCATCATCTAATGTCCAGTTCATATTCAGATCCCCCCAAGGACCTTCATAATTTATTCAGTTGTTCACTTCTAATTAAGCAATGAGCAAATCTCTCAACTTCTATTTTTCCACTATAGTGGCATAGTAAGAACATGGAACAGTGGAAAGTTCCCTTGTTTTGTGTATTTTACGATGATCAGATATACTTCCTTTTATCCCAATATTTCATTCTGGAAATTTTCAAACATACAGAATAGTTGAAAGCATTCCCCAGTGCATACCAGCTTATATGGTTCTATTTTTAATTATTTCCCTGGCTTACTGGGGTGACTGGAACTTGATAGTCTCTATATCTTAGAATCAGTGAGAAAGTGAGGATTCTATGGCTTCTTTTTGGGTGGAAGCCATAAATATTTGCAAAGCAGATGGATAATACACTGATGACTTTGCATGGTTTATAATCTTGAGGGTATCTTCTCCTCCAACTGGGTAGCTCATGCCAGCCTGTGAGTATTATTAAGCCTGACTTTCAGTTGACAGTATTTCTCTGGGGCACCCCCAGAGAGCCAGGTGCTGCACTGTGACAGCGACATCACAACTGTGGGTTAAGTGAGAGAGTGAGTGACGAGCTGCCTCGTCTAATACTGAAATAGTTGGAACAGGCAGTGTGTTTATACCTTATGCAATGTCAGTTGTATTTCAACATTACCCAAAAATAGCATGCAAAGGTACTTGGAAAAGAGAAAAACAAATCTGGTTTTTAAAGTGTCTGTCTGAGTGGTGTGCCGTTGCTATGGAGATCAGAGAAGCAGATTTTCATGGCTCCACCACACTGAGCTTGCTTTTGAGCAGATTCATGACACTGTAGGCCTTTCTTCCCTCTCCTATTCTGGGTGGTTTGTTAGATATAACCTTGCCTGAATAATATGAACATAGCACTTGTACGAAAGCCCAGTAAATGCAAATGCTTGGAGTTGTTTTTAAGCAGAATGATTTAACAATACAGGATTTGTTTTTCATCTGTGTGTTTTTAAATAGACTGGCTCCCCTGATCAGTGTTAACATAGAGCTCAGCTTGGAGCATAAGGAAATGTTAGTTTAATATTTTAGTGCCATCTGCTGTAAGTTTCACGGCATTCTATCCCATCTGGCTTATTTGTAGCAATTCTCCACCCTCCAACCCCCACCCCACCTTTTATTTTAGTCTCAGTAGAAGGCAGTGAATCTCTTTCCAAATCTTTAATACTGATTGGCTCTGTTTCTTCCTACTGATCACTGGATGAGGCTTTTGTTAAAGGAATATGTTCCCTTTGCTCTAGGTGTTCACTTCCCGAAGGCTTCTGTCTCAGTGTAGTGGGATGTGTGCGTGCGTGTGTGATAATTATCATGCCATGAACACATTCCTAGTCCTCTCTTCTTTCTCTCAAATAAAAGCCTGACTTGTGGTGCATGAACATTTGTAAATTCAGTAACATCACCAAATAAATAATTATTGAGAACCTATTATGTGTCAGGTCTTTCCTAAGCACGGTGGGTTGTGGGGAGAGAGGAGAACAAAACAGATACCCTGTTCCCATGGATTTAGTTAATGAGGGGGATTAACAATATACAAGTAAACACATATATTACACTATTATATAGTGGTAAGTGCTGTGAATTAAAAAAATAAAGCAGGCTAAGGTGAGCTATTTTAACTAGGATGGTTAAAGATAGACGATGGCATTCAAATATTGCAAGGGACATCTTTAATGTGCTAAGATTGCTAAAAAGGACAGTATGTGTGCCTTCTAACCGTGTGCCTTGAGGCTTTTAGTAAAGACAGACTCATCTTATTGTTAATTAGTTATCTTTAATACTAATCAGATGCATTATACCAATGAAAAACAAATCTGTCTTTAATAGCTTCAGACAATGTCTGCTATTGCTGTGAAATGGGGTGGACCTTGGACTTCGTTATTTCAGCACATGATTAAAGTACTTATCTGTGTCTAGTTCTCTGCTGGATCCCATGGGTAGCAACAGAGAATTTGAAGTCAGACCTGTTCTCCAGGAGCTGCTTTTAACTGAATACTTCACCAACCGTCAACCTATCCAGGGGATAGAATAAATGCATATGGAACATTTAAATACTAACACCAAGTACTGTTATGGTTGACTTTCACTACAAATGCTGTCAATCTTAAGTGCAATATGGATATTGGATTTCAGAGGAGAGAGAAGTGTTAAAATGTCCAGTGCATTTCTCTGTCTACCCACTTTGAAGATTAGTTTGAACTGAACTTTGAGCCTCATGCAGGTTACTAATATTCCTGTTATTAGAAACAAAGGAGATTCTGAATCAGGTAGTCAGAACCAGGAACAGCTCATGGGGACTTTTGTGTGTATTTGCACACACACGTTCACATGTTCACATGTGTACATTCTCATTCACTCATTTGTTCAAGAACCAAATCTCAGGCATCTACAGCATGTTAAGTGACTAGGCTGTGGCTGGAGAAGCTGACATGAATAAGACCCAGTTCTTGCCCACAAGGCACCTGTAGGGACATACATATAAACAAATTCATGCAATCAAGTGTCGTAGGAGCAACGAAAACAATCCCTGTCTTAGCTCTGTCTGTGCTATTGATTTACATTGCTGTGGTTGAGATGTTTTATGAGTATTCTGACCTTTCTGTGCCTATTTTCCCATATCTTAAAAAATCTGGAACAGAAAGAAGTATTAGCAGACTAATGATATGATTCCTATCCTTTCCTTACCTTAAGAAGAAAGGTTGAATGAGGTGATGACAATATTTATTTGGGCTTACTGGGAAATGAGCCCCATACATAGAATCATTGTTTTAATAGCTTGAATGGCATTATCAGAAGCTGTAGTGCTAGTACACCACTGGAAGAGAAGCAAATAAGGAGAATGCATTTTCTCCATGTTTTCTTCTTTATACAATTTATTTGGAGTTACTGGATAACTTTAGAGACTGAGCCCTCTGTACAACTAATGGAAATGCTCATCTCAGTAGAGGCTGATCACAGAGTAGCCATGGGGTGGGTGCTGTACTCACCCTGAGCATGCAGTACTCTCCTGCCCTGTGCCTGGGAGTCTGTGGTGGCCTGCATGGAAGCAGAAGTAAAGCTGAATTTGGAATTAAAGGGGGAGGCTGCTGAGTGTCTTATTTATCCTCTATTCTCTGGAAACTTCTAATAAGCTTTCTCTGGGCATAAAGGAGATTTAAGCCCATCCTTTATCCTTACTGTTTATAAAATTTGTATCCAGTTGAATAGCACTTTTAAAAGCCAGGGAAGTTTTTGTTGGGCTAACTGAAAGCTGAATATGCTGCTTTTGCTGAGTGTTAATATTGATAATACAGCTCTTTTTCTCCCTTCCCCCAATCCAGTATGCTCACTTGGCATCAAAATAGTATTTTTCTGGTCTCTGGTGCAGCCTCGGTAAGAGGTGAATTTTCCTCTGTATCACAGTAATGGTGCAAAGTGGTAGCAGCAGGAGTTAAGTCCAGCTCCAGGACCAACACTGGCTCTTCCCAGATGCTGTCACTGCCATTTCCATATCTTCTCTCCTGTCCTCTCTCTCAATAGCTGGCAGTTGGATTGTTTCTCCAGTTTCCTCCTGTACTGTCTGCGCAGGACAATGCTGAATTCGAAGAGGCAATACCCAGCCATCACGCCATTTAACTGTAGGGACACCCGGTCAAGGGAAAAAAGGACTAGTTGTATAGATTCTATGATTGAGCCTTTGGAGCTCTGAAAGCTGACTCTTTAGGTGCCAGCAGTTTTTCAAAGCTTTGACTAGTTCTATTTCTCCTTCTCCTGATGGCAGACCATACTGTACCCACTGCTCTTTCATTCCATCCATACAAAGACATAAGGAGTACTTTGCTGAGAGGGAGCACTGTTAAATATTGGATGGGAATTCTTAACAATGTTGCATAATCTTCTCAGTAGATCTTTGAACCTGGCAGAGATTTGACTATTTAGGGATTAGAATTCAGGGATTCTTATACTAGTACAAATATTTGTATGTCCCTCCCCAAATTCATATGTTGAAATCCTAATCCCCAAAGATGATGGTATTAGGAGGTGGGGCCTTTGGGTTGTGCATAAGAAACCATTTCCTACTCCAAGGTCACAAAAATCAGTCCTATGCCTTCCTATTAGTTTTATAATTTTACCTCTTATATTTAGGTTTTTGATCCATTTTGAGTTAATTTTTATATTTAGTGTGAGATAGGAGTCCAACTTCATCTTTCTGTATGTGGCTATCCAATTGGCCTGGAATCATTTGTAAAAGGACATTTCCTGTTGAAGTGTCTTGTCATCCTGGTAAAAAATAAAAATTGACCATAAAGGTAAGGGTTTATTCTGGACTCTCAATTCTATTCCATTGCTCTATATGACTAGCCTTATGCTAGTACCACACAGTTTTGATTAATGGAGCCCTGGAGTAGGTGAAATCTGGAAGTGTAACTCTCCAAACTTGTTTTTCTTTTCATTATTTTGGCTATTCTGAGTCCCTTGCCATTTCCATATGAATTTTAGAGTAAACTTACCAATTTCTGAAAAATTGAAATTGATAGGGATTGCTTGGTCTTTGATAGGAATCCCTTAATAGGGTCTGCGTTGAATCTGTAGTTTGGGGAGTATTGCCTTTTTAATAATACTAAGTCTTTCAGCCCATGAACATGGCATATCTTTCCATTTATTCAGGCCTTATTTAATTTCTTTCAATAATGTCTTGTAGTTATCATTGTATATATCTTGCAATTCTTTTATTAAATTTATTCCTGATTACTTTATTCCTTTTGGTGTAATCATACTACCACCTGCTCAACCACATTCATTCACTTACATATTTTCTTTGGCTTTTGTGCTACAAGGGCAGAGTTTAGTAGTAGCAACTGAGACCATATAGCCCACAAACCCTAAAATATGTACTGTCTGGCTCTGTACAGAAAATGTTTGCTGATCTCTGTTCTAGAACATAATTTGTTTTCAGAAAATGCTGATTCTCTTTTCTCCTTCAGAGATTCTGTGTGGTAAAATAGAAGAGGAGTCAGAGTCACTTTATTTGATATTGAGAAATACAAATAATATTGGATGAGTTTTGGAGGTAGTAAGACCTAATAGTTCAGATCCAGGTCTAAATCCCTGGCCATCACTTTCTCTATTTGATCTCTTTGAAATTCAGTTTCTCTTGCTTGAAACTTTAGTTTCCCTTTTTTATAAGGAAAGAAAGCAACTTGCTAATGTCATATGTAAGAGCAAATGTCAAAAATGTGACCCAGAACTCAGAACTTCTACCTTTTTATCCATTTTCATTTTTACTACTTGGAGGTTAAATCTCTGACCAGGAGATATAATCTAAAAGTTGCTCCTTCCCTACTTGCCACACTAAATTCTTAATATCAGCTTACTAGATAAGCCTTTCCCACTCACAGTATTTTTCTAGCTTAATTCTTAATGCTTTACAAAAAAATTAGTTGTACTCTGTTAATAAAATGGCAGCTATTATGATTACTCATTTTCTCTAGTGGGACATAATGTTAGAAACGGTGAAGTATTGAGAGAATATCTTCTTTGGAAGTAAAGGAACCTTCCTTTTTATTTAACCTGTGTGATCAAACTGCTCAGCATGAGAATTTCTGGGTTGGAAGGAACCAATATGAAAGACCATATGAATATTCCCAGTGATGGGAAACTCACTGCCCTCCAAGCTGACTTTCCATCCATTGCCAATTCTGAAATTTATCTCACATGTTGATGCTACTGATCCACTACTCCTATTGTATCATGTAGGACTATAAAATAAAAGATAACTATCATACTAACCTTGAATTTTTGCTCTTGCAGACTCTAAATTTCCATTACTGTCAAGCAACACATATTGATTTCAAGTCCATGTACCATTTATCTCCTTTTGTATGCTCTGTAGTTCCTCCAAACCCCTTTTCTGAGTGTTATGCCCCAAACAGAACATCTTTCTGAGTAGTGTGTGAGCTGGATAGTACATTCCATGGCAAGAACATGGCTTCCCTCACTGTGGACACATAATTCCTACCAAGTCTGCCTGTGGGCACATCACCCGTTTGTCAGCTGCATCACACTGTTGGCTTGTGTTGAGTGTAAATCCTCTAATACCCTAAAGTTTTTATTTATTTATGTAGCAGTCAGCTGCATTTCCTCTATCTCCCATTATTGTGGTTGGCTCTTTGGGTGGAAGAACTAGACCTTATATTTTATCTCCGTTAACTTTTATCTTATTGGATTAACCCCATTTTTCTAGTCTGTCAAGATTTGAGAGGATTCTTTCACTCAGTGTGTCTGCTGTCCCTGCCAACTTTTCATTATTTGTAGGTATGATCACTTGCTTCCTACATGTCAACGATGAAAGGTCTGAGATTCCAAATCCTGTAATGGGCTATTAGAAACTTCTTTCCAGATTTAAATTCAGTTCCACAAACATTTATTCAGCATATCTTGGTAACAGACTGTACTTGCACTGGGAATTCAATGATAGATAAGATAGGAGAGTCATCTCAAGCAAATCATCATTCTATATGAAAAGAAAAACAGCCATACAAATAACCATGATATCCAATGGTGAGTACAATAACAAAGAGATGAGCAAGAAACACAGACGAGAAGCCAGCAATTACCTGGGGAGTTAGTGATGTGTACCTAGACAAGATGATATTGGAGCTAAGTCCTGAAAGAGGAGGAGGTGTTTGTGAGAAAGGAGAGCCTGATTGCCATTCATTAGCCAGCATTTATTCATGGAAAAAAGACTTCTATTTCCCTGAGAGTTCTTCCCTAGAGGAGCAAGTAAGACCAAAAAACTGAGACTCTACCACTATAAATTATGTTAGCCGACCTAACCTAAAATCGAGAGTATCCAGTGGCTTCTTCACAATGCTTACAGCTGTCACATTCTTTTCAGAACAAGCAGTTCCATTTAAAATTTTTCTAGAGCTTGTGTTTTCCAGTTCTTTGCCCCTTGGAGGGTGGTTAGGAAGGTCTAACTTAGTGTCCCTTAAATTTAGGGCCCAGGAGCCAAGAATAGGAAATCCTGAAAAATTGTTTCATGATGGCCTATCCTTATTGACCTGAATCTCTGTTTTATGACAGATTTATCCATCTTGGAGGAACAACTCTTGTCCAGATTAAATCCTCCAACAGCCAAATTATGGTAATTTCTGGCATTTCCACCTGGTATTTGGGACCCCTGAGACCCACAGTGGACTCCTCACCTTTGTAGAAATTTGGAAATTTGTTGCTGACAACAAATGGTTTTGTCACTGGGCCTGCCAGCCCTGACCCCAGAATCAGCTCGTGCAGCTGTAGCGAATAGCACTTTCCGTTTAATAGCTCTGCAAGGACAATCAATTCAGCAAGAGATTTTCTCCTTTAGAAACCAAAACAAAATTAAAACAGCCTGTCTTCTTTCACAACAGGACCTGAGGATATAAAAGCACTTGTCCTTTTATTAAGTTATGCTGCTGCCCTTTTAAGTGCTGTCTTGGTCCAGGAATGATGAGTGGCCTGGGCAGAAAGCCATCCAAGGTAATTCTGCTGTGGGCCAAGTCATTCATTTAGTCGGAAATGTCCATGCCATTTAGCGATGATCCTGCAGCTTTTCAAAGCAGTCATTCTACCTGCTGCCTCAGCATAAAGGCACAGGACCTTGTCCACTGCCAGGCAGGTACATGCAGGTATTAAATTGCTGTTGACAATAGAAAAGTGGAGAAGTTTAAAACTTAGCTGAATTGCTGGAAACTTAGCTGGATAGTTGCTCTGACTTCAACAAAGTCACCTGCTACATCTGTTTGAATCTCCAGGGAAGTCAAGACTAAAATGAGGGCCTCCAAAAGCAAGATTTTCAAAACAGTGTTCATTTTCTGATACCTTGCTATTCTTTGTAGCTTTTATTATGGCTTTTAATTACATATTTATCCCTGTAGTCATTCATTAGTGATTGTGTTCCCAATAGAGTATGAGTTCTACGAGGGCATTGACCATGTTTTCTCATCATTTATATGCTCAGCAACACGCAGTGTCATCCTCGCCCCGAAGGAACTCAGTCCAGTAGGAGAAATAAGACAGTTACTAGTTGCCTCTTCTACCTTTGCCTCTTGAGCCCACAGCCTGGCTTCCTTGGTTCTGCACATACTGGCCAAGAGCTGACTGTTCCTGGAGAGTAGTGCCAATGGTGGAGGTTCTTAAGGGAAGGTGAGTGCCAGAGAAGAATCTTCCTTGGATCTCTTGGCTTCTGGCCAACTCCTATTCAGAGGCAAATCAGAATGCCATTTATGGACATGTGTCTGGGATGAGAAATAGTGGATGTAACTCAACATATACGTTGTCTCAACCTCCTCTTTGCCTGTCATTTAAACAACTGACAGGGAATTCCATCATGCATACATTTATTTTTTCACTCATTCAATAAACATTATTAAATGCTGATTATTTGCAAGCCCTAGAGTAGGCACCATATGGAAATAAAGAGTAACTAAAAATATGAAAAACATACCAGCATTTCCTTTCTGGCAGTTCCCTATAAGGCTGGGGGATAGTATACTTATGGCTATCAAACTGGAAGGTTGACCAGGGTGACTGGGAGGATTTACCTGCTTGAAGGAGGTGTACATGGTGAAAACCGAGAGTACCTCCTCATTATGTTTCACCACTAGTCTGCCACCCTTTGGCTCTTTTCACATAAAGGCTGGTTAAGATTGCTGCCCCTCAGCATCCTAATCCACAGTCAATATATATACTGTAAGATTTGGGACTGAGTCAACATATAATTTGAGTATTTTTCTATGGACTCAATCTGTAAAGAGTTAGAATTTTTCTGAGATAGGTAGGTAGGTAGGTAGGTAGGTAGATAGATAGATAAATAGATGCATCAAGATATACCAAAATAGTGCTGAAATAAAGTTAGATTTAGGGATGAATAAGAGAAGTCAGGTAATATTCCTCAGAGGGAAAAATAAAGAATTATCTTTATATAGATAAAACTGATGGTAAATTCTTTAGTCACCCTCTAAGTCAGTGAATTCTTCAGCTTTTTCCAGTTTTTAACAAATAAGCCCCATATCTCAGTGGCTTACAACAAGAAATTGTGTTTCTTTTGCACATCACATTAGGGTGTGGCTCTGCTTACTGTTGGGCTCTGCACCATGTGGTTTTCACTCTGGAGCTCAGGCCGAAGGAGCAGTCTGGATGCAGGACATGCCGTTCTCCTCGTGCAAGGAGGGAGCAAGAGCACTCAGCCAAGCCACACAGTCGCGCTAAGCTTCTGCTCAGATGTGGCAAACGCCATGTTCCTTGACATCCCAGTAGCCAAAGCATGCCACATAGCCAAGCCCAGAGTCAATGGATGGGTAAGCAGGATAAAAGAAAGGAAGGAGCAAATAAAGTGAGCGTGTAATTATACAGTCTACACAGTCAGCATTAGAATTGTGGTCAATTCTCATTGGACTTGCTGGCATTCCACTACATTGCTATAAAAAGTGATGTTCTGTAGTGAAAACAACTCAACTGAAAATAAAAACCTTTTAGTTCGGTGTACATTGAGGAGATCTTTGAGGCTTTAACTTATGCAGTGCTATAGTTGAAACCTTAAAGAAGAAACATAACTGTAATCAGATCCTTTTGATGCACACAGCGAAAGTTCTGCGTTAAGTTTCCTCCACAATTACTGGGATTGATCATTTTGTAACAAAGCAGAACCATTCTGATAGGCCTCCAGGGGAAAAAAATAGGTCAACCATCTCTGAACCATCCCAAGGTATGCAGTTGAAGTATACATAGCTGGATAATGTCAGTGTTGAGTAGATAATGAGTAGAGATGTAAATGATCCAAGAAACTATTTTGTGTTTTGATCATTATTTGAATAATTTCCACATCAATGGCTATTGTTAATATTAGGGCTACATACTTACTTGAAATTTATAATTCAGGAATTTAAAAAGTTTAAGTCAACATTAATCAAAGTATCTTTCTGACCATGATGAATGTTATCTAGAAAATGCAGAAATGTCCCATTTTAAACTAAACATTGACATTGCAGAGAAGTTAGCTGTGGATCATTGCAACAGATGCATCACTAGTATAGTCATTCATTCCAAATGAAGCAGTTAATTCAAGATCTGAGAAAATATGTTGCTGTTCAGAGTATTCCGTATTATTTAAGACATTTCTAATATGCTATTGCCGTGTTGGGGTGACCATCTGGATAAGATTAATCTGATCAGGTGTTGAGACATGAGACAACAATCAACAATGATAAATGTTGATTAAGCCTAAGGGTCTACAAAGAGGCATACAAAATGGATTTGAATATGTCTATGACTGTGAATACACTAAATCTTTTAATCTAGAAAACTCAGTTTCTTCTTAGGCACACAGATAAAATAGTTGGTATTGATATGTGGCAGCAGTTTTTTATTCATGGTGAGTGGGGAAAGACACCCCTCAAATGCAGAAATACAAGTTTATCATGTTCTTTATTATTCTGTCTTACTCAGTCAGTGAATGGCCCCTCTCTTATTTTGTTATTTGATTTTATCCCTTCTTTCTGCTTGCTTACTCCCATTCCCCTTCCTTCTGTCACCACTCTAATGGGATTTGTATGCATAAACTAGATGTTTGGTATATGTGTTTTTAATTTTAAAAAGTGATATATTATGCTACAATTCTCATTGTTTCTTACTATTTCTACTTAAACAATGTAACTAAGTCAGTGAAATATGTGTACCTAGTTCATTGTTCCCAATTACTGTATAATATGTCATTGTGTATTTCCATTAGATTTCACTCAGCCATTCCCCAGTCCCTGAGGATGAACTCCTGTATGACTTCCAGCCCCCCACTAACATCCATATACAATCCTGTTGTAAATATTGTACATGTGTCTTCTTATAAACCTATGGCAGAATTTCTAGTCTATACATGATATGATGGGATTGCTCTCTTATTAGGTATTTGCATACATAATTTAAATACTGCCAGATTTTTCTCCAGATTGCTTGGATCAGTTTATATTGCTACCAGTCAAGCATGGAAAGGTTTTATTTCCTCTTAACAGCCCTCACCATTCTTGCCAACATTTGATATTATCTGAATTTCTAACTTTGGTCAATCTGACAGAACTAGGAAGATCTCTCTCTCATTTTCTTAATTACTATTAGAGTTGAGCATCTCTTTTTATACTTATTAGTTAGTCAGTCTTCTTCATATGTGAATTGGCTAATTATATTTGATTTGCCACCTTTTTGTTGTTTATTCTCCTTCATATTTGTCACCCATTTGTTAATTATGTTGTGCTCTTTGTTGTACAGAGACCCTTATTTTTATGTAGTCAAGTGTACAAACTTTTTACCTTGTGTTGTGCTTTTTGGTCCATACTTAAAAATAAGAACAAAACCCATTTTTAAGGCACAAACTTATTTCCTTGCATTATCTTTTACCATCTAGACTTACCTTTACATTAAATACTTAATCCATTTGTATTTTACCTTTGAAAACACCCATCAGTTGGGAGTCTAGCATTCTTTCCTTCAAATAATAAAGTGATTTTCTCAATGGAGTTTATTGAACAATTTATTCTTACCACAGAGATCTATGATACAATCTTTATCATATATCAAGTTTCAATTTCTGTGGTTATCTGTGAGCTCTTGATTCTCTTCCATTGATTTGATTTTCTGTTCCTGTGTCAGACCACATTTTTTATTATTATAGTTTAGTTGTTTTAATATTTGCTAAGGTGAATCTACCCTCTTTATTTTCCCCACAAAAACTGACTTAGTTTTGCATGGTTATTTTTCCATATAAATTTTAGAATACATTTTTCATGTGGTTCTCAAAAAATCACACTGAAATTTTTATTAGAATTGCATTGAATTTATGTATTTAACTAGGAGAAAATTGGCATTTTTGTATTAGATTTTTAATTCATGCCCTCAGTATACATCCACTTACTTGAGTCCTTATTTATTTAGATCATTCAATGGAATTTAAAGTTTTTCCTCATAAATTAACCTTTTTAGGTTAATGCCAATAGTTTTTATTGCTGTTGTAGAAGAATGTGTGTGTATGTGTGTGTGTGTGTGTGTGTGTGTGTACATATATACATACACATTTTATGTTTGACAAGTTTGCCAAACCTGTATATTAGTTCCATATCATGTCTATTGGACCTTTTGGGATTTCTTTAGATGATCAAACTTGTCTTATGCCTGATCATAATAGGAATATATTTAAACTTTCTCCTTTAAGCATGATGTCTATAATTTGATCTTGACATATCGCCTCTGTTTCCTTGAGATTCCTAGTGCTCTAATATTTTTCAGCCATGAATAGGAATTTAAGCTTAAACACTTTATCTGTATCTATAAAGATAATTGTGTGCTTTTTCTCTTTTGGTCGTTAATGTAGTGAATTAAACTGATAGATTTTCTAAAGTTAAATAGTTTTACTTTTCATAAAGAAAGTGGTTTGATTAACTAGTAACTATGTGGCATTTTAGTATCTGTTGGTTAGCTAACTGTTACTTATAACTTTGGTATTCGTGTCAATATTAGTAACTACTAACACAGAACATTTACTCTGTATCAGACACTGGCGAGGACATGTATTAACTTGTTAATCCTCACAACCGCCTTTGGCCTATATGCCAGTATTTGTTATTTTCATCTTGCTGATGAGAAAACTGAGGCACAAAGAAGTTCAGTGACATTCCCAAGATCACACAGCTAGTCAGTGGTGAAGATGCACTTTGAATCCAGAGGACCTGGTTCTGGAATCTGTGTTCCTATATACTGTGCTTGGCTGCCTCATAAATGAATGAACCTATCATCATTTTTTCTTGTCCTGCCCTCATCGCATTTTAGAATCAAGATTATACCTGCAACATAAAATGACATGGATGGCTTTCCCTCTTGTTCTTTTTCTGGAACAGAACTTGTGTAAAATAGGCACCTTCTAGTCTTTGAAAGTATGGTGGAACTGATGTGTAAACCATCTGGCATCTATGGGGTTTCTTTGTGGAGGATGTCTGACTACTGTTTCAATTTTTTTGAAGATTATTGTTCAGCATAAGATTTTAGTTCTTTTTTGTACTAATTTATACTATGTTTTCCCCCTGTTGTATTCATTTTATTTTAGTTTTTAAATTATTGATGAATAGTATTTGTCATCTCTGGTGTGTCTGTAGCTATTTCTTTGCCATGTTGCTTTTGGCTTTTTTGCTTCTCCTTTTCTTTTCTATTCTTTTAAAATTTAAGTGTCATTGATGTATTATCTTGTATTGGTTTCAAATGTACAACACAGTAGTTCAACAGTTACCCAAATTATTAAATCCTCACCCCTTCTAGTGCAGTTACTATCTATCAACATAGGAAGATGTTACAAAATCACTGGCTTTATTCTTCTTGTTATACTACCATCCCTGTGACCAACTTATATTATGGTGGAGAATGTTTGTGCCCCTTTATTCCCCTCACCCTTCTCTTCTTTATCCTTTTCTTGATCACTCATGTCCATCAGTAATCTTTTCAAAGAAGCAGTTTTGGGTTTTTAGTCTTCTCCATTTTTGTTGTTACCTTCTCTATTTCATTGTTTATTTTCACACTGTTCATATTTCCTTCTTTCTTGTTTCTTTGGATTTACTGTGTTGCTCTTTTAACATGAGTAAAAAATGCAGCTTTTTGCTTTTACCTTCCTATTTCCTGACATATTTAAAACACTAATTTTGACACTTATTGTCACTGTCATTCAGATCTCAAGTTTTATAATTTCCTCTATGACTTTTAATTTTTTTACATTTTGGTTAGTTTTGAGAGCCCAAAATGTTGATTGTGCCCAGCAAGTAGTTGATTTTTGTGAATGTGTCATTATGTTTAAAGAAAACAAAACATATATTCTCTGTTGGATGAAAAGTTCTCTATTAATTTGAGCTTATTAATTATGACATTTAAGTCATATATATTTGCTAATTTCTGTATGCTTCCTCTATGAGTTTCTGTGCTGGCTTTGTTAAACTTTACAATTTCAATTTTTGATTAATCAATTTCACCCCATAGTTTGGTCAATTATGCTTTATATATTTTGAGATTCTAAGTTAGGGCCCTCATGGTAAGCCAAGGGAATGGCAAAGAGAATGTTTCTCTGAGTAGGTAGCCTCTGCTCTATGGTTTGCCTCTCCTTCCTGCCCTACCTCTTCACTGCCTCAACTGCAACACCACCAAATGACCTTGCCCTTCTGGAACTCTCTATGCCTTCACCCCTAAGGAGGAGGGAATTCCCGGGACCACCCTCAGAAGCTAGTAGTGCTGTTTTTCTGCCTCCAGTGACCTAGTCCAAGGCAATTAGCAGAAAAGAAAACTAAGAAGCTCCACTCCACATGTAACTCTGTCTAGACTGAGTTTTGGGTTTTTAGTCTTCTCCCATCTAGACTGCTGTCTGCTGTCCACACTGGAACCCAGCCGCTACTCCCCTGAAGGGTTTCCCAGTTTACATGTGAGTTTCTGAAACCCATCAGCCTGTTTTCCTTTCTCTGGCATCTCTGGGGTTGGGTTTAGGGGAGGTAACAATAAACAACTGGTGCAAATTCACAGTCTTATCAGGCTACTTTGAGTTGTATAATCAGTAATTTGTGTATTATAATTATAAATTGATCCATAATGTTGGGAGCTTGGCTATCAATTTTGAATACAATAGAAGGGGTAAGAATATAACAGAAATGTTGTTTTCAACCTGAAGCTTTGAGGTTCTAAGACACCATATGACATTTTTCTCAGTTTTGTAACTGATATACTTTAATGTTTTTGCACCATGCAAATTTTCAGAATTATTTTTAGAAGCTTACAGTTAACATTCCTTAAAAAAGATATTTAATTATCCTTTGTCATATGAAATATATTGTGGTGAGATTTCAACTTACAAGAGTGCTGTGTATATGTAGGTGCACACTCACTCACATACGCTATTTCTTCCTTCCCTTATTATAGTGTTTGTCAATCCTTTGTGCCCACTGGGAGTGATTCCCTTCCCCGCCACCTGCCCTGACCTGTGGCTCTCCTCATTTTCAGATGGATAATCTGCGGCATTCAATTGTCACACTAGCATTACCTTTATTGAGAATTGATTGTGATCAATATTTTACTGAAGTAAAAAAAAAAATCCTGACTTTAAAAACAAAATAGTTACTGCCAACTGAGAAATAAGAGCCAAGTAGCAAAACACCTGACTGAAGGAGGCAAGCTCAATGAAGTCCCTATTCTGAAAGGTGGTATTTAGGATAAAGTAAGGGCTCAGAACCCTATGGGCCATTTGCTTTGAGATTCATTTCCTTGCATCTCAGCCAAACTGAGGTGCGGACAAAGGCAAGGGAAATGAAAAAGTCAGTCTGGTTCTGAGCATGATATGAGCCTGGCAGAAATCCTCTTTGGGTGTGTTGCCATGGAGCAAGCTGACTTCCTCTTTTGGATGAACTCACTAACCTGTTGTGGTATAGACAAGCCTTTGGGGTCTTTGCATTTTTCTGTAGTATCATTGTCTGAATACACTACAGGCAAAATCAAGACACAAGGAGAAAAATATCTTTGGAAGTCGGGATCCATACTGAATTAGACTACTACAGCTAAAGCAGACTTTGCACAAAACAGCCAAAACCAGAGACATATTCAATTAAATGAATATACATATGTCAGTTAATATTTCAATAAAAGCTGCAGAAGGTAAATTGTGCAAAAACTGATCTTCATGGTTACTCATTATTTCTTATTTGTCCCATGCTTCCACTCTTGCCTCCTGCAGGCTGTTCTTTATGTGGCAGCTACAGAAATGTGATTCAGAGGATGTCAAACAACAGTTAAAAACCATTCATTGCCTTCCCAATGTTCTCAGAATAAAATGTGAACTCCTTACTGTGACTTAAAAGGCCCTGTAAGATCGGATTCCTGCCTCCCTCTCTTACCTTATTTTCTCCCACTTTCCTTCTCATATACCATCTAGCCACACAGATCTTCTCTGTGTCTCTCTAGCATACCAAGTTTGTTCCTGCCTCAGGGCATTTGCACCTGCCATTCTCTTGCCCAGCATCTTTTCCTTTCCTGATATTTCTGTGGCTGTTTCTAGCTTATTATTCTGTTCTCAGCCTACATGACCTGCTCAGAAATGCCTTCAGTGATCACTAAATCTAAAGTAGCCACCAGGTTAGTTGCTTGTACATTATCCTATTTTAGTTCTCTCTCTAAAGTAGATAATTAAGCTCTGGGGTAGCAAGCAGGATTCTAGTTATATAGTACACATGGGACCTAATCTCTCCATGTTAAAGAGGTATTGCACATTTTATGCAAACAGCTGATCTTCAAATCATAACAGAATTCTCTGATGCTAAAGAAAACTTTAGAATCCTTAAATATTAATGCTGGAAAGATATTTACAAAACCCCTATTAACTTTATTCACTTAAAGAAAAGAAGGAAATAGATACAATAGTGTTAAGTGACTTGCTCAATAATTTCAACTGATTTATAGCAAAGCCAGGAACAGGTATGTATTAATAAAACAATGGCTACATGTTCAGAGCAAAGCTTGACAACAGAGATAAACTTTTACTAGGTTTTCGATTAGGTGCAAAACAGCCTGAAGGGCTTTCAATTCAAGATGACAAAAGAAGCAATTGTGTTCACCTCTCCTCCCTCCCATTTTCCCATTGAGATGACAGAAAATATTTTTAAAATAATGAATGTATATGTAAGTGCTAGAATATGAACTAAAGAAATCTGTGGACAAGAAATTTTGAAGATTTTTTTGAAAAACAGAGCAGATGGGATTGGATTGGCAGAGGTAGGACCAGGAAACCGTAGTCCAGACACCAGCTTCTGATGCAGGTCACTCCATGAGAACCCAGGGAGGCTCCCAGCTTAGCAAACACTATGGACAAAGTGGGCTAGGGCGCCTCCCTTTGGCCGTTCATATAGATGAGACAGCTGGGCTCAATCCCTCTGTAACCAGGGCTGGTAATGGGCTTGAGCCTTTTGGCTAAATGCTTTCTAAAGAAGTGCTCTCCCCTACTGAGAAAACCTCATACTGAGAAATGGGTTTTCAGAGAGAAAGAACAAAGCTGAAAAACTCCAGACCTCCACAACAGATGTACAGGGGAGGAGAAGAGATAGGATAAGCATTTTGTTCCAGGAGCAGCATATTCTAAACCCTTCCATTCCCAAACCTACAGCCCTCTTTGCTCCAGTTATTGGGGATCCTGAGTCTGTGAGCCTGTTTCCTATACACATACTGAATAGCAGTGCTTCTTAATCAGACTGTATACTGGAATCCTCTGTGTGGCTTGACAAAAAATACTAATGCCTAGCCCTCCTCCCACCGATTTAATTGGCCTAAGGCAGGACCTGTGTATTTGCATTGTTAAAAATATCCTGATGATGCTAAGATGTAATAATCAAGATTGAGAACCACTTCCTTGCTGGGGAAGCTTGCCTGTTATGAAAACATATCTACAAGCTATCTTATCAATCATGTCCTTAATTTATAAGGAAGAATCACAATCAAGACCACATTTTGGTAAATTTAATTTCATGTAAATTGCTCATCAATAAAGCTGATTATTTAAAAAGAAGAAAAGAAATCACTAGTGATGGTGTTCAGGACACACTGCCCCAAAATATGACACCTTGGTATATTGAATATTTCAAGCAGAAAGAACTTGAGAAATGGCATATGCAGGAGGAGGGCTTTTGGGCCTTCCCCTGGAGCAGGTCATAAAACCCTCAGGTGAGAGGTGGTCCTTCTATACTTGGAGGAAAGGAACATCCTTATTTCTGGAGACAAAGGGACAGAGAAGAATCTGAATGAAAAGGCTTTCCTAAGTTTCCCCAGTTTACTACCCTTAGCTCATAGTCTTGGCCCTACCATATCTTTCCATGACTTCCCATTGTTTGTCAAACCTAGCATTCATCCAGACAAATTCACTCTGGATTCTGTGAGACTGAATAATGACAACTGAACATTGCTGGTGGAAAGGGGCTTATACCAAGTTTTGTTCTCATGGTGGTACATCGAGCACTAGAATCCCATTGGCCTCTGGCTCAGCCTCTGCCCCAGACTCTCTGTCTGTGCTCCAGGCTCTGCCCTCACCTCCAGCCTCTGCTCTCCTCTCTCCTACTCTCTTCTCTAGGCTCTGCTCTTAGCATTGGTGACACTCTTTTTATAGCAACACAGTCAATAATGGCTTATTGCCAACAGATATACAAATATGCACCTGTGCAGTAGGCTAAGTATTACATCATTGCACATATACAATGGGTAGATAGACTAGGATCAGGTCAGGATCCTGGCCATGGAACTTCTGTTTTCCCTACACTTATATTAAACAAATTTGTATGCTTTTCTCCCGCTAATCTGCCTTTGTCAGTTTAATTTTCAAACCCAGCCAGGGACTTTAAGAGGGTCAAAAAGGTTTTTTTCTTCCCCCTATTCCCTGGATTTTGAGGAAAACCAGCAATATAAAAGAAATCCAAGATGAGAAACAATTTTAAAAGGATAAAGGATAACTGGCCAAAAAGAAATAGAGGTAAAGAAAATGGGTAGCATGAGGGGGAAGAGAATTTTTTAAAAATTATAACTAGTACCCTCACAATGATTAGAGAAAAGTATTTCAGCCACAGAGTGAAAGCAAGCTGCTATAAATGAGGGACAAAGGAGAATGAGTTCCTAGAAATTATAGATAAGATTTTAAGATTGGTAGCTTAGACTGAGTAACAGAGTGACAGATCAGGCTAAGGGCCAACCTGATGATCTGAAATTGGGGAATGCTCCCTGAAGGGCAAAACAAAATATTTAAAAGATGAAAAATGGCCCAAGAAGTAAAAAGCATGGAGGCTACCCAAGAAGGCCTATCATCTAATCAGTCTCAGAACAATGGAAGGAAGTAATATTAACCCAAATACTAATAATAACAGAAGAAGAGCATTTCTTTGAGCTTTAGAAAGACATGAATCTTTGGACTGAAAATATCCACGAAGTATTGATATAAAGGAAAGCTAGATGGTTTGAGGCTATTTACATGACTGTTAATCATGTAAAAGAGCAAAATCAAAGTATTTTCTGACTTGCAGACTATGAAAATTTTTCCACTCAAGTACCCACTGTGAAGAGACAAAAATTCTTAAGGAGGTAACCTTAACAAAATAAAAATAGAGTCAGGGAAAAGGATGGAGTAAAATGTTAAGAGTGTTAGCTGAATACGTCCTATAAAAGCAAAGAAATTAGGAGAAAATATATTGTATCTTAATGCTTAAGGTTTTTTGTGTTGAGCAGTGGGGGCTTTAGTGATAGAAATTATACTTTCCTTTTTTTTAGTTGAAACACACATTTGCAGCAAATCATATTTAAATAGTTATAGTACTGTAACTCTATAAATTCATAGATTTTAGAATCACCCCCATAGACAAGGCAAGGAAGTCCTAATTACAGCTCTTGAAAAAGTAAATTTTGTAAACCTTGGCACTAAAAATAAAGTGAAAAACCAGAACTGGGAAGGAAATGAGTGGTAATGAAAATATACTAATTGAAAAAATATTTTATGTAACAGATACTGCCTAAAATTAATAAATCAACAAATAGTTGCAAAACAAATCATTTAAATAAAACATAGTAACTACCAAAAATAAAAATAAAAATAAACAGAAACTAAATAAGAAGAATGGGGGTGGAGTGAGGAAGATTTTAAATAATTTTAAAAAGTCTTATTCTAATTAAAACTCAGAGAGCCTTTCTCAATTGCCTAATTACACCACTGCAAACTCAATATGCATTCTATATGTTTTGCTTGATTCATTACAAAACTAAATGCAGAAGCTTTCTGCTCCTGTGAGTCAATCACTGAAATTACTACTTTTAAGAAACTAACTCAAAGCACAGTACTTGATAATAAGAATGATACAAAGGCTATCAGAACACTAAGGTACTATTCATAGTGATGGGAGTTGGCTTTGACAAGAGTAGAAAACCAAAGAAGAGCAAATTAGATGGGTCATCAGTTTTCAATTATGGCACACAAAAGACAAAAACACTTTTCAGACTAATAAGGTCAACTTCCTGAAACTAGAGAGCTTAAGGAAATAAAGGGTGATTCTAAAGCCAGAAAAGGGAGCCTTTCAAGGGACCTGCTATTGAGCTAGTATATCTAATCTTACAGGAAATAGAAATGAATGAACAGATTCGTAACTTGGCTCACCTGGCTTGAGAAACAAAGAAAGTTTTCAAAAGTTGTGGTAAAACCCATCATTTATGGCACTCAGTCCTACAGTGAATGGATCTTAGGAAGTAAAACATAAAGTGTTCTGGGACTGGCCAGAAGCATGCTTTAATAACCAGGCTTCTTGGCAATTTTCTAAAAGAAAGAAAAAGAAGAAGAAAGAAATCCTAAACTTAAATGCTTAGTAAATTGACAGATAAAGATTTATATTGAATCCCTATCATTTTAGATCTGCAATATGTATTTTCTATTTCAATCATATTGCAAATGGGCAATTTTTCACTTTCTTTAGACTAGGATGATTTGGAAATATTTAGGTTAAAAAAATCATGGTGTTAATTCATGAAAATTAATACCACCTTTGTACATTTTTAAACTGACTAATGAATGTATTTATTCAGTGAAAAAAGCAGTAGGTGTATGCCAATTAGTGATTTCCAATGGAAACAGAGCATGAGAGTGAGTTTGGAATTAAGCTTCAATATAAAACCAAAATAATACCTTAATAAGAGAGAATGGGGTTGAGAGGTTCATATATCAACCACAGTGAATGTCGTCAAATATTTTATATAATTTTGACTTTTTAAATATTAATCAAGAACCAAAATGTCACTCCCTTAGCTATAAATTAAACTGCTAGTCCCGTCTCTTGTCTGTATCTTTAAGTGATAAGTAACCACACAAGTAAGATTTCTATAAGGCAAATTAGTGCAGTGTGGATTAGAAATCAGTTTGTAGAAGTGGATTACAATGGATTTAAATACATTTCCTACCATTAGTTACTCTCATCATAGGATTATGAGGGAACTCAGAAATTAGTCAGCCATATCCCAAAGCAATTTTAAGCATTCTGAACCATGTGCTCTCTGAATACAGTTGATCTTGTTCCCTGGAAACTGAGAGTTGCTGCATTTCTCTCTCAAAAAGTGTGAAACACTACTCATTGGAAATTAGGAGTTGCTTCTACAATTGCAAAATTTCATTATTCTGTTAGTATAGTCAAAACACTGCAGTGATAGTTGGTTCAACACACATTTATTAAGTACCTATTTTTGCAATTTCTGGGGAAAGAAAGATCCGGTCTTTGCCCTCCAGCAGTTCAGGGGAAAGATAGGTATAATACAAGGGCAGTAAAGATAATGGGAGTCCCTCTTTGGGGGCAGAGGTATCTGTACACCCAACAGCCAGCACATTATATGGCATAATATTGGATGCTTAGTAAATTCTCATGGAATAAATAAAATGTCATGAGACTATGTATAAGACATATCATGAGACTGTATACAAAAGGAGTTGAACCTGAGCTAAGTCTCAGGAACTGTGCAGCTTGCAGAGAGATAGAGTAGATGAGAGGATTCCAATTGAAGAACAGAGGTGTGCGAAGTCCCAAAAAGAGGAAATGTGTGTTCAGGGCACCAGAATAATTGTTTTCTTAGAATGTTGGTTGTCAGTGTTGAGGCCATGGGAAATGAAGTGGGACAGATGGGAGGGAACCAGATTAGGTAGGGCATGCCAAGGAGACTCCTAGCTTCTTAAAGGAGGGTACCATGATCAGATTTACATTTTAGAAAGATTCTCCATGTGAAGGGTAGATTAACCAAGAGAATGGTTAGAAGATTATTGTTGCTCCTGGGAGAAGGGTGTTCCCGGCCTCAGGTGAATCCCATATGTAACTGGTGAAACTATAATAAGTCAAGGGAAAGGGTAGATTGGGAGAAACCATTTTTATTGTTCACAGCTTGCTCGAATTTGCTAGCTGGGCCTGGCCAGTCTGTCTCCTCCAGCCAAGATTGTGCTCTGCTGCCATGGTGTGCTCTCTGCTTCCCACCTGCCCCTTCTGGGAGGAACTCCTTTGGCAGGTCCTTGGTGACTGGCAGGCACCAGACCAATTACATACCAGGAATGGAGGAGAGGAGAGAATGGCCATTTCTCTTCACCCCTTGCCCCAGATTGATGGGAGGCTCTGCAGGTAAACACCCATTGTTATGTAAATGAACTAAGGCTAGGCAGGAGATTCTGGAAATTCTGCAGTTTATCCTACAATTATAACAAAAATCCAGTGAGGGATGATGAAGGTCTAAACTCAAAACTAGAACAGTAGCAGATGAGAGAATGAATTGGAGAGATTTGGGAAGTAGAAATGAAGATGTGAAGGAAGGCACAAAGGTGACGGTAGGAGAGAACAAAGCATCTGAGGTGATCCTTATACTCTGACTTGATTGCCTGCGTAAACAGGAGGGCAAGTTGCCAGAACAGAGTCTAAGGGAAGATGATGCAAGCAGGATGAGTTCACAGATGCCAGTGAGACATTCAGGGGGATGCAGTTAGTAAGCAGTTAGTGACCTAAGTCTGGAACAAGATCCAGGCTAGAGATAGAGTTAGTAGTGCCCATGTCTGGTGGTAATCATGGCTGGGTGAGGTAGTCCAGGGGAGAGTATAGAATAAACAAATTAATTATTTCCCAGTGTCTACTGCAGTGTGCTCATCATTTAGGGGTGGAATTGATAGGACACTCATTGTCAATAATCATTGGAGTTGGAAAGAAGGGTTTGAAGAAAGTAGGATGGAGAAAATTTTGGTATTATCAAATTATCATTTTTCAGGTTTAGAAGTTTTTTTTTTTCTACTAAAGAATAGTAACTTGTAGAGAAAAAATCAATTGAGAACCAAGTCATTTAAGAGCAAAGTAACTGATTTTTTTAGAGAAAACATCTGTTCATAGGACAAAATTAAGAATTGTTCCTGGCACATAACACTTAATAAGTATGCAATGGGCGGGTACATATAGAATTCTAAATTGTATTCAATAAATATGCAGATAATAAAATAAATTTTAGTTTTATGCAAACTCAGAATGAAAGGAGAGACAGAGAAAAGAAAGAATAACAGAGTGATAGACACCCCAATACTATTAGTTCAAAAATGTAGAAAGGACAAAAATAGCTGTCATCCACAGTGCAAACACCTAGGCTGACCACCACCAATTTCAACATAATTTCCTGTACTTTTTCTGTACATAGTTTTACATTCTTTATATCATGCTGTATATATAATTTTGTGTGCTTTCTTTAACTTAAAATCACATGACAAACATTGTCCTAAGTTATTAAAAACTCATGAATATAATTCTTAATGACAGCATAATGATTCCCATCACCTTCCAGTTATTTGTTTATACATCCTTTATTGTTCAACATTTAGGTTTTGTTTTTTTCTATTTTAATAACACTCCAATGACCATTTTTGCTGTAAGGCTTTGTCTATCTAAAATAATTTTCTATGGATAGATTCCTTTCAATGAAATTACCATACTGAAAGGAGTTACTGTCTGTATGTTTGTGTCCTACCCTCCCGGAATTCATATATTGAAATCTTAATGTGGCATGTTGTGGTATTATGAAGTAGGGGGCTTGGGAAGGTGCTTAGATTATAAGGATGGAACCCTGATGAACGGGATTAATGTTCTTATAAAAGAGACCCCACAGAGCTCCCTCACCCCGCAGAGACACCCCTAGAAGTCTCCAGCATGAACTAGGAAGAGGGCCCCCTCCTCACCATGCTGGCACCTTGTTCTTGGACTTACAGCCTCCAGAACTGTGAGAAATAAATTTCTGCTGTTTATAGACCACAGTATTTTGTTAGAGCAGCCTGAATGGACTAAAATACAAGGTACAAACGTTTTCAGGTTCCTACTGCCAAATTGCCTTTTAGGAAGATCACTTAACACTTACATCAGCAGCTTTATATGGCAATGTCAAAAGCATATTATTAAGCCAGTATTTGGGATCATTGGAAACTGGGGATTGGCACTATCTTGGTACTTTATTGGTTCAGTGAACACCTGGGTCAGATGAATATAAAGGTGGCCTTATTGTAAGAAATCACTATCTCTTTTCTTAGTTAACTTTATACAAAACAATCCTAAAATGTAATTCAAAGCACAGTACATTCTGTACATTTTGCATAGTCATTAAGCTTGGAAATCCTTCTCTAAATGAAAGAAAAAAATATTTCTTTAACTGGTATATACAGGAAGGTTTTTTATTTTGTTTTTTAGTGAAATTATGCAGTATTTAGCAACAATTGTCTATTCTAGAGGGGTTTTATGGCTTCTTAAAAACAAACAGAAAGTGTCCCATTTATTTACTGAAGAGCAGAGCTTTAGTAGGCAGCAGCCAAGGGCTATATTACTAACTTGATTGTTCCAGGAGGAGTGCTGCTCAGCTGCCATGGTAATTGGTACCATGGAAATAGACACACTTTGTGCATATATTGTAAATGCTTTTGGGTCTAAGGGCAGCAGTTGCAGTGAATGTTTTCTTGTTGCTACATTGTACAACATGCCAAGGTTTATTTAGATTCTGTTGATAAGTCTAATAGAAAGGTTCTATTTCTTAAAAAAATAATGAAAACAACCCCCAACCCAATAGTCCTACAGTGAAATGAGAACAATTTGCAAGGCTCACAGCCATCTTTTAAGAGAATAAGCAAGTCTGTGTGGAAGCTCCAGAATATTTTATGATATTCCAAAAAACTGTGAACTTTGAAGTGTCTGTGGCAGTAGGTGGTAGGCAGAGTGTGGGTAATTTAAATCCGTAAGTAATCCCCAGCCTTGAGCTCAGCAGTTCAGCTTCTCCTCATTGGTCAGAGCAATGTTAATTTTTATAGTGACAGCGTAAAGTTATTAACAGTGATTACTGGTATTAATGCCTATTTTGTGCCCTCTTTTGTTCATTGCTCATCTGCTTCAGCAACCCTGAAAGGCACATGTGACTGGTACTATAAGTATGTCCATTCCTTAATGGGGGAAATTAAGGCTTAGAGAAGAAATAAAGATCTCACAGTCTTAGCTGAGAGGGGTGGAGTTTGAGTTGATGAAGTTAGGGCCCAGACCCCCAGCCTTATTTCATGAATGTTGATTCAATGGCACAGAGAAAACCTGAAGTCAAAGGATGTATGGGTTATCATTGTGGCTCTATTTGATACATAATGCAATTTTGTTGACAGCACTGTTCTGTTGTTTGATTTTGTATCATATACACAACTTCCAACATGTAAAAGGGAAATCCAGAATACCTCCCCAGTTCATACCCAAGCCACCCTAACAATTACACTGAAACATGATAGTACAGTCAAATCAGGGATTATGATGGCCTTTTCCTACTAGGTTCCTACCCATCCCCAAATGTCATTATCCCTCACAATCTCTTACTTCCCAAATCCCAGGAACAAACAAAACCCAGATGCTCTCCCTTGTTTTTGAATTCACTATTGAACTCCAAAACCAAACAGATTTAGATACTAAGACTTTGCACCTGTGGTTTTGGTTCTTACACATATTTGTGCAAGAATTTCCTGGGGAGCATGTTTAAAATGCAGATATCCAGGTCTCTAGTCTGAGTCAGTAGGCCTGGGGTGAGGCTGGGAAGCTGCTTTTTAACAAGCTTTTTTAATGCTTCTGAAGCAGGTGGACTGTGGGTTGCACTTTGAGAAACCCAGGAAGCAGCCTGTCGCTATGTTAGGGCCTCATCCATACCTGTGTACCTAAGCTTAACGGGGACATTGGGGAAATTGGGGAGGTAGCGCTAGTGAGAAGGGAGCCTGTGCTTCTGTGCCTGGGAGCCCAGCAAGGAGCCTGCTGCCCTTGAGGTCCAAGCCTGGCTGCGGCCCTCGCTGGACCTGACTACTTGTGAAAAAGCAACAAGTCTTCAGTATTGGCAGAGGAAGAGGCACAAGGAAGGAAAACAGGTAATCTGCAGTCTGAGTAACTGGCCCCTGACTTGGTGAGAGTCATCTGTAATTACCTGTGTGGAAATCAGTTTTCTTCTCCTAAATAGTAGAAATCAGAATATACACTTAACAAAGACCAGGCCTCAGCCTTTTAGAGGAAAGTTTTGTGGCTCACTGATGGCTTCTTTCTTGCTGTTAGGAAGGGCTGGCCAGAGTAGCTAAAATAATTGAGCTGGGCCACTTTAGCATTACCTTGCAATCCTTAAATAAAGCTTTGGAGAAAAGACCCCTTTTGTCATTCCCCACATGCCCCCACCACTGCTGCCTAAGCTCTGTCTTCCAGATCCTCTGAGCCAAACACAGGAATCGCCTCCTTGGCTTGTTTTCTAGGGCTTATATGACACCCTTGTTCTCTTCTTGGTAGTTCAAGAGAAGCCCTATCCTTGGTCACAGCAGTGGTAGTCGTTGTTGTAAATAGCTTTGACTAATTTGTCTTTCTAAAATGCTTAGAATAGCATTTAGATGCCAAGATACTTGGAGTGGGAAAAGAATGTTATTTTTGTAAGAAATACTATTTTCGGGGCTTGTTCTAACACTGAAAGACAGAAATGGGCCAAATAGTTTGTTAGGAAATTTCCTTGCAAAGCTAAAATCTGTGTTACTGTCTTACATGAGTGGGGTGGTGAGTCACTTTCCCACCTTGTTTTAAATGAGGTCTTGATTCCTGAGCTACGGCCACGTCTCACAGCTAGAAGGATGAGTGAGCCTGGCCAAGTGCTTTAAACTGACTCAGGAGAAAGCCAACGTAAGTGTCATTTGCTTCCATCTACCTGGGAAGCTGGGTCCTTACCTTCCTTTGGCAGAGTAATTACCCATCTGCATCATCTCCCTCCACAGAGTGAGATTTTTTGTTTGAAGATTGTGTTTTGGTGATGAAAAATCTCTAGTATTAATATCAGTCTTTTGTTTCATATCCTTTTACTTCATCTTCTATTCGTTTAGTCCAGTATTTGACCCTTTGAGTCACATTTCAAATTGTAAATCTCTCCTCATGTTTCCTTAAAAAATGGTGGATTTTTCTTGTGCCCTTATTTCTTGCTCTTATCCCCAGATTGTAGCCACTGTTTCTTCATTGACTGGAGCGATAAAGTACCATCATCCCTGGAAAAAAGAGGTCCTGAATGACCTGCAGTGAACTTTCAAGGGAGGGAGACTTTCCCTGCCGGAAGCTCAATATCTGAGAAAACTCAAGCTGATGTTGCTTTTTAAATTCAGAGATTTCACAAGCATGAATACATCAAGTCAATATAACTTAAATATTGGCATCTATGGGTATGTTCTTGATAGAAGAAATCAGAGACTGGAATTCTGGAGGAAGGGGGTCAAAAGGCACATCAGAAGGGAGAAAGGACAAGACTTGAAGATGCCCCTGGGTTGGCAGCAAGCCCCACTTGCTCGGGAAAATGTGGGTGGAGAGCAGAGCAGCAGGGCCGGGTGCACACAGATTTGTGGTGAGATGGGCTTCCTGAGTTAGGGTACAATGAATATGATGAATCTGTTCTCATCATTCGAACGGATAGTGCCTTGCCAATAAAACCCCTTTGGGTTGCTCATTTTACCTCTTTGAGAATAAGCATATCTGAGCCTCATCACTTCCTGTGCTGTGGCAATTTATTGTGTTTCATGGATTTAAAAACTAGTGGTTCACTATTTTTCCAGTGCTTAAAAATGATCTGAAAAACCTGTTGCAATGCAAATTCTAGGGCTTTATCCCCAGTGACTATCATTTGGCTAATTAGGGATGGATCCAGAAATTTTCATTTTTAATGAATACTCGAAGTGATTTTAAAGCTGATAGTTAAGTCAGCAGAGCTACACTGCCCTACCCATTGCTTCCTTTTACCTCCATCTTTCACAATGTCCTGTCCCCTTTTTCCAACACATGCCATGTTTGTGCACATGTCCTTTGTCCTCAAAAGTCTTTTCCAGTCACCAGTTAGCTTTAGCTTCTCTTGGGCTTCTCACAGAATCTCATTAACGTGTCTTTGCGTCAAACTGACTTGACTCTTAGGCCATGAAACTATAGATAATTAATCAAACCTGTTCCCTAATTGCTGCCACTTCAGTTACAAATGATGATGATATCCTCAAGGTCATTTATATACCACATAAAATAAACAGTAGCATTTTTCATATACACAGAACCTTCTTCAGGCCTGGTATATACAAAAGCTTTCGACTCATTAATCTGTATAACCTCTGTGCAAAAACTAGCTAAAATTACTCTTTCCACTTTCCAGCTGATGGCAATTGGTCATAGGTATACATTCCAATGTTAATTTTGTTCCTAGTAAGCCTTAACTTAGAAAATTCATTTAATGGATATTTATTGACTGCTATTTATGGACTAAAATAAGCATTTTTGAACAAATGAATTGACAGATGAATATGTCAGTTTCCTCCTACGTTTAGGTGACCTTGGCTTTTCATTCCAATTGTTTACACATCACTTATCCCTCTTTGCCATTTGCAACTTTGGAAATGCTTCTTACTGACGTCTTTTTGCTGCTTTCCCCCTTTTTGCTCAAGTATCCCCTGTTGTTTGCATCTTTCAATTTAGAATTTTTCATGTTTGGTCACTTCCTTTTTACACTATGATTTCTTTCATCATGAAAGAGCTTTCATTATGAAAGACGAGATCTTTTGCTATGTTGAATACTGCATATGCACATATACCCTTTATGTCTGGGTTTTCTCTGAATGCCATTTGCTAAATATTTCTTCCAGGAGTAATCCCCCTAGCTTTAGGTAAAGCTGTTGTTCAAAGTATGTTTAGTGATTGGTAATTTTTAGCTCTCATGAAAGTAGCTGTCCATCTCTCCACCTCTGTGCATCTTAATCTGTACTAGAAACCAAATATTTGAAAGAAACTGTGCTGTCACCTGCATTGCAGTTACTTCCTTCCATTTCTGCCCCCCAGTTGCTGATGAACACCTGTACTTTATTCATCTTTCTTTCTCCAGCATCTAACACTTGCCTGGAACTGGGCACTCAACAACACTTGTTAAATTAAAATGTGGAAAAGTGCATGGCACAAATATGTTTCCTCACTGCTAGGAAAGGCCCCATATTGGTAAGCTTGCTCTCTGGCCAAGGGAGCTGATAGAGCAACAAGGCTGTGAGGAGGCATAACCTTGTTTTTTAAAATATTTATTCATTTCTACTTATCTCCTGTGGACTTCCAAGACATGTAGAAAATGGGGCTGTTAAAAGTAGAATTAGATGTAGGAGGATTAGAGGGAGGTGGGTGGTTATAAAAGGAGGAAGAAGGGATTTTTTGTGGTGTTGGAACTGTTCAGTATCTTCACTGTGGTGATGGATATACAGAACTAACCAGGTAATAAAATTGTACAGAACTTAAAACACACACACACACACACACACGTACAGATAAAACTAGGAAAATCTGAAGAAGATTGGAGGTGAATCAATATCCAAATCCTGGTTGTGCTATTATGGTTTTGCAAAACATTACCATTGGAGGAAATTGCACAAAGTGTACAGGGATCCTTTTGTATTATTTCTTAAAACTTCCAGTGAATCGAGAGGAGGAGCCAAGATGGCAGCGTGAGTAGAGCAGCGGAAATCTCCTCCCAAAACCACATATATCTATGGAAATATAACAAAGACAACTCTTCCTAGAATAAAGACCAGAGGACACAGGACAACATCCAGACCACATCCACACCTGCGAGAACCCAGTGCCTCATAAAGGGGGTAAGATACAAGCCCTGGCCCCGCGGGACCTGAGCACCCCTCCCCACAGCTCCCAGCGGGAGAAGAGTAGGCAGAGCGGGAGGGAGAGTGAGCCCAGGACTGCTGAAAACCCAGCCCCAGCCATCCGGACTAGAGCGCAGACACAGTGCATGCGCGCGGCCCTGGATACTAGGGAAACAGGGCAGCAAGACCAGTGAGCAGATGCCTGAGGCTGGCGCCAGAGAATAAAGAAAAACAAGCGGCCATTTTTAATTTGTTTTTTAATTTTTTTAAATTTTTAATTTAATTTAATTTAATTTTTTCTTTGTGGTCGTTGTTTTGTTTTGGCGGGTGCTTTTTGGAAGTCTTAAAGGGGCAGGGCGGGACACTTAATCCAGAGGTAGGGAATCCGGGATCTCTGGGCACCCTAACCCCTGGGCTGCAGGGAGCATGGAGGCCCCTTATGGAGATAAATAGCCTCCCAGCCGCTCCTGCTCCAACGCAACTCCACCACTTTGGAGTAGCTGCCCGAGCCAGGCCACGCCCACAGCAACAGCAGAGATAAACTCCATAGCAGCCGGGCAGGAAGCAGAAGCCCTGTCTGCGCGCAGCTACCCAGCACAAGCCACTAGAGGTCACTGTTCTCCCAGGAGAGGAAGGCCACAAACCAACAAGAAGGGAAGTTCTTCCAGCCGTCACTCGTTCCAGCTCTGCAAACTATTCCTATCACCATGAAAAGGCAAAACTATAGGCAGACAGAGATCACAGAGACAACACCAGAGAAGGACACAGACCTAACCAGTCTTCCTGACAAATAATTCAAAATAAAAATCATAAACATGCTGACAGAGATGCAGAGAAATACGCAAGAGATATGGGATGAAGTCCGGAGGGAGATCACAGATGCCAGCAAGGAGAATACAGAAATGAAACAAACTCTGGAAGGGTTTATAAGCAGAATGGATAGGATGCAAGAGGCCATTGATGGAATTGAAACCAGAGAACAAGAACGAATAGAAGCTGACATAGAGAGCGATAAAAGGATCTACAGGAATGAAACAATATTAAGAGAACTGTGTGACCAATCCAAAAGGAACAATATCCGTATTATAGGGGTACCAGAAGAAGAAGAGAGAGGAAAAGGGATAGAAACTATCTTGGAAGAAATAATTGCTCAAAACTTCCCCAAACTGGGGGAGGAAATAATCAAACAGATCACAGAAATACACAGAACCCCCAACAGAAAGGATCCAAGGAGGAAAAAACCAAGACACATAATAATTAAAATGGCAAAGATGCAGGACAAGGAAAGAGTTTTAAAGGCAGCTAGAGAGAAAAAGGTCACCTATAAAGGAAAACCCATCAGGCTAACATCAGACTTCTCGACAGAAACCCTACAAGCCAGAAGAGAATCGCATGATATATTTAATGCAGTGAAACAGAAGGGCCTTGAACCAAGGATACTGTATCCAGCACAACTATCATTCAAATATGATGGTGGGATTAAACAATTCCCAGACAACAAAAGCTGAGGGAATTTTCTTCCCACAAACCACCTCTACAGAACATCTTACAGGGACTGCTCTAGATGGGAGCACTCCTAGAAAGAGCACAGAACAAAGCAACCAACATATGAAGAATGGAGGAGGAGGAATAAGAAGGGGGAGAAGAAAAGAATCTCCAGACAGTGTATACAACAGCTCAATAAGCGAGCTAAGTTAGGCAGTAAGATACTAAAGAGGCTAACCTTGAACCTTTGGTAACCACGAATTTAAAGCCTGCAATGGCAATAATACATATCTTTCAACAGTCACCCTAAATGTTAATGGACTGAATGCACCAATCAAAAGACACAGAGTAATAGAATGGATAAAAAAGCAAGACCCATCTATATGCTGCTTACAAGAAACTCACCTCAAACCCAAAGACATGTACAGACTAAAAGTCAAGGGATGGAAAAACATATTTCAGGCAAACAACAGCGAGAAGAAAGCTGGGGTTGCAGTACTAATATCAGACAAAATAGACTTCAAAACAAAGAAAGTAACAAGAGATAAAGAAGGACACTACATAATGATAAAGGGCTCAGTCCAACATGAGGATATAACCATTCTAAATACATATGCACCCAACACAGAAGCACCAGCATATGTGAAACAAATACTAACAGAACTAAAGGGGGAAATAGACTGCAATGCATTCATTCTAGGAGACTTCAACACACCACTCACCCCAAAGAATAGATCCACCGGGCAGAAAATAAGTAAGGACACGGAAGCACTGAACAACACAGTAGACCAGATGGACCTAATAGACATCTACAGAACTCTACACCCAAAAGCAACAGCATACACATTCTTCTCAAGTGCACATGGAACATTCTCCAGAACAGACCACATACTAGGCCACAAAAAGAGCCTCAGAAAATTCCAAAAGATTGAAATCCTACCAACCAACTTTTCAGACCACAAAGGCATAAAACTAGAAATAGATTGTACAAAGAAAGCAAAAAGGCCCACAAACACATGGAGGCTTAACAACACGCTCCTAAATAATCAATGGATCAATGACCAAATTAAAATGGAGATCCAGCAATATATGGAAACAAATGACAACAACACTAAGCCCCAACTTCTGTGGGACACAGCAAAAGCAGTCTTAAGAGGAAAGTATATAGCAATCCAAGCATATTTAAAACAGGAAGAACAATCCCAAATGAATGGTCTAATGTCACAATTATCAAAATTGGAAAAAGAAGAACAAATGAGGCCTAAAGTCAGCAGAAGGAGGGACATAATAAAGATCAGAGAAGAAATAAATAAAATTGAGAAGAATGAAACAATAGCAAAAATCGTTGAAACCAAGAGCTGGTTCTTCGAGAAAATAAACAAAATAGATAAACCTCTAGCCAGACTTATTAAGAGGAAAAGAGAGTCAACAAAAATCAACAGTATCAGAAATGAGAAAGGAAAAATCACGACAGACCCCAGAGAAATACAAAGAATTATTAGAGAATACTATGAAAACCTATATGCTAACAAGCTGGGAAACCTAGGAGAAATGGACAACTTCCTAGAAAAATACAACCTTCCAAGACTGACCCAGAAAATCTAAACAGACCAAGTACCAGCAACGAAATTGAAGCGGTAATCAAAAAACTACCAAAGAACAAAACCCCTGGGCCATATGGGTTTACCTCGGAATTTTATCAGACATACAGGTTAGACATAATACCCATTCTCCTTAAAGTTTTCCAAAAAATAGAGGAGGAGGTGATACTCCCAAACTCATTCTATGAAGCTAACATCACCCTAATACCAAAACCAGGCAAAGACCCCACCAAAAAAGAAAACTACAGACCAAAATCCCTGATGAACGTAGATGCAAAAATCCTCAACAAAGTATTGGCAAACTGAATTCAAAAATACATCAAAAGGATCATACACCATGACCAAGTGGGATTCATCCCAGGGATGCAAGGATGGTACAGCATTTGAAAGTCCATCAACATCATCCACCACATCAACAAAAAGAAAGACAAAAACCACATGATCATCTCCATAGATGCTGAAAAAGCATTTGACAAAGTTCAACATCCATTCATGATAAAAACTCTCAGCAAAATGGGAATAGAGGGCAAGTACCTCAACATAATAAAGGCCATCTATGATAAACCCACAGCCAACATTATATTGAACAGCGAGAAGCTGAAAGCATTTCCACTGAGATCGGGACTAGACAGGGATGCCCACTCTCCCCACTGTTATTTAACATAGTACTGGAGGTCCTAGCCACGGCAATCAGACAAAACAAAAAAATACAAGGAGTCCAGATTGGTAAAGAAGAAGTTAAACTGTCACTATTTGCAGATGACATGACACTGTACATAAAAACCCTAAAGACTCCACCCCAAAACTACTAGAACTGATATTGGAATATAGCAAAGTTGCAGGATACAAAATCAACACACAGAAATCTGTGGCTTTCCTATACACTAACAATGAACCACTAGAAAGAGAAATCAGGAAAACAACTCCATTCACAATTGCATCAAAAAAAATAAAATACCTAGGAATAAACCTAACCAAGGAAGTGAAAGACTTATACTCTGAAAACTACAAGTCACTCTTAAGAGAAATTAAAGGGGACACTAACAGGTGGAAACTCATCCCATTCTCATGGCTAGGAAGAATTAATATCATCAAACTGGCCATCCTGCCCAAAGCAATATACAGATTTGATGCAATCCCTATGAAACTACCAGCAACATTCTTCAATGAAGTGGAACAAATAATTCAAAAATTCATATGGAAACACCAAAGACCCTGAATAGCCAAAGCAATCCAGAGAAAGAAGAATAAAGTAGGGGGATCTCACTCCCCAACTTCAAGCTCTACTAAAAAGCCATAGTAATCAAGACAATTTGGTACTGGCACAAGAACAGAGCCACAGACCAATGGAACAGACTAGACAATCCAGACATTACCCCAGACATATATGGTCAATTAATATTTGATAAAGGAGCCATGGACATACAATGGCGAAATGACAGTCTCTTCAACAGATGGTGCTGGCAAAACTGGACAGCTACATGTAGGGGAATGAAACTGGACCATTGTCTAACCCCATATACAAAAGTAAACTCAAAATGGATCAAAGACCTGAATGTAAGTCATGAAACCATTAAACTCTTAGAAGAAAACATAGGCAAAAACCTCTTAGACATAAACATGAGTGACCTCTTCTTGAACATATCTCCCCAGGCAAGGAAAACAACAGCAAAAATGAACAAGTGGGACTATATTAAGCTGAAAAGCTTCTGCACAGCAAAAGACACCACCATAGAACAAAAAGGAACCCTACAGTATGGGAGAATATATTTGAAAATGACACATCCGATAAAGGCTTGACGTCCAGAATATATAAAGAGCTCACACGCCTCAACAAACAAAAAACAAATAACCCAATTAAAAAATGGGCAGAGGAACTGAACAGACAGTTCTCCATAAAAGAAATACAGTTGGCCAACAGACACATGAAAAGATGCTCCACATTGCTAATTATCAGAGAAATGCAAATTAAAACTACAATGAGGTATCACCTCACACCAGTAAGGATGGCTGCCATCCAAAAGACAAACAACAACAAATGTTGGCGAGGCTGTGGAGAAAGGGGAACCCTCTTACACTGCTGGTGGGAATATAAACTTGTTCAACTATTGTGGAAAGCAGTATGGAGGTACATCAAAATGCTCAAAACAGACTTACCATTTGACCCAGGAATTGCAGTCCTAGGAATTTACCCTAGGAATGCAGCAATCAAGTTTGAGAAAGGCCAGTGCACCCCTATGTTTATCGCAGCACTATTTACAATAGCCAAGAATTGGAAGCAACCTAAATATCCATTGATAGATGAATGGATAAAGAGGAGGTGGTGGTACATATACACAATGGAATACTACTCAGCCATAAGAAAAGGGCAAATCCTACCATTTGCAGCAACATGGATGGAGCCGGAGGGTATTATGCTCAGGGAAATAAGCCAAGCGGAGAAAGAGAAACACCAAATGATTTCACTCATCTGTGGAACATAAGAACAAAGGAAAAACTGAAGGAACAAAACAGCAGCAGAATCACAGAACTCAAGAATGGACTAACAGGTACCAAAGGGAAAGGGACTGGGGAGGATGGGTGGGTAGGGAGAGATAAGGGGGGGAAGAAGAAGGGGGTTATTAAGATTAGCATGCATGGTGGAGGGTGGGAGAAAGGGGAGGGCTGTACAACACAGAGAAGGCAAGTAGTGATTCTACAACATTTTGCTATGCTGATGGACAGTGACTGTAAAGGGGTTTATAGCGGGCGCCTGGTATAGCGGAGAGCCTAGTAAACATAATATTCGTCATGTAAGTGTAGATTAATGATACCAAAAAAAAGAAAAAGGCAGTTCCTGTGTGGTGTCCTCCAATGAGTTCTACACAAGGGTATAAAGGGAATATAAAAGTGTAGGCAAAGGGTCTGTTTGTGTTTATACAGAGGATCAAAGCCTAATTTGGCTACCCCGAAAATGAACTAAGATACGATATGAAAAAGAACTTCCAACATCAGCACTCTCTGGAAGACTCATGCCAGAAGATGATCATCAAAAACCCCACCAAAGATCCACGCACTGCTACAGCTGTAGATGCACTCATCCCACCAGTTCCTGGACTTGCCATGGGAATGAAGAAGGAGATATCTAAGCTGGCCTGTGCATATAGTAAAACAACAAATTTGACTGGATCTATACTGTTGGAACTCAACCAAGAATTAGGAGAAGTGCAAATTGTAGCGCTCCAAAATCTTACAACTACAGACTATTTACTGTTAAAAGAACATATGGGATGTGAACAGTCCCCAGGAATGGGTTATTTTAATTTGTCTCATTTCTCTCAGACTGTTCAAGTTCAGTTGGACAATATCCACCATATCATAGATAAGTTTTCACAAATGCCTAAGGTGCCTAACTGGTTTTCTTGGTTTCACTGGAGATGGCTGGTAATTACAGGTATTCTTTGGTTATGTAACTATACTCCTATTATGTTAATGTGTGTGTGCAATTTAAGTAGTAGTTTAAAACCTATACATGCTGAAGTTACTCTACAAGAAGATATGTCAAAGAAATAATCAATCTTCCCATGTTTTCTTCCGCCTGCTACTTCTATAGCTTTTCTTCTTCCTCCCTAATTACAACCCTTAAATAGAATTCGTGCCTCATATCAAATTTACTGAGTATCATAATTCTTCCAAGTGGTAAAGATACCTCAAGACAAATGCTGGGCATAGAAGCCACAGGGCATAAATATGCAAAGAAGTAAAAAGCTAACCATTTCAAACAATAAGGCTTCTCTCTCACTTACCAACTTTACATTTCCCTGTATGGCCCCGGAAGATGACTGGTTAGCCAGAGACGGGTAAGATTCCTCAAGGGAGGAACAACCTAAGACAGGCACAGTCGCAGGGGGGCCATCAGGTGAGAAATTGGGGATCAACAGAGGTGAGGCTTAGAACCTCCCCCCCACTGTTCTGAGAGAAATCTTCTGCATACGTGGATGTTTTATTGCCGTTGTCTAGCTTGGATTAACACATAGTCTACAGGCACACACCTGATCATCTACATTTGCTCTCTTACAACACTGAACTATGTTTTCTACCTTTATCTTGTATCTACCTACCACTTCAGCATTTTATTAAAAATAATAATAATAAAGAGAGAAATGTGGTATCCACCTATAAATCAAGTATAAAAATCAAATGAGTATTCATATTTGAACTGACTGTTTATAGTTCATAATGCATGAGCAAAACCGAAAGTTTCTGTGATGACTGCCCTTGTACTGTTCACCATGTAACTTATTCACTATGTACGAATTTGTACTCCATGTAAGAACTTGTTCATTATGCTTCAGAAGATTAGAGACTGATGAAAATTAGGCTTGGGGTGGATTAATGTTTGTGCATTGAGCATTGACTCCCCTATACAGAATTTTATTGTTGTTAACAACCATTTGATCAATGAAAATGGAAATGTCCTCACAAAAAAAAAAACAACAAAAAACAAACAAAGAAACAAACAAAAGTACACACTTCCAATTGTAAAATAAATAAGTAACCAGGATGTAATGTATAGCTTAAGGAATATAGTCAAAATATGGTTGCAACTTGGTATGGTGATAGCTGGTACCTAGAATTATCATGTATATAAATGTTAAAAAAAAAAAAAAAACTTCCAGTGAATGAACAAGTATTTCAATAAAAATTTCAGTTAAAAAAATCAAAGTAAAAAAGGAAATAGGAAACCAAAGCCATAAAGAAAAACTGAGTGAAATAATATACTATGACAAATGTTAACAGAGGTCCTATGGTTGGATACTAGATTTGGCTTTGAGCTTCCTGGTTGTGCAAAAAAGTCAAGGCAAAAAAGAAATGCTTTGTATTCATTCATTCATTCATTCATTCAACAAATAGTTACTTGTTAAATAATTGTCATTGTCTAATAAAATATAATCTATTTGATAAAGGTATTGTTATTAATACCTCGGTATTAATTTGGAAAATAATTTGCCACATGGTATGTCCTTTGTGTGGATTATATGCAACTCAGAGCACCATGGTAGAAAGATAAAAGTTCTCCTTGGAACATAACCATGTTTAAGGTAACATCCTTCAAGTTCCTGAGGTGACTTAATGGCACTTGCCACTGTGAAATGGCTCTTTACATTGAGGTGCACTGTCAAATTTCACCCTTCTGAACTGACAGCAGCTGCTATTTACTGAACACTTGGCCTGCTTATGTATGTGTGGTGAGTGTGATCATTTTCTTACTGATGAACTGAGCTCAGGGAAGCCTTAGGGTATCTGAAGGAGTGAGGCCAGTAAGTGGCAGAGCCAGAACTCTTTCCCCTGCCTTCAGCTGCAGCGTCACCAGCCCAGATTCACATCCCAAAGCCCAGAGAGAAAGCAAGGCTGGCTAGAGACTCCCAACATTTGTGCTTCCTAGTCACTGCAGCATCAGGTTATAGGATGCCCATTCCAAGAAAGAGAAAGGCAGGAACTAGGGGTCAGAAATATAATATCTGAGCTTTCTTGTTTTCATTTTGTTGGCAGTAGCCAATGAGTAAACAAAACAAAACATTAAGCGCACAATATCCTCTCCCTTCACTGAATTCTTAGCCTGAGTCCAGCTCCATAGAGGCTTGATCTGTCCCCTACCTACTTGGCATTGGCCTTTCAGATTCAGAAGCTTTCGGACCTTTGTGTGCCCAGATCCTGGCTTCTCTGGTGCAGACAGTGGGCGGTTGTTGGGAAATGTCAGGAGGTAGCGAAGCATCCTGGATGACAGCTGAAGTTCTGAAGCCAGGCAATCCTGGGTCTGAACCTGACTTTGCCACTACAGGGCCTTGGGTGAGTCAGGTTACCTAATCTGGGCCTCAGATCTGCCCCCTGGTAAAATGGGGGTATTAGCAGCCCTTCCTCATAAATTCCTTGCCAGGATTAACTGAGAGAATCCATGTGAGACACTCTTTTCAGTGTGGGATGTTTTCCTCTGCTCGTTGATTAATGTATGAAATGCATACATACAGTCTTTGTAAGGTAAAATCGAGCGAAAATAACCAGGCAAGGAGGATACAAAAGAGCCAAAAGTTTAATAGGGCGCAATCCCGGGTGATGTTCACTGGTCTGGTTAGTCACAGGCCGGAGAAGTCGCACCCAGCAGGGCAGGCAGTGAGTTTTTAAAGTTAGGGGAAGGGAGAGCACAGGTTTACAGTACACGAGGTTTGGCTAGCCTAAGGCACCTTTTCCAGGTTGGGAGGAGGCAGCAGCCGGGGATTTTTGCACATCATCATCAGGCCGGAATCTGTTGGTCTCTTTAGGGCTGAGGTCATCTGACGTGCTCACCCTTCCCTCCGGTGCCTCCAGCCTTACATTCCAGCCTTTTGGTTATAATGGGTGCCAACTCGATCTGGCTACTTCCAGCTGAGGAGGGGCGGCTTGGCCAGGGGCTGGTGGGAGGCCAGAGGAGGCTTGGAGGGAATGGGAGAATACTGATATACCAGCATTTGGTTTACTGCGATGTGAGATAGTTCAGCCAAGCATTGTTGTAGAAACTTAAAAATACAAGGAACTGTTGAGTATTTTGTTTTTCTGCATAGTCTTGTGTGCCTCCACTGTCTGACCTCCCTATCAGTGGCCAGAGGTTCCAGCAAATGTGTTATGCTCATCTCCCAGGACAGACATATCCAGTGTGATCACCCAGGCTTTGCCCTGTCCAGTACTGTTGTCCGGAAGATGAGAGACAGACCGAGGCTTGTTTATAGTAGGCAGCCTGGATGAAAGAATGGAAGGACGAGCATTGGGCGGGAGAAGGGAGTATCTTTTCTTGGGGATCTGGTGGAGGTTTTTGTATCCAGCAAACGGTCTTGCCGGCTCCTCCTGGGCAGCCAGTTTGGAAATCTCTTAACATTATAGTGGCCCAGTACAATTGGTCTCCCTGCTGACAAGGTATCTTTTGAAAGTAGCATGTCCGGGGGACTAATTGGTTTAGTTGGAGCTTACCCGATAAAATGCACAGGTTACAGACCCAGTTTGCTAGAGCCGGATGGGTTGTTGTGGCCAGCACTAGTGTGAGTAAGGCACAAATGGAGGGGCCCTGTCTCTCTAGAGCTCCACCTATCATGACTGGTGCTCATTTGAGTCTGGAGATGTGGTACCACGGGGAGTGTCCCAATAGCTTGGCAGCCGTGGGAGTGGTAAGGATCACCGTGTATGGTCCTGTCCACAGTGAGTGGAGTGACCGAGGTTGGAGTTTTTAAGAAGGACTTCATCTCCCGGCTGTAGAACCTCCATGGCTCCTGGATCTGAGGGGGAGGTGGGTTGAGGCAGGAACTGGTCTGTGTGTTCCCTGAGGAGATGTCTTAGGAGTGAGAAGTAAGGTAGGTAGGAGGCTAGAGGGGGTGGAGTTGTAGGCAGGCCTGTGTTTAGAAGGAAGGGTCTACCATACATTAACTCAAAGGCACTTAGTCCGGTGGGTCCCCTAGGGGCTGCTCGCAATCAGGTGAGAGCAATTGGGAGTAGGTCTGGCCAGGAAGTCTTTACCTCTAAGGAGAGTTTGGTAAGTTGATCCTTGAGAAGGCCATTGGCCCTTTCCACCTTACCCGAGATTGGGGGTGATAGGGTATGTGTAGTTTCCAGGAGATATTTAGAGAGTCAGCCACCAGTTGTGTGATGTTTGAGATGAAAGCTGGTCCGTTGTCCAACTGGAGCGACGTCAGGAGGCCAAAATGAGGGATGATATGTTCCACCAACGTCTTTGCTACCACCAATGCAGTCTCTTGGCAGGTAGGAAAGGCCTTGATCCAACCTGAAAATGTATGAACCATGACTAGTAAATATCTGAGTTTATGTCTTTTGGGAGGTGGTCCCCATTGGCAGGGGAGCCGCTGCCACTATTTCTGAGGAGGAGGAAACCACCGCGTAGGCTGCCTGCCTGCACCCATTTGAATCCTTGACTGAGCTTCCATCCACGAACAGAGTTAAGTCCAGGTTAGTGAGAGGTGTGTCCTGGAGACCCTCACGCATAAGTCGAAGGGTCTCCACCAGCTCTGTGCAGGAGTGGCTGGGCGTGGCAGACAAACCGGCAGGAGGAAGGAGGGTGGTTGGGTGTAATGGTGGTGACACCTGTAAAGTTAACTGGGGGTGTTCTATAAATAGGAGGTGAAATTCCTGCACTCGTGATGGGCTGAGAGAGGCCAAGGATTTGTGGCCCAGAAGGTCCTGTAAATGATAAGAAGAGTATACGGTTACTGCCTATAGGAGGGTTGGTCTCAGAGCTTCCTTGGTGAGGCACGCTGCTGCCGCCAGGGCTCTAAAGCAGGGTTACCACCCCTTGGCGGTGGGATCCAGTTGTTTTGACAGGAAAGCGACCTGTCAGTGTCTGGGTCCTACTGGATGGACCAGCACCCCAGCTGCTATTCCTGTCTTTTCTGTAGTATATAAAAGAAAAGGTTTGTTAGGGTTAGGAAGCATAAGTAGGGGTGAGGAGAGGAGGGCATTTCGCAGTTCTTCAAAAGCATGGGCCACTGCTGTAGGAGAGGTGAGTGGCCCAGAGGGTGTTTCTTTGGCAGCAGCAAACAGAGGCTTAGCTAATAAGGCAAAGTTAGAGACCCAGTGTCGAAAAAACCCCGCCAGTCTGAGAAACAACAAGATCTCAGCTCCTGAGGTGGGTGGTGGAAGAGCTCTAATGGAGGCTGTTCGGTTCACCGTGAGTGCCCTGGAAGGAGTTAGGGCCACTCCGAGGTATGTAACTTGTGGGGTGGATAACTGAGCTTTTGATGGAGAGACTCTATATCCCCGCTGAGCCAGGAAGTTTAGGAGGGAAGCCTTGTCTTGAACAGAGGCCTCTTTTGTGGGGCAACATAAAAGGAGATCATCGACATACTGGAGGAGAGTGCTGACTCCTGTGTCATGATGGGACAGATCTTCCGCCAGTGCCTGTCCAAAAAGGTGAGGACTGCCTCGGAAGCCTTGTGGGAGGACCATCCAAGTCAGTTGTCTAGTTTGGCTGGTGTCTGGGTCCTCCCAGGTAAAGGCAAACAGTAACTGGGAATCGGGGTATAGAGGGATGGTGAAGAATGCATCCTTAAGGTCTAAAACTGTAAAATGGGAGGTGTCCAGGGGAACCTGAAACAAGAGAATATAAGGGTTAGGGACGATCGGGTGAAGAGAGACCACAGCCTCGTTGATTATCCGCAGGTCCTGAACAAGCCAGTAGGCCCCCGATGGCTTCTTGACTTGAAGGATTGGAGTGTTACAGGGAGAATTAGTTGGTACCAGAAGCCTTTGGGAAAGAAGACGGTTAATGATAGGTTGCATGCCCTTGCGATGGGCTTGGGAAATAGGGCCTAGAAGGAAAGGAGGATGGGTCTTTGAGGCAGATGAGGACCGGAGCATGGTGGCTTGCCACTACAGGAATAGAGGTGTCCCAGACCATTGTGTTAATGCCAGTCAATGATACAGGATGGTCTGTGGAGGCCTCAGGGCCACAACTTATACTGGCTAAGGCAATGAGTGAGCTCGGTTGGGGATGACTAAGCGGCAGGGAGATAGAGGCACCAGGCTTGGAGAGGAGATCCCTCCCTAACAAAGGGATGGGACAGGATGGGATGACTAGAAATGAGTGGGTAAGAGGATGGCCCTCAAACGTGCAGGCTACTGGACCTGTCTCTAGAGGCTTAGAGGGGATTCCTGTGACACCCATGATCAAGACCTGGGAAGGATATAAATGCCTGTGAAAGGAAGGTAAAACAGAGTAGGTAGCCGCCATGTCCACTAAAAAAGAGATGGACTTACCTGCTACCCACAGCCTGGCCCTGGGCTCGGCAAGGGTGATAGAGGTGTTTGAGTCCAGGCATCTTCAGTCTTCAAGTAGGCCCAGCAGGTCTGGAGGGGAGTCCCTCAGGGGGGCCTGCCTTCTGTGAGACTCTGTCTCGGGGGGACGACCTTCCCCAACCGGGCACTCTACCTTCCAATGACCTCTCTTACCACAAACTGGGCAGGGTTTGGTCAGCTTATTGGTCGGGTTGGGGCATCTCTTTGCCCAGTGGCCTTCTTGGCTGCACTGGAAGCAAGATCCCGGAGGCTCATGAGCTCTGGACTGGTCTTTGGTGTGATGAGACCCCTGTCCTGCTGCCTGTAGGGCCGCCGCAAAGGCTCGGGTTCAGGACGCTATCCTCCTCTCATGTTCTTCATCACGGGTATTAAAGATTTTAAAGGCCATGGTTACCAGGTCATGGAATGCAGTCTGGGGCGCCTCCTCTTCCTTTTTTAACTTACATCTTATGTCTGGGGCTGACTGGGTAAAAATGAGTAGCCAACACCATGGACCCCAACAATGAGTTGGGGTCGAGGCGGGTATGTATAGAGAGAGCCTCGGTGAGCTGGTTAAGAAAACAGGCTGGGTTCTCATCAGGTCTCTGAGTAATCTCTCTCAGCTTCTCATAATTGATGGCCTTTTGAGCCATCTTATTCATACCTGCCAGTAAATACCGGAGCATTTGGTCCCATTGAGTTCTCCCATCTTGGGTATTATAGCCCAATTGGGGGTCCATGAGAGGAACCACCTCCGTCCCAGTTGGCTTGGCCTGATCCGTGTTATGTGCCTCATTTGCACAATGTTGGGCAGCTGAGGTAACAAGGTCATATTCCTCAGAGGTAAGAGTGGAGGTTAGGATAACATGTATATCATGCCAGGTAAGTTTGTAGGCCCGAGTTAGGTAGTCAAACTCTTTGGTATAAACTTTGTGGTTAGAGGAAAAAGAACCCAGGTGTTTCTCAATCTGGGATAGGTCCCCTAGGGAAAAAAGGGACGTGAACCTAAACAACCCCTTCTGCCCCTGCAACTTCTTGGAGAGGGGCTACTAGTTGGGCCTTTTGGGGTGGGCCTTTTACACTTAACATAAAGGTCTGGGTGGGAGCGCAGTGTCCAAAAGGCCTGGACATATGGGACTTCAGACCACTTCCTAGTTCAGTGACAGAAATTAGTTAGGTCAGTGAGAAGGATAAAATCAAAAGTTCCCTCCAAGGGTCAGTGAGATTGATTGTCTAGAGGATACTGGGGCCAAGTCTGAGAACAGTTTCCATTTACGGATCTCCTCTACTATATCTAGGGTCGCCAGATTGGATATGAGACACTGCAGAGGGGTCTGAGCCTCCGATTTAGAGGACTCGTTCCCCATGTCTGTTACCCATTTCCCAGAGCCCCTAAACTGGTGAGCCCAGAGTCCCAAACTCACTCAGGTTAGGAGGAGACAGGGAAGTATCAGACTCTTCCCTGGAGATCTGGGAGCCTGGATGAGGACGTCTCCTCTATCTCGGGACCAGGACAGGTGTAATGCCCAGAGAACCTGGACGTAGCTACGATTTCAAACCAGGTGGAGACAGGACTGGGAAAACAGACTGGGGGAAAGGAGGGACTCACCAAATCGCCGTCCGAGGTGCTGAGAGTAGGTGGAGGTCCCGGATCAGGGAAGGAGGGGTGGGAGCTGCCGGTTGCTGGCTGGAGCTCCGCACCTTATCTCCTTCCCGGTTTTCGGCACTAGCTGTAGGGTAAAATCGAGCTGAAATAACCAGGCAAGGAGGCTACAAAAGAGCCAAAAGTTATTAGGGCGCAATCCCGGGCACGTTCGCCGGTCTGGTTAGTTACAGGCCAGAGAAGTCACCCCCAGCAGGGCAGGCAGCGAGTTTTTAAAGAAGTTAGGGGGAGGGAGAGCATAGGTTTACAGCAGCGTGAGGATTGGCTAGCCTAAGGCACCTTTTCCAGGTTGGGAGGGGGCAACAGCTGGGGATTTTGGCACGTCATCAGGCCGGAATCTGTTGGTCTCTTTAGGGCTGAGGTCATCCGACGTGCTCACCCCTCCCTCCGGTGCCTCCAGCCTTACAGTCTTCATTCCATGTTATGTGACAGTTGCAAAGGGAGGAATAAGGAGGACTTCTTTCCCCAAAAAAACTCTTGATGGCTCTTCTCTAACAGAGGTTGGAAATAGGAAGAATCCTCCACAAATCTGGTAAAAGTGTGTAAAGGATATTCAAAGAGGGACAGTCGATGCTTGATGTTTCTCCTTTTCTTCCCACAAGTTTGACTTTTTGACATGTATGTTTGCAAGATAAATATCTCTTAAAAAACTTTAACAACCTTCTCTCCATACATACACCTTCTCTCCCATTGTACACTTCCATACATACCCAAACACAGACTGGGCCAACATGTACTTCTGCAGAGTACACCACTTAGAAAGTGGTAAAACAGAGTAATGTGCACTCACTGTTGTCACATAGCTGTGGTCAAAGCACTACTAGGAGCTCTGTGTGGTGGCATAAATTAGAACATGCTCAGAGAATATTGTGCAAGAATAACTTGCCCAATTCACCTGTATTTTCATGGGAATTACTTAAGAAGACTTGGTTAATAACCATATTTATATGGTAGGAGCATTACAAAGAAACCACCTGATTATAGCAAACATCTTCTGACATGGCTCAAAATACACATGCAAAAATATATGAGACATTATTTATGATAATTGGATGTCATTTGCCTTCTTTGAGCATAACAACCTTCATCTTCAAGCAAATCAATGGGCTGAAAGACTGCTGCACTCCCGTGGAGGTATTGAAATGTATAGTTGAAGGAGATTGGTCTAAACATGCCAGAATTTTTTATACTTCAAGTTTAACATCAGATGTCAGTTTTGCTATGTGACCTTTAAGTCAGTGACACTAACCTTCAAGACATTTAAAAACCATCATCACTTAGAATATTAGGTTAAATCAAAGGGTAATTATATATTATTGGAGCACAGCTCTATCTTTTATACCACAAAGGTCATCTACACTTGGAACACTGAAGGTGAATCAAGAAGTGGCCCTAACTGTATTTTCACATCAGTAAACCTATGAGAAGACTCATCTCTCTAGATCTCCAGTTAGCCAATTGCAAAAGCATTCTTACAAGGTCACTGGAGAACAAGAGTCATTATAAGCACCTTTTAAAACTCACCTTCCAAGAGTGTTAAGCCTGAGGGAGAGGGAGAGGGAGGAGATATTAAACGTTAGGTTAGCAAAGGGTAGAAGAGATGTTCATATTCTAGGCAGCATTATTGACTGAATCTTCGCATTTTTGTTCCTTTGAGGTCCTGTGGTTGTGTGCTACATAACTTTGCAGTGGCTTTGTTCTAGCACATATTCCGCACAATAATTGACTATTCTTGCCTGCTTACTTTTTTTCCTACTACAAAAGGTCTCCTCTGAAATTACAAACCTTAAATAGTGAGACTCTGGCTTGGTGGATTCAGGTTGCCTCTTGCTGAGGAAAATATTCAGTGCTGTTTCAGCAGCTTCTTGGGCTTTCACATTAGTATCGTTTTTAATTTCCTTCTAGATATGTTAAAGGTGCTTTGTAAAATCGCAACTGTTTGCAAAACTTTACTGCTGTGCTGAAAATGTTTAATGAGATCATTATATTTAATCCAGTTTCTGGTCCTTGTTCATTAATACATGTTCAGCAGAGGAAACTTTTTTTTGGTGACTTTATATTAATGAGGCACTATTACAAAATCACTATCTCCCTTCTATGATGATATCCTGAGAATGCTTCTTTTTCATTCATGTATCCATTCATTTAGTTATTCTATTTGCTGTAGCTTTCTGTAAAAATGGTCAATAATGACCATCCAAGAAAATGGTAAAAAATATCTAACTCATTCATGGTAAGAGGAGTGAGCCGAAAATGAAGACAAAATATGTTGTTGCTAACTTTCAAAAATGTTTGCCTTCAATCCAGCTTCCAGTTTGCTACATCAGGTAACTGCCAGATTGTGGGAAACTCAATGTACAAGCAACCTGATTTTTTTTTTTTAACAAATACACTTTGAGAAAATAAAAGAAATTGAAGGTGAAAAAAAAATATGTTGTTGCTCTTCACTGGAACAAAGTGACTGTATAATGAAGAAGGGACCAAGAAAGAGCACAACAGTACTAACCCTTCCACTGAATCTCAGCTGGCCACTTGTCAGTAGGAATGCTTTTGGCGGCAAGTGACAAAACCCAGCTAGCATCAGTGTGAACCACAGGGCGCTGACTCTTCACTTGCTAAGCAGGTTAGAGGTAGGAGATACTAGAGACACAGGTGGCTCAACAGTTCCACACTGTTAGGACACTAGACTGCATTCATGGCCTTTGCCTCCTGATCACAATTGGCTGCAACTGTGCCCAGCATCATGTCCTCATAGAAAGCTGAGGGAAGCCAGGTGAGAAAGAGTTCTCCCTGCTCTTTATCAGGAAGAAGTATTTCCCAGAACCCTCCAGCAGACTGTCCTTTATATCTCACTGTGTAACACCTGATTCTATGTGCAAGGCATTCTGGAAAAGCTATTATGTTTATGTTTGTGTGGATGTGATATGGTTTTGTGTATGTATCTCAGCCACTGACTAATGAGTAGAAACACAAAAAACAAAATCTAGTACCACCCATGGTTAGAGGGCAGGGATGTGCCAAAAGCAAGTTTGAGGAACTGAATCAGGGGGTAAGGAAAAAAAACGGCAAATATAATCATGCCTAGGATTGGTGGAATGTGCAGACCACAGAAACCAATCCAAGTTATGACCAGCAGGGGAAATTCTGAGAGACGTGATTGGAATGGAGGACCAGGAAAGCGACAGCAATAAACTCACGTTGCCAAGGAGCTCTAGGGAGCAATTCTGGCCCAAGCCAAGGAGTTGTGCTGTCAGTAGAGCCTGGGACTGAGAACAAGCCTGGCTTGGAGTGTGGGCTACAAAGCAATCCAGGCAGCCATGTAAAGTTGCTAGGTTGTACCCTTTGTAAGAGTGCTCAGCCAACATGGCAAATGAGGCTCAGTTCCAGCCCACACTGTTCACCACGCCTCATGCTGGGATGCAGCATTGCAGCCATCTGGAGGATGAATCTTACTGTAATTTTTTCTTTCATATGTTTTTTTCATTTTTATTTTTTTAGTATCATTAATCTACAATTACATGAGGAACATTATGTTTCCTAGACTCCCCCTCCATCACCAAGTCCCCCCCCATCACCAAGCCCTCCCATTTACAGCCACTTCCATCAGCATAGTAAGATGCTGTAGAATCACTACTTTTCTTCTATGTGTTGCACAGCCCTCCCCGTGCCCCCCCCACACATTGTACATGCTAATCATAATGCCCCCTTTCTTTTGTCCCCCTCTTATCCCTCCCTTCCCACCCATCCTCCCCAGTCCCTTTTCCTTTGGTAACTGTTAGTCCATTCTTGGGTTCTGTGAGTCTGCTGCTGTTTTGTTCCTTCAGTTTTTGCTTTGTTGTTATACTCCACATATGAGTGAAATCATTTGGTACTTGTCTTTCTCTGCCTGGCTTATTTCACTGAGCATAATACCCTCTAGCTCCAAACATGTTGTTGCAAATGGTAGGATTTGTTTTCTTTTTATGGCTGAATAATATTCCATTGTGTATATGTACCACATCTTCTTTATCCATTCATCTACTGATGGACACTTAGGTTGCTTCCATTTCTTGACTATTGTAAATAGTGCTGCGATAAACATAGGGGTGCATATGTCTTTTTCAAACTGGGCTGCTGCATTCTTAGTGTAAATTCCTAGGAGTGGAATTCCTAGGTCAAATGGTATTTCTATTTTGAGTTTTTTGAGGAACCTCCATACTGCTTTCCACAATGGTTGAACTAATTTACATTCCCACCAGCAGTGTAGGAGGGTTCCCCTTTCTCTACAACATCGCCAACATTTGTTGTTGTTTGTCTTTTGGATGGTGGCGATCCTTGCTGGTGTGAGTGATATCTCATTGTGATTTTAATTTGCATTTCTCTGATGACTAGCGATGTGGAGCATCTTTTCATGTGTCTGTTGGCCATCTGAATTTCTTCTTTGGAGTATTGTCTGTTCAGCTCCTCTGCCCATTTTTTAATCGGATTATTTGCTTTTTTGTTTTTTTGAGGTGCATGAGCTCTTTATATATTTTGGATGTCAACCCTTTATCAGATCTGTCATTTATGAATATATTCTCCCATACTGTAGGATGCCTTTTTGTTCTATTGGTGGTGTCCTATGCTGCACAGAAGCTTTTCAACTTGATATAGTCCCACTTGTTCATTTTTGCTTTTGTTTCCCTTGCCTGGGAAGATATGTTCATGAAGAAGTTGTTTATGTCCAAGAGATTTTTGTCTGTTTTTTTCTAAAGAGTTTTATGGTTTCATGACTTACATTCAGTTCTTTGATCCATTTCAAATTTACTTTTGTATATGGGGTTAGACAGTGATCCAGTTTCATTCTCTTACATGTAGCTGTCCAGTTTTGCCAACAGCAGCTGTTGAAGAGGATGTCATTTCCCAATTGTACGTCCATGGCTCCTTTATTGTATATTAATTGACCGTGTATGTTTGGGTTAATATCTGGAGTCTCTATTCTGTTCCACTGGTCTGTGGGTCTGTTCTTGTGCCAGTACCAAATTATCTTAATTACTGTGGCTTTGTAGTAGAGCTTGAAGTTGGGAAGCGAGATTCCTCCCTGCTTTATTCTTCCTTCTCAGGATTGCTTTGGCTATTCGGGGTCTTTTGTGGTTCCATATGAGTTTTAAAACTATCTGTTCCAGTTTGTTGAAGAATGCTATTGGTATTTTGATAGGGATTGCATTTAATATATACATTTTTAAATCAAGATATAATTCACATGGCATAAAACACACCCTTTAAAAGTGTACAATTCAGTAGTTTTTAGTATATTTACAGTCATACAGCCATCACCACTAATCTTAAAACATTTTCATCCCCTCCAAAAGAAGCCATCTTCTTTCTGTCTCCCTCCCTCCCTCCCTCCTTTCCTCCCTCTTTCCTTCTTTCCCCCACCCCCTCCCTCCTTCCCTCTCTTTCTCTCTCGCTCCTTCCCACCTCCCTCCATTCTTTCCTTCTCTCCTTCTACTGCGTCAGTCTCTCCTTCTCTTCTTCCCTTTTCTTTCTCCCTCAGGTATATAGCTAGGAATGGAATCGCTGGGTCATATTACAACTCTATGTTTAAATTTCTAAGGAACTGCCAAAATGCTTTCCAAATTGGCTGTATCACTTTATATTCCCACCAGTAATGTATGATGGTTCCAATTTCTCCATATCTTCACTGATACTTGCTATTTTTCATCTTCTGATTATATACATTGTAGTTGGAGTGAAGGAGCATCTTACTGTAGTTTGATTTGCATTTGCCCAATGATAGTCAGCCTCTTTTCATGTTATTTGTATATCTTCTTTAGGAAAACTTCTATTTGCCCATTTTTAAGTTGGGTTGTCTTTTAGTTGATTTTGTGAGGGTTCTTTATATATTCTGGATACATATCCTTTGTCAGATGTATGGCTTACAAATATTCTTTCCCATTCTATGGATGTTTTGTTCACTTTCTTGATAGTATCCTTTGATGCACAAAAATTTTTTTTAAGTTAAAAAAAAGTCATCACGGGTAAGATTCCTCAAGGGAGGAGCAACCTAAGACAGGCACAGTCGCAGGGGGGCCATCAGGTGAGAAATTGGGGATCAACAGAGGTGAGGCTTAGAACCTCACCCCCCCGTTCTGAGAGAAATCTTCTGCATATGTGGATGTTTTATTGCCCTTGTCTAGCTTGGATTAACACATAGTCTACAGGCACACACCTGATCATCTACATTTGCTCTCTTACAACACTAAACTATGTTTTCTACCTTTATCTTGTATCTACCTACCACTTCAGCATTTTATTAAAAATAATAATAATAAAGAGAGAAATGTGGTATCCACCTATAAATCAAGTATAAAAATCAAATGAGTATTCATATTTGAACTGACTGTTTAGAGTTCATAATGCATGAGCAAAACCAAAAGTTTCTGTGATGACTGCCCTTGTACTGTTCACTATGTAACTTATTCATTATGTAAGAATTTGTTCTCCATGTAAGAACTTGTTTGTTATGCCTCAGAAGATTGGAGACTGACGAAAATTAGGCTTGGGGTGGATTAATGATTGTGCATTGAGCATTGACTCCCCTATACAGAATTTTATTGTCGTTAACAACCATTTGATCAATAAATATGAGAGATGCCCTCACAAAAAAAAAAAAAAAGGACAGACTTCCAATGGTAAAATAAATAAGTAACTGGGATGTAATGTATAGCATAAGGAATATAGTCAAGATATTGTAACAGCTTGGTAGGGTGATAGCTGGAACCTAGAATTATGTATATAAATGTTTTATCACTGTGTTGTACACTTGAAACTAATGTAATGTAATACTGTGCGTCAACTACCCTTCAATAAAAAATAATTATCTAAAAAAAAAAAAAGTCATCAAAATTGATGGAGTACAATTTATTTTTTCTTTTTTTCTTTGTACTTTGGTGTTGTTTCTCAGAAGCTTCTGCTTAATGCAAGGTCATGAAGATTTATGCCTATGCTTTCTTCTAAGAGAGTTCCAGCTTTATCTCTTATATTTAGTCTTTGATCTATTATGAGTTTATTTTTGCATATAGTATAAGGTGGGGGTTCAATTTAGTTTTTTTGCATACCTACTGCCCCACCAGCATTGTTGAAAATACTGTTCTTTATCCCTACTGAATGGCCTTGGCACCCTTATTGATAATCAATTGACCATATATGTAAGGGTTTATTTCTGCACCTTCAATTCTATTCCATTGATCTATATCTCTAGTCTTATGCTAGTACCACACTGTCTTTATTATTGTAGCTTTGTAGTAGGGTGAAATCAGGAAGTTTGAGGCCTACAGCTTTGTTCTATTTCACGATTGTCTTGTCTATTATTGGTCCCTTGATTTTCCATATGAATTTTAGAATCAATTTGTCGATTTCTGAAAAAACAAAACTTAGCTGAAATTTTGACAAGGATAGTGTTGAATCTGTAGATTAATTTGGGGAATATTGCCATTTTAACTAAGTAACCTGTTGATCCATAAACAAAAATGTCTCTCCATTTAATTCTTATTTAATTTAATTTCTTGCAACAATATTTTATAGTTTAAAAAGTGTAAGTTTCACACTCCCTCTGTTAAATTTCTTCCTAAATGTTTTTTAATGCTATTGTGAATATAACTTCTTAATTTCCTTTTTGGATCATTAACTGCTAGTGCATAGTAATACAGCTGGGTTTTGTCTACTTGTATCCTGCAAGCTGCTGGATTTGTTTATTGCCTCTAAGTTTCTTTTTTTATTCCTTAGAATTTTCCCTATACAAGGTCATTTTATTTGCAGAAAAAGATGGTTTTACTTGTTCATTTCCAATCTGGATGAGTTTAATTTCTTTTTCTTGTTATATTGCCTTGGCTAGAATCTCCAGAACAATATTGCATAGAAGTTGCCAGAACAAAATATCTTGTTCCAGATATTAAGGGAAAGCTTTCAGTTTTTTGCCATTGTCATGTTAGCTGAGCATTTTTTGAAGATTCCTTTCCTCAGGTTAAAGAACTTACCTTGTATTCCTAGTTTCTTGAGTTTTTTTTTTTTTATCATGCAAGAGTGTTGGATTTCTCTTTTTCTGCATTAATTGAGATGATTCACATGGGTTTTGTCCTTTATTCTACTAGCATCATGTATTACATTAGTTGGGAATTAGAGGGAATTTTAAATGAATGTATTAGAAAAGAAGGAAAGGTGAAAATAATTTAAGCTGCATATTAGGGAGTTAATAAAAGAGCAGCAAAAGAAGATAAAAGAAGGAAACAATAATAACAATAATAATAGAATTAAATGGAGAGCAGAGAGGAAACAAAGTAAAATTTTTTCCTTAAAACTAGCTCATAATACTGATAAACTTCCAACAAAATGATCAAGAAATGAAGAGAAAAAAAAAATAAGACTTACCAATATCACAAATGAAAAAGTAGACATGGCCTTTTCAGATTATTAAAAACACAGAAAGATGGTATGTATAATTTATGTTAATAAATTTGACAACATCTCTAAGATGGACAAATTGATTTGGGAAAAAAACTAAAACTGACATAAGCAGAAATTAAAAATCAGAATAACCCTTTATCTATTAAATCTGTAATTTAAAACCACCTCACAGAGAAAACTCTAGGACCAGATGGGCTCACTACTGAATTCTTCCAAATATTCCAAAAAGAAATAGCACCAAGTGAAATAAGCAAGGCAGAGAAACACAAATATTGTATGATTTCACTTATTTTGGAATCTTAAAAATGAAACAAACAAAATGAACAAAATAGCAGTAGACTCATAGACACTGAGAAATGACTGGTGGTTACCATTGGTGAGGGGTTGGGGTGGGGGGGAGGGTGAGAGGGATAAACAGCAAAACATTTCTCAATCATGAAAGTTGGTTACAGGAATGGTAGTACAGCATGGGGAATATAGCCAGTGATTCTGTAACATCTTTCTATGTTGACAGTAAGTGCACTAGTTGGGGTGAGGATTTAATAATATGGGTAACTGCTGATTCACTGTGTTGTACACTTGAAACCAATATAAGATTGTATACCAACAATACTTCAATATAGGAAAGAAATAGCACCATCTTACATAAATCCTTTCAGAAAATACAGGACGGAGTAGCACATTTCAACTTGTTTTGTGAGGCCAGTATAACTCTCATACAAAAGCTTAAGAAGTATATTAGAAAGGAAAAGAAGAGGACAAATGTCATGACTACAGATACAAAAATTCTACCAAAACTTTAGCAAATTGAGTCCAAATTGAGTAGCATCAGAACCATGTTGGGCCTTACGTCTAGGAATGCAAGGTTGGTTTAACATTCAAAATTCATTCCATGCACTTTATATGTATTAATAGAATTAAGTGTAGAACCCATGTGATTATCTCAATAGCTTCAGCAGAAGCATTTGATAGAATTCATTATCTGTTCATGGCAAAACTCTCAGAAAACTAGGAAAGGAAGGAATTTACCTTAATCTGGTAAAAGACAGCTAAAAACTCACAGGTTCCATCATATTTAAAGGTAAGATTTGAGCACACTTTTCTCCTTAATTCAAGAGTAGGGCAAAGAATTCCCTGTTACCACTTCTACTCAATGTTATATTGGAGGACCGAGCCAGTGCAGTAAGCCAAGGTAAGGAAATAAAAACACAAAGATTGAAAGGGAAGAATAAAGCCACCTTTTTTCAGAGAAGATATTATTGTGTACATAGAAAATTCAAAAGAATCTATAAATAATTCAAATTAATATGTAAATTTAGCAAGGTTACTATCCACAAAATTTTAAATCTGGTTTAGCTTTTTCCATCTCTATGCTCAACTGTCCTATGTCAGTTTTAAGATTTTCTTTTGTGAACATCCATTAACTAATTTTTTTCATTGAATCTGAGAGCTTCCATCATTTTAGTTGTCATATTTAGATATATCTGGGTATATTTCTATTACTTTATTTTGTGCTATTTAGTAGTTCCTTCCTCTGCTTCTCATTTTCCCCCTTCCTGGTTTTGATTTAATTTATTAGCTACCTTGTTTTATTTATTTGGAAGTTATATGTTCTAGTTATTTTCTTTTAGTGGTGACCCTTAAAAGTTTAACACACAAATATGACTTCTCATAGTCTAAAGCTAATATCTTGACCTTCCTCCTGAACAAACTAGGACCTGAGGAATGCCTTTACTTTTATCACTCCCTTTTATCTAAGGTTCTATATTTGTCTACTGTTTTAGTTTCAACCTCCTTTTACAGCCCCTAAATGAGCCATCACTGATTCATGCTCACTATCCTTCCATGCACTTTGCTTCTTCCTTTTAAGTTCAGTTTTCTTCTTCCTGAAGTACCAGATTTGGTAGATTTTTTTGCAGGGTTTGCAGGTAGTAAATACCATCATTTCTTACATATTTGAAAATGCTTATGTTCATCTGGCTGGGTATAGAATTCTATATCACAATTTTTTCTCTTACTGCTTTGAGAACGTTACTCCATTGTCTTCTGACTTCTGTTAATGAAGATGCAGCTGCTGGTCCAACAGTTTCTCTGAGTAATTTGTCTTTTATGCCTGCTTTTAAGAGTTTCTCCTTGTCTTTGATGCCTTGTAGCTTTACTATGATGTAGGCCATGGTATTGATTTCTTCTTGTCCTACTTAGGACTAGACTTAGCTCTTCTATCAATTCTGTGAAATTCTCAGCCAAATTTGGATAAATTTTTCAGCTTCTCATTGTTATTCCTCTCCTTGACACCCTGCAGTGTCTCCCTCATTTACTGACAGTATTTCTACTCAGACTTGTAAAAATCTGGCTCCTAAACATGACTGTAATTAAGTTTCCATATCTGCCAGGAAAGCCCCATCACTCAAACTGGTGATCCTATTCCTTCTTCATAATTCAGCTTAATTATCACCTATTCTCTGAAGCCTTTCCAGAGACATCCTCTTCCCTCTAACTACTGTTTTGTTCATCCACTCTTATCTGCTCCATACATTTATCAGTTGATTGCATTTATCTATCTACATACGTGTAAATCTTCCCCTAGTAGACTCAAGTTCCCAGTGGGCAGTTCCCTTTGTATTTATAAAGACAGAAACTTAGCATGGGCTCTATAAATGTTTGAAGATTAAATGAGTAAATGAATCAAGAAAATTAAGGTAAATAATCTACCTCATAGGGATCTTGGAACAACTAAATATATACCATATGACAAAGCACCTGGCAGATAACAAGTCCTAAGTTGTTTGAATTGAAGACAATCCATGCACTATTTTGGTACAGTGGGTGATGTACAAAATTGGTTGTTCCTTTAAATTTCCATATTCCATATGGCATAAAGCAGAGTTCTTAGTGTTCTTTGATCATAATGAAAAACTTTTTTTGGTTCTGTGCCTTTTATTCCAATTACTATATTTTTCAGAGCATTAAAAAAAAAACAAGGAGTTCTATGAGCTGATATAGTTTACCAGCTATTACATTCTGTTCTGAAAACCCAATGCATCTGTCAGTGCTCTTCTCCCTTATAGTTTAATGGCTTTCTCCTTCTCTTCCATCTTGTGTCTGCTTTAATTTTGCCTTATGAATTAGGACTTTGCTGACCCTCCCTATTATAAAATAGAAACTTTCATCGTACATTCATTCTCTGTCCTCTTTTACCTGCTTTATTTTCCCCCATATACTATATATTTGTCCACATGTGAAATATGTATTTACCTCTTTTATTATTATCTGCCCCCCCATATATATACTAGCACTTAAACTTCTTAAAGGTAGGAACTTTGCTTTATGCCTAGAACAGTGTCTAGCATATAGTAGATACTCAGTAAATATTTATTGAATAAATGGATCAATGTAGGTGCCACTGATTCTGGGGCTACAGGAGACAGACATGATACAGCCACTCTGGGCATGGTAGCTTTTCATATTCCTCTTGATCTGGGATGAAATTACAAAACTTGACTATTTTGCTTTTCCTTATAACAGACTGCCTAATGCATGATATCATCCTGAAAACTAAAGAAATCACTTCCTTTCCTAGGTACCTAAACCAAGTTCTAAGCTGGCTGTGTACAAAACCCATCTGTTCTTTTCTGGTTTAAAGACAGTGGCAGTTCCTGCCCACTTTAGCAAGCTTTAATTTGCTTGCTGTTTCCTTTCACCACTTAAGGACAATTTACATATCTTTCCTACCCATTTTATCATTTTAATTTTGGCAAGAACTTTCAGTTAATACTGTGTGGGCACTTTGCAAAGAAAGCACCCATTTATAGTGTCTCTGGGGAAAAAAATTATTATTTCATAGAAACAAACACCCAAAGCTATAGTTCACTTGTATATTATGAGAGAGAGGTCCAGAGGGTATAAATGACTTGCTGAAGGCCACATACTGACTTTAGCAACCCTGTGGGTCCAACACCCACATTCTCTGATTCCCAGTCAAGTTGTTCTTCTGCTTCATTTTCCTTCACAAATTCATATATGTTTCTCTTACCACCTATGCATGAATCTGATGCCCCAATACTTAGTTCATTAGTGTGTATCTCTGTCTATGGTATGAGATGTCTTACCTCCTCAACCTTCGACCATCAAGCTGCTATATTGATTTTTCAGGTGTCATCAAGTTTCTGTCTCCAGACTTAACACAACTGAAAAGAATATGGTCTATCAGCTAAACTGACACTCCAAGGTCAACTTTGTGGCCAATGAAAACATATGGCTTAAGAAGCCTGACACAGCTGCCTTGCACTTGATTGAGAGCTTGCCTCTGCTTGCTCTTCCTTGGTAGGGGCGTACTGCTCTCAGCTTGCTGCAAGTACCTATTGTCAGATTAGCAACACACAGTGGGCCTGGTCATGTGGTGGACACGTAATACCACTAAAGGTACCTGGAGGCACTTTCTGGATTTAGGACTGATGACGGGCTATCATTGGACTGGCAGTGCCTCCCAGTGGCCAAGGTTCCAGAGGCTTCCTACTGAGCAGTGGCCTGTGCAGCCACAGCCCCCAAAGCAATACCTTCTCCCTCCTTCTTTCTGAGTCTAGTGGTGTGCAGTTGCCCAGCCCTATATCATGTAGTGAGAATTCAGCGCTGATGATCATCAGGCAACCTGTCTTTTTCAGTACAGTTGACCCTTTAACAAGACAGGCTTGAATTGTGGGGAACTACCTACATTTGGATTTTTTTTCCAATAAATAGATTGGAAAACTTATGGAGATTTGTGACAGTTTGAAAAAAAACATTTTCTTTTTTCTAGTTTATTGTAAGAATGCAATGTGTAGTACATATACAAAATATGTGTTAATTGTTAAATGTTATCAGGAGGCTTCTGGTCCAACAGTAGGCTGCTAGTTGTTAAGTTTTGGGGGAGTCGAATTGTATTCAGGTTTTCAGCCATGTGGGGGCCCAGTGCCCCTAACTCTCACGTTGGTCAAGGGTCAATTGATTTTGCTGATTCAGTTCCCAAACATGACCATGACAATGAAAAAAATTGGGAGGGGGTTGGAAATATAAAAAAGTTGCTAATGTCTCTATAGGAGCAGGTCACTTTGAAAAGTGCTTTGTAATAATGTGGCCAGTTTTTTCCTTCCCATTAGCTCTGTGGAAGCTTTGACACTCTTCCTCTTGTAGGAGACTTCAGCTGCCCGGAGTGCCACATCATCCTCCTGAAGTCACTTGTGTTAGCTTCCTTAAGAATAATTTCAGATGTGTTATAAAAATAGGCAGAGGGGCTTAGCTGGTTTCTGGAAGCTTGTATCCTAAGAAGAATATGCATGTTCCCAAAGATCACATTTTAAGATGTATATTCTTCATAAAATGAAAGATAAATCATATCTACAAGCATAGCCTTGAGACTACTGTCCTTAGGCTCTTGCTGGCCCAGAACGTGCAAAGGCAGCTGTGGGGCTGTGAAGGAGCGCCTCCGGGAGCTGTGGAGGACTTGTGAAGGCTCCGGTTCTCCGGCAGAGAGGGAGGGACGTCTTGTGTAACCGGTAATGCTGTGCCACCACAGGTGAAGTGGGAACTCTCCCTTCTGCATGCCCCTGGCCCTGGGCTATGTCCTGTGTTCTCAAGGGCCCCCTCCATCAGGACTTTCTTTCCCAGGCAGTGTCTAAATGCCAGTACCTTTACCTCATCAAAAATGTACCAATTTTCTATCCATTCTCTCAAAGCCTTGGTGTCTAATACAATCAAGTATTCCATGCTGAGGTTTGAATAGTAAGTTACACTCATTGTTCTGCTCCTCCCATGGACATTTGCGTTGTAACTGGGGACTCCCAAAGTCCTTGACTCATTGGGCTTGGAAACCAACTTTATCTCGCAAATTATACACACTGCCCACCCTCCTCAGCCTCCAACACTCAATCCCAAAGATGATGTTGAAGCAGAATACCCTTTACTTCTCTGTTTGGATGACCCCTCAACTGACCTTTTTGGGAGTGTCACTGCAGTGAGCAGTCCCTCCAAGTGCCACGGTCCTAGCGCTTTTATCTAGAGCCTCCAGGTGCCACATTCTGATAGGTATTTTCAACCCACAAACAGCTGGAGAAGAGGGGCCACAGGAGAAACACAAAATTGAGAAGGAGGATTTTTCCCTGATGATTGCGGATTGCCCGCAAAGGTCTTGGATAGCTGTGGAATATTCCAAAAGGAAATATATGGCAATTGTTTGGAAGATGCCAATTAAAATAAAACGTGTCCAGAATGTAAAGAATTGGGGTAAGAAGTGGGTGAGCAATGGAGATAATTAAGGGACATTACGCTTGACTTTTGTGCTGCCATCGACTGTCTTAATCCAACAGTTTTCTTGGTTGTCTTAAGAAATTTCCAGAATAGGCACTCCACCGATCGGGAACAGCCTAGGTCGCTGTGCTCTCCTCCTCCCTCCACCCGGGGCCCATTCCCCCTCCTCTTCTCCCAGACCTCCCACCCCGGGGCCGCCTCGGTGCGTCCCGGGTCGGACCGACCCCGTTTGGCCGTCCCCAGGGCAGCCCCCAGGACCGCCCCAGCCCGCGCCCGCGTCGAGCGGCGCCCGCACCCCCGGCGCGCAGGCAGCTCCGGGCCGCCCGCGCTGATTCGCTGCGGCGGAGACTGCGGAGCCGCGGCGCCCGCCCCTCGCCGCGCGCGGGTTGTGCAGCCTCAGTCTGTCCGCAGCCGCGACGCCGCCGCGAGCCCAGCCGCCGCCGCCGCCGGGGCACCGACCCCTGAGGGCCCGCCCAGCGCCCGCGAGGAGAGCCGCGGCGAGCCCGCAGAGCCCGCACCATGCAGGCCACTGCCGATTCCACCAAGATGGACTGTGTGTGGAGCAACTGGAAAAGTCAGGGTATTCTCTTTATTTCTAGTGCATGCCCGCGGCGCACGGGAACCCCGGGAGCCGGACTCGGCCATTGTGCAGCATTTCACCTGTGGGACCTATGCATGCGTTATGCCCAGGAGCTTTCTGTTGGGGGAGTAAACTTGTTATGTCAAAAATCAAAATGGATGGTGTTTGATTTTTTTTTTTCTTTCTCTGTTTTTACCCCTACCCCCAACCCTTTGTTTTCTTATTGTAATGCTGGTATTTTAAATAATGCATCAGTTGCCTCCTCCAGGAGGTCTTTTGGTTCGGTTGATCATTCTGTACTTGTTCAATCTTTTCTCATCCCCGGAGTTAAAACGCTTTCGTATTGTTCCCTGCATCCCAGTGCGTTTAATTTCTACCGGAAGGTTGGCATCTCCTAGTAGAACCATTAACTCAGAGGGCTCTAGTACATCCTTTTAACAGGGACACACCCATTTCAGGGTTGTTATCTGTGGTCACACAATGGAGACTGAAAATGCAGATTTGCTCTCGAAGTACTGAAAATGTGATGGCGTAGGCATATATTAGGATGGTTCACTTTGAAATATTTTGGGGTTTTTTGTCTGTTACTGGATTAACCTGTAACTACTGCTTATTAATAATGAGTGTCTGAGGAACAAATGGAAGGGAAGGAAAAAGCAGAGCCGGTTGCCCACTGGTGTAACAGATTTATTTTGAAACAGTCCATATTAGCACTGGGTGTGGCCACCCTCCAGCCTCACTTGCATTGCTTTTCAGCCATTTTTATTCAGCCTCCTACTTCACACATCCGTCTCTCCTTTGTTACATTAAGATTCTCTCCTTCACCTTGCTCAGTTTGAGATTATGAGGAGAAAGAGAATTTGGAAGAATGAATTATGTGTAGAAACTTGGGTGTTTGTAAGATGAAATGGCTTCTAATATTTAACAAAGATGGCTCTGAAGAAGGTATGTTTGCCTTCACCTGCAGGGTTTCAGCCTCCCTTGGGACCAAGAATACTCTGGAGCAGGAGCTGGTTTTTTGAAAACCTGGCGTATTCTCCTAATTTTATATCACAGGAAAACAAGGATGCCTTTTCATCTTTAATGTCCCTGTAGGATTTTTCTTTGGTAAATTTTTTTAAGCAAAGAAAAGAAAACATGAACCTCAGAATTAACACATTTGCTCTGCCTCTTAATTCGCTGGTTGGGTGGCAATGACGTAAAATACAATAGCTGGTTTAAATTAGGTCAAAAGTAAATAAATGGACCTAATTTGAAAGTCAAGAAATTTATGGTAATTCATCGGCATAATCTTAGAGAATGATGATAATGACATGGAAGAGCATATGTTTTATAGAGAAAGCAGCTGTGAAAATTCTTGGTAATATTTCATACTTGTTATGTATTAGGACTCATCCAGATTATTTGATATACACACTCAACAAACATGGCTTGGTATAGTAAGTTTAGTTTGACATAAAGACAAAAAGTTGGTTTTAAGACTATGATTGTGGATTTCTTCTTACCAAAAGTAGATGCCAAAAGATGGCAGATTTTGTTTTATTGTTGTAAGATACAAGACACTAGTTCATCATAGTCGTATGTGTTTTGCCTCAGGTGACCTTCTCACTGAGGGGTTAAAAAATACATGAACATTTATAATCAGAAAATAATACAAAATGCCATAGTTTGTCCATTAAAGACAGTCATTTTCATTTCTAGTATACAGCTGTTTGTGAAGATCAATGTAAGATCATTGATGGTCTTTTGTATTCTGAGACCTTTGGTAGTCTTCAGGACCACTGATTGCCTTTTGTCAGAACAAAGCCATTATCTGGAAAATTGACTAATAACTGGGTGGGTGGGTTTATAGGCATATTCCTTTTTCTCCCCACTAGGAGAACTTTTCATTTAAACTAATCTACAATAAGATTTTATTGAGCATTTTCAATTAATCTTCTTCACTTTAGTTCCCCCAACTATAAAAAACAGTTGTTCTTAACCCTGGCTACACATTAGTACATCGGGGGGGCTTTAAAAAAAACACAAAGGATGCCTGAGTCCCACCCTTAGAGGTTCTGATTCAACTGGGCCAAGCATCAGTATTTTTTAAAAGCCCCTCAAGTGAGTTTAGTACATAATCAGGGTTGAAGTCACTGATGCGTAATAATTTTTCATGAGCCCAATCTATAGCCCAGCAGAGCAAGGTCCAGTGTACAGATGATGAAATGGGTGTAATCTATGAGTAGCTGTAAATTCAGTTAAAAGAAGTCAGTGTAATGTTGATAATGTCCTACAGAAGTATTATGAGATGGAACTTCTGTTTGGAAAATGGGATGAAGAAAGTGAGCTTCAAGTTTCCTCCACATTATTAAACAGTCTGTGAACTGCAGCCCAGTGAATATGTCCTGAAGACTACTGGTATTTATTTTATTAGTATATATGATTTCAGCTAATGACAGGAATATTTAAAAAGAGACCAAATCCACATTATACTACATTACACAAATTATGCTTCCAATTTTTAAAAAATGATACTGTTACCCAATATTGGTTAATAAGCCAAAGTCCAGTCTACTCAGTGAAAATGAAATAACTATATAGATAGTTATTTCACAGACCACAACAGTACTAATATTTATTAGGCTCTTTTACTGGGTGCTTTATTTGCATCCCTGCATTTAATCCTCACAAATTATAAGGTGTAAGTTTTATTATCATCTCATTTTACAGGCAATGAACTGAGGCTTCCACCAAGGCACTTGGCTAGTAATGCCAGAGGCTGGACCTAATAAGCTAGGCTGTCTGACCCCAGAGCCCCTCAGTTCTCACTGCTCCATCAGCGGCCTCAATGGTAGTTGGCTTTTTCCTCAATGGTTTTTATTTAAAAAATGAATTATTTAGGTAATGGTGCTTGTGTGGGCTTAATAACCCCACACGTTTACAGTTTTCATTTTGCCAAAAGTCTTCTCTTTGAGCTTTCAGTTTCCTCTTGGGCATCTAGGCTCAAGAGGTTAAGTGATTTGCTCAAGGTTTTTGTTAAGTGGTGAACTGAGTAGTGAAAAGGTGGCTCTTGGCTTAAAATCCAGAACTCTTCCCATGTCTACACTCATCATCTCTTTTACCAGTTCTGAGTTACAGAAAATGAGCTGTCATTTACCTCTTCTGAGATATTTTCTCATAGGTTCTCTCTTTGCAGACAGCAAAATGCATCAGTGAGACAGTGGTCTTGACCAGTTGATGCCACTATCGTCGTCGTCATCATCAATTCATCATCCTGAATTCTCCAGAAATAACAGCTATGTGCGAGTAGCTCTTAAACTCTCATTACTTATCTTACTTTAATTAAGCTTCAGTGAGATTATCGTGTCACTCTCATTTTATAAAGGAGGAAACTGAGGATTTATTTGAAGGCAGAGAGGGCCAGTAATTTGCCCTAGGACTTAGCCTGGTTCCAAACACTGTGTACTTTGATCTCAAAACCTCCACTTTCAACTACTCTACCATACTGCCTAAATCCAAATGGTACTGTGGCAGGCCAACAAAGTTTGACCAAAACCGTTCATCCATACCATTCCATTTGTGCTCTAAAGATCATGTTCTTCCAGATATCACTGAACTCACCTGGCGGCATGCTTGGTAATATGATGGATGGGTTGATAGATGTCACCTGTTGGGGCTAATGTTCGGCTCCCTTTGACTCTGTGGGACAGAATTCTGTAGTTATGGCTTCTCCAGAATGTGAAATATTGCTGAAGGGGAAACACTTTCCAGAGATTATAACCTAAAAATATTTCTGTGCCTTTACAAAATATCCTATTTTGAAAATTTTATGCTGACCTCCAGTGCTTTGTGGAAAAATTCTTCAGGGTGCTCCCTTCTAACAGGTGCTAGTTCAGAACAGCTAAGCACCCCAGAATACACAGTAGGAATACCTGTTTAGTCACATAATTGAAAGAAAAGCTGGTATTTTAAAAATGGAATTTTTTGAAGATGATACATACATAAAAGCAGACCAATACCACCTTTTATCACAAATCTTTTATTTGGACTCAGTCTCATTAGAATACTGTATAAATCTCACAACATAAATATTACATTTACAAACTCCCTCTCTGCAAATTCTAATGAAATCCAATGGGGAAACTGGCTTAGCTGGGGATCTGAGGATTTTTTTTTTAATGGAAGAAAACTCTCATTGTACACACAATATACCAAATGTAAGTAGTTACTACTCCATTGAACAAAAAATTTTCACAATGTATTATTGTTTTCAAGAGAATCTTTATAAGGGAATATTCCAAGTTTGGGCAGAGAATAATGGCTTTTTTTTAATGATACATGCACATTATAAAAACTTCCATTTGTTCAAAGAGAGGTTCATATGAAAGCCACAAATTGCCCAAGTCCTATGGCCTGGAGTTAATTAATGTTAAAATTTACTGAATATCATCCAGTATCTCTATACCACATAAAATGAAGCTAGAGGGCCCATTAGGCAACAAAACAGCTTTTATAATAAAACAAGATTGTACACATCTCAAAGAGTGTTTCAAATAATTTAATGGAAGAAACTGGCATGATACTGAAAGACTTGCTGACCTTGAAACACATATTTATGAACTCTGAACTGATCCTCCCTAAAAATTAAGAAAAAGCCTATGATAAACATCAAGAGATTAGAATAATTTTTTAATTACATGTTTTAGTTTTAGACTGTACAGGGGGACTCTTTGCTGTGTCTTTAACTCTTTTGATAGGAAGAGCCACCATGGGTGAGAAAGGTTGACAAAATGCTGATCTAAATAAATCCACATGTTCAAATATATAATTTTTCTCAAATGTCCATGAATTAATATTTACTTCATTTTTTAAAATATTCCTGACAGTCTCTGCTAAAGTATTATAATTACTATATATCAATAGAGATTGTGGATGAAATCTTCCATTAAAATCAGTAGGCCCTTCCTTCTTCATTTAAATATTTCTCTTTCTCCTCCTCTCTCTCCTTCTCCCTGTCTCCTTCCCACACACTTTCTCCTTACATTTGAAATAATATTCTTTACTTAATTCTTTTTCATCTTTAGACTAATAAAGTTGGGAACAGAATCTGTTAAAATAGTCTGTTATAATCTGAAATAGTATATTTTAAATTAGCTTATATTAAAAATAAATTCTAAAATCCACTAATTCCAACAAACAAAGGCAAACATAAATGGATAGCTTTCAGATTATCACCTTTTGTTTTGGAAATAATTAAATTTCCCACCAAATTTCTCATCCTTCTCAACCTGATCTTCTAAGTTGTGTACATATTTGGCCTTATATTAATATTTATATATTGTCACTGTCTAATTCTTATGAAAGTATACAAAACCATTCAAAGAATCATGATTGCTGAGAATTTGACATTAATAATTTTTTAAAAGCCATCTGCCTAGGTGACAATAATAATAAATACATTAAATTATTATTGTTAAGTAACTAAGTATTTTAAAACTTTGATAATTATAATTGTATTCCAAATTTATGACATATATTTTAAATAAGATGACTGTTGAGGTTTAGAACTTAGAAGTATAGAATTCTATTTCTTTTAGATATGTTTTTTAAGATATGTTTTAACTATATTTTTAAGTTAAATCTGAGCAAAGTTGTCTTATTGTTTCACAAAATCAAATCCTTACATTTTTATTTAGTTCCTTTATTGCCAAAGGGGGGGAAGTGATTCAAACATTACTTTCAAGCCCTTTGCCCAAACTCCTGTTAATTTTGAACAAATGAAAAGTATCAAATGTAACAGGTTTTAATTTTTAGAATTTGTTGCAGTTCCATCCACTTCACAATGGGCATGCTTCAATTGTAGTCATATTTCATGTCTTATCTTCAGAAACATTTTACCAAACTGCAGATCAAATTTAGTGGTTAACGGGGGTCAGAAAGAACATAATATTTTACTGAATGTGGCAGAGGTGTGATGAGAAATTGTTCCTTTTCCTTTTCTTATATCTTTTTAGTTCAAGAAGTATTTTTGCCATTTGGTCAAAAATGTTAAATATATCATTTTTTTATAAAGAACCAACAGCTGTCTACCTCCATGGTTCTTTTGTATTCCAAAAACAGTGATGAATTTTAAGGTGCAGTCCAGACTTAAAGATTTTGTGGCTAATAAGATTGATGACCACTGACCAAATGAACGGTTTTGATTTTGATCAAAAGCATGTAACATTCATTATTCACTGCCTTACAAATCTTTCTGTGTGCCTTGCTCAGCTACCATGTGCCCAAAGCCTGTCTTCTCTCCATATGGTCATCCTCTCCTCTGATGCCAGTTTCCCCATGGAGACCCTTCCAAATGAGCCCATTTGCTGGAGGTTTAGCATGAAGAGCTGGCCAAACTGTCTTAAATACTGAGCCCTGCTGTTTCATTTCCTGGCCAGGCCCGCCACCAAGGTGACAACCGGCCTAAGCATCATTGTGTTAATTTTGCAACACAGAGAATATGATCTAGTGGTTAAAACTAGCCAACAGGCATCACATTCAGCTGTTTCATAAAATTCACAAAAACATAAAAGTAGTTTTTGCCTTTAGTCCAATCTGAAGGGTAGAATTAGAAGAATTCATTTGCATTTGTCTCCCATGGAAGAAAAGCATCAGATATTGGTGCTGGCTCTGACTTTGGCAATCAAATCCTTCATTCTCATTGTTCCACCAAAGCTCATTTAGTGTAGAGGATCATCCATGTAAATTAATGCTGTACTCTTCTACTCTCTACATGGGGCACCAGGTATAATGTATCTTCCCTTTCAAAGCATCCACGTAATTATTTAAGCATCTAGGAATATAGTGTTGACATTTTTTTCTTGACAGTCATCTTGGCTGCATTTAAGATGTGTGAAAGAAAGGCCTGGAAAGTGGAATCACTTCAGGCATCTTGTCAGCAAAAGTCTGTTCTAGCAGTTTCCACTCTGGCTCAGGGCTCCTGGATTGCCATTTAAAGTTTTAATTTATGTAGAGACTATCTCATGGCAAATGAAACCCATGGATTAGATAACTAGAAGATGTCATCTTTGAAGGTCTCCATGTATTTTTTAAGTATTTTATTACATCTATTTCCATTGTTTCTCTAGTTTGATGGCAAAATGAGGGAAAGTTAAAGTAGGTCAAGTTACTGCAGTTTCTTCTTGTTAACTTTTGGTGGTGATATTTTGTTTGCCTCATGAAAATCAGTGCAAGAAATTTTTTTGACTATTACTATTTTGGATACTGGATTATAAAGAACTGAGGTTTTTCTAGCTTTCTAATCCTTTTCAGAAAGTAGTCAAGAATTTTAGTCAATTATTGGAAGTTTGCTAAAAAGTGAGTAAAAATCAGCCTGTTATTTTTCAACAATCCAAGTGCTTGAAAAGCATGCACTATATATGAATAGGATTTTCTCACTTGGCCTTTCAAAAAGTAGCATTATCTTGTCACATAGCAAGTGGCGTAATGCTGCCTGAAGTTTTTACTAGATCAAGATGGAATATAAATAAATACATTTAAGAATATGGTGCCATAATACAGATAATTGTGAAAAATTTATTTTCATTTTATATCATCCACTTATGCCACATTTTGCCTTATCAATAAAATATGAATAGCTGTACCACTGTCTTTTCAGTTCATACATTTTTAATAAACTTTCTGAACACTGCAGCTACTATTGAATCATATAATTGAATAGATTTAAACTAGTTTCCCAAACCAAAATATTTTGGACTACAGCAATAGGCTTTCTATCTAGAAATTTCTATCTAGAAGCACAGCATTTTATTTCTATTCAGTTATTAATTCAAACCTTGGTTCACGTCTATTTTTCTCTTCTGTTCCTGATTGAATTATGGAGATGAGGGTAGCCCTGATTTCACCATTTGGGATTAGGATTCTTCAAAACTGCCAGTTCACCCTTGACTGAATTAGTTCTAAGTCAGCCTCAGGCAGGCTGTGTGTCTGTTCCCGACTCTGGTTTGGGGACTCCGATGAGATCACCAAGCCCAGTCCATTTACCAAACTGGTAGGACACACTGCTCTCTCAATTCAAAGCCAGCCCATTGCTCCTTGGTTTTTAGCAGGGCAGCTTTGATTTTTGTAACTAGCAAAACAATGTAGTAGTTTACCTGTCCTACTGAGTATGCTTAGTGGGAGTGTACTCAGGTGTTAACCCCCTCACCTGACCTTCTTATGTAAGGAGGGTACTGAAAGAAGAGAAAAGCTATGTATACTCCCTTGTACCCAAAGACTACTTGGGGTAATTTGTTGCAGTTATAATGTTCCTTTTTTTTTTTTTTAACTTGGATTTTAAGGAAACTTTTTCAAATACCCATTTTTCTGGATTGGGTGCTAGAAAGCTGCCTACACAAGTTTACATCACTCTAAGCAAAATTAAAATGTGAAGAACTGGCATTTACACAGCAGATTGGGAACACAGAAATTCTTTTCTTGATCACACTTCACTTCCTACCCTTCCCACTGACTCATCAGAGCCTCAAGCCATTTGCTGGTGCTCTGACCACACACAGCCACTGCCATTCTCCCAACACAAGAGTTTCCAATGGCCTTTACTGCCTGCCATTCCAGCTTGAGTCCAGGTTGTTCACTTCAGTTCTTCCTTTTGGATCTTCAACTCCTCAGCCATGCTTCTGGAGCCAGTTCCCAGCCCTGGGTCAGCCCCACCGTCTACTGCTCAGAAGATCCAGCCTCCAATCCTGGTGACTGGATCCAATAGAAATCCTTGACTTTAGCCAAATCCTTTTCATTTTCTGGCAGCCCTTTTATTCATTCCTTTTTGAATCCTTACTGTGTTTTTCTAGATCAACCCTGTCCAATAGAAATAGAATGTGAGCCACATATGTATTTTAAATATTCAGGTAGCTCCATTAAAAACTATTAGAAACAGGAAAAATTAATTTTGATAACATGTTTGATTTATTCCAGCATAGCCAGAGCATTAGCTTTTCAAAAAAAAAAAAGCGTTAATGAGATACTTCACATCCTTTTTTGGACTGTCTGAAAATTGATACTAGTTTACACTTGCAGTACATGCCAGCTGGGACTGGCCGCATTTCAAGTGCCCAGTAGCCACACGTGGCTCATTGCTACTATATGATCAACGCAGGTCTCTACCTTTCCTAGAATCTTCAAACCCTGCCCCCATCATCAGTCTCAGGAAGACGTCGTGACTCATTATTCAGGGGAGATTTGAGTAAATGCACCTTAAGCCACTTCAGGCCACTTTACGTTGTCCCCTCAACACTTACCTGCAGCTATGCCTGTACTTTCTCAAAATGTCTCCCTCTCTACCCAGCCTTTCATCCTTCGCCCTTCTTTGAAAAGATCTATGACTAATCGCACTCCCATCCCTGCCATCTCTGGGACTTAGCTGCATTGGTGGTTCCTCTTTCCAGAGTCCTCACTCCAACCTTTCCCCTAACATTCCTAGGTTTTGCTCAACCTGAAGGTTTATTTGCTCTATTACTCCCCAGACTACCAGTTTATTTACTAAGCTCTTTATTACTTGGAACTTCCCACTACCTACCCAACCCTTTGCAATATGCCTTCCATCCTCAAGACCCCTAACACTCTCCGCCAAGTTATGAGCAGCCTTCCAGGCTCCAAATCCAGTGGCCTTTTCTCAGGTCTGATTTCCTTTGTTCTGTCTGCATCCTTCCTCACTGCATCCTTCCTTTCTTCTGGGAAGTTTCCTTCTTGGCTCCCATACCCTGCGCTGCCATGGTGCCCGTTCTAACCTCTGACAGGGCTCTTTCCGTGGCTCCATTTACACCTTTGCATCTTAGACTATGGTTTCATCCCCTAGCCTCTTCTCTCTTGAAGGTTTCCTCCACTCTCATGGCTTCAATCATTTCCACTCAGAATATACCCAAAAGTAAATATTCAGCCCTCTTTACCACATTTCAGCCCTGCATTTCCAGTTGCCTACTGTACATATTCATCTGCATGTCACTAGAATATGATATTCCTGGCCATTTAACAGGGCTACTATGACAAAACCTAGAAAAACAAGTCATTTACTTTCCAGGCTTTAAAACAATTAACAAGTATTGTGTGTCACTGTCTGCCTCATCCCACCTGCTAGCCCTAGCTCATCTCTGCCCTGGGCTATGTCAAAATGCCCTGCTTTCAGGGCATCACTCAGAACCAGGAGATTTAAACACAAGTGCCAGCTTTTCCCCAAACTTGCGCATCCTCCCATTTCCTGTTTTTGTCAGTGATGCTCACCACGCAGTCACCCAGCTTTGAACTGTTGCTTTCACCCTTAATTGGCTCTTCCTCCTTTCTCCCACAGCTAATTAGTCACCATTCTTAACAACTAAACCTTCATAATATTTCCCTTTATCCACCCCATCTTCTTAACAAATTGTTCGCCATATTCACACACCATCCCATGTCCTCTTTCACTAATTCCAGTATTATCCTTCCTTGAATTCAACTTTTGCCACCTCTGTCAACACAAGATGGATTGGCATTAACTCAGCATTTTTCAAGTGAATGTCCAGTCTTCCCAGCTAGATCATAGGTTCCTTAAAAAGCAGGAACAACACATGCTCTTTATTCCTGCACTTACTAGATGGATAGATGACCAAACTCTGCTTGCTCTCAATAATGACTCATTTTCACTTAAAAAATTTCACTTTACATGTCCAGCCCTGGAAGCAGATTTAAATATAATCAGGTTGCCCCAATTAATTTTGCACACTTTGGGGGACATTTAATATCTAAGCATTTAATGTAAGATAGGCAACTGTTTTGTTTTGGAAAAAACATCAAACTTAGGGTTTGATCTTGCTTGTATTAACTAGTCAGTAGACAAGTTTCTTAACTTTCTTAGTTTCCTTGCCTGTAATATACCTACTTAATGGAGTTTATTGTGATGTTTAAATGGTGTAATATCTAAAAGCATACTGAGCATTTCAGAATGTATATAAATAATCATGTCATAAAGTACCCAGAATCAACATCCCATTTGATGTGTTTAAGGTAAATCTTGTGTTAGCCTCCTGTGTTAAGCAATTTTAGCAAGCTGATCAAAAGGCCTGTTATGTAATGACTAAATACCAAACTAAAGTTACTTAGTTAATAGCTAATGCTGTCTGCCCACAGTTTCTTCAAGAAAAGCCCATACCTGTGGGCTGCCCATTCTCCAGCTGTTTAAACAGGTATCCAGAGATTCAGGCTTTTCTGGAGGGCACACCATTTTTAAAATGTGTTAAGCAGTTTGTTAAGGAGGGAAGGGTATTCACTTGAAAATAGCAAATTCTGTCTCCTCTTTGCCTGAAAACCTCTTGCAGGGTCTCCCGTGCCCCTTCACATCATTTCAGAGATGGGTCAGCCTACTTTCCCTAGTTCTAAGGAGTACCTCTTTTAGCACAGATCATGCTGTTATAATGTACTTGTTTTTAAGTGTGTCAGCCACGTGACTCTGTGGATGTCATAAAACAGAAGTTTACAACTTACTTATTTGCATGTAGTTTTTCTTTGTTTTAACTATTCATTCATCTTGATATCCCTAGCACAAAGCCTGGTGCCTATCCTTGCTCAATAAATATTGACTAAATGAACAAATATGGAAGAGGTAACACTACAGATAATGGTGTATTTTAGTTTCCTTTTTATTCTCCTTATCCCCTGCCCTGCACAAAACAGAATAAATACCAGGAGGCTCCAGTTCCTCAGGGACCTTTAACCCTGCTGGTCTTTAGTCCTAGAGGCCTAGGCTTACCTCAATTTGTTGTCTCTAGATCCCCTCAACCCCAGGAGCAGCTAGACTTCCTTGGAGATCCCCTCTTCTCCCACTTCTGTCATCTACCCAGGGCCCTAGGGTTTGTTGTCATGTCTTCCAAAAGATCCCTGACTTTGCCTGAAAAGGATTACCACTTCAGTGCTTTGTTCTCAACAAAGAATTCTAAACTGAAAATCACGTGGTGAACTCATTTTAATTTCCTTGTTAATGACAAGCTAATCTTTAATGCATTATCCACTTCTGGGATCTTTGCATTAAAAAAAGATGACAACAAATACTTTGAAGATAAAAAGGATGAATCCAAAGGAATGAATTTCTAATCGTGGAATGTCAATATGACTGGTGATTGGGGCTTGGAGAAGAGAGGTTTTGGAGCAGTGATGCTTTTCCTTTGCCCCTGGAGACCTACTTGTAGAACTGCCCCACTCAAAGAGAAAACAAACTCTTTGTTTTATCCCAAAACATGTCTGTAATCATCTCCTCCACTTCTTACGCCATAGAAGTATAGGAGAAAGGGAAAAAATATTTGCCCAACATAATGGCTACTCCTGTAGTCTTTGTGAGTTATTGTCACTGGGCCCACGTAGTGGGCAAAGGGGAGTAGGTGGGAATAGATGAGAGATCAGCTCACAAGTAAATTCTCCTCCAGCTTCAGATTGCTGGGGCATCCTCAGTCTTTATAAAAGAGCCCCCTCCCCTGTACTTTTAAGCTCCTTCTTTACTCTCCAGCCAGCCCAGATAAGTCGGCTACAGAGTGCCAATTCTTCGCAGCATTCTGTATACCCCTTCTACCCAGCATAGGCTGTGTGGCCTTTCCAGCACGCTCAGCTGGTTACACACCTGTGTGTGATGGGAGCAGCTCCCTGCTCTCTTCAACCTGGCCACCTCTGTTTTCCTTTGAGCAAGTGACTGGTATCTACTTCTGCAAAGCAGGTGTCTCCAAGTACACTACACATGAAACTGGTAGTGCAACCAAATGCCACTTTCTTTTGCTTATGAGACAGAAACTTTATGTCTGTCTTTCTTAAAATTTATTGACGTAACATTCTATAGAAACTGTTTGTTCCAACAACAGAGTTGGACCTTGAGGGCATTATATTAAGTGAAATAAGTCAGAGAAAGACAAATACTATATGATATCACTTATATGTGGAAACTAAAAAAGCCAAGTTTGTAGAAACTGAGTGGAATGGTGGTTATGGGGATGAAGGGCTGGGAATTGGGGAGATGTTGTTCAGAGGTACAAATTTGCAATTAGAAGATGAATAAATCTGGATCTAATGCACAGCATAGTAAATACGGTCAGCAATACCTTGCTTCCAGGTTGCTAAGAGACCAGATCTTGCATGTTCTCACCACAAAAAAGAAATGATGAATATGTGATATGATAGAGATGTTAGCTAATGATAAGTATGTGATATGACAGAGATGTTAACCATTATGGTAATCATATCACAATATAAATATATCCAATCAACGTGTTATACCCCTTAAACTTACACAATGTAATATGTCAATTATATCTTAATTGAAAAAACTGTTACTTGCCTAATTGGAGAATAAATTTGCATTTATATTAAATTTGCATTAATATTCTTCAGGAATATTTTTATGCTTTTTCATAATCTGGTGACTGAAATATTCAAAATATTTCCAATTTGTATCATATTTGAAGCATCATGGCTTTATTCTTAATGTTTTATTTCTGAGTTGAAAGGGGAATAACTGAGTGATAGATGTGATCTGCATTTTAGAGCTTAAATTCCAGATTTTTAAATCATAGCATGTAAGCAAACAAATCATGCTGTACAAAATGGTGTAATCCAGATACCAGCTCCATGGATTCTTGAGACAACTATTAATCCCTTCAGGTTTGCCAGTTTTAGAGACAGGCCATCTCTTTATTTGGAAACCTCTGGCATTCCCTGGTGTTGCCTGGGCCCGCTGCCATGCTTTGGGAAGCACCGTTTCTCCAGAGCCACTGTTGCCACTGTTACTGCCCCTTCTCAGCAGTAGAGACATTTGTATGACTGACGTACACTTCTGCAGGCCACCACTGAGACATAAAATTGTCAGCAGGCATCAAGGTATATACCAAGCCATCCAGAAAAGAGGACAGGTACTTCACAGAGTCCTCTGTATTTTTAATTTTGTTTCAAAGTCACGTAATTTAGGCCACTGTACAGATGGTGGACCCTACAAGATAATCCCACAGAGATACCATCATCGGAGGTTGGACAGCCTTTTCTTATCTGTGAATTTGAGAACTATCCTCAGGGTGGAAAAGAGTCTTCCAAAGCAAAATGGAATGACGGCAAGTGCCCTGGGCGTAACCCTGTGTCTGCTCACTCGTGTTCAGGAGTCCCAAGGCCCGGGGAGCCCCTGCAGCCATCAGAGCTTCACGGAAGGGGGCGCAGTGGCTCCCCTGCGGCGCTGCCGGTGCTAAGTGGCGTGTGTGTGTTTTGTGTTTACCCCACAGCTATTGACCTGCTGTACTGGCGGGACATCAAGCAGACGGGGATAGTGTTTGGGAGCTTCCTGCTGCTGCTCTTCTCCCTGACCCAGTTCAGCGTGGTAAGCGTCGTGGCCTACCTGGCCCTTGCCGCGCTCTCGGCCACCATCAGCTTCCGCATCTACAAGTCTGTTTTACAAGCTGTGCAGAAAACCGACGAGGGCCACCCTTTTAAGTGAGTGTCCGAGCGGGATCAGCCCTTGCCCAGCCTCCCCACTGGCTCTTTCCCTCTGCCTCATTTCAGCCCCCATGCACTTGGGTCATGTTTCTCCAAGACCTAACAGATCTCTTAGAGTATCCCTAACCCTATCTTTCATATCTAATATTTCTGGGGTATTTCTAAAACAAACCCAATCATCTCTATTCTAACATGTATTGCTTTATTGAGTTTTTATATTTTGACTACATATTACATATTTAATATGTATATTGAATATAAATTTACATATATTAATATTTATATGTAAATATTACTAATGGTAATCATATCCATTATCTGTATGCAATGTTTTATAATTTAAGGAGTGTCTCAATAATCAATCCCCAGAACCCTGTGAAGAAGGCAGGGTATTATGTATAATCCCTGTTTAGGGCAGGAAAATCTGAGGCTCACTGGGGATGCTCTGCCTCCTCCGTGGCTCACCTCACCAGCCAGCTGAATCAAGACCCAGAGGACCAGGCTCTTAAGGGAAAAAGACTGTGTTGGGGGCTTACTAACAAAAGGGAAAGGGCTGGGCATCAGACCTCCCTGCCCAGGCTCTGGCTCCTGGCCTCAGAGTCAGACACAGTTCCAGTCTGAGCATTCTTGCTCGTGAGATGTATTTGGCTTTCTTATAATGCAGTTAATGGGTCTGCTGGGCTCTGGTGTGGCTGTAGAAGTTCCCATCCCCAGCCAGGAAGCAGACAAGTGGAGGGTTATCTCACCAGGGTATATACGTGCTTGCTTCAGTGGGCCCACCTGCTGCCGTAGTCCTTTAGGTCCACACAGGGCTGGTTTCTCCCATATCCTTGGCTCCCAAGGGTGTCATGTTACAGGGGACGTGTCTCTCATTTGACTTATTTCTTCCAATACCAGTACAGGACCAAGGATCTGTCTACAGTTAGCTCAACTACTTTATCTTTCTTTAGGAGACAAATTTAACATATCAAACTTCCCTTTGGCTGAGATGTTATTATCAGTAGAAGAAATATCTGACTCAGAGTAAATTTTGAATCAAAACATACTATCTAGACAAATCAGTATTTTTCTACTTATTTCTAAGTAGGAGGAAAGCCATAACATTTCAACATAAACTGCCTGAAACTCAAGCCAAAGGCTGCTTTACTCTTTTCATCTCAATTCCCAGAGATAGGTAAGCACCTAAACTCTGTAAGAACTCCAGAAATATCCTGAGTAGACAACCTGGCCCTGTCTTGAAACAGAGCAGAGGGAGAGAAGGAAGGACGAAGGACCGCCTCCCTGTGGGGACCAGCCCCCAACAGGAGGAAGAACTATTTGAGAAGCCTGGGTTACCTAACCAAGAGTTACATTTGACAGTTTGAACAATGAAAATGCAGTTACTAAAAGTCTTGCTCTTACTAGAACCAATAAACATTTTAATATGTCAGGTCACTTGAGTTTTCAGAGCTCCCTGGATAAAACCTGGAATTATTTTCCAGAATTTAAACATGAAATAGTAAAGTTTGGGTGACAAATGATAGTTGGCAGCTAGGGTTTTTTTACCCCAATTATTTAAAATATAATTCATCTCCATGCAATCAAGAAATGAGGACTTTCACAATTACCTGGTGGACACAGATGTAATGTATGGAGAATTCAGTGAATGAGCTGATTTTGGAGGGTTCTCTGCTGCCAGCCAGCTGCTCTGAATTAATCAGCTCACACTAGAGTGCTGTCTTTGGGAGACAGAAATCGTCACAGCACGCCACCCAGGGCCATGATTTCTGGGCTCTCTGGCACACTGGAAGCAGGTGGGTGTGGTGCCCTGCAGCCCACTGGCTGGTATTAAGCCCCCAGAGATGACCCAGTTATCATCCTCAGAGTGGGAAAAGGAAAACTGTGCTGTTCTGTAATTCCCTCTGATGGAGATCTCTGTGGGGATGGTCTGTCGACAGGGCCTACTTGGAGCTGGAGATCACCCTTTCTCAGGAGCAGATTCAGAAGTACACCGACTGTCTGCAGTTCTATGTGAACAACACGCTTAAAGAACTGAGGAGGCTCTTCCTTGTCCAGGACCTGGTGGATTCCTTAAAAGTATGATTGCTCAAGCCATTCACTTGACAGTCTTGAATTTTGTTTTCCCTAAAGGTATAATATAAACCAGCAAATTAGGGAGAATGGAAAGCAAATGCTAATTATATTCTAGAGTCCAAAAACCTCTAGCTGTATGGTAACCCACAGCTCATCCACTTTAATGCCCTTATTTCACAGATACTGAAACTATGGCTCAGAGAGGGTGAGGCACTTGCCTGATGTTGCCCAGTAAGTCTCTGGCCTAGCTGGGATCAAACCCAGGTCACACAGCTTCCACTTCTATACTTTTTACAACACATCAGATTGTTTCTCCTACCATTTTCAATTCCTCAGCCAATTTCTTAATTTTAAAATAAAAAACATAGTTTGGGGAATGTGAAAAACATAAGCTTTTTCACTGAGAGAAACTATGGACTCTGTTAACAGTGATATGTCCAAGTATGAGCTATGAGGCAGAGCCTTCTAAAGGGAGAGGACCTCAGCACCTGGGGCTTCTCTCGGGGCTCCCATTGAACTCACCAGGTTTCTTTGAATAAGCAGCTCTCACCACCCTGGGGTATACATGTAAAACTGAAGCCAAGCAGTCATGGTTCCACAGGGCCTGAGTGAGGCTGCTGCATTCCCTGTGTCCCCAGGGCACTTTGTGCGCACCAGGGAGAGGCCTTGTGCCAGGGGCTGCCCAGTGACTGTTCCAGGTGGGGCAGAAGGAAAAGGGAGTGATGTGGCCTTGACCCTCAAGATGCTTCCCTGGAATAATATCTTGACAAGTAATGACTAAAGCGAGGTACCAGACAGACTGTAATTACTTACCTAGGGTGTTTACAGTGACAATTCTGTTTATATTTGTAATTAAAAATTGTGGGCTAGAACAGGGGTTGGCAAACTGAACTGTAAAAGGCCGTATAGTAAATATTTTTTTAGATTTACAAGCCACACAATCTCTGTTACAGCTACTCAGCTTTGCCATGGTAAGCAGGGAAGCAGCCAAAGACGATAGCTAATAAATGGCTGGCTGTGTGCCAGTAAAGCTACTATGAATGCTGAAAATTGAATTCATGTCGATTTCATGTATCACAAAATGTTATTTTTGTTTTGATTCTATCTGACCATTTAAAAATGTAAAATTCATTCTTAACTCATGGGCCCATACAAAAACAAGCCAGGGGCCATAGTTTGCTGACCTGTACCATAGAGTATTATTTCATTGAGTTCCTTAAGTCTTCCAACAGAGAGATCCAAGCAAGTTCTAAGAGAAGTAAAGCCTGCATCCTCTGCCAGTAATTCTGTGATGAGGTTTAAATGCTCTTTTGAAACCTTGATGTATTTTGCTTCAAATTTTAATCTAAAAAGATGTCAGTGAAATGACATTCTTATTTGTCACAGATGGATTTAGAAGTTCTAATAATTATTTTATTCTTCAGTTTGCAGTCCTGATGTGGCTCCTGACTTATGTTGGCGCCCTCTTCAATGGGCTGACCCTGCTGCTCATGGGCAAGTACAAATGAGTGTTATGTCTTCCTTCTCATACTCATGAATAAAGCTTTCTAGGCTGTTAGTTGTTAGCTGTTAGCTTTTTTTCATAGATTTCTAGGAACAAATGCCAGGCATCCCTAAATGTAGCACATTTCCTGACCATCATAGTTCAATTAAAGAGTATAATAGGTATTACACATTAATAATAAATTTCTTAATCTGAAGTTTTCTTTTCAGCCACAAATGATTTTATTTGGCTTCTTATCTATATCTGTTTACAGTAACAGTTATGGACAGAAATTCATTTACATTTTAGAAGGGGACAGTTCACCCTTATTCCAGTAATAATGACTTAATATCTGTAAAGGGCTTAGCATCACTTTGTTCTCCTTATGAACTGCCTTGCCATCTTTTGTCAAGAATGCTGGCTATTAGAAATAATGCTATAGTATCATATAACTACATAAAAATGTATCTATAAGCTTATTGTCACTGATTATGCTCAGAATTTTAATACTATATTTGTTTTTCATCCCAGCTGTGGTTTCAATGTTTACTCTACCTGTAGTGTATGTTAAGCACCAGGTAAGTTCTATGTGGTGTCAAACATTCATGTTAAATCTTGACCTCATGACCATTGGATGTGCTCATGATTTCTTTCTCTTTATAGGCACAGATTGACCAATATCTGGGACTTGTGAGGACTCATATAAATGCTGTTGTGGCAAAGTAAGTCACATATTGCAATCCATAAAAAGGAGAGACTGTCTTAAGCAGGCATTTAAGTAGATTAGGTAGGTGTGATAAAAGGATAATAAAATAATAGGTTGACTTATGACCATTCACTTATTTAGGTCATATATTCATAGCCTTCCCAATGATATTATTCCAGAAAATAAGTATACATTTTAAAACTCAAACAAAACTTTCAGTGGTTTATTTCCAGTATCATAATAAATGAGGTTTAATGTATGAATGATACAAAGGTCTGTCTGGAAACTCACTCATGCCCAAGAACGAGATGGGTTGGAGAAAAGAAGGAAGCCTGATTCAGAAAAGAAAAATTTAACAGTTTAGTTGAAATAAAAGTGATAAGTTAGCAAACATTTTCAATCTTTTAAACAATAAATATCACTGATTTTGTAAACCATTGAAATTATTTCTAAAGCTTCAGAAATTTTTAAAAATCCTAAAAACTTCTGTGACATTTTAAGTTACATCATTTCAACTCAACAAGTATGCTGTACTTGCTTACTTAATTATCACCATTGCTTTTTGAATCTTAAATAGACTCTGCTTTATGGCTATTTACATATTAGGAGATAAAGATTCCAGTTTTAAGTACCCACAGCTATCATGATCTTAAACTTAGTTTAATATTTTTAGATATGTCTCCATCTGAAATGATAGTTTTTACATTGTCATTATTATTAAAAATTTTGTCTTAATCAAATGCTGAGCTGGGCTTCACTTACAAATACTTGTCACAAAAGAACTAAATCCTGTCAACATGAATTCCATTTAGTAATTTTAGACTCATGCAGCTGGACCTACGTGATGGTCAGAATTAAAGGGAAGATGTTATACAGGCAAAGAGGTAAAAAACGAAACACAAATAAGAAAAGTCAACCACTTTAAAGTTCTTCTGGTATTCAATCTCCGTATCATCAGTTACAGTTCTCTCCTGAAGTACATAAAGATTTTTGGTTTTTACTGTGTGCTGTTTATATTCATCCTCTTTAATTCATGGTGAATTTGGATCTGTATCAGATGTATAGCACATTTTAAAATGCCTGAAATTATCAGGTTAGACCTAGATGTAACCAATACCTAATGAAAATCATCAAATTGAGGATTGATACTCTTTATTTTGTATTAAGAAATGTCAGCATAGTATAGTATGAAACTTGGTGGTGCCAAAATCTGGGGAACCAGTTAGAAATACTAATACCCAGATTCTTACAACAGACTTGGAGAATTAGAATTTCTAGGTTTGGGGACCTGGAATCTATACTTTAATGAAATCCCCAGGTGACTTTTGCCAGTTAAAACTGTGTTTGGGAACTACAGCAAAGATCCCTAGAAGCTTGGAAACTAGAAGATAAAAGTTCTAGTCCTAAGTTGTCAGATACTTAATTTGGGGATACTAAACAAATCACATGTATTCATTTTGTATTTGGTTGATAGATTAGTTGGTTCCAAGAAAAGACATACCTGTTACGTCCCAGGTTCTGCTTGACGCAGGCCCAGAGGAGTAAACATGAATGAGATGATCTCTGCCCTGGCAGAGTTCTCACCTGTCAGTGGGGATGAAATTATAAAGAAATAACTAGATAATGTGAGAACTACCATAGAGTTGTATCAAACATTAAAGTCAGAGAGCCAAGGAAACAGCTGTTCCAGCCTGGAGGGGATAGTGGAAAGCTGCGAAAATGAGGGCCTTTGTCTTAGTCAGCTTGGGCCCCTATATCAGTACCATAGACAGGGTGGCTGTAAACAACAGAAATTTCTTTCTCACAGCTCTGGAGGGTGGAAGTCTGAGGTCAGGGTGCTCACATGGTTGAGTTCTGATGAGAACCCTTCCCAAGTTGCAGACTTCCGTGTCCTCTCATGGCAGAAGTGGAAGGGAGCTCACTGTGGTCTCCTCTATAGGACACCTATCCATTCATGAGGGCTCCACCTTCATGACCTATCACCTCCCAAAGGCCCCGCCTCCTAATACCAAGGCATTGAGGATTAGGTGTGGGCTATGAATTTGGAAGGGACATAAACATACCGTCTATAGCAGCCGTGAAGGATGAGTAAATGTTCATCAGGTAGGTGATGAGGGGAAAGACATTGCAAGAAGATATAAGCAGAGGTGGAAGCATGAAAATGTAGGTCATGTTCAGGAGGCAGTTGAGTCAACCAGTGTGTCTAAAGTATCAGAGTGTAAAAATCAGCTAGAAAAAATCTAGAAAGTGAGGCTGAGGTCAAGTGTTAAGTGCTTTAAGGAATTACGACTCTGCTCCAACAGGAAATGGCCATCCCTTGATGTTTTTATGCAGGGGATCGAGGTCATCAGACCTGCGTTTTGCACAGATCATTATGACAGGCTAGTGGGAGGAGAACTGGAGAGGAGAATGGAGATGTAGTGAACAACTAGGAGGCTACTGGCTTATTTCCACAATCAGTCTCCAGTCTCCTGTTTCTGCTGCCTCCATTTCCTCTCTTCCTGTTTTCTCCCAGCTCACTTCAGTCAGACCCTCACCTTGAGCAGCGAAGGTGCTCCTTCTCAGGGTCACAGTGACCTCCATGTTGATAAGTCACCACTCAGCCTCTCAGAACCCCCTTTGTGACCACTGCTGTCTCCACTAAACACTCTTCCTGGCTCTCGCGACACTACCCGGGCCGTGGCTGCTTTCCCCAGTGTCTTCTCCTGCCTCTTTTTCCTCTGTCCCACCAATCGTCCAATCTTGTGACTTCTAAGGTTATCTTTATGCCAAGGACTCCAGACTTGTGTCTCCACACATTTAGGTTTTTAAAATGTCAACCTCATAAATATAGACTGGAAAGAGGGGAAGATGAAATCGGATGTAACAGCAATGTCTATAAAAAATACCTGGGTGGCGTTTAACTGATTGATTTGTCACAGCCAAATACAAATCAACAATGTGCTGAGACATTTTTTTTTTAAGTCAACGCAAGTCTCAATGTTATTACTAGAAGTATAAAATCTAAATCAGAAGATCTCCCAGGTGCCAGGTCTGTTCATCTGCTTTTCTGATATGTTCTATAAACGGCTCGTAGACATTTCAGATTCAGCATGGCCAAACAGATCTTACAGTTCCACCCAGAACTTGTTTCTCCTTCAGTCATTGCCATCTCAGGCACTGGCATCATCATTCATCTGGTTGCTCAGGGCAAAAACCAAAGAATTTTCCTTGTCACTTTTCCTTTTCCCCTTTCCCACACATTCCGTCCATCAGCCCTTCAGGCAGGTCCTGCAGCTCCAAACTAGATCCAGACTGTTCCTTTCTCTCCATCTCACTCCCGCTATGAGGCCCAGGTCACTGCCATCTGGCACTTGGACTGCTACAGGTTTCCCACCCCCATTTCCCCATTTTTTCACACCACCACTGTATGATCTTCGTAAACATGAGTCAGATCACATCACTCCCCTAACTAAAATTTTTCAGTGGCCTCCTGTCACATAGATTAGGATATATTCCTTACCATTGCCCACAGGTTCTGACACCATCTTGCTCCTGTATGCTTCTCGGACCTCCCCTGCCCACTCCTCAAGCACTACAGCGCCAAGTCCCCCCACCCGCTAAGCTTGTCCTCACTGCAGGGCCTCTGCACCTGCAGCTTCTTCTGCCTAAAACGCTTCACACCCAGGTCTTTGCCTGGTGGCTCTGCCCTGCCCTGGGAGCATCTGTTTCTCAGATCAGTGGATCTGAAGTGGCACCACCCACCTTACCCCACTGCCCCCTCACTGCCTTTCATACCTTGTCTTATTTTGTTTCACAGCATTTATCACCATCTGGACTCCTCTTGTTTGTTCTGCTCTGGCTTCTCAGACCAAGTGAGAATGGACACTGCGAGAAAAAGCATCTTCTCTCCTTTGTTCATCACTGAATTCCAGTATCTGGAAGGGTTGAGAGGAGGCTCTTAATCAAAATCTGCATAATGAGCTCCTAATTCTGTTTTAACAAAACAAAATGCTTCCAGTATAAATCCACCCTAAGTAATGCTGCCATACTGTGAGAGTCACAGAATTTTAGGAGCCCTGGAAATATCTAGCCTATACCCACACTTTAAAGGTGGGTTCTCCAGGACCAGAAAAGCTTATTAACTGGCTAATTAGTGGTAAAACTGGTACTAGGACTCAGGTTTCTTAATTCCAGTTCTGAGTGGTTTGACTATGCCAAGACTGACCGTAGTTTCCTTACCTGGAACCATTCCTAATAATGCCTTCTGTCCTGGATAGTTAGCCCTCTTTCTCTTCCTGAAGTGCCTCAGATTGGGTGATAAGTGATTACCCTAACTAAATCAGAGCTTCTACAATCATGAAATAAGTCGACATCTTTGTCTACCTAAAAAGTTAAAATTTAAGGATTACAGCTTTCTTAGACCACTCATTATCTGATTTACACTTATCATTGCTGTGTAGAAATGTGTTTATAGATACTCCAACTTTATCATCTTTTGGAATATTAAGGTATTTGGTCACTTTAGCTAATTAAATCAACAACACAGAAAGAACTCATAAGATGATTTTATTAATAACACTTGTGATTTACTACCTTTTGATATTATCTCTTTAGGATTCAGGCTAAAATCCCAGGCGCTAAAAGGCATGCTGAGTAAACTGAAGTCCCACCGGGCACTGGACACAAACAGGAATGTCTGGAGTGGTAACAGCTCTGTTCTTACATGTTACTGCAAATCGTTTCTCCCCCAGTACCATAATCTTAGAAACAAATGTTAAAACAGCTGTTTTTAGGCTGTTCCTGTACTCTTAGGGTATTTGAGTCACTTGTGTCAAGCACTAAAGTATAGAGAAAAGTGTATTAGATGTGGTTTTTAATTTCGTGTTACTAAAAAAAAGTGCATGATGGTGAGAGCCCATTACCTGTCCTCCCCCGTGTCCTCCTCCTCTCTCTGCAATGCTCTGTAGCTTCTGACGTCCCCTGTGGCTAGGCCTTTCCTGCCCGTGCACTGATGCAATAGTGGAAACCGCTTCTATGTCCCCGAGTTGCTGGTTGGATTAATCTTTAATAACAATAGATAGAATTGTAGACTAACATTTTAGTGTTTTTCCAACACATACAACATAAAAATAAGAACAGCTGTCCGTACTTATGGTTGTCAGTTTTGTATAACTGAAAGTAATTAAGTAAATGAATAAACCCCAAACAAACAGGCAGTACTTTGGTTGTGTGGTACTGATGGGCCGATCCACATGTATGGTAACTAAAAAGTACCAGCATGTTAACTTTATTACAATTTGTATTACCTTCTCTGTAGTTCCTAATGGACTTAACTATGGACTCTGGATATTTGCACTTATGTACTTGATACTGAATGCATAAATAAATGTTACTAAAAGTATAAACTTCTTCCTCTGTTCTCGTGGTCTCACCAGAAAATGCAAAATCTCCTGAAGACACACTGGGAAGGATGAGTGCAAATGCTCTTTACTCGTCTGCAGGACCACGTGGTCCAACCCCAGCCTTAAGGCTCCTTTGAGTTATTAATAGAAACCACTGAAGAGAAGTAAAACTGGAAAACACTCTTTATATTGTATTCTGTGGAGTTGATGCAGATATTTTTTAATAGTTTTTTAAAAACCTTAAAAATGATATAAATCCTTCCATAAACTTCTTATAGTAATATGTAACGTAACACTGGCATGAAACAATTAGAATTGCTTTGAACTCACTCTTTGGTAATTATTTGTTGAGTACCTACTGTGTGCTGAGCTCTGAGAACAGGACTGTGAATAAGAGAGATGACAATTCCTGCCATCACCAAGATAAGTCTTCTAACAATTGCTCGCTACTTTTTAGAAAAATCCGATTGCATATTTTACTTCACCACTGGGGTCAAAAGTCAAGATGATGAGGTGGATGTAGATGAAAATAGTAACAGTGGGAGAAATAAAAGTAGAGGGAGAAAAAAGGACTAGCAATTTACAAAGTTACCTTTGACCAGTTTTATACTTGGCTTCAGTACTTATTGAGTTAGCTTCTGTGCAAAGCACAGTGCAAGTTGGCCCTGACCAACAGCCCAAATTGGGGAGATGGAAGGTGGCTACGTGGAAATGCTAGCTACAGAAAAGGCAGCATGAAATAAAATCTGTGATGCAGGACCAGAGAAACAGAGAAGGATTCTCAGGGGAGATAAACTCTGGAGCTGGGTCCTGATCTGGCTTTTTCCAGACAGAGAAGTTTCATGAATGAAGAAAGACTATGAACTAAGGTGCTGAGACATGGACATGCCTGGCATATACAGAGGATGGCAAGTAATAAGCTGAATTGGGTTCTTAGGTACTTAGGGTGGGAATGAAGTGCCAGGTGAATCTGACAGGGTGGCTCAAGACCATACTAAGAAACTTAAATGCTAAAGAGTTTGAGTTTTATTCTTTAGACCTCAGACTCACATAAATGCACAGAGCATGCACGATGCTGGAGAGTAGAATACAGGAGACAACTGTAACATAACTAACAGCACACAGGTGACCAGTGACTAGGCCTCTGCTGAAGCAGCTACATGAGAACAGAGGGGAGATGTTCTCCTGCCCCTAATTCTTTGCATGAGCCCAACATGCCAGTTGCCCATGACGTGCTGAGGAGCAGCTGAGAGAGATGATGTAGTGGGAGGCAAGATTGGAGCTGGGGATTGACTAGATGTGGGGTTTCAAGACCAAGGCCGACCATGAGTGTTAGCACCTCCTTAAAGTTTGTACCGCAGGCAGTGCACTCCAGCTCTAAGACTAGCTGATCAGGAGAACACAATACCATTTCTCAGGTATTTTCAGAAAGCCCAGAAGAGCTGGTTTGGGGAAAGAAAACAATCAGCATAGTTGGTACCTACTATTTTTTATGATTACTAGCTATAGAAGAGGATTTTTTTCATGTGTGTTTTTCCATCTCTAGCATTTGAGATATTCTTCTAAATTACTTTTTTGTGTAGAATCAACCTTCAACATCTGCATTTGCAGAATTTTCCTCCCTCCTTTTGGCCCAGAATTCCTTTCATAAGCAGCTGCTCATTAGGATCTAATGAGGAATTCCATTTGCTGGCAGTAGTGAAGAAAGTTGCCTGAGGAAAGTCCAGCCTTACAAAATGATAGATGTGGACATACAATTTTACCAAATAGAACATAGGACACATAATATCCTGCTTCTACAGGAAGCATCAGTCAAAGTGATATTCAGGATGATGGAGATAATGTGTGGAGCCAGTGGACAGGTAAGAATGGGATCAGGGTCAGAGTGAGTGGCCAGGGACCCAGAGTAAGTGAGGTTGCTCTGAAGATGTGAACAGTGGAAAATCCCTACAGCCTATGGGTAAGTGAAGCAAGCAGAGTGTGCATAGATAAAGAAGCTCTGGTATGTTTTCTGGATCATTTCAGGAATAAAGGAGGTGGGATGGCTCATACATCCTCTGCTGTTTCCCCACCTGTGTTAGTTTCCTAGCGTTGTTAAACTAGATGACTTAAGACAACAGAAATATGTTCTCTCACAGTTCTGAAGGCTGTAAGTCTGAAAGCAGGTGTCAGCAGGTCCACGCTCCCTCTGACAGCTCTAGGGGAGAATTGTTTCTTGCCTCTTCTAGCTTCTGCTGGTTGTCAGCAATCCATGGCATTCCTTGGCTTATAGATGAGTCACTCCAGGTACATGGCCGTCTTCTCCCTGTATGTCTTCACATTATCTTCCTTCTGTGTCCAAATTTCCTCTTTGTATAAGGACACCAGTCATACTGGACTAAGGCCTACCCTAATGACCTCATTTTAACTGCCTCCCTCTGTTAAAGGTCCTATTTCCAAGTAAGGTTACATTCTGAGGTACTGGGTTTAGAACTTCAACATATCTTTTTGTGGGGACACAATTTCAACCCATAATACCACCTCAGGCCTCACAATGACCCTTATGCCACTGTGAAAATTTTTTCTCCTCTGCAGAGCTCAGACCTGTTTTTCTATTTGTTTACCACTGTAAGAAATTACTACTGATAAGTATTGGAACAGCTCCTCCCTTATCCAAATGCACTTGAGAGTGGATGGATGCTAGGCCTTGGTTCACTACTATGATGTTCCAGCAGCTGCCATGTTGTGCTTGAATAGGGCAGCGCTGAGCACCCAAACTTTAGTGCTCTCTTCTGAGTGTAGAGGAGCAGGTGGGGGATGTGCAAGAGCCGCCACCAGTAAGCTCTGGTGTTAGCCAATGTGGTAGTGGGCTTAAGGGGGAATATACAAACTGCTGATCCAGGCAAAAGGGCCATTTTCCTTCCAATTCCAGCCTGCTTCTCTAGTGCTTTATACTGCACCAAACTCAAGCTCCTCAATTTTTTATTCTGAATTTTTCCTTAGTTAAGTACATTCAATATTACTGAATTAGTTTGGTCACATTTTCTTTGAGGAGTAAATTGAAATGAATTCTTTTGTATCTCAGGCCATGGTTGCCTTTTAAAAGAAGTCTTCTGGAATTAGCTCTGGTTGCTCCTTAATAGGCCAAAAGGGAATTTTTCAGGTAAAAATTGAAGGACACTAAACAGCAGTATAAAAGTATAAAGTATGAAACTCATTGGCAAAGTAAACTTTAAGTCAAAAACTGTCTAGAGGCAAAGAAGATCACTACATAATGATGAGAATGTCAACAGAAGGATACAATGCTTCTAAATATATATGTACCCAACATCAGAGCACCTAAGTGTATAAAACAAATATTAACAGGTCTGAAAAGAGAAATTGACAATAATACAATAATAGGAGACCTTAACACCTCCTATTCAATAATGGACAGAACATCCAAATACAAAGATTGACAAAGAAACAGTGGACTTGAACAAAATTATAGACCAAGTGGACCTTACAGATATATACAGACGAGACAGATCTCGTCACCCAACAGCAGAAAAATACACATTCTTCTTAAGTTCATGTAGAACATTTTCCATGGTAAATCACGTGTTAGATCACAAAACAAGTCTAACAAATCTAAGAAAATGGAAATTTTATCATGTATCTTTTCTTATCACAGTGGAATGAAACTAGAAATCAATAAAAACAAGAAAATGGGAAGAGTCACAAATATGTGGAAACTAAGTAATGCATTCTTGAACAATTACTGGGTCAAAGAAGAAATCAAAAAGGAACTTAAAAGATGTCTCAAAACAAATGAAAACAAAAACATAAATTACAAAAACTTTCAAGGTACAGAAAAATCAGTACTAAGGGAAGTTTATGGAGATAAATGCCTACATTTAAAAAAGAAAAGGTCTTAAATACACAATCTAACTTTATGCCTCAAAGATCTAGAGAAGAAAAGCAAACTAACCCCAAAATTAGCAAAAGGAAGGAAATAATAAAGATCAGAGCAGAAATCAAATTGAGAATAGAAAAAGAATTAACAAAACTAAGAGTTCATTTGTTTAAAAAATAAGCAAAATTGGCAACCCCTTAGCTTGTCTAAGAAAAAAAGAAGACTCAAAATCAGAAATGAAAGAGAATATATTTTAACAGTTGCTTCATAAAAAGGATGATAAGGGACTAATATGAACAATTACCTGCAAATAAACTGAATAACCTTGAGTAAATGGATAAATTCCTAGGAACATATAATTTACCAAGACTGAATCAAGAAGAAATAGAAAGACTGAACAGACCAATAACAAAAAAGGAGATTGAAATAGTAATCAAAAACCTCCCAAAAAAAGAAAATTCCAGGACTGGATGGCTTCACAGTTGAATTCTGTCACACATTCAAAGAAGAATGGATGCCAATCCTTCTTAAGTTCTTCCAAAAAATAAAAGTAGAGAGGTTACTTCGAACCTCATTTTATGAGACCAGCATTACCCTAATACCAAACCCAAAAGAAGACATCACAAGAAAAACTACAGGCCAATATCTCTGATGGACATAGATGCAAAAACCCTCAGTAAAAAAACAGCAAACTTTATTTAACAACATAATCTAAAAGATTATACACCATGACCAAGTGGGATTCATCCCTAGGGTGCAGTTTGGTTTAACATACACAAACCAATCAGAGTGATATACTACATTAACAGAATGAAACATAAAAATCATATTCTCTCAGATGCAGAAAAAATATTTGACAAAGACCAACATCCATTCATGATAAAAACTGTCAGTAAAATAGGTATAAAAGGAAATTTCCTCAATATGTAAAGCCCACAGCTAAAATTATAGTCAGTGGGTAAAAACTGAAAGTTTTCCTGTAAGATGTGATACAAGGCTAAGATGCTCACCCTCATTACTTCTATTCATATAATACTGGAAGTACTAGAAACAACAACCAGATAAGAAAAAGAAATAAAAGGCATCCAAATCAGAAAGAAAGAAGTAAAATTATCTCTGCAGATGATACAATTCTAATTATAGAAAACCCTAAAGATTCCCCTCTACACACAAAATGTTGTAATGAAAAATGAATAAACAAATACAGTAGACAAAGCAAATTTTAAAAACTGAACTAATAAACACAGTAAAGTTGCAAGGTACAAAAGCAGTATTCAAAATCAGTTGCATTTGTTTACACCAACATTGATCTATCTAAAAAGGAAATCAAGAAAACAAAACTATTTATGATAGCATTGAACACAATAAAATACCTAGTAATAAATTTTACCAAGGAGGTAAATGATCTACACTGAAAACTATAAGACACTGATGAAAGAAACTGAAGATACAAATAATTGAAAGATATTCTGTGTTCATGGATTGGAAGAATTACTGTTGTTAAAAATGTCCATACTAACCAAAGCAATACACAGATTCAGTGGCAATCCCTTTCAAAATTTCAGTGGCGTTTTTTACAGAAACAGAAAAAGCAATTCTAAAATTCATATGGAACCACAAAAGACCCTGAATAGCCAAAGCAATCTTGTGAGAGAAGAGAGTTGGAGGTATCACATTTCCTGGTTTCAAATTATATTATAAAGCTATAATGATCAAAACAGTATGGTACTGACATTTTAAAAAGACATATTGATCAACGAAACAGAATAGAGAACCTAGAAATAAACCCAAGAATATTTTCTAAATTTCTGTCAAATAATTTCAACAAGGGCACCAAGAATATAAAAAGGGGAAAGAATAGTCTCTTCAATAAATGGTGCTGGGAAAACTGGACCCTTATCTTACACCATATACAAAATCAGCTCAGAATGGATTCAAGACAAACATAAGACCTGAAACCATAAAACTCCTAGAAGAAAACAATGGGAAAAAGCTCTTTGACACTGGCCTTAGCAATTATTTTGTGGATATGACACCAAAATTTCAGGTACCAAAATTGAAAATTAACAAGTGGGACTGCATCAAACTAGAAAGCTTCTGCACAAACTAGTTCCTTTAAGGAAACAACAAAATGAAAAGGCAGCCTATGGAAAGGGAGAAGATATTTGAATGGTGATGCTCACCTTACCTCTCACAACACAGAAAGGTGAGTATGATGGTCAGGCCAGGCTGACAGAGAGGACCAAGGCCAGGCATTCTCAGTTCCCTCTCCATATCACTGGAATCAGAGAAAGGAGCACTGTATGGAGAGGGCCTTCTGAAGGACTGAGACTGTCAGAGGAAGAAGGTAGCCAGTCCTCCAAGACTGCTGGCAAGAAAGCCCAGGTAATAACCCTTTCAACTTCTTCTAACTAGCACAGAAAATTATTTCAGGCTCTATACTCAAAAGGTTACTTTGAAAATTAAAAATTAAATATTTCTACTGAGTTTGGTGAGGTCCCCCCAACTCTAACCAGGGCATACACTTGTCATAAACTTCTAGTTTATCTGTGTTTTCTTTCTGAAACGTATTAATGGTCCAATACAAAGTAGCAACTCAGCATGTAAACTGTTACAAGGACGAATGCCCAATAAATATGATATATCTTGTCTGAATTAACTATAAAGCAAGACAAGCAGTATTGCTATTTTTTCACATAGTACTCATCAAAATACTTAGGAATTCTGTAATATTCACTCTGTTCAATAAATGTGTTTAAAGTGTCCTAGAGTTACAAGGGAGTCTCCCATGCACTATGATCTCTTAGTGGCAAATTGATCCTGTTTTGCTCGATGGGATATAGCTCATGTCTTTTCTTTGCTTTGCCTAAGAGACAACATCCACATGCTTGCTACGACAAAATATATTCCCAAAAGAATAAATAGAGCTTTCTGCAGAACTCTATTCTATTCTGTTAACTTATCTACATGAACCCATTTGGGTGCCCCGTTTACGGTAGAATCGTTAACTTCCAATGGGAAGAATAGTGCTAAATCAACAATATTTTCTGCTGGTCTTATAGAGTTTCTTACCAGGTAAAGTGCATTTACTCTTTTTCCTTTTTATAAAAAATTTACATTATTTTTAATTTTGTTTTTTAATTCCTAAATTGGTTATATTCAATATATTTAGCCAACTGACTAGTCATATAATTTAACTACTTTATTAGTTAAATTATTTAAACCAGTTATTTTAAGGCTATTAAAATGAAACCTCTTAGCAGTAGTGTATCATCATTAAGCCAGATAAGCTAGGCTCTTTACAAACATTTTTAATCCTCACAATTTCAAAAGTCTGTATGAATAACATTTTTATCTTTATTCTTCATATGAGGAAACTGAAACTAAAGATGTTTAAACAACTGGCCCAAGTTTACACTACTAGTGTGTGATAAAAAAAGGACTTTGAAAGTCTTTGATTTCAAGGCCTGGCCTCCTTGCACCGAGCCATACTGCCTTTCCTGTGTGTCTTTGCCCCTCTATAATGTTTAGCTCAGGAGCAGTGCTGCCTCAACAAGACTATGTGGTTGCCAGTAAAGAAACCCACTAGAGCACATTAGCCATACATAGGCATTTACTGGAAGAACACAGGAAGTGCAAGGGTTTAAATGCAGTGGACTGAGTATTTTTCCAAATACACAACTTTGCTGCTTTGACCTTTGGGTTTAAGACAGACGTACTTAAATTCAGGCATTACCTAATGACCCTGCTATGAATAGGGCCAGAAAAGAAAGTGCAAAATTTTAAAGACCTCTGCATCATTGCTTAATTTTACACACACACTCATCCTGAACTAGAACATACACCCACACTGCAACAGGAAAAGAAACCATAACAGTTGGAGCCGCAATGACAATTCATTCTTCAACTCCGGAAGCTTGTTCATCTGGCAGAGCTAAGAATCTGGATTTCTCATCAGCTTTGAAATCACAGTTAAATAAGAATTATCATTTAAAAAATAATAAGTAATAATGCTAACATAATAAAGTTTGCTTAGAACCAAACTTTATTAATTTAATGCTTCATAATGTCCTTTAGGGTCTGGTAATTGTACTGATTAGTAAGACCATTGTGAGTGTCAGTTCTTGCTGTACTGGCCTAGATATAAAAGAGGTGAGACCCTGAGGAAGTTTCCTTTTTCCTCCAATATTTTTCTTTTTCTAATAAAGCCTGAACAAAAGATTTTTGAACTCTATACTTTGGAAATTCTGCATACCTGAATCTTTCCTATTACCCATTTCAACAATACATTAAGCATCTATGAGATGCAAACTGCTGTACTGGGTGCTACAGGTGATTCAAAGATGAGTAAAATGCAGTCCCCACTTGTAAAGAATTCACAGTATACAGATAGTAACAACAGCTGAATTTATGGAGTGGCTCATTTTGCTCCAGCATTGTTTTAAACACTTTATATTAATTTATTAATTCTGATGACTACCTTACAACAAAGGCCCCATTTTAATGATGAGAAATTGTGGCATAAAATTTACAAAGCTGTTCAGCAGTATGACTATTACACAGAAAACTTTAAGAACATTCTGCCTATAATAATTACCATCCATGAAAAGTTTGAACAAAGTGCTTTGGAGGTTCTAAGATTATTTGTATCAAGAAAGAATTTATGAATGAGACAGCTTTTGAGATGGGCTGACCAATACAAGTGTGATTTCAGTAGGCACAGAAAACTACCTGCAATGCAGACTTTAATTACAAACAGATTGAATTTGACATGCAGGCAGCATAGCTGATAAGAATGTTTAGCCTAGTCTAGAAGATTACTGCTTAGAGGACAGGTTGGGCAGGACAGACAACCTGAGAGTTAATTGTATAGATTCAGTTCTGTTCAAGGTAACAGTTTACGGAGCATGAAAAGAAGGCCAAGGATGGAGCCTGGGCAGAATGCCCCCCTTTTAGCAAACAGGAGGAAGAAGACCTGCCAGTGAAGGAAGTGAAGAAGAGCCAGAGACAATTAGGAAGTGGGTTTCTAAAGGGATGAAAGGACGTTGGTAATGGTGTCAAATTCTTCAGGAAACGGGATGGGTGGGAATGGGCTTGAGAAAAACCATTAGAAGATGAGGAGGGGGAAATTTAGAATTCATTGTGGAGGGTTGCATTACAGACAAGATGTAGACCTTGCTTTTAAGAAGTCTGACAATAAAGGGAAGCAGAGAGTTAGATGGCAGAAGAAAAGGCTTTTCCTAAAGAAAATCCTTTAGGAAAGGCATGGATTTAGTAAGAGAAAACTGGGCATGATTCTGAGGAACGCTTAGAAGACACAGTGAGCGGGGATCTAATTAGGTGGGGTTGGGGCAGTGGCAGGGGATGATGATGGGATGAAGAACTGCAATGACTTACTTGTATTTTTATTTCCCAAATGAGCTCTGGAAATTCTCAATTGCATCCATATGAAGAGAACGGTCAGCCAGCATTGACAGACATTTTCTAAATCTGTTAAATAAAAAAAGGAAGAGAAAACAAACTTTTAAAGCAAATGTAGAGTTGAACTACTTTTAGTGATTTTACTGACTCATCTTCAGATAATCATCATATCTAAAATATTTTTCTTCCTGCATTTTATTTTGCATAAGCTTAACTAGGTATTGCTTTTTATTCCAAGACCACATAAGAAAAATCATATTAAAACTTTTCTGTTAAATAAGAATATTTTTTAAATTGAAATGTAGTGGCTATACAATATTATAGTGACTTTAGGTATGTAACATAGTGATTTGAAAATTATATACATTACTAAATAAATGCTCAGCTTTGTAAATGTATCAACATACAAAGATAGTACAATAATTTTGACTGCATTGTCTATGCTGTCCTTTCATACCTGTAACTAATTTATTTTATAAATGGAAGTTTGTACCTCTTTATCACTTTTTAAAATGATAATTAAGTTAATTAAATAAAAAAATAAGGAAAATAAGAATATGGCTACATAAAGATCTTGAGTGTGGGGAAGTGTCTCTAAAAATGCTAAACTAACCTTAACAATCATTATTCCAACCTTTCTAAATGAGGATGCTACCTACATCAATGACTTAAAGACAACTATAGTAAAAAAACAAACAAAAAAGACATTCTTGCTAAATATGGCATTGGTTTCAGGCTCAATTTAATTTCTGATTACTTTGCAGATGCTCACTTGAAAAAATGCATGCCTATAATTGATAATGATATTCCACGCTACCATAAAATGTTACCATAGGCAGAAATAAACTGAACTACCAAGGAGTACCAGCAGGGAGCAGCTTAATCTATTATCCATCAATATATTCACAGCAGCATTGCCTGTAGCATAAAATCCTAACTCCTGATCTTGGAATTTAAAGCCCTTTAAAATCAGAGCTCAAATTTCTGACTGGGTTTCTGCTTTTCTTCTCTATGCATCTCATGCTCATCAGCCACACCTCTGTGACCCTGCTGACATCCTGTACAGTCAGGAACTCCTCAGCCCAGCCCCATTTCCCTGTCTGATTGCACAGTCACAAGGAAGCTCTGGCAGAGATGACAGAAGGACCTGCCACTGACCAGCTCTAAGGGCTTGGCCTGGAGTTATCCCCAAAGTCATTGAACCTCTCATTGTGAATTTCTGAAATATAAAATAATCATAATAATCACCCTGGAGAGTTATGATAAAGACTAAATAAATCAGGCAAGGATTTATAAAATGTACACAATGTAAAAAATGTAAAACCACAAAATGCTTTGAAAGTGTGGACAGTAGTTATCATACCGCATTTCACTGTATAGGGAATTGTACCTGATTATGAACTGTGCTTCAAAAACCCTTCTTTTGGAGTTGGAAAAAGGTGGCAGTGTGAGAAGTGAGGTGGAAACCTCCTCCTAAAACCACATATAACACAAAAATGCAGCAAATACAACAAATCCTGAAAGAGTAACCCAAAGACTGCAGAACAAATTGCTGACATCTAGGGAAAACAGAAGACCTCACAGAAAAGGGTAAAGTAGCAAAACCACTATCTGGCAGGACCCAAGCCCTCCTCCCACCTAAGCTCACAGGCAGGAAGAAGAGAAACAGAGCAGGGCAGGAGTGGAAGCCCAGGACTTCTGAACACCCAGCCCTACAGATCTGCTTCAGGAGCACAAATCCACATTACATGGTGCTCTGTAGATTAGCGGGGTTGGAAAGCAAAGACAGGTAGAATACTCAGAGAAACTGAAATTCTAGCTGCTTGTGGAGAACAGGTACCAACAACCAGTCCCCCTGGGACAAAAGAAAGGAGGGTACTTTGAAAGACTTTCAAGCAGCAAGAGGGGCACTAAAAGTGCAAAGATACCCAGAACTCACTGCTCAGAAGAAAGGACAGGTGGACAAAAATCCTGGCACACTCAGCCCAGCAGGTTGGGAACTCTCAGGAGCTTCAGATGCTCCATCTTCCTGGCTGGCAATGCAGCCCTGAGGCGCCCCCTGCACCCCACTGTGATAAACAGCCTGCCATTCCTTCCTCCCAGCAGGCACTGGTCCCACACGCCAGCAGCCCTGCCTTTGTGCCAGGCTAGCCAGAGGGTTGCCCTGCCTATGGCAGCTACAGGGGAATAGCACAGAGGATCTTCCTTGTATGCTTGGCCCATTGGACCTGGCAGTGGAGGCAGGCACTACAGCTGGGAAGCAGGAAAGAGCTCTTTCCTTCTGGCAGGTGCTTATTCCACTCACCTGTGAACCCCACCATTGCTACAGGCAGCTCCAGAGAGTAATGCTTCAGGCACAAGAGGTTGCCACCTACACAAAGTTATTATTCCATATGAATCACTAAGAAAATAAAATGGCAAAAAATTTTGTACAAACAAAAATACAGGAGAAGATGCCAGAAAGAAGGCTAAGTGAAACTGAAATCACTGATCTTCTTGATAAAGATTTCAAAATAAAAATCGTAAACATGCTCATGGAGCTACAGGAAAATGTTCAACATCTCATGGAGGACCTCAAGAGAGAGATAGAAACTTTGAAAAATACAGTAGCTGAAATGAAACACAGTGAAGGAACTTTGAAGTGTACATTAACTGAGGTAGAGGAGATGGGAAATGTAATAGAAATTAGAGAACAGGAAAATGAAGCTGTGGCACAGGGAGAAGAAAAAGGATATCTAGGAATGAAAGAATATTAAGAGAACTGTGTAACCAAACAAAATGAAACAATATTTGCATTATAGGGCTACTGGAAGAAGAAGAAGAGAGAAAAAGGGACACAAAGTCTCTTTGAGGAAATAATTGCTGAAAACTGCCCCAACCAGGGGAAGGAAATAGTCTCTCAGGTCATGGAAGTGTACATATCTCTCAACATAAGGGATGCTAGGAAGACAACACCAAGACATAATAACTAAAATGGCAAAGATAAAGACAAGGAGAGACTATTGAAAGCAGCCAGAGAGAGAAAAAAGATCATGTGCAAAGGAAAACACATCAGGCTACCATCAGACTTCTCACCAAATCTTAACAGGCCAGAAGGGAGTGGCATGATACATTTAATGCAATGAAACAGAAGGACCTAGAACCAAGAATACTCTACCCAGCAAGATTATCATTTAAATTTGAAGCAGGGATTAAACAATTTTCAGATAAGCAAAAGTTAAGGGAATTTACCACCCACAAACCATCTCTAAACTGTATTTTAAAAGTACTGCTCTAGATGGAAGTGCTCCTAAGGCTAAATAGCTGTCACTAGAGGAAATAAAACCACAGTAAAGGAAGTAGACCAATTAATTACTAAGCAAATGCTAAATTAAATCAACGACTCACAAAGTTAACCAAGGAATACACAAACAGTAATGGAATATGATACCTAATATATAAAGAGTGAAGGAGAAAGAAGAAGGGAGAAGAAAAGAACTTTTGGATTGTGTTTCAAATAGCATAATAACCAAGTTAAGTTAAGATTGTTAGATAGTAAGGAAGCTGCCCTTGAACCTTTGATAACCACAAATCTAAAGTCTGCAATGGCAATAAGTACATATCTATTGATAATCACCCTAAATGCAAATGGACTGAATGCAACAAACAAAAGACATAAAGTTACTGAATGGATAAAAGAAACAAGCAACATCTTTATGTTGCCTACAACAGACTCATTTCAAACCCAAAGACATATGCAGACTAAAAGTAAAGAGATGGAAAAAGTCATATCATGCAAACAATAGGAAGAAAAAAGCAGGTGTTGCAGTACTTGTATCAGACAAAATAGATTTCAAAACAAAGGAAGTAACAAGAGACAAAGAAGGACATTACATAATGATAAAGGGGTCAGTCTAACAAGAGGATATAACCATTATAAATACCTATGAACCCAGTACAGGAACACCTAAATATGTGCAACAAATACTAACAGAATTAAAAGGGGAAATAGTATGCAATGCATTCATTTTAGGAGACTTCAACTCACCTTTCACTCTAAAAGACAGGTCAATCAGACAGAAAATAAATAAGGAGACAGTGGCACTGAACAACACATTAAAATAGTTGACCTACTAGACATCTACACTTACCCAAAAGCAGCAGGATACACATTCTTCTCAAGTGTACATGGAACATTTTCCAGAATAGATCACTTACTAGACCACAAAAAAGCCTCAGCAAATTAAAAAAAGATTGAAATTGTGCAAACAAGCCTCTCAGACCACAAAGGTATGAAACTAGAAATAAATTATGCAAAAAAAACAAAAAAGCCCACAAACCCATGGAGGCTTAACAACATGCTCCTAAATGATCCATGGATCAAAGATGAAATAAAAACAGAGATAAAGCAATATATGGAGTCAAAACAACAACTCAACAGCTCAAAACCTGTGGGATGTAGTGAAAGCAGTTCTAAGAGGAAAGTATATTGCAATACAGACTTACCTCAAGAAAGAAGAATAATCCAAAATGAACAGTCTAAACTCACAATTAGTGAAACTAGATAAAGAAGAACAAATGAGGCCCAAAGTCAGTAGAAGGAGGGACATAATAAAGATCAGAGCATAAATGAATAAAATTGAGAAGAATAAAACAATAGAAAAAATCAACAGAACCAGGAGCTGGTTCTTCAAGAAAATAAACAAAATAGATAAACCCCTAGCCAGACTTATCAAGAAAAAAAGAGAGTGTACACACATAAACAGAATCAGCAATGAAAAAGGAAAAATCACTATGGACACCATGAAAATACAAAGAATAGTTAGAGAATACTATGAAAAATTATATGCTCACAAATAGGATAACCTAGAAGAAATGGACAACTTTCTAGAAAAATACAACCTTCCAAGACTGACCCAGGAAGAAACAGAAAATCTGAACAAATTACCAGCAATGAAATTGAATTCATAATCAAAACACTACCTAAGAACAAAATCCCTGAACCAGATGGCTTCACTGCTGAATTTTATGAGACATTTAGAGAAGACCTAATACCCATCCTCTTTAAAGTTTTCCAGAAAGTAGAAAGGGGGAAATATTTCCAAACTCATTCTATGAGGCCAGCATCACTCTAATACCAAAACCAGGCAAAGACACCACAAAATAAGAAAATTGCAGACCAATATCCCTGATGAACATAGATGCAAAAATCCTCAACAAAATATTAGCAAACTGAATTTTAAAATACAGCAAAAAGATCACCCATCATGATCAAGTGGGACTTACTCCAGGGATGCAAGGATGGTACAATATTTGAAAGTCAATCAACATCATCAACCACATCAACAAAAAGGACAAAAATCACATGATCATCTCCATAGATGCTGAAAAAGCATTTGACAAAATTCAACATCCATTCATGATAAAAACTCTCAACAAAATGGGCATAGAGGGCAAGTACCTCAACATAATGAAGGCCATATATGACAAACCCACAGCCAACATCATACTTAATGGCAAAAAGCTGCAAGCTTTTCCTCTAAGATGGGCAACAAGACAAGGATGCCCACTCTACCCACTTTTATTCAACATAGTACTGGAGGTCCTAGCCACCACAATCAGACAACACAAAGAAATAAAAGGCATCCAGATTGGTAAGGAAGAAGTTAAACTGCCACTCTTTGCAGATGACATAATATTGTACTTAAAAATCCCCAAAGAATCCACCCCAAAACTACTAGAATAACTGAATTCAGCAAAGTTGCAGGATACAAAATCAACACACAGAATTCTGTCCCATTCCTATATACTAATGATGAATTTGCAGAAAGAGAAGTCAGAAAAACAATTCCATTCACAATTGCATCAAAAAGAATAAAATACCTAGGAATAAACCTAATCAAGGAAGTGAAAGACCTATACCCTGAAAACTGCAAGACATTCATGAGAGAAATTAAACAAAATACCAACAAATGGAAATACATTCTGTGCTCATGGATAGGAAGAATTAATACTGTCAAAATGGCTATCCTTAAAGCAATCTACAGATTCAGGGCAATCCCTATCAAAATACCAACAGCATTCTTCAACAAAATACAACAAATAGTTCTAAAATTCATATGGAACCACAAAAGACCCTGAATAGCCAAAGCAATCCTGAGAGGGAAGAACAAAGCTGGGGGGATTATGCTCCCTAACTTCAAGCTCTACTACAAAGCCATAGTAATCAAAACAATTTGGTACTGGCACAAGAACAGAGCCATAAATCAATGGAACAGAATAGCGAGCCCAGATAGGAAACCACACACATATGGCCAATTAATATACAATAAAGGAGCCATGGATATACAATGGGGAAGTGACAGCCTCTTCAACAAATGGTGTTATCAAAACTGGACAGTTACATGCAAGAGAATGAAACTACATCACTGTCTAACTCCATAGAAAAAAGTAAACTTAAAATGGATCAAAGACCTGAATGTAAGTCATGAAACCATAAAACTCATATGAGAAAACATAGGCAAAAATCTTTTGAATATAAACATGAGAAACTTTTTCCTCAACACATCTCTTCAGGTAAGAGAAACATAAGCAAGGGAACAAATGGGACTACATCAAACTAAAAAGCATCTGTACAGCAAAGGACACCACCTGCAGAACAAATAGGCATCCTACAATATGGACAGAATATATTCATAAATGACTTATCTGATAAGGGGTTAACATCCAAAATACATAAAGAACTCACATGCCTCAACACCCAAAAAACAAATAACCTTGATTTCAACAGACACTTATTCAAAGAAAAAATTCAGATAGCCAACAGGCATTTGAAAAGATGTTCCACATTGCTAATCATGAGGGAAATGCAAATCAGCACCACAATGAGATATCGCCTCACACCAGTTAGGTTGGCAACATCCAAATGACAAAAAACAACAAATGCTTGCAAGGATGTGGAGAAAGGGGAACTCTCCTACACTGCTGATGGGAATGTAAAATAGTTCAAACATTGTGGAAAGCAATATGGAGGTTCCTCAAAAAACTAAAAACAGAAATACCATTTGACCCAGTAATTCTGCTTCTAGGAATTTACTCAAAGAGAACAAGATTCCTGATTCAAAAAGACACATGCATCCCTGTCTTTATTGCAGCATTATTTACAATAACCAAGATATGGGAGCAAACTAAGTGTCCATCAGTAGATGAATAGATAAAGAAGTGATACATATATACATAATGGAATATTATTCAGCCATATAAAAAAACAAACCCTACTATTTGCAACAACATGGATGGAAGTAGAGGGTATTATGCTCAGTGAAATAAACCAGGCAGAGAAAGACAAGTACCAAATGATTTCATTAATTTCTGTAGTATAACAACAAAGCAAAACTGAAGGAACAAAACAGCAACAGACTCATAGACTCCAAGAAGGGACTAGCGGTTACTAAAGGGAAAGGGTTTGGGAGGGTGGGTTGGGAGGGAGGGAGAAGGGGTTAAGGGGTATTATAATTAGCACTCACACTATAGGTAGGTCACAGGGAAGGCAGTATAGCACAGGGGAGACAAGTAATGACTCTATAGCAACTTACTGTGCTGATGGACAGTGTTTGCAATGGGGTTTGAGGGGGGACTTGATAATATGGGTAAATGTTGAAACCACAATGTTGCTCATGTGAAATCTTCATAAGATTCTTTATCAATGATACCTTAATTTTAAAAAAACCCTTCTCTCCCCTACTTCAAGGTCATTTTCTTGAAAACAGGGGCCAAGTCTTACCTATTTGTTTAATCAAAGTACTGATTAGAGAGTTTGGTATATAATGAAGTCCAATACATGCCGACCATACTGATGAGAAAGTGATATTTAGGGAAAATAAAAGGAAAGGAGGATCTCATGAGAGCAGATAGCTGGCATCTCCAGATTCCTACGTCTTCTCTCTTCTTTTCTTTCTCTTTTCTCTTTTTGCCTGTGTCTCTCAACAGAGAACAAGAGGGTTAACTCCTTGTCACTGCTCAGATCTCCCTTCCTCCCTTCCCTTGCACCACCTATGGTCTCTATTGGAAATTCTCAATGCCCAGCACACAGCAGGTGCACAGCAAACACATGAACCAATGAATCTGATGCTGACACACATGTGGCCATGCCTTCCTCTATTGCCCTAGGACTTCTTTCCTTCTGTGCTAGTATTTGGTTTCAGAACCATCCCTAACTGAGCAGTCCATGCAATAATTGCCATCTAGTTGAAATGACATAGAAATAAAATCAATTTCCCACCTCTGAGAGAGCAACTGTTGATTTAGTTACAATTATTTTCACTAAGGGTTGAATGACCAAGAGGTTTAAGGAAGGTGAGGGATGAAAAAGGGACACTAACATTTTTATTTCAGAAGAAACACTTTTTATTTTCCATTTAGTAAAAGGAAAGGAGGAAATACCTTATGCTCTGTGGAAAGCACATCATTATTCTGCTTAAGCTTCATAATCCCAGAATGAAAATCCCATTTTACAGATTAAAAAAAGGAGACCAGAAGGTTAACTACCTAAGCCAATCCCAAACCTGTAGGAAATGATGCAGTCAGTATTTGAACCCAATCTGTTTAGCCCAGCAGACTGCTGATGATGGGCAAAAATAAGAAGCCAAGAGAAGCAGTTGAGGAGGAGGCCTCTTAGTCAGCTGCTGCTACAAACACCAGCATTGCCTGCCCTTCCTCGGAAATGCCTCATGGTTCTTATTTGGTATAACTTCGTCAGGGGCACTAATACATCTGTTTGCTTCCCTAACCATCTGGCATTACCTCAGGGACATGCTTTTCCTACTATTTTACAGCACATGACTGTGATGGTGTCACCGTAGCTGAGAATTGCATCCTGACCATGAGACAGGATAACTTTAGAAACTGAAAAGTCCAAGGGGCAAGGAATCATTGTGTAATGCATAACCATCTTGCAGACTCAGCCATAAGCCAATTTTAAGGTTGGAATTGGGGATATCCCACTAGTACACAATGAGGAAGGACCAAGATACCTTTTTCTTCAATGCTAGAAGCTTCAGATTGCTTTGCAATCCCTGGGAATGGCCACACAACCAGCTGGTTTGGGCTAAATATCAGGGCTGTCAAATATTAGTTTGGGGAATGTATGTTTGGCTGACATTCCATGTAATCTTCCATCTACTTTGAAGCCTTTACTCTCCTGCCACTTCCACAGAGCCTGGAAATCTATCACTCACTGTCGTAAACCCCTTTCATGGGTGGCCTCTTGACCCATTTCTGGCAATTGAGACATAAAAGGAAGTGTGTAGGAAGGACTCTGGGAAGATTTCCTTCTCTGATGAGAGGAAAAAGGGGCTTCCACATGTAGCTCCTTTCCATTTCTTCCCACTTTGTACAAGGTTATGGTAGTCATCCATGACCTTGAAGCAACAAGCCTGAGGATGAAACACGCATACTAAAAAAGGCAGGGCATTAAGATAGAAAATCTTTTTTCTTTAATTTTTTAATTTTGATATCATTAATGTACAATTACTTGAACAACATTATGGTTAGTAGACTTCCCCATTATCAAGTCCCCCCCACATACCCCATTACAGTCACTGTCCATCAGCGTAGTAAAATGGTATAGAATCACTACTTGTCTTCTCTGTATATACTGCCTTTCCCATGTCCCACCCCCCCTACATTATGTATGCTAATAGTAATGCCCCATTTTCCCCCTTATCTCTCCCTTCCCTCCCACCCTCCCCAGTCCTTTTCCCTTTGGTAACTGTTAGTCCATTCTTGGGTTTTGTTCCTTCAATCTGTTTTGTTCCTTCAGTCTTTGCTTTGTTGTTATACTCCACAGATAAGTGAAATCATTTGGTACTTGTCTTTCTCCACCTGGCTTATTTCACTGAGCATAATACCCTCTAGCTCCATCCATGTTGTTGCAAATGGTAGGATTTGTTTTCTTCTTATGGCTCAATAATATTCCATTGTGTATATGTACCACATAAAATAGAAAATCTTATTGATCAACTATTGATGGGAGCCAGGGTCATGTGCCAGACATTAGGCCCTGTACTTGTCACTGGTAGGGTCAGGAGTAAGGAAGACTGAGACTCGGTTTGCTTCTTAGGAGGATTTGAGCACAGTCCAGCATGAGACCATCGCCAATCCTGATATACTGTGCACAAAACACTGCAACATGCAACCACTTTCTATATGACATATCTACCAAGAGTGAGACCTTGGTCTGGTCTAAGCCAGGGTCTGGAAACACAACTAAGAAGTTGAGGCTTTCCATAGAGGTACTAGATTTATGCAAAGAGTCACCAACAAGAGCAATATTATCATTAAATACCATATAAAGCTCAAATACTGCAGAAACTAAAGTGTGTCTGAATACAGGGGGTGTATACATTGCTGTGAAGGTTAGGGGTCAAATTCCATGAAGCAGCTGGGTTCTCCTTCTGGCCCTGTCAGCAGCAAGGGATAAACAGAAATAAACTTGCTTATGATAACTAAAAGTCAATGTCAGCACAGGACTTGGGGATTCTAACATGTTGCAAAGTAAGAAAGACCCTTGAGAGAAGTGGGATGAGGCTTTGGGCTCAGTGAACACCATCTATAGCTACTGAAGGATTGGAAAGCTTTTTCATACACTCAGCTATTTAAAATTTGCATATTTTTTAAATTTTCCTAATTTTTTTTTTGCTTTTCTAATTACAAAGAACTTCGTGTTTATGGCTAAACACTCAAACACAGAAATATAAAGGAAAAGTTAACATTAGTTTTTATTTTATTAGTTTCCTATTACTGCTATAGCAAATTATCATAAACTTCACGTCTTAAAACACAGATTTATTACCCTACCTCTCTGGAGGTCAGAAGTCTCACTAAAATCGAAGAGTCAGCAGGGCTGTGTTGCTTCTGAGAATTCTGGGGATCTCTTCCCTTTTCTTTCCTACTTTCTAGTGGCCACCTCCATTCCTTGGCTCATAGCCCCCTTCCTCCACCTTTAAAGCCAGCAGTGTTGTGTCTTTAAAGCTCTCCCTGTAACACAGACTCTCCTGCCTCCCCCTTCACTTATAAGGACCCCTGTGATTACTTTGGGCCACCTGGATAATCTAGGATACTTTCCTGTCTCAAGGTCTACTGATTAGAAACCTTAATTCCACCTGCAACCTTAATTATCTTTTACCAGGTGACATAGCCACGGGTTCCAGGGATTTGTATGTGGACATATTAGGGAGGCATTATTTTACCTAGCACACTGGGAGTAACCACAGTGAACACTTTGTGAGCAATTCTTCCAGACCATTTCCCATTCATATGTATATAGACACTTATTTGTATATATGGATTTATAAAAACTGAACATTATACCTATCTTTGGCTATTTCACTTAACCTTATGGGAAATATATATATGTATGTGAAGTTCTACCCATTATTTTTAATAGCTGCCACATTATTACTTTACCTTTAAATAGTGTTTTTTGAGTATCCACCATGTGTTGAGCACAGCTTATGTGCCTGCTTAATTTAATCCTAGCAACAGTCTTATGAACTAAGAGCTATTATTTCCACCACCATGCCTTTAGAGCCAGGACACTGGGGGCATTAATGGTGAGGTTAACTTGCTCAAGAGACACCTCTTCATCCATTTTATGGTCCAGACCATCTTCTTAACCGCATGGTCACCTGCCTCCCAGGGTAAGCCACTGCATGGATGTCCCATAGGTTACTTAAAACCATTGTCCCACTGTGAGTCATTTTGGCAGTTTGTAACTTTTCACAATTTAAAATAGAACTGTATTAAACAAGTTCATACCTATGTCTTTGGACACACCTGTGATGACTTCTTTAAGAACAATTCTTAGAAGTATGACCGTATAGTAAGTCTCCTTATACATATTTTTCTAATTGTCCTCCAGACACTGAACAGTAATTAATACCCCAGTGTTAACACTTTGAATTATTATTCTTTTCAATCTTAATAATATCATGAGGGAAACTGGGAAATTATTTTTTCTTTGACGGGTAATGTGATTAAACATCCTTTGCTTGTGTTTTGTGGGAATCTGTTTTCCTTTTATGAAGTGCTTGTTCATACCGTTTGCCCATATTTCTATTTAGGAATTAATAAAGTTACTTTTTGAAAAGGATGCTTGGATTTTGTAAAGGTCATTGGGATGTGTTCTTTCACATACAACAACAATAATAGTATTATACACTGCAGTAACAGTGTACACAGCAGTAATAGTAGTACTTATTTCGGGTTCCCAGACCTGATTTCCAGTATGCATGTGTTGGGGAAGAGGGAGGTGGGGAGTCTTCTCACATATAACACCAAAACACCAAGTAATTCTCAAACACCAGGAGGGTGGCTAAGAACTCAACTCAATTCTGATACTATCTGCCCAGAGACAGCACCAGACTCCCCAGGTTAGGGGCTCCGTCCGATAAGACTGCCCTCCATGCCCCACTCCAGACACTGGTCACAAGCCCCAGGCTGTTACCCGTGCTTCTAACCTACCAGCTAGAGATTGGAGGTTGCCACGACCTCCCCCTTAGGTTTGATTAATTTGCTAGAGAGGCTCACAGAACTCAGGGAAACATGATCCCATAAAGGATGCAAGTTAAACAGCCAAATGAATAGATACATAGGGTCTCAAATAAAGGAGCTTCCATCCTTGTGGAGCTTGGGGCCTGGCCTGCTACGTGTGGGAGTGCTCTGGTTTCCCAAGTGCAGAAGTTCTCTCCGACAGAGAAGCAGGATCCAAGAGTACAACAAGCTCTTCCCAGGGGTTTTGTGAGGGCTTCATTGTGTAGTCATGATTGACTAGGTCATTGGCCATTGGCTGAGTCAACCTCCAGCCCTGCCCTTGGGTGGGGGTCCAAAAGTCTCTCATCAACATGACAAAACACCCGTTTCATCTTTAAGACTCTGCAGTGTCTTCAGGAGCTGTGGATGAAGACCGAGTATACCTGGAAAATATACATTTGGTCATCTGAATACCAAATATGTATTTCTTATAACTTACTATGTAGCAGTCATCCTACATTGAAGGAACTATAAGTCAAAGTAAAAGCTGGAAAAATCTCTGTGGGGAAAATGGAACTTTCTGACCAGGATTCCCGCCTGGCCGTAATAGTGTCTATTGTATCTATGGGATGTTTTACCCAGGACAGAGCATCTGGTCAGTCACTGGGATTGCTGTGCCAGGGCGGGGTAGAGAGGAAGCCGGGAGTGGCTGGCTGGGGAGTACCGCCAGAGAGAGCTGCAGAACCGCAGGAGAGGGTAGCCCTACCAGTGGGAGAGAGGAGAGACTCAGCTGTGAGAATAAATCCTTTAATTCCCAACGGCTTGCCCTTGCCTTAATTCGGTCTCACTGAATTTATACAAAACTTGCCCCAGGGCAGGGAACCCCACCTCCTGGAGCTACAGTCTCATAAAGCATATCAGGGAAAAAAGAGTATTAAGGTCAAGATGGGAGTAGAGAGACATAAAAAGTCAGAAAATCTATAACAAATCCAGTAAGTGGAAGGGACACTGACCACCCCTCAGGGACTGGCCTCAGTAATATGCAATGGAGAGCAATGTGGTCCAAATGAGGTGATGAGTAGGAAGAACATTTTAGTGACAGCATAAAGGCTGGCTTGGGGTGCTCTAGATAGTTCAAGAAGAGGGGAATTGATTTATTACAGGGAATGTGCTATATAAAAACCAAGGGGGAAGTATGTAAAGAAGATCTTGAGGTCAAAGAGCTGCCACAAGCTGGCCCTGTGCCTACATGCCCACACTGACTGCTGAGCAGCTGGGGGCACTGGCTCCCACTCCTGCCACTTCCAGGGCCACCCAAACTGCTGAGACTTGCCATCAACGGCGGTGGCCTGCAGCGGCTACTTTGGAGTCAGCAACTGATCAGCTTCTTGGCCAGCTAATCTCCCACCAGTGTCTCCTTTTGGTAGGACTTACCTGGAAACCAGCTGGCAAGGGTGTGGTTTCCAGGCTCCCTGCCCCTGCCATACAGGGTAGCACAAGAAAAAGCAGGGATGTATCTGAATACTGATAGACTAAACCTGGCAGAAGAGGGAACTCAGGGCAGTGGCCAAGTCCGGGATATGGCACCTGCTGGAGGAGGGAGGCTATGTTCTAGAACGTGTTCTACTATTGATTTACTGTGTCCTCTCCAAGGTGAAGCAGGTGGGAACTCCTGCCTGAACAAGAAGCACTCCATTTTGGAATGAACCTCCATCCTGGGACGCATACCTAACTTGAAAACATATTCTTAGAATAGCACCTGGTCAAGAACAAGGTTTAGGTCACTTGACCTGTGACAATGAATCACCCAATCAAGCACAAGTTTTAAATTAACCTGTGATGCTTTACTATTAACATTCTTTTTTCTGAAAGTCTCTGTTCTAGGGCATCAAAAGAAATCTTTTGACTAACAGACCATGAGATTATAAACTGACATCTGTTAAATGTCAAAGTTAGTGACCCACCCTGAGACATGTTGTGGAAGCATCAAGAAAGATCAATCACTGTCATACCTCTGAATCTCTGGACCTTCACAGACTGCCTTTATAATCCCAAACCACCTCCTTTTCGGTGGGTCTGACCTGTCTTTTCCTGTCAGCTCCTAGTGCATAAGCTGACTCTAATAAACTCCATCTGCTTGCTTGCTTTCGAGTTCAGTGTTCATTTTTATAACATTGGACTCCAGAACCTGGTCTTTGGGTATCTGGTAACCAAGGCGGTAGAGCATAGTGATTCAGGGCATGAGCTGTGGCCTCCTCTGCAAAGTGGGAAATAACATCTACCTCAAAAGATTATGAGTCTTAAATGGTGTGGAGAAAGTGAAGGTTCCTATGGCCAGGATTCTCACCTGGCCCTGGCCAGCTGGCTCACTACACACGTGTGGGCAATATGTTGTTACTGACAATATGAAGAGCTCCGCCCAGAGCTCTGGGCAACATGGTGGCATGGCTGCAGGAGAGCAGAGGCTGGAGTGGTGGCAGCGCCGAGGACAGAGACTAAGATGACTGCAGGGACGGAGAGGCCCAGAGGCAGAGACGGGCCTGCTGCACGCAGACTTGCTCTGAGTGGAAGGGATTCTAGTGATTGACCTGCCACTGTGGGAATAAAGTTGGGTATAAATCCTCTCACCCTAAGAACGCTCCACTGTCATTTTTTCAGTCTCACTGAATCCTCGGTGAATTTGTCCGGGGATGAAACCCACTGGCAAGACAGATGGGTTACTCTAGGTGAAGTATTTAGAGCAGTGCCTGGAACATAGTAAACATTCAACAAATGACCGCTAGTGTCATTGTTACTATCATGCTGATTTCAGTTTTGCCATCTGTAAAGAAGAGTTAAGGAAAGGTTAAATTATCTTTGCTCCTCACTAAACAGTCCAAGGAAAGGAGAACTAAATTACACTCAATATGAGCCTGAAGCTGGGCTGGATTTTGGAGATGCAGAGAAAAACAATATCCGGCTTCAAAGAGCTCACGGTCTAATGGGGAGAGAGGAAAATCACTGATTCAAGGTAAAATGTGCTCAGTGATAGACTAGACAAAGGAAAGTTCTAGAAGAGTACAGAGATGGATTTTGTAGCATAGTGAAAGGATTTATACAGACTCCATTTTAATCCAAAATTATCCTTTTGTGACCCTGGGCAGTTCACTTAGTCATCCCGGCCTCAGTTTCCTTGTAGTACCAGCGGAGATACTAAAAGGACCTGCCTCGAAGCTGTTGTGAAAATAAAAGGCGAACACAAGGCGCCTCTTGCAGCCATGGCACAGAGGTGAGTTCAAAAGCGACGGTTATTAAGATCCCAGGGGTCCACGGGAAAGGCACCAGGCCTGAACTCAGAAGCGGAGGTGGAAGGCTGAAGAGGGCCTCATGCTCCCAGGATCGCTCAGTTACGGTGGATGACGCTGGGGGGCCAGGAAAGTACCACCCAGGAAGAGCGCGGCTTCCTCGTCGCCCGGGCAACCGGCCGCCCTCCCCTCCGCCCGGCTGGTAGGAACCGCGCAGCAGCAAGATGGCCCTGAGCTCCCGGACCCCAGAGCCGGGGGCCGGCGAGAAGGCGCGGCGGGCGGCCGCCGTCTCCACCGGCCCCTCCCTGGAGTTATGCACCTTCCCCTCCACCCTGGGCTCCTCGGTCGCTGCCGCCGCATTGGAGCAACTCTTCGTTGTGGGTGAGAGGCCCGCGGCGCCGTTAGGGACGGGCGCTCGGAGCGGCGCCTAGGGGGCCCTAGCGCCACTGGAGTGGCTTGGCCAACCTGGCGCTAATAGCTGGCGACATCTCGGATCCCCAGGCCGCTGCCGTTCGCCTGGAACTGGAGTGCGCACCTGCATGTAGATTATGCCTTTGATTTCAGCTTGTCCCTTTTTGCCTTCTCTTTGCAAGTAAATTTCCTCCAACATTTTGCCATGGCAAACTGGAGAACTTAAACAAGAAAGCTCTTGTATTGGGTAGGGAAACTTAGAGTAGGCTGTTTAGGAGAAGCAAACAGACAATGGCTTTGGATGGGGCAAGGTTAAAATACTTCTTCGGTCAGAAAACTGAACCTGTAATCAAGGCACTTAAGGTTAAAGTAAGATAAAGTCCAAGAAAGGGCATTTCCTGTTCAACTCAGAAACCACTTAGGCCAAACAACAAAGCATCCCTTGCTTTACAATAATCATCTCATTGCTTCGAGATAATCATACTGATTTCTAAATATGTTGATTTGGGATAGTTTCTTTTTTCCTTCTTAGATGAACTAATTTAGCTTCACAATTCTTATGAGGCAGTCTTGGGTGTGTATTATCATGAAGAATGTTAACTAGCTGAGAGGCCTCAGTGATTCACATTTGTCCGATAGTCTGGAACTAGTGTCTTGAGCTCACGCTTGCTCTCTAGATTAGCTTCCCGTTCAACTCTAGCACTTCAGTGCAAATATTTTTTCTGCTTATAATTTCTGGACCCTCAGATAGTTTTGTAAGAAAAAACTTCATTAAGCCTCTTAACCTGACTGTTTTATAAAATATGTAGCTCTCCAGCTCATTTGCTAGTGGAAACAAGCTTGTGTTCATTCACTCCATCAGAAAAAAGAAAGTAGGCACTGCCTCCCACCCTCCCACCCGGCGCCCCAATACGCACTTGCTTGCAAACTCAGTAACGGATTTTCATTTGGCTTGAGAGCTTAGTTCATTAAGAGAATCCAGGTTCCCTGGGGCTAAAGGCAGAAATTGCTATTTCCTCTTCTGGGAGGGGACTATGGCCATTAAGGGCATGAACTCTGGAGTCACAACTCTTGTGTTTGAATCCAGACTATCAGGGAGGGGCTTGGTAACCTTGATCATATGACATGACCTCAGAAGTCTTAGGTTTGTCATCTGTGAAATGGGAATCATCAAAAGGTTATAAGAATCAACATGTAAAACATTAATCACATCAAACTCCTCCCACACATGAGGGTGCAGGCCTGGAATCTGATTAGACACAATCTCTGTAATGCAGAGGTGAGAGGGCTAGTGTTAAGTAGAGCTTCATCTGTTTTCTCTCCTCTTCCTTTTATCCTTTCTTTTTTCCTTCCTTCTTCCCATTTGTTATGTATCTTGTCTTGATTATCTTTGCTAAAATTTCACAAGCCTCTCTTCTTATGTGCTTCCTACTATCAGCGTGAGAGAAAAGGAGACATCTTTCCTATGTCAATGAATGGAAAGAGTTAGAAATTGTCTACATCACACCTACCAGTTTTATAAATATTTACTCTCGTTTCATGATTAAAATATTGCCACAGAAATAAAATGACAATGAATTTTTAAACTATTAATTAAGTTATTTTTTTTTGCAAAATACATGTACATATATTTAGGATATATGTACATATGAAAACATTCTTAAGCCTATATTGTAGACTGTTGTAGACAGGTTATAGTTTTCCCTTTCGTGAATATTTTTTTTGGGGCCTATCTTATACAAATCCTCTCCTTCTACCATGAGAGATATAAAGATGAAATAAGAGGAGTTTACAATAATCATCTCACTGCTTCAAGATAATCATACTCCAAGCGTAAAATATATACCTAAATTAGAATACTATGAAATAGGGCAGTAACAAGAACAAAATAGATTCATATTAACTGCTACAGAAATTTGGAGATAGAAGATGTAATTTTCAGCTGAGTAGGCATTTGAACTAGATCTTAAAGGGTTAAATAGGTTTTGGACATATGAACGAGATCTTAATTTTCTAATTTTGTTTTTTTAGAACAATCTCTGCAAAGTGACTATTTTAAATGCAATGAAGAAGCTAGGACCTTTCTTAAGGACATTGCTATGGCTGTAAAGAAATTGGTATTGTATTATATGAGCTATTTTTTAAATGTTTCACTTATCATCAACCTTTAATTAGTACCAACTCTGTTCAAGGTACTTCAGTAGATGAATAGGGAAAATATTTACCCTCAATGAAAAAAAAATTTCTCTGTGTACTAAGCATTTGCACTAGTGTTGCTCAACTGTGGAATGTTGTCTGATTTTCCACGCAGAACCCTGAACTGAGGACCTATGCTGTGGATGAGGGTAAACCTGCTTAGGAGGAGCCTCACTGGTGACAACAGGGCTCAGTTAAGGGGTGGGCCACACAGGCAAACGCTTGGGACGTAACATGTAAGCATTGCTTAAAACAACCAACCAACCGCTGGAATGAATTGCCTGCATGGTGCTAATGTATTCAGTTCTCTGTAAGCAATTTGTTTCTTAACTGGTGAAAGATTATTTGGCACCTCGTCCACTGAAGTAGGCAGTGCGGTTCAGTGAGAACAAACAAACTCAGTTTGACTACCTTGACCCCATCAAAGAAATATTCACTAATTTATTAATTTCCTTTAGAAGTGTCATAAACATGTGTCTGTTCACGATGCTTCCCTGGCAGGGTCAGAATGGGGAAGTCTCCTCATTCGATCTCAAAGTATTGAGTAAGAATCTACTAAATATCAAGTATCTAAAAATGTGGAAATATGGCTATAAGGTAAATGAGTTTGAGTCTACAGACTACTGAGAAAAGCTAATTTCATTACCTTATATCTATCTGTAATTATATATAGCTGATATATAGACTACAGAATTTTACTTTATAATCCTGCTCAGATGAATGTGGATATGTGAACACGAGTGCTCGTGTGTATTGTACTGCCCTGTGGTCTGGTGGAAACCTTTTCTCCTGCTTTGTTCTTTAGTTACATTTTCTCCCAGATTTGAAGGGGTCAGAATACGTACTGTGGCTTATTAGGTATCTACTATGTCTCCATTTAATAACTGAGCTATGAAATCCCTTAGAGAGGAATCCTTCCATTTTTTAAAGTAATAATTTTTCACTATTATAAAAGTGCTGTATGTTTACTCTGGAAAATTAAAAAACAAAAAAAGAAAGTAAAACCCTCTATGAACTCACCACCCTAAAATAATTGCAATGAACTCTTTGGTGAATGTCTTTCCTACTTTCAGAGTATAGGTGATGCCTATATTGAATTTTATTTTTACAGAAAAGTGGTTATCCTATATATACAATTAGATAATCTTCTTATTCATAAAATGTAATGTCAATTTCTCAGATCATAAATTATCTGTAGCCATTATGACCATTTATTTTAAAAAGGCGATTTACCTATTTTTCCACTAACACATTTTTGGATGTTTTTAAGACAATGCCCTACCCAAAAAAAAAGCCCCATTAGACTATTTGCTTGAATTTGTTGGTAAGAAAACCATTGATCTCTTTACACCTCAATATATTTTTATAGACATTTTCCATTTTTTAATTAAGTAGTTTTCTTTCTCAATGTTACCCTTTTTGCTAGAGCCTTTCCTTTTAAATTGTTTGAAACTGCATACAAGAAATATATCTACATAGGGAAAGATGATTTCTGAGTGGAAGAAAATCAGCAGAAATTAAAAGATAAGCTAATAGTGACACTTAAAAACCAAAGTTAGAATAATTATTTTTCCAACTTCCCATTCCAAATAAGAACTAGCAGTAGAAGGTATGTAATGAAAATAAAATTTTATTTCTAAAAACATTTATAGGACATTGTTTAGGAGATAAATCTTATCATTTTAATGTATTAATTTTTTAAAATATGTGATTTCAATTTTCAGGAAGAAATGAGAAAAACCACAATTGATCTTTTGGAAATCGAAAGCATGAAGCTCAGCAGACTGTATTTTCTATTGGAAACTCTTCCCAGTAACATTAGGAGAGAACTGGAAGGTACTTTTGAGGTTTTTCAACTGTAGAAATTTAGTTTATCTTGTAAGAAAATAGGACTAAGTATAGTTGTAACAAGATAAGTTTAATGGTTATTTCATGTCAAAATACAGCTAGAAAAAGTATACAGCACAAATGTAGTGAGATCCATAATAATCTTCCCTGACATTTGAAGTGGAAAAAATATGTAAAACTTGTTATATGATTTCGTTTCTAAACAGACTGAAGATATATAGTCAACCCATTCCAAATTGATATTTATCCAATTAAATTAGACAGCTTGACTGACTAAACCACCACTCTACTTTCTAGCTCCACGAATGTGGCTACGATAGGTATAATCATCTAATATTTGTCCTTTTGTGACTGGCTTATTTCACTTGGCATATCTTCAAGGTTCATCATGTTGTAGCCTTCCTTTTAAGGCTGAACAATATTCTATTGTATGTACATACCACGCTTTGTTTATCCATTCATCCATCAATGGACCCTTGGGTTGTTTCTACCTTTTGGCTATTGTGAATAATGCTGTCATAAACATGGGTGTTCAAATATTTATTTGAGTCCCTGCTTCCATTTTCTTTTGGGTATATATGCAGAAGGGCATTGCTGGGTTGTATGGTAATATGGTAGTTTTACATTTACTTTTTTGAGAAACTGCCATACCGTTTTCCACATTGGCTGTACCATTTTACATTGCCACCCAAAACGCACAAGGGTTCCAGTTTCTCCACATTCTCGCTAGTTGTTATTTTCTCTTTTTGTTTTATTTTTAAATAATAGCCATCCTAATGAGTATAAATTTGTGTCTCATTGTGGTTTTGATTTGCATTTCCCTAATGATTAGTGATGCTGAGCATTTTTTCATGTGCTTATTGGCCATTGTTATATCTTCTGTGGAGAAATGTCTGTTCAGGTTCTTCGGCCATCTTTGAATCACATTGTTTGTTTTGCTGTTGAGTTGTGGGAATTCTTCATCTATTCTAGATGTTAACCCCTTATCAGATATATTATTTGTAAATATTTTGTCCCATTCTATGGGCTGCCTTTTCACTCTGTTAATAACTTTTGATGCACACAAATTTTAAATTTCAGTGTAGTCCAGTTTATATTTTCTTTTATTGTGTGTGCTTTTGGTGTCATATCCAAGAAATCATTGCCAAAACCAATGTCATGAAGCTTTCCTCCTATGATTTCTTCAAAGTAAAACTATAAAATAGGTTTAGCTCTTACATTTAGGTTTTTGATTTATTTTTAGTAAAATGTTGCATTTGGTATAGGTAAGGTCCAACTTCATTTCCCCAGCTGCAAGGAATATTGGCTGAGGCTCAATTCTCTGCAGGAAATTCCCTGGACAAAAGAGTAAGGCTTCCCTCCAAGTTTCATTCCCTTCCCAGGTGCTGCCTGCATTCAGTCACTGTGAGGGTAGCAAAGCCAGCCTTCCTCCCTCAATGCAGAAGAGCTCCAAAGTGTCACCACAGCTCCACAACTCACCGCCGTTTAACCTCCTGCTCTACTCAACTCTGCTCCCCTTACTCTACACATTAAAATTTCTACACACAAATTTTAGAATCTGTTTCCTGGAAAGCCCAAGCTGTAACAGTGATCTAAATAAAAAACACTTTTAAAAGGACATTACAGTTACCCATTTATTACCATACAGCTCCAAATCTACTTTTATTGTCTATTCTGTGATAAAGGAGCTGGGCCCTGGACCCATCATACAAGCTGGCACAATGTTAAGCTTTGTCAGTAGAAGGCACTAGAGAGATAGTGAGGGAAGGGAGCTTCTTCCTGGTTCCAGCATGCTCAGCTTGGCCGAGTCTCGCAGTGCACACAGCTTCCTCACACCCCTACTCTGGCAGCACTCTGCAGTGCCCAGCAGTACCCCTGGGTGGCTTTGTGACAGATCGTTACCAGTGAGGCACCTCCCTGTCAGCTGCTTCCCTGGCACCCTCGGGGTGGTTCTGCAGTAAGTTTTGAAGTGGGGCAACTTCCTGTGGACAGGTTCCTCCCAACCCCCCAGAAGCCATCTTTCCAGCAAGTTCTGCTGCTTCCTTGAAGGCACTCTATCACAGTCTTAGGGATGGTGGCTAGTCCTTGTGCTTGCTGTTTCTGAATTCTTTAGAGTTCTCTTTACTTCCTTACCATTCATTCTCTCATTACTCTAATCCTCTGTTATAGTTATAATAATATAGTTGTATAAATAATGTACAGAATAAATAATTCTTTACATTAAATTTTCCCCATTCAACATACTATAATGTTTCTATCTCCTAATTAGATCCTGGGTGATACAATTATAAAGTAATATGCATAATGTTAGTCTAGTTTGGTAAGAAAAATACAGCAAATTCTACATGCAGAGAAAAAATAAGACTCAGAAGATATCTGTCCCAAAGGCAGAATTAAGAATTATTTTTTCTTTTCTTTATTTTGTTTTCTTTGGTTGTGTTTCCTTATTTTCCAGATTGGTTTACTTTTATAATTAAGAAAACCATTTTATAAGGAAAAGAAAATTTCATGCTAGCTTAGAAGGTCCTTGATACACACTACTTAACAAAATTAATTTAATTGGCCTTATAAAGCTTTGCTACTCAAAGTATGGTTCTTGGATCAGCAGCTGCTGTACCACATGAGACCTTGTTACAAAGTGCAGATCTCTAGGCCCACCCTATATCTATCATATCCGAATCTATTTCCACAGTATATTTGAGACATAAGGCTTGAGCAGCCCTGCTATAATAGAGCAAATTTAACTAGTAGTCTAGAAAAAACAACCTACTCTCTCAGGAGAGCTACCAGCTAGTTTTTGGGAATTTGATGTGTAGAAATGGGCACTACAGTACCTTTCTAATTAGTAGCGTTCAAAAATTCATGCATTCTTACCATCTGTCAGGCTCTGAGGTAATCCTCTGAGGTCTTAGTGATTACATTGATTTGTTATTTATGGATGAACCATTAGTTCTTAACACACTGGGTTCTCCTGAAAGCCAACTGGAGGCAATGGCTTTTGTACTATTTTTTTGTTAGGGAGTACCATCTAAAGGGGAGGAGGGGAGGATAAGGAGACAAAGCTGGAAAAAGAGAGAGCTAATATCAGGTGCAAAGTGGTGTTGACTGTCACTAAATGAAGCTAATTAACTCTGAGACATGTCCCCCAAAGTATCACCTCTTCTTGGGACCATCCACTTTTGTCTGTCATTGGTCCAATATTTTCCCCACCTTCCACACTTTGGTTTACACACACATGGCTATGAATGTCTAAAGAAGTCCCATGGTAGAGGTGACAGCGAAGTCTGGACAGGATGTGAGAAGAGGACAGAACAGGCAGGAAGCAGGTGCCGTCAAACTGCACAAGTCTGAAGTTGTTCAGAGCTCATAGAAAGCTGGTCACCATAGCAGCAGCTGAAATAAGGGAACTAACTGATTAGTTCAGACTGAGAGGGTCCATAGGGGTGAGAGTTCCTGTCTGCTACAGGAGCATAATTAAAAGACTATTTCAAAGAAAGACACTATTTGCTCACAATTTGAAAACTGAAAATCTACAATTGTGCTGTTTCTCAAGTAATTAGTAACATTTCCACTTATTTTTAAGAATGTGTCTATGATGCTCGCAGATTAAATCTTTTTGAGATAAGTCAATTATGCATGAAAATTACAAGGATGAATAATAAAATAGAATTTCTGAAGAAGAAAATACTTGAACTGAACAAACTTAATAACACTCTAGGGTAGGTATTTTTTAATTCAGTATTTGAAGGAGCTGGGGTCTGGGGCTGGAGTGGGACAGTTGTCCTAAGGGGTTGGTGCTCTGGTCTGAACAGTTGCAGGGCAGGTTAAGAGGTAGAGACCCCTTACAGAAAATGACCTGAGCTGATGAGGAGTGTATGGTGGCCACAGAGAGCTGGTGAGGAGAGCAGAAAATCTTTATCCACCACGGCCAAGAGACCTGTACAATTTCAGAGGCAATCCAGCTTCCCAGGAGCTGTGTAAATCACACACTGCCTTGCATGCCACCTCCAAAGGTAGAGGCACACAGTGGTTTTAATTTCCATCTTAGTAAAACTAAGTTTATAAACCTCAACCACACAGCAAAAAATTCTGCTGGGCATTGTATTATAAATACAGTATCAAACCAAATATATTGTAGCTAGTTTAGTTCCTTAAAGATATTCAGTTATAATCCACTGGAGGACTAAGGACTGGATTGGTTCCCAGAAGAGGGTTCTAGATTCTATTTGTAATTAAATGAGACAATATATGTAACTGCCTATAGCTCAGGATCTGACACCTACTAGTATGTTTCCTTCATTCCTGAGCTATACTGCCAGCACTTCACTCTTGTGGGCCTCATTTTCTCCATCTGTAAAATCGGGATTAAAAATCTGGATTTACTCAGCTCACAGAGGAAGAGAGATATTCTGAAAGAGAAAAACAAAACAGAACACTAAGAACAGCTCAGTACTGGAAGAAAATTTGCAAGGCTAATGTATAAATACCAGAATGTCAGTTTGTCAGAGTAAGAAATGTTCAAAAAGCCTGCATTGTAGTGAAAATAATCTTCTTGGGAAGCTAAAATAATCAGAAAGTTGCTTGGTGCCTGTGGGGAAAATGGAATTTCCTATGGCCAGCATCCTCACCTGACCCTAAACTACTTGATGATGTAACTGGCCTGCTGCTAGGCTACTGCTTTCACACCTGTAGGCAATAAGCTATTACAGACTGAGTCACTATTTAAAGAGCTCTGCCCAGTGCTCTGGGTGGAGGCAGAGACAGAGGTGGATTACGGACCTGCAGACGGCTGGATGCAGACATGATGCTAGTGCTCAACCTACTGCCAGAAGAATAAAGCCAGGTATAGACTCTTTTACCCCAAGTCATTCTGTTGTCATTTCTCAGTCTCACTGAATCCATAGTGACTTGCCCAGGGCTGAAATCCTTAGGCAAGACAATGCACAAGATATCAAAGTATCAGGAATTAGGTGGAGACCTCCAGGCCCAGAAGAGTCCGTTTTCTGAAGTAGGCCCTCAGAGCACCTATTCTCAGAGAAGCTCCACTGAGAAGGAAGTTCATGGTCAAATACACTCAATACTGCACACACTGCTCCCTGTAAGGAATTCACAGTGCAGGTCTGTGCATGGAGCATGCTAGGTGCAATCAGCAGAGCCAGCTATACATAAACTAGGCAATCAATTTCTAAACTAAGGAAAGTAATACCCAGGCTAAAATACTCATACCATTGGGCCAGCACCATCACACCTCTAAAGATCAGTGAGTCCCAAACTAGAGTGTACATCAGAATCACCTGGAGTGCTTGTCAAACACAAATTACTGGGACTCCCCCACCAAATTTTTTATTTAGCAAATCTGGTGTGGGGGTGAGACTGCATTTCTAACACATTCCCAGGTGACTCTGATGCTGCTGGCCTGACTACACTTTGAGAATCCCTGCTCTAGAGAAATCTTCACAGAAAGGCAAATTACAGATTTAAGGTGGGTTGCTTGCAGAGCTAAAATCATTAAGCCACAATCACTTTTTGCATCCATTTCTCAAAGACGGATATCAAGATGCCCACCATCTCTGACAGGAGCTCCTCTCTTGGACAGTTCTCAAAAACTTGATACATGCAGGCTTGGGGTGAGTTTTCCCTAGGTCCTGCACTTGGTTTCTGAGTGCCCTCCTCCTAGCCATCACAATACATCTAGTTAGGTTTTTTGATTTGATTTGTTTTGTTTTGCTTTGCTTCCCAGAGGCTACTCGATTAGGTTGATTCATTCTCAGACTCAGAGCACTCGTTATCTGATCTCCTCTAGGATGGGCTTCTTTTTATTACATTTCTGTGTGGACTTAACTCTGGAAAATACACTACCAACAACCTGTTTCCATTTTCCTGAGTCTTTGCACACAGTCCTTCTAAACTGAAGTCTTCAGCTCTGGGAACTAGAAAAAGGAAAAGGTCTTTACATTGCAGGAGCTTTTAAAAAAGGAAGATATAGAAATGGCACTAATTGTCTCTCCTTTTATTATTAGCCCTGGGATAGATGTTTCTCACAATGTAAAGTCTTATTCAGGTGCAAGTGGCCAGCAATGGGTATGTGAGGCTAATGTCTCCTCTTGAACTTGGATTTGGCTGCAGCTGGGAGGAGGCAGGAGGTATCAAATTAGGTTTCAAACATTCTCTGAACAGTGAAGATGGACTTGGCTCTGGTTTCCTGAACTCCTGTCTATCAGAGGAAGGTTAGCTTTCTCCAGGGACCCCCAGGCAGGGCAATGACGGTGGCTGGAGGGTTAGTGAGATGTTTGTCTTTCTTTGGCTTAACTGTTGCCAGGCAGCTGCATCTCGGGAGGCCTCTCCCTGTGTACTAGGTGAAACCTCAACCCAGATGGGGGACGGTTCTTGACTCTGATTAAGAAGGAATTCATGAACAGGTCCAACGAGTATAAGGAAAGAAGGAAACCATTAAAGTGAGAGTAGTAGTGAATGGCAGCAGCCATACAGGCAGTAAAGAGCACGGAAGAGCAGAGGGAGGAAAGGAAAGTTCTTTGAAATGCCCTTGCCAACTCCTGAAACCACAGTCACCTGGAGTCCAGTGTCCACTGGAATCTGCATGGTGTGGGAACTAAGCCCCTACCACCCCAGGATTTGGGGGAGCCTCAGAGCACTGGATAGAGTGAGATTATGTTCTGAGAACTTCTCCAAAGCAACAGAAGGAGATTTTCAGGCAGGCTACCAACTACCAAAGAGTGTGATCGTACAGCTGCAGTCCTGTCCAGGTCACCCAGCCGATGGGAACTTGCAAACCCAAATCAGAGATCTCAGTAGCCCTTCCCTGCTTGTCTGAAGTAGAAGAGAGAGAGAGAAGACTACGGCTTAAGTCTAGAAAATTGAATGAAATGGTGAAGTAACCAAGACGATTACCACTGGGAAAAGAGGTCTCTTATTAATCTCCCAAGAGGCTTGGAAGAGCGCAGAGGCAAAATGCTGTAAGTTGAGCAATGAGAAGGCTTTATTTAAGGCAAAGTACACACTCAGAGAAAGGGGAGTGTGGCAGCCTCAGAGGAGAGGTATGCTTAAAGGCTTCATATTCATGTCTTTTAAGGATTTCAAGAAAAGGGTAAAGGGCCAAAGGGGCATAGGCTTGACATGTGGCCTCATGAAGTCTGTCTCCTGTGAGAGACATTTTGTCATCACCCATAGTCTATCCTCTAGATATTCTTTAAAATACACTAAACTCAAGGAATTACCCAATCCTGTTTGTCTCCAATAGTGGTTCCTCTCCAGCAGTGGGGGCACATTTAGGACGCTCGCCCTGCCTTAGGATAGGGTGGCTATTGTTTGTTTGATCACCATTAAATATGTCAGGAATCTCACCTCCTAACTCCCTGCTTCTTAAAACGGAATCTTAACCTTAAGATGGAGTCCTTCCTATTCTTACTGTACTATTTATATCTTGGCATTTTCCATCACAGGCAGGAAAAATTAATCATGATGCTTATCCCATGTCCCTGCTCTACCTCATAACTACCTATCTCAGGATGATAAGTTAGATATGGCGATGCTACCTACCAAACCATTTGTCTGGCCAGATTCCACTCATCTGTTCCAAACTGTTTTTGAATCAGTGTATACTTTAAATTAAAATGTCCCATATATGGGGTATCCTACCTGGGATGTGGAGATGGCTGGGGTGAGGCAGGATCACATGCCAATTTGCAGTGGGAAAACTGCAGGGTTGACACTTGTGTTTCCTTCTGTTCTCGTTGCAACCAAGTTTAAGCAATCACAAATACACCTCTAAAATAAGTATTTTTTACGTTTTCGCTCTTTCTCATGGTCCATCTTACCAAACAGATTTTAAATTCCTTTCCTAAAAGTCATACTCTTCATGCCAGGAATGATTCTTTTCCCCTAGTGAAAAGCAAGAGGAGCTGGCAAGGAACCATGAGAAGGTTGTCCTGGTGCTCAACCACACAATGGAAGAAAAAGCGACTGCCACAGTTTACATCAATGAGACTCATACCCAAATAAACAAGAAAAAAGAAGAAATAGAAATGCAAAAAAAATGTATCCAAGAGATAGAAGAGCAAATGGAAAAAGAAAAAGCAGAATACTTGAAAAGAAAACAAAAATTGAGTGAAACAGTAAGTGGCATGATTTTCCTTTTAAAATAAAGAATTGTACAGAATCTCAGGTGGGAAATGGGAAATAATTTATTTGCCCCCAAGGCTGACAAGCTCTCCTTGTGTCGTTGTCTGTGCAAATTGGGATGGAAATAGAACAGAGGCTCAACAACACTGGAGGCCCTTGGGGAAGATGTTTGATTGCGTAGCAGCATCCTCAGTTCACGGGAAAGAAGATGAGTGACAGGAATTGTAACACCGGATGTTCCCTTGCTCATAAGCTGCCCTATAGGGACAAAGAATTTGCTTTCATGTCATCTGGTTGCCTTTGACAGTGCTGAGGCCATGTCTGTATGGACAGGACCAGGGAGTTCTGACCCGCTGGAGCCATCTACTCCTGCTCAGTGAATCAGAGGGGAGCTGCCTGCAGAGGCACAAGGCAGAGCCAAGGGCCCCAACAGAAAGGAGAATTTGGAGACACACAACTTTGGGAGGAAGGGGTATGGGATAACTACTCTGTCTTGCTGGCTGCTAGGCCGTGCTAGGTAAAATTCACCACAAAAATGACTCAGGACAGTTCTTTGTTCGGCATGGGGTTGCCCCAGTTGGGGGGCAGGGCTCCCTCCTCACTGGGTGTGGGTGGCAGTCCCCTCCCCCCAAGCAGGGGGGCCTGGCCCAGGGCAGAAAGCGCTGGCTGCTCCCTGGCAGGAACTGGCAGAGCTGAAATGAAGGAAATTGGACTTCCAGCCTTGCCATATTAAAAAAAAAATAGAAAGAGAAGAACACTTATTAAACTGTATCTCTTGTGTCTTAATAAAATATAGTGGAATACAATCTGGCAGTGGCCACATGTGGTGACTGACTCCATGATAAGGCTTGGACTGTTCATAAATTCCAGTCAGGACTGTTCATCCTTCAAAGCACCCGTGCCCTTAGAAATCGTTTTACAATAAAACCATGGATGATTTTTCTCAAGCATGTACCTAGCCCTGGTCATCCTTCAAACAGGCACTCTGTGGAGAAGCTGGCAAGGAATCCTCGGGCACTGGACTGCTAAACAGAATTTGGAAAAGCTGAGCTCCCTGGACCTTTCCAGAGGTTGACGCCAGCTGTTAGTCTGGGCTACAGTGCTGGAATCAGCTGGAATTCACTTCTCAGAAACAGTGATGGGCTCCTGTCACTGGGCTAGACCTCACTTAGATTTACTGTTATCACAATGAGATGGAAATTTCAGGGTAAAAGGAAGAAAAGGGACACAAACTCCACAGTCCAAGCAGGTTTATTGCTAAACCTGAGAGGGACCCCTCTGTTCTGGCCAGCAGAACCAAAAAGGTGTCTCTCACAGGCCAAGAGGCTTTTTACAGCCAGGTTTTTTGGCATGCTTTTGAGGGAATCTGTCAGAGAAAGGGTGGACTGTGGCTTGCTGATGTGTCCTCTGGAAATTGCTTGTAGCCTAAGTAAGGTGAAACCTAGGTCTCTGAGATGGCAGGTGGGCTTAATCAAAAAGGCGGTACCCTGTTCGGGCTCTATCACAGGGCAGCAAGCACCAAAAGGGATTTTATGTTTTTGTCCCTATGCACAACAATGCCAGAGGCAGTCACGTCACTCCATTGCCCCTGCCCTCGCTGAAAGCATGGTTCTATTCTCACTGAGCAGTCCAGAACCCCCACGCGAGTACTTAAGTTACAGGGGCAGAAGTGTCTGTGGGCACGGCTGAGTGACAGGGCAGTAGGGAGCAGGAAAGGGGAACCCTGTCCCTCTTCTGTACCTCCCCTGGGACTGAACAGTTGGTCAGTGGTGACCTCAGCTGAGCTTTGCCCACCAGAAGGAAGGCTCCACAGGGCAGGGTTTGTGTGTTACAGTCACGGCTGTATCCTGGCACTTTGGCATGCCTTGCGTGGTAGGACCTCTATAATATTACTTCATTGAATGAAAGAGTTTCTAACTTCATTTTAAGCCCTTGGGGAAAGTTTTCCCCTTCCTATTTTTTTAATGTAAATGGTAAATGCAAGAAGAAAATACGGAGGGGCTTCAAATTTGCAAACTTTGAATTTACAAACATGACAGGTTTTATCTTCCTTATGTAAAAGTCTTTCTCCAGAATCACAAACTCTTTCTGAAAAAGGCCAGATAGTAAATATTTAGGTCTCTGTGGGACATACAGTCTCTGTCACAATTATTCAACTCTGTCATTTTAGCATGAAAGTAGTCACAAACCATACCTACATGAATGAGAATAGCTTTACATAAGTAGGTCATGGCTGAATTTGGCCTGGTTAGTACTTTGCCTAACCATTGGTCTATCTCTGGAAAAGGGCACCAGTTAAGGACACTTTTAGATGCAAACAGCAGCAGCCCTGACTCAAACTGGTTTAAACCCAAAGGGCATTTATTATCTAACACAGTAAGTATTCACCACTAGGAAATTCAGAGGCGCATCCCTTCTCTCCTCCATCCTTCATCTTAAGGATGGTTTCCCTCATAGCCACAAAATGCTGCCAGTGGCAGCTGGACTATATGATTCTTTATTCAACTGAGGAACAAAGGTCTTGTTGGTGTGTCTGATCTGGCCAGATTAAGACAGTGCCCACCCCTGGAACGATAATAGATCCTAAGGGAATGCCTGGTGCCCGTGGCTAGGCAGACAGGGGTGGAAATGAAGGAGTCATCTGCCAGCATTCACAAAAGGCATGTGACAGGCCATGGTAACCTCCCTTAGTTTCTCTTGACTTCCTATGAGAAGGAAAACTATTACAGGTCAGAGAGTCTTCAAATCTGAAAGATCTTCCCTAACACAAAACAAAATAATTTTTGCTAATATTATTTCTATAATTGCAAGGCCTTGGGACAAGGCTTAGGCCAGAGTATAAACACAGTATTCCAGTTTTCAACAAAATTTATGAATCACAAAGTTCCATTTATATGCACTGTGCCCTGGTACAGAGATAATTGATGATAATCACAGAGCAGCCACTTTGGGTAAATTGCCTGGTGGCTTTGATGGGAAGTTACTCAAATATGTTTTCACCACACTTGAGTACAGAGTTGAATATGCTTTCTTAGGCCTTACTACTCAGCTTGTTCTTGATAATTCAGTGTGTCAGACACATCCATTAGTGCATTTGATTTTTAAAAGATGGTGACTCTTTCATTAGGGTCTGACAGGTGATCAGAATATGTTTGATTTTGGTAAACTGGTAAGAAGTTGTCCAGGATTGTGAGCTGCCCTATCTTCAGTGGCTCGGTTTACTCTGTCTTTAGTCTGCTTTATTTCCCATTAAGTAATGTAAATTTAGGTTTCCAGACAATTCTTCAGTCCTCCCTTTGTCTCTCCTGATCTGCTTAACACATTATCAATCTGGTAATCATGGCCTTGGTGTGTTCCTAGTAAATTACTAAGTGTCCATTGCTGTTTTAATTTGCTATTAATGATCCTTGTTTTGCTGCTTTTATAAATGTACTACTTGAACATTTTATAATCACAGTTTGGTCCCTTGGTTCATTATTTTTCCTGATGCTGCAAAACAAGCAAACCCAGGTTTTATTTATTTTTGTTGTTGAGGTACTTAGATATTGACAGTGGTATACTCAGACTGAATATGCATCAGGTCGGCAAAATTTTTAAAAGATTTCCTAAACTTTGTTGTTCTCATAAGCTTTTTGATTGGTTTATGTTTGTCACTACAGATTGAAGAATACAAAAAACTCTGTGAACTGAAGAGAAAGGAGACTTATAAAAGCAAGAAGGACTTGGATACATTAAAGATTAAAATGTCAAAAATGAAAGAAACAGTTACACACAGCACATTGGTAAGAAAGAATAAACTAAGTTTTTCAAGCCTGACTGGAGAACTTCAGTATACCCTGCCTTGAACATAACCAGTAGCAGGTTTTTTTTAAAAGGGGTTGATTTTAATTCATTTTCATGCGGTTCTAAGAGAATACTTTTGGCATGTCGACATTCTCTGATACTTTATTTAAAGTGTTAGAGTGCAATTGTGTTTTCTTCTTCAGGAATATGGTGGGAAGAAGGAAGTTTGGAATGCCTAAGGTTCAAATTGCATTTGGTGACAAAAATACTGCAAAAATGATTTTTTTTAAATGCACACAGAACTGACCCAATGCTTCCAGACCATATATAACATTCCTAGGAGTTGCTTTATTTTACATAACAAAATGATTAACCATGGGCAGATTCCTTAATTCTGAATATGTCATAATAAAACAGAGTTTAGACTCTCCATTTATATTAGGGATAAGAACATGGACATGGAAAGGGGACTATTTATCTATTTGAATTAGAAAACACCTCAGTCAAATAGTAGGAATGGGTGAAGGGGATAAAGAGGCACAAAATCTCAATCAATATAAATTAGTCATGAGGATGAAAGTACAGCATACACAATATAGTCAATAATTCTGTAACATCTTTCTATGTTGATAGATCTAGTAACTGGACTAATTGGGGTGAGCATTAATAATGTAGATCACTATGTTGTATATTTTAAATCAATGTAATATTGTATATCAACTATATATACTTCAATAAAAATGGAATATTCTTCAGAGGTCTGCACTTCTATTTTTTTAAAAAATGATAACACTGTGATAAATATTTTGTGAGGATTATTCTTATTTGAAAGATAGAAAAAATGAAGCTTATGGTGGTGACTATATTTGAGGAGGTTAAAGTTAATACCACTTTTATATCAGTTAAAACAGAAAACTAATTTTCTTTCATAATTAGTTGAATTAATGACTCTTTAGTGTATTTCTTCTATTCGTGTTGAGTATTACATGTCAAACTATACGGGGTGATAGTAATCCTGAAACATTACATTTCTTATCAGAATGTTCAGTTAATTACATTATCCTTTTTATAGAGTGATTTTTTTCATAATTTTAGTTAGAATGTGTCTCTTATGATATCCAATTATAAAACATTAGTAAAGTCCAATTTCCCCCTCAAATATGTGCATTTAAAAAACCTCATTATCCAGGGGATTAAAGATGGCAGCGTGAGAGGAGAGACAGAGGCTTCCTCCTAAAACTGGATACAATTAGAAAATTTAATTGGCGCAACTAATCCTAAGAGATCAACTGGAAAGAGGACGGCATCAGACTGCACACACCTGGAGAAAAGAGCAGACCTCAGCTAACGGGGTAACATACCAGTGCTGTGGCTCCCCGGGACCCAAGCCCCTGCCCCACCCAACCTCACCAGCGGGAGGAAGAGAAATGGAACAGGGAGGGAGTGGAAGGCTTGGGACTGCTGAATACCTAGCTCTGGAGATCTGCGCTAGGAACACAAACCTACATTTCACGGTGCTTTCATGAGACTCGCGTGACTACCAAGATGGAAAGTAAATACATGCAGGGTTCCTGGGGAGACTGGGATTCCACTTGCTTGTGGAAAGCAGGGATCCATATCCGGCTGCTCAGGGACAAAAACATACCTGTGTGACTGGCCCACTGGCTCAGGCAGTGGAGACAGGCACAGCAGCCAGGAGGCGGGGAACAGCTCTTTCCTCCACCCAGGCACCAGTACCGCTCCCCTGTGACCCCCGACATTGCTTCAGGGGCTGAGCAGCTCCAGAATAGAGCCTCTGGACACTAGAGGGCGCCATATACAAACGTGAAACACCAAAGGAACCTTGTCCAGAGTAAAATTATTAATACAACTCCCGAGAAAGATTTAAATGATATGAACCTCGTGACTCTTCCTGAAAGGGAGTTCAAAATAAAAATCATCAACATTCTAATGGAGGTACGGAAAGACATCCAAGAACTCAGGAATTAATTCAGGTCAGAGATCCAATTGTTGAAGAGCACAATGGAGGGTATTAAAAGCAGGTTGGATACGGTGGAGGAGACAATAAATGAAATAGAAACTAGAGAAGGGGAATACAAAGAAGCTGGGGCACAGAGAGAAAAAAGGATCTCTAAAAATGAAAGAATATTGAGAGAACTGTGTGACCAATCCAAGCGGAACAATATTCGCATTATAGGAATACCAGAAGAAGAAGAGAGAGAGAAAGGGATAGAAAGTGTCTTTCAGGAAGTAGTTGCTGAAAACTTCCCCAATTTGGGGAAGGATATAGTCTCTCAGGCCATGGAGATCCACAGATCTCCCAACACAAGGGACCCAAGGAAAACAACACCAAGACACAGAGTAATTAAAATGGGAAAGATCAAGGATAAGGACAGACTGTTAAAAGCAGCCAGAAGCAGAAATAAGATCACATACAAAGGAAAGCCCATCAGGCTAACATCAGACTTCTCAGCAGAAACCTTACAGGCCAGAAGGGAGTGAAATGATGTATTTAATGCCATGAAGCAGAAGAGCCTGGAACCAAGATTACTTTGTCTGGCGAGATTATCATTTAAATTTGAAGGAGGGATTAAACAATTTCCAGATAAGCAAAAGCTGAGAGAGTTTACCTCCCACAAGCCATCTCTGCAGTCTATTTTGGAGGGACTGCTATAGAAGGAAGTGTTCCTAGGGTTGAATAGCTGTCTGTCACCAGAGGTAGTAAAACCATGGTTGGGAGGGTGCAGCAGCTGATTGCAAGGCAAATGCAAAATTAAATTAACTATCCCCAAAGCCAATCAAGGGATAGACAAAAAGTACAGAAATTGATACCTAACATATACAGAATGAAGGAGGAAGAAAAAGGAGGAGAAATAGAAAAGAACCTTTAGATTGTGCTTATAACAGCATACTAAGTGAGTTAAGTTAGACTCTTAGATAGTAAGGAAAGTAACCTGGAACCTTTGGTAACCATGAACCTAAAGCCTGAAATGGCAATAAGTGCATACCTATCGATAATCACCCAAAATGTAAATGGACTGAATGCACCACTCAAAAGACATAAGAGTCACTAAATGGATAAAAAAACAAGACCCATCTATATGCTGCTTACAAGAGACCCATCTCAAACCCAAAGACATGCACAGACTAAAAGTAAAAAGGATGGAAAAAGATATTTCATGCAAACAATAGGGAGAAAAAAGCAGGTGTTGCAGTACTAGTATCAGACAAAATAGACTTCAAAACAAAGAGAGTAACAAGAGATAAAGAAGGACATTACATAATGATAAAGGGCTCAGTCCAACAAGAGGATATAACCATTATAAATATATATGCACCCAACACAGGAGCACCAGCATATGTGAAACAAATACTAACATAACTAAAGGAGGAAATAAAATGCAATGCACTCATTTTAGGAGACTTCAACACACCATTCACTCCAAAGGACAGATCCACAGACAGAAAATAAGTAAGAACACAGAGGCACTGAACAACACACTAGAACAGATGGACCTAATAGACATCCACAGAACTCTACATCCAAAAGCAACAGGATACACATTCTTCTCAAGTGCACATGGAACATTATGCAGAATAGACCACATACTAGGCAACAAAAAGAGCCTCAGTAAATTCAAAAAGATTGAAATTCTACCAACCAACTTTCCAGACCGCGAAGTATAAAACTAGAACTAAATTGTACAAAGAAAGCAAAAAGGCTCACAAACACATGGAGGCTTAACAACATGCTCCTAAATAATCAATGGATCAATGACAAAATCAAAATGGAGATCCAGCAATATATGGAAACAAATGACAGCAACAACACAAAGCCCCAACTTCTGTGGGACACAGCAAAACCAGTCTTTGGAGGAAAGTATATAGCAATCCAGGCATATTTAAAGAAGGAAGAACAAACCCAAATGAATAGTCTAACATCAAATTATCAAAATTGGAAAAAGAAGAAAAATGCGGCCTAAAGTCAGCAGAAAGAGGGACATAATAAAGATCAGAGAAGAAATAAACAAAATTGAGAAGAATAAAGCAATAGAAAAAAACCAATGAAACCAAGAGCTGGTTCTTTGAGAAAATAAACAAAATAGATAAGTGTCTAGCCAGACTTATGAAGAGAAAACGAGAATCAACACACATCAACAGAATCAGAAACAAGAAAGGAAACATCACAATGGACCCAACAGAAATACAAAGAATTATTAAAGACTGCTATGAAAACCTATATGCTAAGAAGTTGGAAAACCTAGAAGAAATGGACAACTTCCTAGAAAAATACAACCTTCCAAGACTGACCAAGGAAGAAACACAAAATCTAAACAAACCAATTAACAGCAAAGAAATTGAAGTGGTAATCAAAATAATGTCCAAGAAAAAAAAACCCAGGCCAGATGGATTTACCTCGGAATTTTATCAGACATACAGAGAATAGATAATACCCATTCTCCTTAAAGTTTTCCAAAAAACAGAAGAGGAGGGAATACTCCCAAACTCATTCTATGAAGCCAACATCACCCTAATACCAAAACCAGGCAAAGACCCCACCAAAAAAGAAAATTACAGACCAATATCCCTGATGAACATAGATCCAAAAATACTCAATAAACTATTAGCAAACCGAATTCAAAAATATATCAAAAGGATCATACACCACGACCAAGTGGGATTCATCCTAGGGATGCAAGGATGGTAGAACATTCGAAAATCTATCAACATCATACACCACATAAATAAAAAGAAAGACAAAAAGCACATGATCATCTCCATAGACGCTGAAAAAGCATTTGACAAAATTCAACATCCAATCATGATAAAAACTCTCAGAAAAATGGGTATAGAGGCAAGTACCTCAATATAATAAAGGCCATATGTGATAAACCCACAGCCAACATCATACTGAACAGCAATAAACTGAAAGCTTTTCCTCTGAGATCGGGAACAAGACAGGGATGCCCACTCTCCCCACTGTTATTCAACATAGTACTGGAGGTCCTAGCCATGGCAATTAGACAAAACAAAGAAATACAAGGAATCCAGATTGGTAATGAAGAAGTCAAACTGTCACTATTTGCAGATGACATGATATTGTACATAAAGAACCCTAAAGACTCCACTCCAAAACTACTGGAACTGACACTGAAATACAGCAAAGTTGCAGGATATAAAATTAACACACAGAAATCTGTGGCTTTCCTATACACTAACAATGAACCAATAGAAAGAGAAATCAGGAAAATAATTCCATTCACAATTGCATCAAAAAGAATTAAATACCTAGGAATAAACCTAACCAAAGAAGTGAAAGACCTATACCCTGAAAACTATAAGACACTCTTAAGAGAAATTAAAGGGTCACTAACAACTGGAAATTCATCCCATGCTCTTGGCTAGGAAGAATTAATATAGTCAAAATGGCCATCATACCCAAAGCAATATACAGATTTCATGCTATCCCTATCAAATTACCAACAGCATTCTTCAACGAACTGGAACAAATAGTTCAAAAATTCATATGGAAACACCAAAGACCCCGAATAGCCAAAGCAATCCTGAGAAAGACTAATAAAGTTGGGGGGATCTCGCTCCCCAACTTCAAGTTCTACTACAAAGCCATAGTAATCAAGACAATTTGGTACTGGCACAAGAACAGAGCAACAGACCAGTGGAACAGATTAGAGACTCCAGACATTAACCCAGACATATATGGTCAATTAATATTCGATAAAGGAGCCATGGACATACAATGGGGAAATGACAGTCTCTTCAACAGATGGCGCTGGCAAAACTGGACAGCTACATGTAAGAGAATGAAACTGGATCACTGTCTAACCCCATACACAAAAGTAAATTCAAAATGGATCAAAGACCTGAATGTAAGTCATGAAACCATAAAATTCTTAGAAAAAAACATAGGCAAAAATCTCTTGGACATAAACATTAGCGAGTTCTTCATGAACATATCTCCCCGGGCAAGGAAAACAAAAGCAAAAATGAACAAGGGGGACTATATAAAGCTGAAAAGCTTCTGTACAGCAAAGGACACCATCAGTAGAACAAAAAGGTACCCTACAGTATGGGAGAATATATTTGTAAATGACAGATCCGATAAAGGGTTGACATCCAAAATATATAAAGAGCTCATGCAACTCAACAAACAAAAAGCAAATAATCCAATTAAAAAATGGGCAGAGGAGCTGAACGGACAGTTCTCCAAAGAAGAAATTCAGATGGCCAACAGACACATGAAAAGATGCTCCACATGGCTAATCATAAGAGAAATGCAAATTAAAACCACAATGAGATATCACCTCACACCAGTAAGGATGGCTGCCATCCAAAAGACAAACAACAACAAATGTTGGCAAAGTTGTGGAGAAAGGGGAACCCTCCTACACTGCTGGTGGGAATGTAAATTAGTTCAACCTTTGTGAAAGCAGTATGGAAGTTCCTCAAAATGCTCAAAATAGACTTACCATTTGACCCAGGGATTCCACTTCTAGGAATTTACCCTAAGAATGCAGCACTCCAGTTTGAAAAAGACAGATGCACCCCTATGTTTATCGCAGCACTATTTACAATAGCCAAGAAATGGAAGCAACCTAAGTGTCCATCAGTAGATGAATGGATAAAGAAGATGTGGTACATATACACAATGGAGTATTATTCAGCCATAAGAAGAAAACAAATCCTACAATTTGCAACAACATGGATGGAGCTAGAGGGTATTATGCTTAGTGAAATAAGCCAAGCGGAGAAAGACAAATACCAAATGATTTCACTCATCTGTGAAGTGTAAGAAGAAAGGAAAAACTGAAGGAACAAAACAGCAGCAGAATCACAGAACCCAAGAATGGACTAACAGTTACCAAAGGGAAAGAGACTGGGAGAATGGGAGGGTAGGGAAGGATAAGGGTGGAGAAGAAGAAAGGGGGTATTATGATTAGCATGTATAATGTGGGGGGTGGGAGAAAGGGGAGGGCTGTGCAACACAGAGAAGACAAGTAGTGATTCTACAACATCTTACTATGCTTATGGACAGTGACTGTAATGGGGTTTGTTGGGGGTACTTGGGGTAGGGAGAGCCTAGTAAACATAATGTTCTTCATGTAATTGTAGATTAATGATAGCAAGATTTAAAAAATAATAATAAATAAATAAATAAAAATAAAAATAAAAAAGATCATTATCCATTTTTCAAATATCAACATTGTAAGGAAGTCTGAGTCAGCCTAGGTTCAGAGGAGAACCCTGGGGTTATATAAAACATTTTATTTGCATGCCCAAGGGCATATCTCCAGATTGGCCCTCATAAGTCATAAACACCCCACCAAACCAGCGAGATGGGACAAGGTGGGAAGGTGGCAAGGATACAGTCACCTCCAGGGTCATTCTCTGCCTCCCACAGCCCACCTGCCCACCTCACCCCATGTTACCAGTGTAAAATAGTGTTTAAAGCACAGACTTGAATGTCACAGAGACCTGGGTTCAAAGTTTGGCTCTGCCAACCTGAAGCTTCCTCTCCTGTAAAATGGGGGTAATAGCATTGCCTTCTTCAAAGGGCTTTTGTGGTGAGTCAAATGAGGTCAGGCCCATAGGCTTTTAGCTGACTGTTTTGTATCTGGTAGAGTTTGTTATTGTGCTTGCCTGAGATTAGGAAGCAACATTTAGGCTATAGAATTGCAGATTAATCTTCATGTGGTAGTCTTAGCTCAGAAAACCATAGCTAGGTCAAGCTAAAGTGATGTTGGCAGAAAAGAGATCTGGTGTGTGGTTCTCAAGGTGGCCTACATGTCCAGATCAGGGAGGACTGAGAGCTAGAGGTAACCTGATGGGCCTTCAGCATATGCCCACTAATCCTGATGATTGTTCAGACTCCTTTAAACACCATTTTGATGGTGGTGCTAGGACTTCAGACCCCTGCTAACTCTGGAAATAGTTTTGGCCCAAATGTGATGACCTGTGAGTGTGTGGGGAAAATGGAAGTTCCTATGGCCAGGATCCTCACCCGACCCTAAACTCCTTGATGATATAACTGGCCTACTGTTAGGCTACTGTTTCCACACCTGTAGGAAATAAGCTATTATTGACTGAGTCACTATTTAAAGATCTCTGCCCAGTGCTCTGGGCAGAGGCAGAGACAGAGGTGGATTATGGACCTGCAGACTGCTGCATGCAGATGTCATTCTAGTGCTTGACCTACTTCCATGAGAATAAAGTCAGGTAATAAACCCTTTTACCACAAGAACATTCTGTTGTCACTTCTTGGTCTCACTGAATATATAGTGAACTTGCCCAGGGCTGAAACACTCAGACAAGATAGGGTGCTTTAGAGAAAGAAATAATTTCAGGTAGCTTTCACCTTCTTTATTTTATTTAATTTTTTATTTTGGCATCATTAATATACAATCACATGAGCAACATTGTAGTTACTAGATTCCCCCCATTATCAAGTCCCCACCACCTACCCCATTACAGTCACTGTCCATCAGCGTAGTGAGATGCTATAGAATCATCACTTCTCTTCTCTGTGTTATACTAGCTTCCTCATGCCCCCCCCCACTACATTATGTGTGCTAATCGTAATGCCCCCCTTTCCCCCTTTTCCCTCCCTTCCCACCCATCCTCCCCAGTCCCTTTCCCTTTGGTAACTGTTAGTCCATTCTTGGGTTCTGTGAGTCTGCTGCTGTTTTGTTCCTTCAGTTTTTCCTTTCTTCTTATACTCCACATATGAGTGAAATCATTTGATACTTGTCTTTCTCCACATGGCTTATTTCACTGAACATAATACCCTCTAGCTCCATCCATGTCGTTGCAAATGGTAGGATTTGTTTTCTTCTTATGGCTGAATAATATTCCATTGTGTATATGTACCACATCTTCTTTATCCTTTCATCTACTGACAGACATTTAGGTTGCTTCCATTTCTTGGCTATTGTAAATAGTGCTACAATAAACATAGGGGTGCATCTGTTTTTTTTCAAATTGGGCTGCTGTATTCTTAGGGTAAATTCCTAGAATTGGGATTCCTGGGTCAAATGGTATTTCTATTTTTAGCATTTTGAGGAACCTCCATACTGCTTTCCACAATGGTTGAGCTAATTTACATTCCCACCAGCAGTGTAGGAGTGCAGTGTCTGCCTTTCTCCACATCCTCGCCAACATTTGTTGTTTTTTGTCTTTTGGATGTGGCCATTCTAACTGTTGTGAGGTTATATCTCTTTGTGATTTCAATTTGCATTTCTCTGATAATTAACAATGTGGAGCATCGTTTCATGTGCCTGTTGGTCATCTGAATTTCTTCTTCGGAGAAGTGTCTGTTCATATCCTCTGCCCAATTTTTAATTGGATTATTTGCTTTTTGTTTGTTGAGGTGCATGAGCTCTTTATATATTTTGGATGTCAACCCCTTATCAGATATGTTATTTATGAATATATTCTCCCATATTGTAGGATGCCTTTTTGTTCTACTGATGGTGTCCTTTGCTGTACAGAAGCTTTTTAGTTTTATGTAGTCCCACTTGATCATTTTTGTTTTTGTTTACCTTGCCCAGGGAGATATGTTCATGAAGAAGTTGCTCATGTTTATATTCAGGATATTTTTGCCTGTGTTTTCTCATATGAGTTTTATGGTTTCATGACTTACCTTCAGGTCTTTGATCCATTTTGAGTTTACTTTTGTGTATGGATTTAGACAGTAATCCATTTTCATTCTCTTGCATGTAGCTGTCCAGTTATGACAACACCATTTGATGAAGAGGCTGTCATTTCCCCATTGTATATCTATGGCTCCTTTATCATATATTAATTGACCATATATGCTTGAATTTATATCTGGACTCTCTATTCTGTTCCACTAGTCTATGAGTCTGTTCTTGTGCCAGTACCAAATTGTCTTGATTACTGTGGCTTTGTAGTTGAGCTTGAAGTTGGGAAGCGAGATATCCCCTGCTTTATTCTTCCTTCTTAGGATTGCCTTGGCTATTCGGGGTCTTTTGTGGTTCCATATGAATTAGAACTATTTGTTGTAGTTTGTTGAAGAATGCTTTTGGTATTTTCATAGGTATTGCACTGAATCTGTAGATTGCTTTAGGCAGGGTGGTCATTTGACAATGTTAATTCTTCCTACGCAAGAGCATGGGATAAATTTCCATTTATTAGTGTCCTCTTTAATTTCTCTTAACAGTGTCTTGTAGTTTACAGGGCATAGGTCTTTCACCTCCTTGGTTAGGTTTATTCCTAGGTGTTTTGTTCTTTTTGATGCAATTGTGAATGGAATTGGTTTCCTGATTTCTCTTTCTGCTAGTTCATCATTAGTGTATAGGAATGCAATAGATTTCTGTGTATTAATTTTGTGTCCTGCAACTTTGCTGAATTCAGATATTAGTTCTAGTAGTTTTGGAGTGGATTCTTTAGGGTTTTTTATGTACCATATCATGTCATCTGCAAACAGTGACCGTTTGACTTCTTCCTTACCAATCTGGATGCCTTTTATTTCTTTGTGTTGTCTGATTGCTGTGGCTAGGACCTCCAGAACTGTGTTGAATAAAAGCAGGGAGAGTGGGCATCCTTGTCTTGTTCCCGAACTTAGAGGGAAAGCTTTCAGCTTCTCACTCTTGAGTATGATGTTGGCTGTGGGTTTGTTGTATATGGCCATTATTATGTTGAGGTGCTTGCCCTCTGTACCCATTTTGTTGAGAGTTTTTATCATGAATGGGGTTTGAATTTTGTCAAATGCTTTCTCAGCATCTATGGAGATGATCATGTGGTTTTTTGTCCTTCTTTTTGTTGATGTGGTGTATGATGTTGATGGATTTTCGAATGTTGTACCATCCTTGCATTCTTGAGATGAATCCCACTTGGTCATGGTGTATGATTCTCGTGATGTATTTTTGAATTTGCTTTAATAATATTTTGTTGAGTATTTTTGCATCTATGTTCATCAGGGATATTGGTCTGTAGTTTTCTTTTTTTGTGGTGTTTGTGCCTGGTTTTGGTATTAGAGTGATGCTGGCTTTATAGAATGAGTTTGGAAGTATTCCCTCCTCTTCTACTTTTTGGAAATCTTTAAGGAGAATGGGTATTATGTCTTCTCTAAATGTCTGATAAAATTCAGTGGTGAATCTACCTGGCCTAGAGGTTTTGTTCTTGGGTAGTTTTTGGATTACTGATTCAATTTCATTGCTGGTAGTTGTTCTGTTTAGATTTTCTGTTTCTTTCTGGGTCAGTCTTGGAAGGTTGTATTTTTGTAGAAAGTTGTCCGTTTCTTCTAGGTTATCCAGTTTGTTAGCATATAGTTTTTCATAGTATTCTCTAATAATTCTTTGTATTTCTGTGGTGTCCGTAGTGATTTTTCCTTTCTCATTTCTAATTCTGTTTATATTTTTAGATTCTCTTTTTTTCTTAGTAAGTCTTGCTAGGGGTTTATCTAATTTGTTTATTTTCTCAGAGAACCAGCTCTTGGTTTCTTTAATTTCTTTCTATTGTTTTATTCTTCTCAATTTTATTTATTTCTTCTCTGATCTTTATTATGTCCCTCCTTCTACTTACTTTGGGCCTCATTTGTTCTTCTTTTTCCAGTTCCAATAACTGTGAACTTAGACTATTCATTTGGGATTGTTCTTACTTCTTTAAATTGGCCTGAATTGCTATATACTTTCCTCTTACAACTGCCTTTACTATGTCCCCCAGAAGTTGGGGCATTGTGCTGCTGTTTTCATTTGTCTCCATATATTGCTTGATCTCTGTTTTTATTTGGCCATTGATCAATTGATTATTTAGGAGCATGTTGTCAAGACTCCATGTGTTTATAATGTGTCTGAGAAGAATATGTTTATAATGTTGCTTTTGGGTGGAATGTTCTATAGATATCTGTTAGGTCCATCTGTTCTAATGTGTTCTTCAGTGCCTCTATGTCCGTACTTATTTTCTGTCTCGTTGATCTGTCCTTTGAAGTGAGTGGTGTGTTGAAGTCTCCTAAAATGAATGCACTGCATTCTATTTTCTCCTTTAATTCTGTTAGTATTTGTTTCACTTATGTAGGTACTCCTGTGTTGGGTGCATAGATATTTATAATGGTTATATCCTCTTGTTGGACTGATCCCTTTATCATTATGTAATGTTCTTCTTTGTTTCTTGTTACTTTCCTTGTTTTGAAGTCTATTTTGTTTGATACTAGTACTGCAACACCTGCTTTTTTCTCCCTATTGTTTGCTTGAAATACCTTTTCCCATCTCTTCAGTTTTAGTCTGTGTATGTCTTTGGGTTTGAAGTGAGTCTCTTGTAGGGAGCATATAGATGGGCCTTGCCTTTTTATTGATTCAGTAACTCTATGTCTTTTGATTGGTGCATTTAATATATTTACATTTAGGGGATTATTGATAGATATGTACTTATTGCCATTGTAGGTTTTGGATTTGTGGTTACCAAAGATTCAAGGGCAGTTTATTTACTGTCTAACCATTTAACTTAACTCACTTATTACACTATTATAAATACAGTTTGATGATTCTTTATTTATCTCCCTTCTTTTTCTTCCTCCTCCACTCTTTATATATTAGGTGTTTTATTCTGTACTCTTTGTGTTTCCCTTGACTGACTTTGTGGGTAGCTGATTTTATTTTGCATTTAGTTGGTCTACTTCCTTTGCTGTGGTTTCATTTTCTCTGGTGACAGCTATTTAACCTTAGGCATACTTCCATCTAGAGAAGTCCCTCTAAAATACACTGTAGAGATTTGTGGGAGGTAAATTCCCTCAACTTTTGATTATCTGGGAGTTGTTTAATCCCTCCTTCAAATGTAAATGATAATATTGCTGGATAGAATATTCTTGCTTCAAGGCCCTTCTGTTTCATTGCATTGAATATATCATGCCATTCCTTTCTGGCCTGTAAGATTTCTGTTGAGAATTCTGATGATAGCCTGATGGGTTTTCCTTTGTAGGTGATTTTTTTTTTCTCTCTGGATTCTTTTAATACTCTGTCCTTGTCTTTGATCTTTGCCATTTTAATTATTATATGTCTTGGTGTTGTCCTCCTTGGGTTCCTTGTGTTGGGAGATCTGTGCACTTTCATGGCCTCAGGGACTCTTTCCTTCCCCAGATTGGGGAAGTTTTCAGCAATTATTTCTTCAAATACACTTTCTATCCCTTTTTCTCTCTCTTCTTCTTCTGGTACCCCTATAATGCCAATATTGTTCCATTCAGATTGGTCACACAGTTCTCTTAATATCCTTTCCTTCCTAGAGATCCTTTTTTCTCTCTCTGCCTCAGCTTCTCTGTATTCCTGTTCTCTGATTTCTATTCCATTAACAGTCTCTTCCACCTCATTCAGCCTGCTCTTAAATTCTTCCATTGTTTGTTTCATTTCTGTTATCTCTCTCCTGAATTCATCCCTTAGCTCTTGAATATTTCTCTATAGCTCCATCAGCATGCTTGTGACTTTTACTTTGAGTTCTTTTTCAGGAAGATTGGTGATTTCAGTTTCACTGAGACCTCTGTCTGGTGTTTGAGGGATTTTGGATTGAACAAGGTTTTTCTGCCTTTTCATGGCAATGGAGTGGTCACCGGCAAGTGACACGTGTGTCAGCTGGGAGAACAAAGTCCTTTTCTGCTTGCTGGCCACCTTGCATGTCTCTGCTGTATGTACTGGTTAATTGTGCACAGGAGCAGCCTCTGGATTCATCCCCTATATTGCCGTGGGCAAGACAGCCCTCGGGATGGCCTAGGGAACTGGCAGGGGTTGCAGGCCAGCAGCGCATGTGTCTGCCACAAGGAAAAGGTCCCTTTGTGCCTCCCAGTCTTCATGCCCACCTCCTCTGTCTGTGCCTGTCAACCACACGCAAGGGGCATCCTCTGGATTAATCCCATATACTGTCATGGGCAGGGCGGCCTTCGAGATGGCCTAGGGCAATGGCGGGGATCACAGGCCAGCAGCATGTGTTCTGTCACAAGAGCAAAGCCCCTTCATGCCTCCATGCCCATCTCTTCTGTTTGTGCTGGTCAACAGCACACAGGGAGCAGTCTCTGCGTTAATCCCTTAGCTGCCATGGGTGGGGTGTCCCTTGGGATGGCCTAGGATGCTGGCAGGGGTCACAGGTGAGCGGTGTGTGTTCTGGCATGAGAACAAAACCCCTTTGTGCCTCCCAGTCTCTGCACCTCTCTCCACAGTCTGTTCCAGTCCACTATGCGCAGGGAGCAGCCTCTGGGTCTGGTCCAGTTAGCTGCCACAGGGAGAAGTCTCTCTGTTAAGCTGTGTGGTTGCTGTAGGAGGGGCTGCTCTCTGGCTGGTTGGCAACAATGGCAGGTCAGCCAGTTTGCTCACAGTGCTGGTGGGGGGAAGGAATGGCAGGCTGCTTATCACCATGAGGGGCCTCGGAGCTGCATTGCTAACCAGGGGAATAGGGCACCTGAAGTTCCTTAAAGTTCCCAGCCTACTGGGCTGAGTGTGCCAGGATGATTTTGTCCACCTGTTAAATAAACCCTTGTCCCTTTAAGACTTTTAAAGCACCTGCTTTTCTCTTGTCCCAGGGTAGCTGGCTGTGGGGACCTGTTTGCAGTCTTAGTCTCAGATTTTGCTTTTCTGCTCCTCTAATATCTAGAGCACCATGCAATGCGTGTCTGTGCTCCCAGGGTAGATTACTAGGGCTGGTTATTTAGCAGTCCTGTGCTTCCACTCCCTCCCCATTCTGATTCTTTTCCTCCTGCCAGTGAGCTGGAGTGGGGGTAGTGCTCAGGTCCCGCCAGGTCACGGCTTTATATCTTACCCTTTTCCATGAGAAATTGGTTTCTCTCAGATGTAGACTGGCTGGTGTACTGAATCTTCTGGTCCCTCTTTTAGGAATAGTTGTATTTGCTGTATTTTCAAAATATATATGGTTTTGGGAGGAGATTTCTGCCACCCTACTCATGCTGCCATCTTTTCCTCTTTCCTAGCTTTCACCTTCTTATCTCACCCAGCATGACCCCCCCAGATGTTCCTCTGACTCCACATTTTTGTGCAGGGTTAGAGGGCATTGCATAATCTGTCAATGGTAATTCTGTGCCAGAGAGCAAAGGAATTTGATCAGCTTTTCTTTCATCTCCATTCTCCCTCATGAGCTGAAATGTGGACCCAAGGCACTTATAACTTTACCTTCCCTTTTCTTTATTCCAAAACTTCATTGTAAAAACATCATTTCCCTGTGAGTTTTCTCCATTTATACTTCCTTCTTTTAAATCATGCTAACATTTTTTCACAGTACCAAATTATCCCATTTCCAAAATATTGATGAAATATTAAGAAAAATGCTTTTCAGCACGAAAGGTAACTTTTTCAGCAATTAAAGCAAAAGCTCCAATTTGTTTAACTTTTTAAATAATGCTCATTCTAATATCCTACAACAATTTTTTGAAGATGTATGAAAATATAGACTTGCTTAACTTTTTTCAAATGATAGTCAAACGAATGCACATCTTGAAGTTGTTTTTATAGTTTTCACATTCTCACTGGTATATTTTGGCTGCTCTTTCCCCCCACCCTCAGTTTTGGATAGATTCCTTAATTCTGAATGTGTGATAATAAACCATTATTTTTCTGATTATTCTTTTTTATGAATTCAGGATTATATCTGTCTAAGTTTGCTGTACATGAATAAACAATTTTAATGATTGCTTCTCATTTAAACTAAAGGACTTTTTTAACCCCCAATGTAAAAGTTGAGTGGGTGATACATGAATATTTGGTGAATTGAACAGCTGTCATGAATCATTTGCTGATGACTAAATGCCATAATTTCATTGAATTTTCAATAGGTTCTTAGTGATCACAACTTAGAGATAGCACAACTGCACGAATCAATAAGACATTGGGAACAACAGGTTGAAGAAATAAAGAAATCCTGTAAGACACTGGAGGATAAAACGTAAGTATGATGCTTTATTTTTACTAAAGCATTTCTAGATATTACATTTCTTTCATTTTTAAAATTATTTCTTTAATATTAGATGAAAATTATATCTCTTAGTTTACAGACGTGTGATTGTCAGCTTTATAGAACCACCTCTTCATTTTGAAATTAACTAGTCTTTCAGATAATCAAGAAAAAAATTGAGAAGGACACGGTCAGTTTAGGAAAAGGGAGGGACTCTGGGAAGTATTATTCTCACTTCAGGTCCTGACTCCCTACAAATATGCCCCAGGGAGGGCATTAGTGGGACCTGCCATAGGCTACAAGCCCACTAACCATATGCTGCTACAGTTGTTCTTAGTCAAGGGATTTGCAGAACTTATTGAGAAAATACAGGAAAGCCGCAGGGCAAAAACTTTTACCCATGGAACTAGCACTGGAAACTTAAAAAGATCTTCCATCCATCCCGAGGTCCATAGTCTCTGCTTCCTTTTGCAAACACGTTTCATTCTTCTCTCTTTAATCTATATACTGTGGTCTCTTCTTGGTGAGTCCCTGGCTAAGTATGGCCATTCTAAACCCTATGAGTTTACTGTCATGGGTCCATCTTTCTCTAGAGACTGACCAATAGACTCTCTCCCAGAAGAATTCCAAGATTTTCCATCAGAAGTTGGTTAGCTCAGCCCTGGACAGGAAGGTGGGGTCTTGTAATACAAAGACCGCTTCTAAGCCTGCCCCCAGGGTTCACCACCAGTTTAAAAGACAAATTGTGGACTGAGCAGATTTCCTAAGTGACAAGTAATTTCACATGTGGAATCCTGTTACAATATGGCTCATTTCTACATAGGTTTGAATATATTGTGGTTTAAATTATGTCTTCCAAAACATCAATTGCACAGTACAGTGCAAACATCATCAGTCCACAAAATAAGCAATAATCTTCACACTCAGTTCCTAGTTTAAAAACAGGAAAGCTTAAGTAATATTACAGTTAGAACTCAGAATAAAAAACCTTTTCTTTGGAAGTGATTCAGTAGTTTTAGTTCATACACATTTAAAGCAAAACTAGGCACAGAATCATAGCAGAAGATACAGATTAGCTCTCAAATAATTTCTAGGAGTTATGATTAAAAACTTTTCCACACTGATTAAGTTTTACTTATCAGGACTCTTCATGGCAGCTAACTTATTTTAAATATATGTTCAAGAAGGAAATGGGAATTCACTGATCTTTGATTTTAAATGACTCATCATTTTCTTATCTTTTGTGGTAATCCCAGCTTTTATTCAAGAGTTTTCATTCACACAGAATCTCACTGAAGAAAAGTACTTTTCATTAATTTGGTGATTGAGGAAATAGGTTATCCCCTTTTTTATTAATAAAGCTAGCCTTTTTCCTCTTTATTACTTGGCAAATTAAAATTCTCTATTTCTTTTATCTTCTCTCTTAGTTCATATTCTTTATGGAGGTGGGGAGAAGCAGTCTAGATCTTGATTGGTGAATTTGAAGAATCAAACTGTTGTTTTAGAATATAAGATTCTTTAAGAATAAATTATATAAGAAACTAAAATAATTTGCACCCATCTTCCTATTAATCTATAAACCTTAATTTACCCCCTGTGAAATCTTTAAGTTGTAAGCTTGTTACCTATTTTGAGGTCAGAATATTGAGGAAAAACTACTCAACCATGGGTTTAAATTCTATATATGGACAATTACGAGTACCTTCCTCAAATGAGCCACAAGTCCCCAGGAGGCACTGATAATTTAATCCTTGTTCTTTATTCTTACTGTTATCCAGCATGATGTATTTGCATAAAAAAGGCAAATCCAGTGCCACCTATGTAAATTCTATGGTCTTTCTCTGCTCTTTAGCTGCATTTCAGCATACAGGATTTGGGGGGTTGGAAGCTAAATGTTATGTATGAATGACATCCAATATGCCATTGCAGAGCAGGAGGCTTTCAAAATTACAGGTGCTTTTTCAAAAGGGTTGAAATGGTTTCAAAACTGTCGAGATTATCAATGACTTCCATTCTGCCAAACTTCAGTGATCTAGTCTATTTTGTAAAGTTCTTGAATTCTTAGTAGAATTTGACATAAATGACCACTTCCACCTTCTTCACTTGGTTTCCCAAACATCACATTCTCATATTGTATTCATTAAACTCCTCCTTCTCAGGAGCCTTTTTACTTGTTCCAATTTTTCTCTCTGACTCTAAGTTTTGGAGTTCTTAGCCCTTTACTATTCTCTGTTCTTTATTCATACTCTCCATACATGATTTCATCCAGTCTTGTGTCTTTAAATATCTTCTTGTGGGTAAAATTGCAGCATTTCCAGAATCTCTCGCCTGGCCTAAGTCCACCTCCATTTCAATAGGTATTTCCAAGGGGTGGAGAGAAGTAGTCCATCTCCATATCAATAGGTAATTACAAGGGGGAGCAAAGGTATATCTGGACCAGAGAGGTTGGGCAGGGTCCCTTTTTGCAGCTGGGTCATGAGGGACTTGGCCGAGCAGAAGTGGATGACTGCTTGTAAGAAATACATGGACTGCTCCCACTTCATTTCTCCCTTTGACTGATTTTAGTTTCAGAGATATTTTGCCCTGGGGTTTCCCCAGAATTACAATACCTCTGCTTAAAAATCCCTCCCCTAGTTCCCTTCAGAATGAAATCTGAACCTCTACTTCATCCTCAAGACCCTACATGAATCTAGTTTTTCCATACTACTCTCATTAACAGATGCACCAAGCTGGTTCCTGCCTCAGAATATTATCACCTGCTGTTTCTTCTACATGAAAAGCTCTTCCTTCATATCCTCACATATCTGGCTACATCATCATTCACGTCTTTCATAGTCATCCCAAGGTGTCTTCCCTAACCACCTGTCCAAAGTAATTCCCTTGATCTCAGGGTTTCTCTGTCCTTTACCCTACTTTGTCCCTTTGGATAACTTAACACTATTGGAAATATATTAACTATTTATTTTTTTTGCAACTTTCTTATTTTCTGACTACTTCAATAGAGTGTAATTTCCATGAGGCTAGGGACTTTGCCTATGCTCTATCTTGAGTACTTAGAACACCTGCAGATACAGATGTTCAATAAGTGTTTCTTAAATAAAGGGATAAATAACTCAAGTGTTAATTTGTTAGGAAGAAAGGAACTCAGGTATTGCAGGGAAGTTGGATATCGTGAGACAAGAAACCAAAGTCAACAAAGCAAAGTAAGTTTCAATGCACTGTGCATAGCGTAACAGAGTGGGCCTTTCTAAGGTAAGACAGGCCCAGATTCTCACTCTGGGGCTTCTTTTATGTGGTTTTGGCAGGTCAGAGGAGTCCTCGATTGACAGCCTTTAGCTCTCTAGGCTTGTTCTGATTAGTGCAATCAGGACATGGGCTGTACTGTGCCTGTGCTTCTGCTGTTTCTTAACTGGGGAGACCCTGGACATTTCCTGAGTCACTCTTGGACTTTGTGGCTTCTCTGATTAACTCTCTGAGTCATTTCTGGTTCTCTGGTTCTATGTGGTCAACTCCTTGCCCCTCCCTTTCATACTGCTCATTTCTGTCTTTCTGCCTAACAAATTCATCAATTCAGAAGAGTAAAATTTTTGTTTATTATAATGAAAATAATGAAATATGTTACGTAAGGAGATGGCAACTGGAAGTTTCTGATGTCATCAGTAAATGTGAGTTTGTTCAAGACATGTCCTAATATGATTCTGTTTGGTTTCCTTTGTTCACAGACTTTTTTTAATAAATAACAAGGTAAAACTGGAGAATGTAACTTATCATAAAAAAAGTGAATTCTTGATGAAGATAACACAGGTAGGAAGATAGAAATGATTATTTTTAGATTAAATTAGATTTACTTTTAGTTTTTCTTTTGAATAAATGAGAAATGTGAAATTTTCTAAAAGTAGAGTTTTCATTAGTTAATAATAATCATGATCATTTACAGTAATTGATTTAAAGATTTTATCCCCTTCCCAAATACTTTAAATATATGAAAGAGCAAAGGTTGTCACATTTTTACAGTATTGCGGTTTCCAACCCTGAACATGGCATCTCTTTTATTTTACTAGGTCTTCTTTGTTCCCTGTGACTTAGTTGTTCAGTTTTACCAAGATATGTCCAGGTTTTTCTGCTTGGCATTTATTGGGCTTCTTAAATTTGTGAACTGTTATATTTTGTTAAGTTCTGCAAAATTCTTAACCATTATCTGCTCACATATTTCTTTTGTCTCTTTCCTCTTTTTCTGAGACTCCAGTTATATATATGTATACAATTATTTGTACTAATATACCTATCCTAGACAATATCCATCATATTATTGATAAGGTTTCACAAATGCCTAGGGTACCTAACTGGTTTTCTTGGTTTCATTGGATATGGCTGGTAATTGTAGGTCTGCTTTTGTTATGTATCTGTATTCCTATTCTGTTAATGTGTGTACGCAATTTAATTAGTAGTTTGTTAAAACCTATACATGCTTATGTTACTCTACAAGAAGGTATGTCAAAGAAATAATCAATCTTCCCATGTTTTCTTCCATCTGCTACTTCTATAGCTTTTCTTCTTCCTTCCTAATTACAGCCCTTTAGTAGAATTCGTGCCTCATATTGAAAATTAATGAGTATCATAATTCTTCCAAGTGGTAAAGATACCTCAAGACAAATGCAGGGCATAGAAGCAACAGGGCATAAATCTGCAAAGAAGTAAGAAGCTAACCTTTTCAAATAATATTGCTTTTCTCTCACTTAACAACTTTACATTTCCCTGTATGGCCCCGGAAGATGGCTGGTTAGCCAGAGACGGGTAAGATTCCTCAAGGGAGGAACAACCTAAGACAGGCACAGTCGCAGGGGGGCCATCAGATGAGAAATTGGGGATCAACAGAGGTGAGGCTTAGAACCTCACTCCCCCTGTTTTGAGAGAAATCTTCTGCATCCGTGGATGTTTTGTTGCCCTTGTCTAGCTTGGATTAATACTTAGTCTATAGGCACAGACCTGATCATCTACATTTGCCCTCTTACAGCACTAAATTATGTTTTCTACCTTTATCTTGCATCTACCTACCACTTCAGCATTTCATTAAAAAAATAATAATAATAATAAGGGAGAAATGTGGGATTCACATATAAATCAAGTATAAAAATCAAACGAATAGGTAGGGGGCAGAAGATGGCGGCATGAGTAGAGCAGCGGAAATCTCCTCCCAAAACAACATATATTATGAATATATAACAAAGACAACCCTTCCTAGAATAAAGACCAGAGGACACAGGACAATATCCAGACCACATCCGCACCTGAGAGAACCCAGCGCCTCGCGAAGGGGGTAAGATACAAGCCCCGGCCCGGCGGGAGCCGAGCGCCCATCCCCGCAGCTCCCGGCGGGAGAAGAGCAGGCAGAGAGGGAGGGAGACGGAGCCCAGGACTGCCGAACACCCAGCCCCGCCATCCGGGCCAGAGTGCAGGGCCCTCGATACTGGGAAAACAGGGCAGCAAGAACAGTGAGCAGGCACTGGAGGCCAGGTGTCGGAGGACATAAGAAAAGCGTGTGACCATTTTCTTTCTTTTTTTTTTTGCTTTTTTGCTTTTTTGTTTTGGCGAGCGCTTTTTGGAAGTCTTAAAGGGATAGGGACCCCAATACTAGGGAAACAGAGCAGCAAGACCAGTGAGCAGAGGCCCGAGGCTGGCACCAAAGAATAAAGAAAAACGAGCGACCACCTTTTTTTTTTTTAAATAAAAAAAATTTTTTTTTTTTTAAATTAAAAAAAATTTTTTTTTTTTTTGGTGGTCGTTTTGTTTTGGCGGGTGCTTTTTGGAAGTCTTAAAGGGGCAGGGCGGGACACTTAATCCAGAGGTAGGGAATCCGGGGATCTCTGGACACCCTAATCCCCTGGGCTGCAGGGAGCAGGGAGGCCCCTTACGGAGATAAATAGCCTCCCAGCAGCTCCTGCTCCAACGCGACTCCACCACTTTGGAGTAGCTGCCCGAGCCAGGCCACGCCCACAGCAACAGCAGAGATAAACTCCATAGCAGCCAGGCAGGAAGCAGAAACCCTGTCAGCGCGCAGCTGCACAGCACAAGCCATTAGAGGTCGCTGTTCTCCCAGGAGAGGAGGGCCACAAACCAACAAGAAAGGAAGTCCTTCAGCCGTCACTCGTCCCAGCTCTGCAAACTATTCCTATCACCATGAAAAGGCAAAGCTACAGGCAGACAAAGATCACAGAGACAACACCAGAGAAGGAGACAGACCTAACCAGTCTTCCTGACAAAGAATTCAAAATAAGAATCATAAACATGCTGACAGAGATGCAGAGAAATACGCAAGAGAAATGGGATGAAGTCCGGAGGGAGATCACAGATGCCAGAAAGGAGATTGCAGAAATGAAACAAACTCTGGAAGGGTTTATAAGCAGAATGGATAGAATGCAAGAGGCCATTGATGGAATTGAAATCAGAGAACAGGAACGCATAGAAGCTGACATAGAGAGAGACAAAAGGATCTCCAGGAATGAAACAATATTAAGAGAACTGTGTGACCAATCCAAAAGGAACAATATCCGTATTATAGGGGTCCCAGAAGAAGAAGAGAGAGGAAAAGAGATGGAAAGTATCTTAGAAGAAATAATTGCTGAAAACTTCCCCAAACTGGGGGAGGAAATAATCGAACAGACCATGGAAATACACAGAACCCCCAACAGAAAGGATCCAAGAAGGACAACACCAAGACACATAATAATTAAAATGGGAAAGATCAAGGACAAGGAAAGAGTGTTAAAGGCAGCTAGAGAGAAAAAGGTCACTTATAAAGGGAAACCCATCAGGCTAACGTCAGATTTCTCAACAGAAACCCTACAGGCCAGAAGACAATGGCATGATATATTTAATACAATGAAACAGAAGGGCCTTGAACCAAGGATACTGTATCCAGCGCGACTATCATTCAAATATGACGGTGGGATTAAACAAGTCCCAGACAAACAAAAGCTGAGGGAATTTGCTTTCCACAAACCACCTCTACAGAACATCTTACAGGGACTGCTCTAGATGGGAGCACTCCTAGAAAGAGCACAGCACAAAACACCCAACATATGAAGAATCGAGGAGGAGGAACAAGAAGGGAGAGAAGAAAAGAATCTCCAGACAGTGTATATAACAGCTCAATAAGCGAGCTAAGTTAGGCAGTAAGATACTAAAGAGGCTAACCTTGAACCTTTGGTAACCACGAATTTAAAGCCTGCAATGGCAATAAGTACATATCTTTCAATAGTCACCCTAAATGTTAATGGGTTGAATGCACCAATCAAAAGACACAGAGTAACAGAATGGATAAAAAAGCAAGACCCATCTATATGCTGCTTACAAGAAACTCACCTCAAACCCAAAGACATGTACAGACCAAAAGTCAAGGGATGGAAAAACATATTTCAAGCAAACAACAGTGAGAAGAAAGCAGGGGTTGCAGTACCAATATCAGACAAAATAGACTTCAAAACAAAGAAAGTAACAAGAGATAGAGAAGGACACTACATAATGATAAAGGGCTCAGTCCAACAAGAGGATATAACCATTATAAATATATATGCACCCAACACAGGAGCACCAGCATATGTGAAACAAATACTTACAGAACTAAAGGGGGATATAGACTGCAATGCATTAATTCTAGGAGACTTCAACACACCACCCACCCCAAAGGATAGATTCACCGGGCAGAAAATAAGTAAGAACACGGAAGCACTGAACAACACAGTAGAGCAGATGGACCTAATAGACATCTATAGAACTCTACATCCAAAAGCAGCGGGATATACATTCTTCTCAAGTGCACGTGGAACATTCTCCAGAATAGACCACATACTAGGCCACAAAAAGAGCCTCAGTAAATTCCAAAAGATTGAAATCCTACCAACCAACTTTTCAGACCACAAAGGCATAAAACTAGAAATAAACTGTACAAAGAAAGCAAAGAGGCTCACAAACACATGGAGGCTTAACAACACGCTCCTAAATAATCAATGGATCAATGACCAAATCAAAATGGAGATCCAGCAATATATGGAAACAAATGACAACAACACTAAGCCCCAACATCTGTGGGACACAGCAAAAGCAGTCTTAAGAGGAAAGTATATAGCAATCCAAGCATATTTAAAAAAGGAAGAGCAATCCCAAATGAATGGTCTAATGTCACAATTATCAAAATTGGAAAAAGAAGAACAGATGAGGCCTAAGGTCAGCAGAAGGAGGGACATAATAAAGATCAGAGAAGAAATAAATAAAATTGAGAAGAATAAAACAATAGCAAAAATCAATGAAACCAAGAGCTGGTTCTTCAAGAAAATAAACAAAATAGATAAGCCTCTAGCCAGACTTATTAAGAAGAAAAGAGAGTCAACACAAATCAACAGTATCAGAAACGAGAAAGGAAAAATTACAATGGACCCCACAGAAATACAAAGAATTATTAGAGAATACTATGAAAACCTATATGCTAACAAGCTGGGAAATGTAGGAGAAATGGACAACTTCCTAGAAAAATACAACCTTCCAAGACTGACCCAGGAAGAAACAGAAAATCTAAACAGACCAATTACCAGCAACAAAATTGAAGCGGTAATCAAAAAACTACCCAAAAACAAAACCCCCGGGCCAGATGGATTTACCTCAGAATTTTATCAGACATACAGGGAAGACATAATACCCATTCTCCTTAGAGTTTTCCAAAAAATAGAGGAGGAGGGGATACTCCCAAACTCATTCTATGAAGCTAACATCACCCTAATACCAAAACCAGGCAAAGACCCCACCAAAAAAGAAAATTACAGACCAATATCCCTGATGAACGTAGATGCAAAAATACTCAACAAAATATTAGCAAACCGAATTCAAAAATACATCGAAAGGATCATACACCATGACCAAGTGGGATTCATCCCAGGGATGCAAGGATGGTACAACATTCGAAAGTCCATCAACATCATCCACCACATCAACAAAAAGAAAGACAAAAAGCACATGATCAACTCCATAGATGCTGAAAAAGCATTTGACAAAGTTCAACATCCATTCATGATAAAAACTCTCACCAAAATGGGAAAAGAGGGCAAGTACCTCAACATAATAAAGGCCATCTATGATAAACCCACAGCCAACATTATATTGAACAGCGAGAAGCTGAAAGCATTTCCTCTGAGATCAGGAACTAGACAGGGATGCCCACTCTCCCCACTGTTATTTAACATAGTACTGGAGGTCCTAGCCACGGCAATCAGACAAAACAAAGAAATACAAGGAATCCAGATTGGTAAAGAAGAAGTTAAACTGTCACTATTTGCAGATGACATGATAATGTACATAAAAAACCCTAAAGACTCCACCCCAAAACTACTAGAACTGATATCGGAATACAGCAAAGTTGCAGGATACAAAATCAACACACAGAAATCTGTGGCTTTCCTATATACTAACAATGAACCAACAGAAAGAGAAATCAGGAAAACAACTCCATTCACAATTGCATCAAAAAAAATAAAATACCTAGGAATAAACCTAACCAAAGAAGTGAAAGACTTATACTCTGAAAACTACAAGTCACTCTTAAGAGAAATTAAAGGGGAAACTAACAGATGGAAACTCATCCCGTGCTCGTGTCTAGGAAGAATTAATATCGTCAAAATGGCCATCCTGCCCAAAGCAATATACAGATTTGATGCAATCCCTATGAAACTACCAGCAACATTCTTCAAGGAACTGGAACAAATAATTCAAAAATTCATATGGAAACACCAAAGACCCCGAATAGCCAAAGCAATCCTGAGAAAGAAGAATAAAGTAGGGGGCATCTCACTCCCCAACTTCAAGCTCTACTATAAAGCCATAGTAATCAAGACAATTTGGTACTGGCACAAGAGCAGAGCCACAGACCAATGGAACAGACTAGAGAATCCAGACATTAACCCAGACATATATGGTCAATTAATATTTGATAAAGGAGCCATGGACATACAATGGCGAAATGACAGTCTCTTCAACAGGTGGTGCTGGCAAAACTGGACAGCTACATGTAGGAGAATGAAACTGGACCATTGTCTAACCCCATATACAAAAGTAAACTCAAAATGGATCAAAGACCTGTATGTAAGTCATGAAACCATTAAACTCTAGGAAGAAAACATAGGCAAAAACCTCTTAGACATAAACATGAGTGACCTCTTCTTGAACATATCTCCCCGGGCAAGGAAAACAACAGCAAAAATGAGTAAGTGGGACTATATTAAGCTGAAAAGCTTCTGTACAGCAAAAGACACCATCAATAGAACAAAAAGGATCCCTACAGTATGGGAGAATATATTTGAATATGACACATCCGTTAAAGGCTTGACGTCCAGAATATATAAAGAGCTCACACGCCTCAACAAACAAAAAACAAATAACCCAATTAAAAAATGGGCAGAGGAACTGAACAGTTCTCCAAAAAAGAAATACAGATGGCCAACAGACATATGAAAAGATGCTCCACATCGCTAATTATCAGAGAAATGCAAATTAAAACTACAATGAGGTATCACCTCACACCAGTAAGGATGGCTGCCATCCAAAAGACAAACAACAACAAATGTTGGCGAGGCTGTGGAGAAAGGGGAACCCTCCTACACTGCTGGTAGGAATGTAAGTTAGTTCAACCATTGTGGCAAGCAGTATGGAGATACATCAAAATGCTCAAAACAGACTTACCATTTTACCCAGGAATTGCACTCCTAGGAATTTACCCTAAGAATGCAGCAATCAAGTATGAGAAAGATCAGTGCACCCCTATGTTTATCGCAGCACTATTTACAATAGCCAAGAATTGGAAGCAACTTAAATGTCCATCGATAGATGAATGGATAAAGAAGATGTGGTACATATACACAATGGAATACTATTCAGCCATAAGAAAAGGGCAAATCCAATCATTTACAGCAACATGGATGGAGCTGGAGGGTATTTTGCTCAGTGAAACAAGCCAAGCGGAGAAAAAGAAATACCAAATGATTTCACTTATCTGTGGAATATAAGAACAAAGGAAAAACTGAAGGAACAAAACCACCAGAATCACAGAACTCAAGAATGGACTAACAGGTACCAAAGGGAAAGGGACTGGGGAGGATGGGTGGGTAGGGAGGGATAAGGGGGGGGGAGAAGTAGGGGGGTATTAAGATTAGCATGCATGGGGCGGGTAGGAGAAAAGGGAGGGCTGTACAACACAGAGAAGGCAAGTAGTGATTCTACAACATTTTGCTATGCTGATGGACAGTGACTGTAAAGGGGTTTATAGGGGAGACCTGGTATAGGGGAGAGCCTAGTAAACATAATATTCATCATGTAAGTATAGATTAGTGATACCAAAAACAAAACAAAACAAAACAAAAGGGTAGTTCCTGTTTGGTAACCTCCAATGAGTTCTACACAAGGGTATAAAGGGCATATAAAAGTGTAGGCAAAGGGTCTGTTTGCGTTTATACAGAAGATCAAAGCCTAATTGGGCAACCCGAAAATGAACTAAGATACAATATGAAAGAGAACTTCCAACATTAGCAGTCTCTGGAAGACTCATGCCAGAAGATGATCATCAAAAAACCCAACAAAGATCCACGCACTGTTACAGCTGTAGATACACTCATCCCACCAGCTCCTGGACTTGCCATGGGAATGAAGGAGATATCTAAGCTGGCCTGTGCATACAATAAAACAACAAATTTGGCTGGATCTATACTGTTGGAACTCAACCAAGAATTAGGAGAAGTGCAAATTGTAGCGCTCCAAAATCTTACAACTACAGACTATTTACTGTTAAAAGAACATAAGGGATGTGAACATTCCCCAGGAATGGGTTGTTTTAATTTGTCTGATTTCTCTCAGACTGTTCAAGTTCAGTTGGACAATATCCACCATATCATACATAAGTTTTCACAAATACCTAAGGTGCCTAACTGGTTTTCTTGGTTTCACTGGAGATGGCTGGTAATTACAGATATGCTTTGGTTATGTAACTATACTCCTATTATGTTAATGTGTGTGCACAATTTAAGTAGTAGCTTAAAACCTATACATGCTGAAGTTACTCTACAAGAAGATATGTCAAAGAAATAATCAATCTTCCCATGTTTTCTTCCGCCTGCTACTTCTATAGCTTTTCTTCTTCCTTCCTAATTACAACCCTTAAATAGAATTCGTGCCTCATATCAAATTTACCGAGTATCATAATTCTTCCAAGTGGTAAAGATACCTCAAGACAAATGCTGGGCATAGAAGCCACAGGGCATAAATATGCAAAGAAGTAAAAAGCTAACCTTTTCAAACAATAAGGCTTCTCTCTCACTTAGCAACTTTACATTTCCCTGTATGGCCCCGGAAGATGACTGGTTAGCCAGAGACGGGTAAGATTCCTCAAGGGAGGAACAACCTAAGACAGGCACAGTCGCAGGGGGGCCATCAGGTGAGAAATTGGGGATCAACAGAGGTGAGGCTTAGAACCTCACCCTCCCTGTTCTGAGAGAAATCTTCTGCATATGTGGATGTTTTATTGCCCTTGTCTAGCTTGGATTAACACATAGTCTACAGGCACACACCTGATCATCTACATTCGCTCTCTTACAACACTAAACTATGTTTTCTACCTTTATCTTGTATCTACCTACCACTTCAGCATTTTATTAAAAATAATAATAATAAAGAGAGAAATGTGGTATCCACATATAAATCAAGTATAAAAACCAAATGAGTATTCATATTTGAACTGACTGTTTAGAGTTCATAATGCATGAGCAAAACTGAAAGTTTCTGTGATGACTGCCCTTATACTGTTCACTATGTAACTTATTCATTATGTAAGAATTTGTTCTCCATGTAAGAACTTGTTTGTTATGCCTCAGAAGATTGGAGACTGATGAAAATTAGGCTTGGGGTGGATTAATGATTGTGCATTGAGCATTGACTCCCCTTTACAGAATTTTATTGTTGTTAACAACCATTTGATCAATAAATATGAGAGATGCCCTCACAAAAAAAAAAAAAAGGACAGACTTCCAATGGTAAAATAAATAAGTAACCGGGATGTAATGTATAGCATAAGGAATATAGTCAAGATATTGTAACAGCTTGGTAGGGTGATAGCTGGAACCTAGAATTATGTATATAAATGTTTTATCACTGTGTTGTACACTTGAAACTAATGTAATGTAATACTGTGCGTCAACTACCCTTCAATAATAAATAATTATTTAAAAAAAAAATCAAATGAATAATCATATCTGACTTGATTGTTTATAGTTCATGATGCGTGATCAGAACCAAAAGTTTTTGTGATGACTGCCCTTGTACTGTTCACCATGTAAGAACTTATTCACTATGTAAGAACTTGTTCACCATGTAAGAACTTGTTCTTTATGCTTCAGAAGATTTTAGACTGTTGAGAATTAGGCTTGGGGTAGATTAATGATTGTGCATTGAGTCCCCTATACAGAATTTTATTGTTGTTAACAACCATTTGATCAATAAATATGAGAGATGCCCTCTCAAAAAAAAAAATATATATATATACCTATCCTTTATGTATTTTCTACTTTTTGTCTCCCCCGGCTTTATTCTAGGCAGAATGGTCTTATTTCAGTTCTTAATTTTATTTATTGTATTTTCAGTTGATAATTTTCAAATCCGCTTTGTCACTCTTTAGTGTTTCTCATTCTTTGCCATAATTTTTAAGTATGTCTATTACTTCTTTGGTTGTAGTAAACCCAGTATTTTTATAGTTCAGTGTGTAATTACAATATCTGATATGTTTGTAGATCTGTTTCTGTAGTCTGTTGTTTCTGTCAAATTTTGTTCATGCTGTCCTACTCCTTTCTGTTCCTGGTGGAAAACTGTACTCTGGACATTGTATTTTAAAAAAAATGTTAGTAGAAACAATTTGAGGCCTAGGTGGATAGTATCTTCCTCAGGAACATATTTTCATTCACTTTTGTCAGATGCCTGGTGTGTTAGCAGTCCTGAACCACCTTAATCTACCGTTAGGTTTCCTGGTGATCAAAATTAGGATGGACTATGGCTTGTTAGTTTACAACTCACCCTTCTCCAGAGGGTTAAGTTCCTTGGGGTCCCAGACTAAAGTGGTGGTTTTATCAGGCTCACCACCTGGATGAGCTCTAAGTATTGACTTATGTAGTGCTCATGTAGAAGCACTAAAACTCAGTTTCCAAGTAGTTTCTTCCATATATGTAAATGTCTTCAGGGTAGAAGGAGTTTTCAATGCTAGATTTACAACTCTGGTCCTTGCTTTCTTATAGAATTGGGCCTTAAGTAATCCTCATTATCTTGTCAGTTCTCCAACACTTTTAAGATTTTTTTGTCATCCGGGTATTTCAGTGATCTCAGCCAGAGGTTATTTTGAATTACTCAACCCACCATATCTACTAAACTGAACTTTCTTACCTCATTTGAAGCAATTCCATAGAGACACTGAAGCACAAAGTCCTTACCTCACTCAAAACACTATGGATGCTATTCTTGTACTTAAATAGAAATATTTAATAAGAAGCAAGCATAGTATTTGGTCAAAGAGGTTTTGAGCAAAAACTTCTTTCATGTTACATTTTCTTTTTCCAGTTTAGTTAATCTTCTGGGAAAAAAACATACGAATCTTGCTAAATGATCTCAGTCTGTTAATCTCAATCTTATTTCAATATGAATTATTACCCTATAGTTTTGTATCAATGTTCTACACTTTTGCAATAATTCATGGAAGAGGCTGTAAAATGTACAATTGCATATTTAATATGGAATTAAATCACTCAACATTTACGGCATAGTCATGTGCTAAGTAACATACTCAGTGCTCTAGAGAGTTGCCCATCTGACCCTGACTCCCCTCAAAGAATCCATGAAGCAAGTCCTCTATTTCAATTCCTTTGTTTTTTTTTTAGATGGCTGAAAAACTATATGAAGGTCATTTAAAGAACAAAGATCTACAAGAGAAATTGTATACTCTTCTCAGACAATACAAGATTGTTTTACATGAGGAGGGTAAAGTTTTCATCGAGAAACAGGAAGTTTGTGATGAGTATGTTCTACCCATGATCCATACATAAATCAACACACCATGGTTATGGAGTGCTTTCCTTGCTCTCAAAGTTGTGACTCTCCACTTACGCTTATTCTAGTTTTAAAAGCTATTAACAACAATGAAATATTCTTTACCCAATAGTGAATGCAGTCCCGATCTGCTTCTATGTATCTACTAAGTAATGCTCTTCCTCATATGGGTCAGATCAAATCCATAAAAAAAGTTGAATTATTTTTTCTTGTAAGCCAGGTTCTTGAAAGAATAATCATGCTTTTATCCCATGGGAGATTATTTAGAGGAGCTATGAGATCTACATTCATCAGAAACTGACTCTGCAGCTGTACTCCCTGCTTCAGAGAAGGGTTTGGTCACTGACACAATCCACTAACCCAGAGACTGGGAAATTATTCAAAGAAATCCCATGATTTTATTACCCATTAGATTCCATTCAAGCACTAAGGTTGTCAATTCCACCTCCCAACTATTTTTCAAATATATCTTATCCTCCTTTCTATCTCCCTTCTTTTTACCCCATTTAGCCTCTTTGGTTTGGCTTACCCTCAAAAGTTCCTCCCACTTTCTGCTTTACCACCTTTAACTTGTCCACCTCCCTTCCACAAAAATGATCCTTCCAAACATCCCTCTTATGTTATTCCTTTTCAATAGTCACCGCATTGTAATCAGCTGGGTACAAATCCCTTTGTCCCACTGAACTGTGAACAGATCAGGGCAATTGTTCTGTCTAACTCAGCACTATATCCCCAGGACCTCTTAGCAGACAGTGGGCGTTCACCAATGTTTCCTTCATGAATATTACAAAATAACGTCTTGGAAGCATGAATTGTGTAAGTAATAATCCATCACTATACTCTTAAGTTAAATCACATGGAAGTGTATGTAATTCCAGTGTCCAGGCCCACTTACATGAACCTGAGTTTATGGTAATTGCAGCAACCTTCAAACTGCAGAGAGTTGTTGCAATCATTTTATCTCATCAGCCCACTGAGGATAATACTATAAGCATGCTTCAGGCAGAAATGTTTCTTGGATCAGTACTAATTTGGTTATTGGTTGGTGGAATCATAAAATGAGTTGACAAGTAATTGTAACACTGAATTTGTGAGTTTTTTCTGAGACTCCAGTTATATATATGTATAATACCACATATATATATGTATAATACCACAATATATGTATACCACCTGGTCTGTGGTATTTTGTGATCACAAAATACCACAGACCAGGTAGTTTAAACAAGAGAAACTTATTTCTCACAGTTCTGCAGGCAGGATGTCCCAGCTCAGGATGCCAGTGCAGTCAGGTTCTGCTGAGAGCTCTCTTCCTGAGCTGCAGAGAGCTGCTTCCTCACTGTGTCTTCATATGGCAGAGAAGGAGAAAGCTCTCTGGTGTCCTCCTTATGAGGGAGTTGTGGGGGGCACCCTCATGACCTCATCTAAACCTAATCACTTCCCACAGCCCCGTCTCCAAAATACCATCACATTGGGGGTTAGGGCTTCAACATAGGGATTTGGGGATACAAAATTCAGTCCATAACAGTTTTGAAGATGAGACACTTAGATAAAGCACTTTCTGTTACAGCATGTTCCTATCAATGTCTGGAAACTTGAACAAAACCGTATGCTTCTCTTTATTCTCTCTGTAAGTTGGAGACAAAAAATAACCACTATTTATAAAATGCTTCTTGGGTGCCATGCCTGGTTTGAGCACTTTACATTTCATTTAATCCTCACAGCCAGTAATTTAGCTAGTGTGAGCCCCATGTTATAGATGGGAGAACTGAGGGCCTTCCACAGATGGGGCTTCTCTTCAAGGTCACACTGCTGGGAAGAGGTAAAGTCAATATTCAAAGTCGGTCTGGTCTGGCTGACTCCTTCACCTTTCACCAGAGAACGTGGCAGAATTGATAAATACATTGAAGGAGACACACCCCCTCAGAAAATAGGAGTGCTGTAGAAGTGTTCTTGTTTTATGGTTCTTAATTGCAGTTAATGTTCTTTCCATGGCTTAGGAATTTTCATAGGTTTAGATTTAGCTACCACTAGTAAAAATGCTTTGTTTCTGTGTTTACTAATTTGTTCGGTAAGTACTTCACAAACTGCTTTCTAAATAATTTTTTAAGTTCGTATTTGTGGTTGTATATTTCTCATGCTGAGAAGTTAAAAAAGATTATCTCCACTTTCAACATATGATAACTCTTCTTTTTTCATGGTAGAAATCAGAAACTACTGACATTAATTGACCAGAAAGAAAATTTACTCTCACAAAGAAAAGTAGATATCAAAAATATGGAAGAAGGACTTGTCACACTCCATACTCTTCACCAGTATGTTTGTTACCTTTGATATATTAATCTTCATTCTTCTCTGCATTTATTTTTTTGTAAATGGTAACAATAAATCTGTATCAGTTTCTAATATACTATGGAAAAAGTTTATAATTAGTTCTCTGTTTTAACAGTACAGAAAAGTCATTATGACTGAATGTTTCATTGGAAAGATAGGCTCTGAGTTCTATACAAGCTGCTGGACACTAGGAATGGACCACTTAGGGGTCAAGTGACAAGAACATGCTCAAAATGATCACAACAGGGACCCCTGATGATGTTCATTTCTGCCATTCTAAACCACTTTAATTTTAATTTTATTTTTTATGACTAGAGAAATAATTTTTTCTAATTAAAGAATTTTAATTTTAAAATAAAGTATATTTGATTTTCAAATTTAAATATAAAAATGTGTAACTTAGAAAGTAAAAGTTAATCTCTCCATCTCTCCATGGAGATACTACCATTAACCATTTGCTATATATATACTTTTGAATATATGTACTTATATGTGTATGTGTATGTATATACAAAACTTGGATTGTACTCTTCTGTAACTGAAAATTTTCCATTTAAAATTATACCTGGGTAACTTACACAATATTACACGTCAATTGTATCTTGATAAAGCTAGAAATAAAATTAGATCTAGAAGAATGATAAGTATGGTAAAATGGTAGCATTTAGGTAAGTTGATGAAAGGTTAATTGGAATTTTTTGTACTAATTTTTACACTTGTCTGTTGATTATATATTTAGGACCTCTTTCCCCATTATTTTCTCTGACTACATAGTATTCTTTTTACAGATTATACTATACTTTATTTAACCAGTACTCTATTGATGGACATTTTTTTTTCTGTTTCCTATGTTGTGAACAATTTTCAAAGTTAACATCCTTTAACACATATTGGTCCACCTACATGATTATTTCATTATTATAAAGTCCTAAAGGTTGAATTACCGGGTCAAAGGGGGGAGGGTTGCATATTTTTCATTTTTAATATTATTTTTTAAATACCCTACATAAATATTCTACCATTTTACACTCCCACCAACACTGATAGTGTTAGTAAAGCAACTTATAGTTTAGTTGGGCAGACAAGCAAGACTAACACACATGAAATAATTAATGAACCATGTATGACTAAAGAATAGAGTGTGAATTATAAAAAAACAAGAGAAGGATGAAAGAAAGTGAAGTAAGGAGTCGTTCTTTGTTATATAAGGATTTAAAACTTGAACTAGACCTTTAAAAACAAGTCAGATATTTCTGTCTGCTCATCAAATGGGGAAATATTATCACCATACACAAAGAAGATACATGGCTTGAATATAGGGCAGTGAAGGGACCAGCTTATCTCTCCATGGAGATATCATTGTTAACAGAAACAGATATGTGATGATGAAAATTTGACACATATCAACAGAAATCTAAAACATGGCAGGAAGTATAGGTTTTCATATTGTTTGTTGTTATATTGTTAAATAATATATTTAAACATCTATTTCTCAACAGTTTCAGAAAGGAAAGTATGAACTCTTCCTTATGAAAGAGCAGGAAAACAATTGGGTTGAATAAGGGTTTTATTTCTCTCATGAATAATGGAAATTTTGTGATTAATTACTGTGTCATTATTGTGCTCCAGTTCCCAGAAGTTCAGAGCCAAATCTGTGGCCCAATACTGGTATCCATTTAGGACTTTTAATATTATCATTGTTTTATTTTAAACAAGTTCAACTCCCTTGTGGATTAATTAAGTAATAAATTAAATAAGTAATTTATTTACTTGTGGATATAAGTAAACAAAATCAGTAAGGTTGGGGCAATTTGTGAAGAACCTTGGAGTTCCAGGGAGGATATTAGATTTACTTAGATAGGAAATTGAGAACACATATTATGATTTTAAATAAAGAAAAGAAACAGCACAGTTGTGTTTCTAGTTTATCTAATAGCATTTCATATTCTTAGTTTTATTTATGAATATTCCAATATTTCAAAAGATATAAAGTCATATTTAATTATGTGGCCTTCAGTTCATTTCTGTGCATGAAGCAATTAATTGGGACAAAGGGAATAAAAACAATAAAGGCTTCTAATACTTCTAATACCTATGTCTTCACATTTCTTTCCATCCTAGATCACAAGATAGTCTTCCATTCTTAATTACTTCTTACTCCCAGTTAAAGAATGTATATCGGCTTTGTAAATTATTCATTGTATCAAATCAGGACTCAATCTATAATCCAGAGTTCCTCACCAGTTTGCTGGCCTTTGTCCCTCCCAGGTCACTGTATCGTTTTTCTCCATATCCTCTGTGTGCAGCAAGTCTTCTTGTTCACCAGAGTCCTCACTTGCTGCTCCTTCCCCTGCATCTTTGCAAATGATGATATGCTTTCCATGGTGAGATTGTACCTCCATCCTGGTGATCCATGGTCCTCCCTCTATTAAACATTAGCAGTAACCCTTCTTCAGCTGTATCCTCAGACTCTGTTCCTCCCTAACCTTGGGTAGTCACCTCAATACTTACAAAATCAGTTTGTGCTTGTACAAAGTGTCATTGTCTATCAGTCTGCCACTGAAATCTTTAGTTGTTTCACAAGGATAATTGTGTCACCCAATTAGATGGTAGCTTTATTGTACATAAGAATTATACATAGTTATTTTGTGTATTCTAACAGCTCTCACAAATCAAAATCTAATACATTTTTTCTTGTTTTTAGAGCAACAAAGGAAGTATACCAGAAACAAATAAAAATCCTGTGTGATAACCTGGAAAGAGAGAGTCAGAGATGGTAAAAAAAAAAAAGTTAATTTGTGTTATGAGTAGCATAAGTTATCAGGTGAACAGTGCCCTGAAGTAGGGAGGATATCAGAGTACTTGTACTTGCTAGAATCCCAGGAAATTATTTTTCTAAATTAGTTATCCACGTTAGTTCTCTCAGATTTAGATGTATTTATGAGTTTGATTTTTTGGCATTGAAAAGAACCAAAGTTTTCTGTTTCAACTGATCAAAGTCACCAAAGAGTAAAATTGCCAAAATTTGTACCATGCCTCTTGCTCATGCCGGCTTCTGTGTCAGTAGGGGAGGTGACATGCCGTGCAGAGGAGAGCAGTGAAGTAGATAAGCTTCGCTGTTGGGCTTCTTTAGTTGCTCTACTTCTTACTGATTCTGCGACTAAGGCTACATTATTGCATAATCTCTCTTAGCTTCCATCCCTACAAAGTGGAGGTGATAGCAGCGCCCACCTTGTAAGCCTGTTGTGAGTGGTGAATGAGATCGATGCCTAGTGTGTGGAAAGCATTTGCAAAGACTTAGCTGTATCTCATTGTTGTTGTTGCTATTATTTACAACTCCAATTGCACATTTTTACCCTTCTCCAGTTATGTAGCTTTTTTATATTGTAGTGGAGAGAAAACTACGTGAACCCAGAAGGTTGAAATCTCTTATTGGCACTTTAGGCAACTCCTTTACTGTTTTTGCTGGGGCCTCTACTTCTTCTACCTGCCCCTGAGCTCTCCACACTTCTATCCTTCCACTAAAGGATGAAAGCTGCCAAGTGTGCTTCATCCCCTGTCCTACTGGATGTACCAACACGACATCTTACTGTGAGGTCACTTGCAGAGAAGCACTGTGGCAGTTAACATTTTGTCTTTATTTTTTCAGCTAATATTCATAGTCTGCATTACCAATAACACAAATAATTTTCTATAGTCATAGCAGAATTTGTTTTGTTTTGAATTCCTTTATCTTTTTGGTAAACAGTTATATCAATTTCATAATTCTTTTCTTTTCTCTAGCATTATAACTCAGTGGAAAATAATGTGTTTGCAAAAAAAGCATGCACGTTGGATGAAGAAGATAAAGAGTGAACTAAGAGAAATTACAGATAAAATTCAGGCTGCAGAACTTAAACACAATGAATTACTACAAGAGGTAAGAGAACTCAAGAGATGCGGTATTAGTCCTATTTGCATATCAGTAATTCTCCTTTAATACTTAATTAAACAAGGTATCTTCCTTTCTGCCAACTTCATGTTTAGAGTGAATTAGGTAACTGTCTTAAGAAATGTATCCATTTGCTACATATTAACTGTACAGTGGAATTCAGCAAATGAAATAGCCATTCTATCCACAATATGCTTTGAAGCATGTAACTAGAAACTGATGAAGGTAGCTTTTTGGGAAACCATCTCTAAAAGCAAAGATGCCATACATCATTTATTGAGCTCCTATATTTACCCTCTGCCCACCCTTCATCCCCCACAGCTCCCCTTCCCCATTTCCTCATGTCATTTACAGATAGATAACGTTTGGCGAGGAAATTAACCCTGGGGTTAGGGGGAAAGCCCTCAGTGGTTACTGAGAAGTAACAATAACCTGAATTCAGAGCCAAGTGTGATGCAAAGAGGTATTAATTTACCTGGCTGTTAGAAATGCATGGCAGACTGCAACAAGACAAATGACAAATCCTCATTTTCTTCTAATTAGACCAGTTGTAGAGAAAAAGAGACCAATGAATTCTTGGCACAGATTGAACAACTTACAATAGACTTAAAACAAGAGGAGGAGGAATTTGTTGTCAAAGAAAAACAGTTAATTCAAGAACTGAACAAGTATGAGGTAAATTTTATTTTATATAAGAATCAATTTAGATGGTTACACACACAGGTGGGCCTATATGTCATGCTACTCTAATCAGTTAAAATGTAAAAGCTTCTAGTACAAACAAGGCTAAATTTTCATTATGAATCTTCTTTTCTTGAAAAAGAAATAGAGCAATAAGAAATATTTTTTGAGTTAAAAATGTTTTGCACTCCAGGTTATGTAGATGTGCTGGCAAAATCCATTGGGACAGGTGGAGCGGCACAGGATGCCATGCAGAACCGGCACAGGGATGGCCGGGCAGAGTAACAAGGACAAGGAAGACCAGGGAGGTCGTAAAAAGAAGGCAGCCTACTGACTTGGTAACTGCCAAGTTACCTGGGATAGATGAGAGTGTGAATGTTGGGTTGGTGGAGAGAAAGGGCACTGAAGATGCCCAGGGAGCCCACGGGTAGCAGGTCTCTGGGAAGCCAACAGAAAACATGCTTCCCAAGGCGATGGTATTACCTTGAAAGGCAGAGGCGTGTCTCTTGGAGCCTGCCATTGGTAGAGTTGCTGAGGAGAGGAGGGATGGTGGTAGAAGCCTTCCTGAACTTGATTCAGTTTGAAGAGGAAAGGGGGCCTGGCTACACCAAAGAGGAGCTTTATTGGAAGGCAGCAGTCCTTTGCTGTAGCAAGAGAGGAGGGAGTCCTTACCTTTCAAAATTTAGATCTCACATGGTCCATGACTGTTACACCTGTAGAAACCCTCTGCTGATAACTGGTCTGAGAAAAACCAATTCTTTCTAATATCTTTAACAAAAAAGAGAAGCAGATAGGTCTTCCATACAAAAATACTATAAGATAAACAAGTGAAGGGGGGAATGAAATTTTCCAATAAATGAAGAACACACAGAAAAATGGTGCTGGAACAGATGCAAATGGTGATCAGACTATCTGCTGTGAGTTAAAAGAAACGATTTATAGAGATGCCAAGGAGGATCATTGGTATGGCCTATAGGACCTCAGGGAAGAGATGTCCAAAGTGGATGGCCAGAAAACAGGAAGAGGTGACAGGGAGAGGAGTGCAGTGCAGTGAGCAAAGAAGAGAAAGAAAGTGTGGAATGATTTCAGGTGAAAAGAGAAGGAACAGAAGGGAGAAGAGTCAGGTGGGAAGCATTTCTCCACTGGGCTTCTAATATTCTAGATGCTGAAAGACACAAATTATAAAAAACAACAATAGCCAAAGCAATCCTGAGAAGTAAGACTAAAACAGGGGTGGTGGGGGGTTGGAGATTACGCTCCCTGACTTCAAGCTCTACTACAAAGCCACAGTAATCAAGACAATTTGGTACTGGCACAAGAACAGACCCATTGACCAATGGAACAGACTAGAGAGCCCAGATATTAACCCAAACATATATGGTCAATTAATATATGATAAAGGAGCCATGGATATACAATGGGGAAATGACAGCCTCTTCAACAGCTAGTGTTGGCAAAACTGGACAACCACATGTAAGAGAATGAAACTAGATTATTGTCTAACCCCATACACACAAGTTAACTCAAAATGGATCAAAGCCTGAATATAAGTCATGAAACCATAAAATTCTTAGAAGAAAACATAGGCAAAAATCTCTTGAATATAAACACAAGCAACTTTTTCCTCAACACATCTCCTTGGGCAAGGAAAACAAAATAAAAAATGAACAAATGGGACTATATCATACTAAAAAGCTTCTGTATAGCAAAGGACACCATCAGCAGAACAAAAAGGCATCCTACAGTATAGGAGAATATATTTGTAAATGATATCTCACAAGGGGTTAACATCCAAAATATATCAAGAGCTCACATGCCTCAACACCCAAAAAGCAAATAAGCCAATTAAAAAATGGGCACAGGATCTGAACAGACACTTCTCCAAAGAAGAAATTCAGATGGCCAACAGGCACATGAAAAGATGCTCCACATCACTAATTATCAGGGAAATGCAAATTAAAACCACGATGAGATATCACCTCATACCAGTAAGGATGGCCAACATAGAAAAAACTAGAAACAATAAATGCTGGCAAGGATGCGGAAAAAGGGAAACTCTCCTACACTGCTGGTGGGAATGTAAATTAGTTCAACCATTGTCAAAAGCAGTATGGAGGTTCCTCAAAAAACTCAAAAAAGAAATACCATTTGACCCAGGAATTCCACTCCTAGGAATTTACCCTAAGAATGCAGGATCCCAGTCTCAAAAAGACATATGCACCCTTATGTTTATTGCAGCACTATTTACAGTAGCCAAAAAATGGAAGCAACCTAAGTGTCCATCAGTAGATGAATGGATAAAGAAGATGTGGTACATATACACAATGGAATATTATTCAGCCAGGAAAATAAATCCTACTATTTGCAACAACATGAATGGAGCTAGAGGGTATTATGCTCAGTGAAATAAGCCAGACGGAGAAAGACAAGTACCAAATGACTTCACTCATCTGTGGAGCATAAGAACAAAGCAAAAACTGAAGGAACAAAACAGCAGCAGATCCACAAAACCCAAGAATGGACTAACAGTTACCAAAGGGAAAGGAACTGGGGAGGATGGGTGGGAAGGGAGGGATAAGGAGGGAAAAGGGGGCATTACAGTCAGCACACATAATGTAGTTGAGGGGAGGGGAGCACGGGGAAGGCAGTATAGCACAGAGAAGGCGAGTAGTGACTCTATAGCATCTTAGTATGCTAATGAACAGTGACTGTAATGGGTTTGTGGTGGGGACTTGATCATGGGGGGAATCTAGTAGCTATAATGTTACTCTTGTGATTGTATATTAATGATACAAAACAACAACAACAACAATAACAAAAAAAAAAGCAGACAAAGAGCCCTGCTCTTAGAATTCTTACAACCAGCTAGGGGAGATTAAAAATAAAGAAGTAAAACATGTGTATCCAATGGTGATACATACTATAAAGAAAAATAAAGTAGGGATAGGAGACAGTGTATGTGAGGCCATCTGTGCTGCCTTAAATAACATTATCAGGGTGACACTGAAGGACGTGAGAAAGTGTGACTTGTGGACATCTAGAGGAGGCAGCTCCAGGCAGAGGGCATGCTGAACACAAAGGTTCTGAGGCAGGACTGTCTCGTCTGGGGAATAACAAGGAGGCAGCATGCCTGGAGCAGAGATGGGGGAGAGTTGCTGGGGTGCTGGGACTCCTCTAGAAGTAGAGGCTGCAGTGGAATTAGGAGGGCAAATACTTATAGGGAGCGCTACCCGGGAAAGGACTGGGCAGGGTAGGCTGTCAGGCCATGAGGTAACCTGCAGACTCTCTCGGGGAGGCTCCCGAGCAAGCCTGCCCATCAGAAGAGCCCTGCCTTGGGCCTTGGGCTCTGATGGCTACCCGTGTGCCACCTCCTTGCTCAGTCGCCTTGGGAACACCCCTCCAAGAGTATGAGCTTGGCTGCACAGCCAAAGCACCGCTGAAGGAGCCGACCCCTGGAGGCCATCAGGGCACCACCCTCCGTGCTCCAGGGCCATGAGGCCTTCCTCAAGGGGAGATCCAGAAGGGCACCCCCAGGTCTGCTGCACCTTAAGGCCATTGTGAGTACTTTGTCTTTTACTCTGCCTGGGCCAGGACACCATCAGAGGGTTCTCAGTGGAGGGCTGAAATAATCTGATTTTCATTAAAGCAGGATTATTCTAGCTGCTGTGTTGAGGAGAAGTAGGACAGCAATGGCAGATGCCGGAAGGCTGATTCGGAAGCTAGAGCAACACTCCAAGTGGTTCAAGCAGCTTGAATCAGAATGGTAATTGAGGAAGCCATTGGAAGTAGTCAGCATCTCAGGTATTTTTTGGGATCAAGCTGACAGTTTACCGTCATACTTACTGGTAAACCAAAGGGGTGATCCCCTTAGAGTCAGGAGTAAGATAAGGACACTATTTAACTTTACATGCAAGCTTGTTGCAATTAGGCAGAGGAAGTACATTAGAAATATAAGGCTCGGGAGCCAACATGGTGGCGTGAGTAGGACAGTGGGAATCTCCTCCCAAAAACATATATACTTTTGAAAATACAACAAACACAACTAGCCCTAAAAGAGAGACCAGAAGACGCAGGACAGTGGCCAGACTGCAGCTACACCAGCGAGAACCCAGCGACTGGTGAAAGGGGTAAGATACAAGCCCCGGCCCGGCGGGACCCGAGCGCCCCTCCCCCCAGCTCCCGGCGGGAGAACAATAGGCAGAGCGGGAGGGAGACGGAGCCCAGGGCTGCCGAACACCCAGCCCCAGTCATCCGGGCCAGAGCGCAGACACAGTACATGCCCAGGGGGCCCTGGATACTGGGGGAACAGGGAGTAAGACCTCTGAGCGGGTGCTGAAGCTGATGCCCCTGTGACAAAGAAAAGCGGGGGCTTTTTGAAAGTCTTAAAGGGACAGGGACTTAACAGCTTGACGGAAACAACCCAGGTCACAGTACAGCAGCTGGAAATTACAGGGAAACCGGGTGCACTAACCCCCTGGGCAACAGCTCTGAGACCCCTCACGGAGGCAAACAGTCAAGCAGCCCCCCCATCCATCACCCCACCGGGCGCTGCGAAAGCAGAGAAGCAGCCTGAGACAAATTCCGCCCACAGAAAGGGAAATTTCTCCCTCCCGGCCAGGCAAGACACAAAGACCCACTCTACACGCAATTACCCAACACAAGCCACTAGGGGTCGCAGTTGCCCCAGTAAAGAAAGGCCAGTAGTAAGTGAAAATTTTGGCCCTCCCAGCTGACAGTCAATAGCACCTGTCAACATGAAAAGGCAAAAAAATATGATCCAGACAAGACTAACCCAGACAGCTTCGGCATCTGCTACATCTTCCCCTGAGAAGGAATCCGGGGAGATAGATTTAGCCAGTCTACCTGAAAACGAATTCAAAACAAAAGTCATAACCATGCTGATGGACTTGCAGAGAAATAAGCAAGAACTAAGGAAGGAGAATTCAGAAATAAAACAAGCTCTGGAAGGACTTCAAAACAGAATGGACGAGATGCAAGAGACCATTAATGGACTAGAAAACAGAGAACAGGAACGCAGAGAAGCTGATGCAGAGAGAGATAAAAGGATCTCCAGGAATGAAAGAATTTTAAGAGAGCTGAGTGATCAATATAAAAGGAATAATATAAGAATCATAGGCATTCCAGAAGAAGTAGAGAGAGAAAAGGGGATAGAAAATGTCTTTGAAGAAATAATTGCTGAAAATTTCCCCAAACTAGGGGAAGAAATGGCCTCTCAGACCACAGAGGTACACAGAACTCCCATGACAAGGGATCCAAGGAGGGCAACACCAAGACACATAATAATTAAAATGGCAAAGATCAAAGACAAGGACAAAGTATTAAAGGCAGCCAGAGAGAAAAAAAAGGTTACCTACAAAGGAAAATCCATCAGGCTATCATCAGACTTCTCAACAGAAACCCTACAGGCCAGAAGAGAATGGCATGATATACTTAATGCAATGAAAAAGAAGGGCCTCGAACCAAGACTACTGTATCCAGCACGAATATCATTTAAATATGAAGGAGGGATTAAACAATTCCCAGACAAGCAAAAGTTGAGGGAATTTGCCTCCCACAAACCACCTCTACAGGGCATCCTACAGGGACTGCTCTAGATGGGAGCACTCCTAAAAAGAGCACACAACAAAACACCCAACATATGAAGAAGGGAGGAGGAGGAATAAGAAGGGAGAGAAATAAAGAATCATCAGACTGTGTTTATAATAGCTAAACAAGCGAGTTAAGTTAGACAGTAAGACAGTAAAGAAGCTAACCCTAAACCTTTGGTAACCAAACTTAAAGCCTGCAATGGCAATAAATTCATACCTTTCAATAATCACCCTAAATGTAAATGGACTGAATGCACCAATCAAAAGACACAGAGTAATAGAATGGATAAAAAAGCAAGATCCATCCATATGCTGCTTACAAGAGACTCACCTCAAACCCAAAGATGCGCACAGACTTAAAGTCAAGGGATGGAAAAAGATATTTCAAGCAAACAACAGAGAGAAGAAAGCAGGTGTTGCAATTCTGGTATCAGACAAAACAGACTTCAAAATAAAGAAAGTAACAAAAGACAAAGAAGGACATTACATAATGATAGAGGGCTCAGTCCATCAAGAGGATATAACCATTATAAATATATATGCACCCAATACAGGAGCACCAACATACCTGAAACAAATATTAACAGAACTAAAGGAGGAAATAGAATGCAATGCATTCATTCTAGGAGACTTCAACACACCACTCACTCCAAAGGACAGATCCACCAGACAGAAAACAAGTAAGGACACAGAGGCACTGAACAACACACTAGAACAGATGGACCTAATAGACATCTACAGAACTCTACATCCAAAAGCAGCAGGATACACATTCTTCTCAAGTGCACATGGAACATTCTCCAGAATAGACCACATACTAGGACACAAAAAGAGCCTCAGTAAATTCCAAAAGATTGAAATCCTACCAACCAACTTTTCAGACCACAAAGGCATTAAACTAGAAATAAACTGTTCAAAGAAAGCAAAAAGGCTCACAAACACATGGAGGCTAAACAACACGCTCCTAAATAATCAATGGATCAATGACCAAATCAAAATGGAGATCCAGCAATATATGGAAACAAATGACAACAACAACACTAAGCCCCAACTTCTGTGGGATGCAGCAAAAGCAGTCTTAAGAGGAAAGTATATAGCACTCCAAGCATATTTAAAAAAGGAAGAGCAATCCCAAATGAACGGTCTAATGTCACAACTATCAAAATTGGAAAAAGAAGAACAAATGAGGCCTAAGGTCAGCAGAAGGAGGGACATAATAAAGATCAGAGAAGAAATAAATAAAATTGAGAAGAATAAAACAATAGCAAAAATCAATGAAACCAAGAGCTGGTTCTTTGAGAAAATAAACAAAATAGATAAGCCTCTAGCCAGACTTATTAAGAGGAAAAGAGAGTCAACACAAATCAACAGTATCAGAAATGAGAAAGGAAAAATCACAACAGATCCCGCAGAAATACAAAGAATTATTAGAGACTACTATGAAAACCTATATGCTAACAAGCTGGGAAACCTAGGAGAAATGGACAACTTCCTAGAAAAATACAACCTTCCAAGACTGACCCAAAAAGAAACAGAAAATCTAAACAGACCAATTACCAGCAACGAAATTGAAGCGGTAATCAAAAAACTACCGAAGAACAAAACCCCCGGGCCAGATGGATTTACCTCGGAATTTTATCAGACATACAGGGAAGACATAATACCCATTCTCCTTAAAGTTTTCCAAGAAATAGAAGAGGAGGGGATACTCCCAAACTCATTCTATGAAGCTAACATCACCCTAATACCAAAACCAGGCAAAGACACCACCAAAAAAGAAAACTACAGACCAATATCCCTGATGAACGTAGACGCAAAAATACTCAACAAAATTTTAGCAAACCGAATTCAAAAATACATCAAAACCATCGTACACCATGACCAAGTGGGATTCATCCCAGGGATGCAAGGATGGCACAACATTCGAAAGTCCATCAATATCATCCACCACATCAACAAAAAGAAAGACAAAAACCACATGATCATCTCCATAGATGCTGAAAAAGCATTTGACAAAGTTCAACATCCATTCATGATAAAAACTCTCAGCAAAATGGGAATAGAGGGCAAGTACCTCAACATAATAAAGGCCATCTATGAAAAACCCACAGCCAACATTATATTGAATAGCGAGAAGCTGAAAGCATTTCCGCTGAGATCGGGAACTAGACAGGGATGCCCACTCTCCCCACTGTTATTTAACATTGTACTAGAGGTCCTAGCCACGGCAATCAGACAAAACAAAAAAATACAAGGAATCCAGATTGGCAAAGAAGAAGTCAAACTGTCACTATTTGCAGATGACATGATACTGTACATAAAAAACCCTAAAGACTCCACCCCAGAACTACTAGAACTGATATCGGAATACAGCAAAGTTGCAGGATACAAAATCAACACACAGAAATCTGTGGCTTTCCTATATACCAACAATGAACCAACAGAAAGAGAAATCAGGAAAACAACTCCATTCACAATTTCATCAAAAAAAATAAAATACCTAGGAATAAACCTAACCAAAGAAGTGAAAGACTTATATTCTGAAAACTACAAGTCACTCTTAAAAGAAATTAAAGGGGACACTAACAGATGGAAACGCATCCCATGCTCATGGCTAGGAAGAATTAATATCGTCAAAATGGCTATCCTGCCCAAAGCAATATACAGATTTGATGCAATCCCTATGAAACTACCAGCAACATTCTTCAATGAACTGGAACAAATAATTCAAAAATTCATATGGAACCACCAAAGACCCCGAATAGCCAAAGCAATCCTGAGAAAGAAGAATAAAGTAGGGGGGATCTCACTCCCCAACTTCAAGCTCTATTATAAAGCCATAGTAATCAAGACAATTTGGTACTGGCACAAGAACAGAGCCACAGACCAATGGAACAGACTAGACAATCCAGACATTAACTCAGACATATATGGTCAATTAATATTTGATAAAGGAGCCATGGACATACAATGGCGAAATGACAGTCTCTTCAACAGATGGTGCTGGCAAAACTGGACAGCTACATGTAGGAGAATGAAACTGGACCATCGTCTAACCCCATATACAAAAGTAAACTCAAAATGGATCAAAGACCTGAATGTAAGTCATGAAACCATTAAACTCTTGGAAGAAAACATAGGCACAAACCTCTTAGACATAAACATGAGTGACCTCTTCTTGAACATATCTCCCCGGGCAAGGAAAACAACAGCAAAAATGAACAAGTGGGACTATATTAAGCTGAAAAGCTTCTGTACAGCAAAAGACACCATCAATAGAACAAAAAGGAACCCTAGAGTATGGGAGAATATCTTTGAAAATGACACATCCGATAAAGGCTTGACGTCCAGAATATATAAAGAGCTCACACGCCTCAACAAACAAAAAACAAATAACCCAATTAAAAAATGGGCAAAGGAACTGAACAGACGGTTCTCCAAAAAAGAAATACAGATGGCCAACAGACACATGAAAAGATGCTCCACATCGCTAATTATCAGAGAAATGCAAATTAAAACTACAATGAGGTATCACCTCACACCAGTAAGGATGGCTGCCATCCAAAAGACAAACAACAACAAATGTTGGCGAGGCTGTGGAGAAAGGGGAACCCTCCTACACTGCTGGTGGGAATGTAAGTTAGTTCAACCATTGTGGAAAGCAGTATGGAGGTACATCAAAATGCTCAAAACAGACTTACCATTTGACCCAGGAATTGCACTCCTAGGAATTTACCCTAGGAATGCAGCAATCAAGTATGAGAAAGATCAGTGCACCCCTATGTTTATCGCAGCACTATTTACAATAGCCAAGAATTGGAAGCAACCTAAATGTCCATCGATAGATGAATGGATAAAGAAGATGTGGTACATATACACAATGGAATACTACTCAGCCATAAGAAAAGGGCAAATCCAACCATTTGCAGCAACATGGATGGAGCTGGAGGGTATTTTGCTCAGTGAAACAAGCCAAGCAGAGAAAGAGAAATACCAAATGATTTCACTCATCTGTGGAATATAAGAACAAAGGAAAAACTGAAGGAACAAAACAGCAGCAGAATCACAGAACTCAAGAATGGACTAACAGGTACCAAAGGGAAAGGGACTGGGGAGGATGGGTGAGTAGGGAGGGATAAGGGGGGGAGAAGTAGGGGGGTATTAAGATTAGCATCCATAGCGGGGTGGGAGAAAGGGGAGGGCTGTACAACACAGAGAAGACAAGTAGTGATTCTACAACAGGTTGCTACGCTGATGGACAGTGACTGTAAAGGAGTATATAGGGGGGACCTGGTATAGGGGAGAGCCTAGTAAACAAAGTATTCGTCATGTAAGTGTAGATTAATGATTAAAAAAAAAAAAGGCAGTTCCTATGTGGTGACCTCTAATGAGTTCTACACAATGATATAAAGGACATATAAAAGTGTAGGCAAAGGGTCTGTTTGTGTTTATACAGAGGATCAAAGCCTAATTTGGCTACCCCGAAAATGAACTAAGATACGATATGAAAGAGAACTTCCAACATCAGCACTCTCGGGAAGACTCATGCCAGAAGATGATCATCAAAAAACCCCAACAAAGATCCACGCACTGCTACAGGTGTAGATGCACTCATCCCACCAGCTCCTGGACTTGCCATGAGAATGAGGAAGGAGATATCTAAGCTGGCCTGTGCATACAGTAAAACAACAAATTTGACTGGATCTATACTGTTGGAACTCAACCAAGAATTAGGAGAAGTGCAAATTGTAGCGCTCCAAAATCTTACAACTACAGACTATTTACTGTTAAAAGAACATATGGGATGTGAACAGTGCCCAGGAATGGGTTGTTTTAATTTGTCTGATTTTTCTCAAACTATTCAAATTCAGTTAGATAATAACCATCATATCATTGATAAGTTTTCACAAATGCCTAGGGTGCCTAACTGGTTTTCTTGGTTTCACTGGAGATGGCTGGTAATTACAGGTATTCTTTGGTTATGTAACTATACTCCTATTATGTTAATGTGTGTGCGCAATTTAAGTAGTAGCTTAAAATCTATACATGCTGAAGTTACTCTACAAGAAGATATGTCAAAGAAATAATCAATCTTCCCATGTTTTCTTCCGCCTGCTACTTCTATAGCTTTTCTTCTTCCTTCCTAATTACAACGAATTCTTAAATAGAATTCGTGCCTCATATCAAATTTACCGAGTATCATAACTCCTCCAAGTGGTAAAGATACCTCAAGACAAATGCTGGGCATAGAAGCCACAGGGCATAAATATGCAAAGCAATAAAAAGCTAACCATTTCAAACAATAAGGCTTCTCTCTCACTTACCAACTTCACATTTCCCTGTATGGCCCCGGAAGATGACTGGTTAGCCAGAGACGGGTAAGATTCCTCAAGGGAGGAACAACCTAAGACAGGCACAGTCGCAGGGGGGTCATCAGGTGAGAAATTGGGGATCAACAGAGGTGAGGCTTAGAACCTCACCCTCCCTGTTCTGAGAGAAATCTTCTGCATATGTGGATGTTTTATTGCCCTTGTCTAGCTTGGATTAACACATAGTCTACAGGCACACACCTGATCATCTACATTTGCTCTCTTACAACACTAAACTATGTTTTCTACCTTTATGTTGTATCTACCTACCACTTCAGCATTTTATTAAAAATAATAAAGAGAGAAATGTGGTATCCACATATAAATCAAGTATAAAAATCAAATGTGTATTCATATTTGAACTGACTGTTTATAGTTCATAATGCATGAGCAAAACCAAAAGTTTCTGTGATGACTGCCCTTGTACTGTTCACCATGTAACTTATTCACTATGTAAGAATTTGTTCTCCATGTAAGAACTTGTTCGTTATGCTTCAGAAGATTGGAGACTGACGAAAATTAGGCTTGGGGTGGATTAATGATTGTGCATTGAGCATTGACTCCCCTATACAGAATTTTAGTGTTGTTAACAACCATTTGATCAATAAATATGAGAGATGCCCTAACAACAACAACCAAAAAAAGTACACACTTCCAATTGTAAAATAAATAAGTAACCGGGATGTAATGTATAGCATAAGGAATATAGTCAATATATTGTAACAACTTGGTATGGTGATAGCTGGTACCTAGAATTATCATGTATATAAATGTTGAATCACTGTGTTGTACACCTGAAACTAATGTAATGTAATACTGTGTGTCAACTACCCTTCAATAAAAAATAATTATCTAAAAAAAAAAAAAAGAAAAAAAAAAAGAAATATAAGGCTCTGCTGATGATACCGTTACTGCAGAATGTCCTCCAGCCTGTGCTCTGGGTGCTGGGCTGTGTGCTGGCTGCAGGGCTGTGTCTGCCTCTGTCTAATTCACAAATTGGATGGCTAGCAGCCTGTGTGCCATTATAAAGCAAAAACCCCTTTTTCCCTTGATAATCATCACCAGTAACCCTGGGAATCCCGTTTCTGCCTTTGGTTCAGTGGCATGAGGAGCCCAAATTGGAGAGAAAGTGACCTCAGGTTCTGATATAGAACCATTAGTGCCCCCTTGGTGGAACTATGCTTCTCTTAGAGCAGTAAGACCTCCAAACCAACAGAGTCAGGATTCACAGGAAGGGAAAGCAAAATCATTAGGATTAATACTTCGAGGTCCTTCCTCTTGGTCCCTAACCCATAAATTCTGCCTATAGAAAAGAGCCCTGAATATTAGTTACTGGTCCCGAGTATAAACTTCCAAATCTTGAGAGGTGTTTTCTCCCAAGCAGTGCTGTGTCTAAGTCTTCTACAGACTTGGCTCTGATACCCAAGGGTCTCTGCTGCCATTCTCATCCTCATCCTGCACTGGCATGCTGGGCCCAGTGGGATCTGCTGCCTCTGACAGCCTGTATCTGGCAGCGTTCAGGAAGCAGAGCTACCAGGGAAGGGGTTTATGAAGAATTTGACCTTCTGTAGTTGTGGGAGTTGGTTTCACAGTCTAGTGAGGCTGTCAGCTTTGCATCTGGAGCTGGGGCCTTAAGGCAGCAGAGCAGCCAGTCAGGAAGGGAAGATAGACAGGAGGCGGAGAAAAGCTGGTCAAACCTGGGCCCATGGTCACAGAGCTCAGTGTGCACGACGTTCAGGAATCAGGGAAGCTGGAGGAACACTCGGAGGAGGTGAAAGAGCTGCAGGCCTGCCTGGCTGCCCCCCTCTGACAAACTGAGCCAGGAGACAAACACCAGCTTGCCTGAGGCAGGCAGCACCCGGCACCCAACGTCTCCAAGAATAAAACAAGAGCACGGTTTCTGGCCAGGGCACTGCTGGCACCTAAGCTGTGGGCCAGCAATGGTAATGCCCTCACATACCTCCTTATCCCCTTGCTCTTCTTTTTTAGAAAACATAGCATAGACAATACACGGTTGAGTTTGTTAACACTGCAGTCTAGAGGAGTTCTGGAGAAGAAGTCCCCTTTTAAAAAGGGACATATATCAAATTACGTATGCATGCAACTTGTATAAAAATAAAAACAAAGCTTTTAAGAGTAAACTGTGTGAAATATGGCTTGTGAATCTTTACTCTTGATCCTGCATTGTGATACTTCTAAATCATGGTGTTTCTGTCTTTTTGTATTTATTCATAAAGATTCTAATAGCAATTTGGGAGGAGACATATCAGGCTGGCATATCACTGTGTTAATTAGGGCATAAGCCAGCTGCTCTGTCAAAGAAATGCCAAAATGCAGTGAACATAAGCAAGATGTGTAGTCCAGGGTTAGCAGCCCTCTGTCCCTTGCTGGGCAGTTGACTTTAGCTTACCTTTCTGGCTCCTTCCCCTGGTAGCCTGATAAAGGTGGACTGTCAGTTTTATTATCAGGCAATATTGCTTGTACTGAGTGGCCCCTGACTGGTGTGTCACGTCTGGACTGGAAAAATAACTGGTGGGAACCCAGAGCATTGGGCTTTCCTGGGTTTTGTGCCTCTCTTAAATGGGTTTGTCCCTTTTGGGAGCCAGGAAGGGATGCCCAAGGGATGTTGGTTCCTATTTGAACATAGGGCTTCTAAGCCAGGGAGGCTGGCACACCCACCCGCAGGTGCTCTCTTTCTCTTGCATTTGAGTTAATGGTCACTTCACTGGGGTCGAAGGACACTAGCCTCTGGTTGGCTTTGTTGAGGGCGCCTCCCACTGGGGAAGCACTCCTGGCATTGCTCTGCAGGCACTTGGGCTTTCCTTCAAACTGTGTGTAATGCAGCTTGGATAAAATAAAAACTAAGAAACAAAAGGTTTTAAGAGTGCACTGGGTCAAGTATGGCCCATTCAAATCTTCGAAGTCTGAGTATCTAGTTGAGAGGACTCTCTGACGTGGTCATTATTGAAGAGAGATGTTTATTTTTCTTGCCTGGTACAAGCCAGAGGAAAAGTGCCCAGGGCTGGAAGAGCAGCTCTCCCATCCTCAGCATGAGGCCAACCTGTGTGGGTCCAAGTGCAGCTTCTGTTCTCACCCTCTTCCTGCCAGGGGAAGGAGGAAAGGCCGCAGGGGCACAGGCCCCTTCCTGCTGCAGGGGCAGGACCCAGCAGTGGCACATGCCACTTCTCACCAACTCGGTGGTCACATCCCTCTGCAGAGGAAGCTGGGAAGTCACCCTAGCTGGCAGGCAGATGCTCAGGGAAAACCCAGGAGTCCTGATATTGAAGGACAGGAGAATGGATAGTCAAGTCAGCTGGCTGGCTCTGCCTTCATCACCATTTTAAACGCATCTTGACTTTCTTAGAGAGGTCCGACTGTTATTCCACTTGAGACTAAATAAAACCTGAGTTTGAATAATTAACCAGACATCCTCATGTTTTGTTGTGGAACCTTTTTATCCATTTACTATAGCATTATATCCAATTATTTCTGCCTCCGCCCCATTTCTTAAATCCACATTTCCTAGAACTTGTGTGTATTCTGTTCTGTTGCCTCTTTTTTCGTAAAATATGATCAAAAGAAGTTTTCTTAAATACGTTTTTGAGGCACATATAGTAACACTGATACAATCATGGCCGTAGAGCTATAGAACTAAAAGCGTCTCCGGGCAGCCAGCTGAGTCTCATCTGCTTACTTTCGAGCTTGCCAGAGAGTGAGTCAGGCAGAAATATTTTTTAAATATCTACTATGCACCAGATACTTTTGTATGCACCTCAGGAGGAGAGGAGACTAAGACAGAACTCTCAGCCTCACAGTGTCCCGTCCCGCGGGACTATCAACGAGGGCCAAAACGAGAAACCTGCAGAAATGAAACAAGCAAGGGACACAAAGCACGACCAGCAAGACAGGATGTCTGATCAAGCTGGCACAGTTTATTGTTTGCAGGCTCAATTTATACAGGCTAGCAAGGAAGGGGTGGGTCAGAAGATTATTGGACCTTAGGTGGCGCCGGCGGGAAGGTGTAGAGGGGTGATTGGGCCTTGGCTGGCACTGGCGGGAGCAGAGGACCCGGAAGAGAAGTGGGGAGTTCGCCGTTTTGTGGGCGGAGGCCCTAGGGAGGGAGGTTTTAAGGGTGCGGCCTTCTCCTGGGGCAGAGGATGTTCCTGAGAAGCAGGGTGTTGGCAGGGTTAGAAGGCCAGTGGAAAGAACAGAGGAGGAAATGTTGCTTAGCAATCTGACTGCAAGATCTATATTGATTTGGCTAGGAGAGCAGCTTTGCTTTTTCTAGGATACTGCAGAAATGATTGCTGTTGTCTTAACTTACATAACTGGCATTGCTTAAAGTCCATAGGCTCGCTCCCAACATCACAGAACTTGTATTCTACTCTAGCATGTTAAGTGTGTAAATTCTCCCAAATCATACCTCACAATTAACTTTGCTTTCTTTAAAGCAAACATTTGTTAACAAAATGGAGAGTATCAAAGTAAAGGAAGAGGAACTTGTTGAGTGTCTTCTGCAGCTTCAGGCAACAGAAGGAGAGTACACAAACAAAAACAGAAAATTTGAAGAGCTCCAGGCTGTTCTTGCAGGTACATACAAAGCACTTAGTAATTGACCTCAAACCCAGGTGAGGACTTCACTGTTCTCTTCTATCACAGGCTGGTTACCAACGGTGAAAGTCTCCCACCTTTTCCCATCACCTTTAACTCTCTCTGGTTTTTGCCTCATCTACTAACTTCCTTTACTCCACACCACAGTCTTAGTACTGCTCTTGTCAGTTTTTTCCTTTCCTCTTTAAAAGACTGTTTAAAATTAAGAATTAGTAGCAATTATATTATGTGGTTTCTCTCCGTATGTGATAATAGTAGAACCAACTCCTTTATCTGCTACCATGTGGAGAATTTATTCTGTTTCTTAACATGAATTTGCAAATTATGTCTTGTTTCCAGCTATGACTTTACCATTTATAAAGAAGGTATTCCTCAGATTTTTTTTCTAGCCTACCCTGAAAGCAGAGATAGAGAAGAGTTTGTGTCAAGTCTTGGGGCTTCTTAGACACTATGAAATGTGTCCACAAGTATGTATATTTTGCATTCTATTACAAAGCACATCCATGTGTGTGTTTAATTAAAAAACAATGATATTTTCCACAAAAATTGGATGTGGTCATCTAGCCTGCACCCAAAAGTTCACAGACCCAGAAGCATCCCTGGAGGTATGAGTGTCGTCTTGAACTTGGCGGGTAGAGGATCATTATCCAAGGAGGCCCTAAAGTTTGTTAAGCTGGGCAGCTTCCAGAACTTATGTCTTATAGATGATGAAGTGCCATGGGAATCAAAAGGCCAGGACCACAGTTATAGAAAGGACTGAACAGGAGCAAAAACCGGTGTGGGAGTGATTAGCTGGCAAAGACAAATATGAGGATAGGAATTAAAATAGCCTTCATTTCAATGGGACTGTCACATGGGAACCCAGTATGTTCAAATGTGAAGTAAATATTCAAAAGTGAATACCGGGAAACTGCCATGGTACCTGGGTAATTTGGTCTGTTTCCCATGCCTCAGTTGATTTTCCACTTCTTGTCAGGTTTTTCATGAAGTTAACTCCAGTGGATCTTCTTGGTCTTTTCTTTTTTTTATCAAGAAATCCTATGCAGGTGAAAGTAAGCTATATATTGCAAGTACTAGTTATCTTAAGGCAAATAAAAGAGAAAATACTGAAACGAGTAGAGATGGGGGAAGAAAAGAGGAAGGAAGGAAAGGGGACATAAAAGCAATGTGCTTCAGAGCGTAACAAAACATACTTCACCTGCCAGCAGTGAGACTTACGGTAGAATATAAGGGCTCACTACACGCAAAGAATAGTGTTGTGACTTTTGGTTACCTGTGATGGATGAAACATGGGCTTCTATCTTTGCTCCCTAATGCAACTTCACAAAAATGTGTGTAAAACATTGAAAAAAGTTATAAACACACAAATACAAAAAGACTGACAGAGAAAGCATTAGAAGACAATAAATCCCAACAAATTTTTGCAAGGTGTCATGGAAGAGAACTATTAGAAAGAGAAACATGAATAGCAAGTGTCTGTAGAGAAGCACACCATGGAAGCAAGTTTTCTCCCTGGGACTGGGGAAGTCTTGGGCACTGGAGGTCATGAGGCCGAAGACTGACGGAAAGTCTTTGTAATGAGCAGTTAGACCTCCAGCTCAAATGCACCTTCTGTGCAGCTGAGTAACTATTCCTGTCCAATGCTGGCAGAGAAATCAGACCAGAGGGCTCTAAGCTGCAGGATATCATATAGAACTGAAGGCAAAAGTGCCGTACTGAGACCTACTTCCACCACTCAGCTTGATGAAGGCTACTCGCCAGGTGTGTTATGATCCTTCTGCAATTCTTTCTCTACCCTGAAGGAGATGGTTGGATTCTTCTCTATGGAAACTGAACAGTGTCAGAAAAAGTCCCACAGACTCCAACACTGAAGCGTCCTCCAGCAAAATGGTGGTCCCTTCCTGATCACTGTACAGTGAAGCCCACCCAGGAACCAAACCTGTTAGTGCTCTCAAATCAGAATAGACAGTCAAAGACCACCAGCATCTTCAGGGAAAGCTCCAGTGTGAAGGACAGAAACTAGAGCAGACAGAAAAATAGAACTTGATGGAAACATACACAACACCAAGGACATAAGAATGCTTTTAAAGATATATTCTTAGAGAATACATATTCTTTCTATATTATTACATATCATGTACATATATGTTCTCTATATAGTGTAGAAAATAGTCTCTCAATATTAACAAGAATATATTTTGAAGGTGTTAAAGAAGATAACTGCATTTATGAAAAAAAGAACAAGGCGCTTAAAAGAAAGAATAAAGAACAAGAAAGAATTCTTAGAAATGAAAGATATAATAACTAAAAATATAAATATTCAATAGGAAGACTGTAAGAAAAATTAGGGAAAACTCTCCAAAAATAGAACAAAAAATAAGGAGACGAGGAACAGGATAAAAGATACGAAAATTAGAAGACTGTTCTGAGATGTTGAAGATCTAACTAACAGGAAGGTCAGAAAAGGAGGACAGAAAAAAATGGAAAGGATAAAGTTACCAAAGAAATAATACAAAAATACATTTCTCAGAATTGGAGAATTGAGGTTCCTATTTGAAAGGGCCAATCAAATTCCCAGAACACAACACAACACAAGAAAGAAAAGACACCAAGTCCCATCACTGTGGGATTTCATGAGAAAGAAGAGAAAGAGAAGATCCTAAAGGCTTCTATAGGGAAAAAGCAGACCTCACACAAAAGATCAGGAATCAGAATGGTTTCACACTTAACTGCAACACTGTACTACAGGTTAGAAGAGAATGCCTTCAAATTGTGAGATAAAATAATTTCCAACATTAGACACCCATCCAAACTACCAGCCAAGTAAAAAAATATAGAGATGTATTTAGACGTAAGAACTCAAAATGTCCCAATTACTCTATCTCTGGAAGCTAGTACAAAATTTGCCTCAACAAACAGAGGGAATAAATCAAGAAAAAGAAGTGGGTATGGATTCAGTAAATGGAAGGTCCAACATAAGAGAGATGCAAAGGAAGGACCAAGAGGTCAGCTGTGCAACAGGCCTAAAAGAAACTTAGTACAAAGGCAGCAGGGGAGGACAGAGGAATGGCAGCGATAGATGACTTAATGGTATTTGACCACATTGGAAGTAACATTCAGAAAGATTTTATAGTTCTGGTTTAGATTTTTATATGAATTAATTATATGTACAAGGAAAGCTAGGCAATTTAAAAATAGGCAATTTTGAACCCCCAGGAAAACAAAAAATTATGTGAGAGGAAATATAATACTGCACTATTTGTCTCATCAGTGAATAGTATTTGCATTGTCATAATGATCTAAACAGTTAAAATTCACTTAAACAAAAACTGTGACTTTATGGGGAGGTTACTGGGAAGAAATGCGGAGGGTGTGGGTGCAGGAGGTAGAGATGGGAATAAGCATGCCATGTCCTTCTGTGCTATACTAGGAAGTAAGCAGAAAATGTCTTAACATGACAAATCAAGAAATCACCATCAGAGCATTTTTTAAGAAAATTTTTTTTAAGGAAATGGAAAAAGATAAAGTTAAAATGAATTAAAAATCGTTTATTCTGAGGAGTCAAATGCAGGGGTGGACAAAGCACTAAGGAGCACCTTCTGGTTTTTGTTATAAGCCTTATAATACTATTTGACTTTTAAAACCAGGCATATGTCTGATTTTGATTAATGGTTTTTAAACTAAAGAACATTGCTGGTAGTTATTTTCTCTCTCTCTTTTTTTTTATAGCACAAAAGCAGGAGCAGAATTTACTGAATGATTACATTTTTCAATTGACAAGAGACTTTTCAAGATACTTAAACAATGTGGTAAAAAGTCAATGTGTTTATTCTTCTTTCTTTTATTGGAATACTGGTAGATACATACTTATTGTGTGTGTAGATCTATATGTACATATACATATATACACATATACATAGAGTCTAGAAGCAACTAACATGTAACCATGAGAAAATCGTTGAGGGGCCTCTGTTTCCTTATTTGTAAGGTAGACACTGGGTTATGCTTTCTAAGGTTCTTTTCATATCTCTTATTCTGGTAAATTTCTATGAAGACAAGGATAAGTGGGTAGTTGTTGTGGGGGAGGGGAGGGAGTGGCTGACAAGGAAGCAGGTTAAGAGATGTTACTCCCTTCTTTAAAATTCATAATCAACAGTTAATGATAAACATATGTAGGTAGAGTTGGTTAATTAAAAATGGAAATATTCTACTCTTTGAGATTCATTGATATCAAAAGTAGCTTTTAACACATTATGGGTGTTGAAAATATGAAGAGGAAAATTCTAAATAAGTATACTATATGTACAATTCTACCTTCTTAATAAGATGCTACTAGTAGTGATTATACAATGAATAAAGATTATGTAATTTATAACAGTATAATAACTAAGAACTGAATAGAGAATTCAGTAGAGAATTATGAAAAATCCATAAAATTATATTATTCTTCCTTCAGGATATATTACATCCTCCCTGAAAAAGCCTCAATAAATTGTGTGCTCCCTCCCCATTTTTGCTGGACAATTGTTCATTGGTCAAAATATATTCTATTTTGTGAAGTTGTCTCAACAACTTAACTAGGGGCCCATGGACTGACTTCCCTGAGTCCATGAATAAATTTCCATGAAATGGCTTTGGAATTTAATATAAATTTTTTCTAAGGGACAGTATCCATAGCTTCTGCTGATAGTTCAGGAATTAATTAGAGCCCCTCCCTGAATGTGGTCCAGGCTATCTAACACACTCATATCCTGCTTTTTGAACTGTGAGATAATTGTGGGTTTTATGTTTGAGCAGGATAAAATGAAGCAAGAATTAAAACAATTACGAAATCAGGAAAGCTATAAAATCAAAACTCATTTTGAAATTCTAAAGAACTTAGAAAATGAAATCTATGTCCACGACCTAGAAGTAGACGTTTTGCTCCTGGAAAATAAGAGATTAAAAGAAGTAAGTTGAAGTACGCTTGACTTTGCACAATTTGATTGCCTAGACCTGTACTAGTTACTATGAAAAGAAGAGAACAGCTCTCAAAGCTTTTTAAATGAAGCTTGAAGTACATACAGCCAAGTGTCCAAATCCTAAGTATGCAGCTTAATGAACACACCTGGATACCCTGCACCCAGATCAAGAAACAAAGCATTAACAGTGTCCAGACATCCTGTGTCCCTTCCCATCCCTCACCTGCCACAAGGGCAGCACTGTACTGAGTTTTAACACCATAGACTAGTTTTGCCTGTTTGTAAACATATGTTATTATGACACAGTATGCACTCTTTTGTTCAATCCTGTGTTTGTGAAGTTCATCCTTACTGTTGAATACAGTTATGGTTCGTTCATTCTTAGTTCTGTGTAGTATTCCATTGTAGGACTACCCTAAATTTATTATACATTCTACTGTTGATGGGGGTTTAGAGAGTTCCTAATTTGTGCTACCACCAATAGTGTTGCTGTGAACATCCTAGTGCATGTTTTCTGGTGAATTTGGGTATACATCTCATGTGGAATCGCAGAGCCATAAGGATGCATATCGTCCACTTTAGTGCCCTGTGGCAGTTTCCTAAAGAAGTTGCAATGATTGCCACTCCCAGCAGTAAGTAGTGTATGAGAGTGCCAGTTGTTCTATTCGCACCCAAACTTGGTCTTTTTCAATTTAACCATTCTGTAGGGTGTGTAGTGGTATGTGATTGGGGTTTTAATTTGCATTTTATTGGTGATTAATGAAGCACCTATTCATGTGTTGTTGACTGCTTGTATATTCTCTTTGTAAAGTGCCTGTTCAAGTCTTCTGCCCGCTTTTAAAATTAGATTGTCCATCTTTTTGGTAGCGATTGTATCATTGTTTTCAGTAAGCCATATTGACGTCAAGGTCAGGATCTGTATCAGTCTATCCCAAGTGTTTTGCACAGCGTCTCACATGTAAGAGGGGTTTGATCCCATTTGATACTCACAATAACCTTACAACATGGTTAATATATTATGCCCCTCTTATAGTTGAGGAAACTGAAGCTCTACATTATTAAAGAACTTTTAATAGCTAGAAAGGTAAAAATAGTACAGCAATAAGACTCTAAGTAAGGGGAAAATCCCTTTATGTCTCTATGCAGTTTTTTTCATCAGTTAAGTGTTTCCCACCAATAACATGTGTTTTTCAGTAGAATTAAAATATTTTAGGAGGTACTAAGGTACTCTGAAAACAGAGATGTACTCCACAGAGCCCAGCCTCCATCATCAACACCCCGCACACATGCAGCACACTTTCCTTCCGGCCCTTGAAGCAAACTGGTAAGGGACTTCATCCACCCACGGGAATATGTCACTAGACTGTATTCCCATCATGATGATGTAGATCATTTACTAAAATAATAGGAATTTTGTGTTGCTATTTCGGCAATGGATGAGCAGTTGGGGAGACATTCTAAAGTTCTGCATTTTGATTCAGTGTCTATTTACCTGATGACCCTGTGCTCTTATCTTATTCATGCAACACTCTATGCTCTGCTAATTACATCTCTTCACTCAGCACACACTTGAAGCACCCCTGAGTCCCAAGCCCTGGGGAAGGTGCAGCAAAAACAGAGACGAGCAACACACTGCCCCACATCCTTAGGAAGCTCACAGTTTAGCTGAGGAGAAGGGCAAATAAATGAATCATTACAATTCAGTGTGTTAAGAAGTTTGAGAGTTATGGGAGGTGAGCTGAACTGGGTAAGTTCTACAAATAGTGATCTACATTCAAAGAGGGGCAGTTATGATGACTCGGATGTGGCCCGGATGGCTTCTACTTCGGGTTACAGCAAAAGCTGCTAACGAGTCATGCGAGGAGTGTCACAAGCAAGCTTGCATGAGCTCATAAATAGTTCCATGTCCACTCCGTCTATGGTACTGATGCTATTTCTAAGATTTTATCTGTAGTTTGACTATTTCTTTCTCAAAATTGGACCAGTGCCAAGTTTACAACCCAACACATGCTTTCAGAGTTCCCAGAGACTTTAGAGTTCCTGAGAATTGGGGGGACAGACCAGAAAGCCACGACTTTAATACCCAAACTACTACTTCCCCATCACTCTAACCAATGGAACATCTGACTTAACGTGAGAGCTCCGTGGGGTCTCCTGACGCAGCGCTCCGCTCAGGGCCCGGCTGAGCTCCTCTAGTCGGGCGGCATCGCCACCTATGACATTTACTACACACACATTTTGCATAAGGAACACTCTTTTCTTTTGTGTACCCGGTGCCGTAAGGCAGAATGCCTTTTAGTTTCTTTTGTGGCCAAAAATATTCAGAATGCCGTATTTGTTGGGGTACTGAAAGGCTTCCTCGGGAGCAGGGTCCTTTATCTTCCTCACCGGAATGTAAGCTTGACAAGGACTCTGTTCCCCATTGTTACCTTTTCACCTAGGCAATCAGTGACACAGAGGAGGAGTCAATCCAATGTTTGTGAATGACTGCATGCCCAATTAATCTCTAGTAACTAAACTGTCTAATGCAATCACATGCCTTTAACTTCCAGTGTATAGCGCACATGAAGGAAAACATAGAGCAATACAAAAAGGGGCAAGAAACCCTCAAGCATGCCTCAAGTAACCTGACTTGGCAAGTGGTAGATCAGCAGAGTAAGTAATGTGTCATGGGTTTTTGTTTTCTTTTGTTTAAATCAGTTTTATTGATTTGCATACAATAAAATGCACCCATCCTAAGTCCAACGAGTTATGACACATGAAAACCACTGTAACCACTGCCACCATAAGCAAGATAAGGAACATTTTCACCCCTGAAAAACTCCCCTGGTGTCCCTTTGTAGTTGATTTCCCACCCTTTCTCCAGTTCCTGGAAACCATCGATCTGCTTTCTGTCACTAAGAATTAGATATAAATAGAATATGCAGACTTTTGTACCTGGCTTTGTACTGGCTCCTTTCACTCAGCAAACTGTTAAGATGCCCTCGTGTTGTTGCCGGCATCACTGTTGACTTGCCCCTCTCTGTAGCAGAATGACTGTACTCCATTATATGGGCACACCATCTTTTGTTTATACATTCATGTGCTGAAGGACATTTGGATTGTTTCCAGTTTGGGGTTGCTATTTGCTTACACGTGCTTTCACAAATTGTGAAACTGGGTGCAAGTTAGCAGGTGTCCTGTCCCTGTGAAGTTACCCAGATACACTTAATTTCCCCAGCAGCGATGTGTGACAACACGTGCCCAGTAGCGCCAGGCGGGGAACTCGCTGGAGCCTGGGCGTCCAGGGTGACTGAAGGGGGTCGGCCATGTAGGCATGCAGCGCCTGTGTGACCGATGTCAGCTACTCTAGCATCTCCTGAGATGCACAGACGCTATTTCTCTCCTTTATGCTGTTAATATGGTAAATAACATTGATTTTTTAATGTTACACAAATTTCCCATTCCTGGGGTAAAACTCACCTGTTCAGAAGATATCATTGTTTTTATATATTGTTGGATTTGACTTGCTAATCTTTGTAAAGATTTTTGTGTCTGTGTGAAGGACAGCCTCTGGCCTAGGAAGTGCCTCCAGTAGAAAGCCGCATGGTGGTGGGGCTCCCCTCAGGCGGGCCTTTCTTTCAGTCCTGTGCTGCCCATTCCCCAGCATCTGAAAACTGGATCTTAAAAAATATATAATTGTTTAATACATTTTGTCCCATTTTCACCTTGTTTACAATGGGAGGGAAAGTCTGATTCAGTTATTCTGTCATTTATAAATTGTCAGATAAAACAAATAGCATAACTTTTATAAAAATGCCCAAATTAGAAAAAAGTAACCCTTGCATTTGAAAAATCTTCATTTTAGCACAATATTTGGATTTATGGGCTGAATTTAAGAAGACAGTTAAGGTGAGTCTTTTTGTGTTTCCTCTATAAGTATCAAGTGTCTAAAAATATTTGCCTACTTAATAAGTGTGTGTGTGTGTGCGCGCGTGCACATGCATAAGATTAGAGGTCAGGACTGTAGGGGAGTGACAGAGCTAGTGTGACTATCATATCCTAAAATGTGTTTTCAGTGCTAGTAAAAAACAAAACTCAATTGAGTTCTAGATCCTGAGTTTAGATCCTAAAACCAGTTAAGGATCTTAGTGTTTGATTCATGATTTGGGCAGTGTCCAAGTTAGCAGATAGAAAGGCACTCGGAAGAGCTGTACACCATGGAAGACCCATAGGCAGAGGAGAGTGGGAACAAGGAAGTTATACTTGGTGTAAAAGCAGATTGGTTATTACAGGGTTACTCTTCTTTAAGGGATGGCCGGGGCCCGGGAGGCAGTTTAACTAGGCTACCTAACAGGAGCTGATAAGGCAATTTCTGATTGACTGGTTTAAGATCCCATTTCTGAAAGAGCCAAGGATTAAGGAAGTTAATTCTGAGTTTAATTCAGGTGATGTGAGACTTAGCATAAGTTACTCCATTTTGGGCCTGTTGTCTTATTTTTATCAGTGCCAAATGTCACTATAAAACCTTAATCCTTTGGGAAACCGTCTTCCCACTCTACTGTTTCAGCTAAAGTGGGAATGACATTTAATTTAATTTTTTGCAAGTGCAAATTGAACACCTATTGTTTTGGGACAAAGTGGTCAGATCTGAACTCTGCTATGCTCCATGTTACTGGCTGTGCAACATCTCCATCCCTCCCTCCTTTGGAGGCAGGTAGGCTGGAGCTTAAATCCTGGCTCTGCCACTTTTGAAGTATTTAAAATTTGCATTGTTTAACTCTTAAAACACTGGATAAAAGAAGCCTCAGTAATGCCCTTTTCAGATGAAGCCACTGAGGCTGAGAGGGTTTAAGTAACTTTCCCAAGCAGCTAATGAACTTGTGGGGAGTTAAAACTCACATCTAGCGTGATTCCAAAATTCTTGCTCTTACCCTGTGAACCATGTTGAACCACCTCTGCAATTCTGTGCTGCTCTGAAAGTGAGCTGGCTGTTACACCACCACCTCCACCACTGTCCTACCCAGTTAAAAATTTGAGTTCAGTGAGCATTCCATTATATCTTCACATTTTATAATTCATTTTTTCTGAGATCTTTTCCAGAATTTTGTGAATTTTCTGTGTACACATACTTACTTTGCATGGTTTAATACCAATTTTGGATATATATTTTTGCTTTGGACATGATTCACTCAGACAGAATGTGTTTTTACTTAGTTGCAATTTATATTCACACCCCGCCAAAATGTTATTTTTTTAAAGAAATTGGTAGACAGTGGTGATGAGACCTTGAAGGAAATAAAAAATCTAATAGACAAGCTGTATGAAAGAGATGAAAACATTGAGCATATCAGTACTTGGCTACAAGGGAATCTTAAGAGCTGCGTTTTCTCATGGAACAGGAATTGCCAGTGACCTTGGTTGGTAAGTAACATCTCAAGAGCTTTGGGTAACAAAGAACTCCCTGCAATTTCACTGTAGCTGGTGACAGCAAAGAAAGCAAAAAAAAAAAAAAGTGCCAATCAAAGAAGTTAGTGATCCCCAGTAATCCATCGCCAGTAATGTTACACATTCAGCTGAACGCAGATGCTCGTTTGTGGGGGTCACATGTGGTAATGCAGCATGTTGGACAAATCTCCCACCTAAAGTGAGTTTTCTAAGTAACTGAATCTTAACTTCTTTCTGAATTTTTTAAACTCTTATTTTAAATATTTTCCAAGGAAGTCTTTTTAAATCCTATTACACACTTCCTTGTCTTCTTAAACAGAAAATAGTGAACAGCATTTTCCCTTTTCTTCCTAAGCTGAGTTGAACATTTAAAACAGCAACTATTGCCTTTTCTGAAAATCCAGTGAGGCCCTCTGGGGCTTCTGAGATGTTAACACATCTTATATAAAGTGAGTGCCTCACGAACAAGCAGCCCTGTCTCTCCAGAGGAATTATCAATTGCATTCTCAAGCCCTACTCCAATGTCATGTTAGCCAAAAGGGCCACAGAACTCTGTCCAGATTAGGGCTGCGGTGAGAAATGGAAGTGAATCTTTGTGCAGGTATAGCTCAGAGGTCTCAGGGGAATCCCTTGGGACAGTGGGATGGTGGAAGTAGAGAGAGCTGGGAAGAAGGAAAGAGAATAGAGTATAGGGACAGAGTGGTAAATGAAAATAATAACATATGGCAAGAGTACAAATCTATTAGAAGTCATTTAAGTTTAATTTGAAATACTGTGAGCATTAGATCAGTAGTTTTAAAGAGGGGTTGAAGAAAGTAAAATGAAATAAAATAAAAGTAAAATGAAAGAAAGTACTAGGATTAAAAACAGTCCAATAGTTGGTAAAACCAATGTTCTAAGGGTGTTGCCTGACCCAGGAAACATTTTAGCAGCCCATGAGGATTTTGTGCCTACATCTTATCAGCTAAAAATCTGTTTCAGTGGTCCTGCTCAAGCCTGGTGATGCTTATGTGTAAGTGCGTAATGGGGTCCTGGTTGGTCTTGCCTCACTGTGCATTTGCTTTGCAAAGCCAGGCCATCCCCTCCCCAGCAACTGTAGATCAAGCAGAATTTTAAAAGCTAAATCATCTCTAAGTGTCAGCTGCACTATTCTCACATGAGCAAATCTTCCATTTTTGTCTGGAACCTGATGGAATCTTTGCATTAGAGCAAATTTAAATAGACTATATTGAAAAGCTAAGCCCACTGAGGAACTAATCATATTCCTTTTTTTTTCATGCATTTTGAAAGCTGTCTTACTGATAACCTATGGAAAGTAGAGAATTGCAGTGCAGAAATAAAGGAAGACCACCCAAATGAGACCAAGCTCAGCATAAAACCTGGCATAGCAAGGGCATCAGTTATCACCACCTGTTTTCAGCATAGATTCAAGGGCTGCTGTGGGCACAGGGATGACTTCAGGTGCTCTGACTGGAGGCTGTTGGCACAGGGAAGCTGCAGGCAGGCTAACTGGGAGCAGGACATCCCATGTGAGTGATTAGTGAGCATAATTGGCTTTCTCCGGTTGGCCCTGAGTTAGAAGAAGGGTCAAAAGGAGGGAAGCTGGCTGTCACTGACAACGGCCATTCAGGGCTAGCATCAGAAGTCATTGGTGACAGTTCTATTATCATGTGGTCTAGCAATGGTCAATTCAGCCTTTCAACAGGGATTTTAATTTTCACTTCCATTCTTAGTTTAAGTATCATATTCAGAATAGAGTAAGAGTTGCTGTGATTGAAAGCCAACCACATACAAATAAAATATAGTCCAATATCATATGTGCCACTCATTTTTTTTTTATAACCAAAGCAGACCTATAATTACCAGCCATCTCCAGTGAAACCAAGAAAACCAGTTAGGCACCCTAGGCATTTGTGAAAATTTATCTATGATATGATGGATATTGTCCAACTGAACTTGAACAGTTTGAGAGAAATCAGACGAGTTAAAACAACCCATTCCTGGGAACTGTTCACATCCCATATGTTCTTTTAACAGTAGATAGTCTGTAGTTGTAAGATTTTGGAGCGCTACAACTTGCACTTCTCCAAATTCTTGGTTGAGTTCCAACAGTATAGATCCAGTCAAATTTGTTGTTTTACTGTATGCACAGGCCAGCTTAGATATCTCCTTCTTCATTCCCATGGCAAGTCCAGGAACCAGTGGGATGAGTGCATCTACACCTGTAGCAGTGCCTGGATCTTTGTTGAGGTTTTTGGATGATCATCTGGTATGACTCTTCCAGAGAGTGCTGATGTTGGAAGTTCTTCTTCATAACGTATCTTAGTTCATTTTCTGGGTAGCCCACTTAGGCTTTGATCCTCTGTATAAACACAAACAGACCCTTTGCCCACACTTTGATATGCCCTTTATACCATTGTGTAGAACTCATTGGAGGTCACCACACAGGAACTGCTTTTTTTTTTTTTAAGAGAAAGGAATATTATCAGAAAAATGTACCTCCATAGCCGATCATCTGACACCCTTTAAGTTATCAAAATTAAGGATATTTAAAGCATGCATTAATCGTTGATTTACAGTTAGTTTTATCCTTTCAGGGATTAATCCCCCTTTTCTTCCTTTTTTTTTTATCATTAATCTACACTTACATGAAGAATATTATGTTTACTAGGCTCTCCCCTATACCAGGTCACCCCTATAAACCCCTTTACAGTCAATGTCTACCAGCATAGCAAAATGTTGTAGTATCACTACTTGTCTTCTCAGTGTTGTACAGCCCTCCCCTTTCTCCCACGCCCCCCATTATGCATGCTAATCTTAATACCCACCTTCTTCTCCCCCCCCCTTATCCCTCCCTACCCACCCATCCTCCCCAGTCCCTTTCCCTTTGGTACCTGTTAGTCCATTCTTGGGTTCTGTGATTTCACTGCTGTTTTGTTCCTTCAGTTTTTCCTTTGTTCTTATACTCCACAGATGAGTGAAATCATTTGGTATTTCTCTTTCTCTGCTTGGCTTATTTCACTGAGCATAATACCCTCCAGCTCGATCCATGTTACTGCAAATGGTAGGATTTGCCCTCTTCTTATGGCTGAGTAATATTCCATTGTGTATATGTATCACTTCTTCTTTATCCATTCATCTACCGATGGACATTTAGGTTGCTTCCAATTCTTGGCTATTGTAAATAGTGCTGCGATAAACATAGGGGTGCATCTGTCTTTTTCAAACTTGATTGCTGTGTTCTTAGGGTAAATTCCTAGAAGGGGAATTCCTGGGTCAAATGGTAAGTCTATTTTGAGCATTTTGAGGAACCTCCATACTGCTTTCCACAATGGCTGAACTAATTTACATTCCCACCAGCAGTGTAGGAGGGTTCCCCTTTCTCCAAAGCCTTGCCAACATTTGTTGTTGTTTGTCTTTTGGATGGTAGCCATCCTTACTGGTGTGAGGTGATACCTCATTGTAGTTTTAATTTGCATTTCTCTGATAATTAGCGATGTGGAGCATATTTTCATGTGCCTGTTGGCCATCTGTATTTCTTTTTTGGAGAACTGTCAGTTCAGTTCCTCTGCCCATTTTTTAATTGGATTATTTGTTTTTTGTTTGTTGAGGCATGTGAGCTCTTTATATATTTTGGACGTCAAGCCTTTATTGGATCTGTCATTTACAAATATATTCTCCCATACTGTAGGGTTCCTTTTTGTTCTATTGATGGTGTCTTTTGCTGTACAGAAGCTTTTCAGCTTAATATAGTCCCACTTGTTCATTTTTGCTGTTGTTTTCCTTGCCCGGGGAGATATACTCAAGAAGAGGTCACTCATGTTTATGTCTAAGAGGTTTTTGCCTATGTTTTTTTCCAAGAGTTTAATGGTTTCATGACTTACATTCAGGTCTTTGATCCATTTTGAATTTACTTTTGTATATGGGGTTAGACAATGGTCCAGTTTCATTCTCCTATATGCAGCTGTCCAGTTTTGCCAGCACCATCTGTTGAAGAGACTGTCACTTCTCCATTGTATGTCCATGGCTCCTTTATCAAATATTAGTTGACCATATATATTTGGGTTAATGTCTGGAGTCTCTAGTCTGCTCCACTGGTCTGTGGCTCTGTTCTTGTGCCAGTACCAAATTGTCTTGATTACTGTGGCTTTATAGTAGAGGTTGAAGTTGGGGAGTGAGATCCCCCCTGCTTTATTCTTCTTTCTCAGGATTGCTTTGGCTATTCGGGGTCTTTGGTGTTTCCATATGAATTTTTGAATTATTTGTTCCAGTTCATTGAAGAATGTTGCTGGTAATTTGATAGGGATTGCATCAAATCTGTATATTGCTTTGGGCAGGATGGCCATTTTGACGATATTAATTCTTCCTAGCCACGAGCATGGGATGAGTTTCCATTTATTAGTGTCCCCTTTAATTTCTTTTAAGAGTGACTTGTAGTTTTCAGAATATAAGTCTTTCACTTCTTTGGTTAGGTTTATTCCTAGGTATTTTATTCTTTTTGATGCAATTATGAATGGAATTGTTTTCCTGATTTCTCTTTCTATTGGTTCATTGTTAGTGTATAGGAAAGCTACCGATTTCTGTGTAAATTTTGTATCCTGCAACTTTGCTGTATTCCGATATCAGTTCTAGTAGTTTTGGGGTGGAGTCTTTAGGGTTTTTTATGTACAATATCATGTCATCTGCAAATAGTGACAGTTTAACTTCTTCTTTACCAATCTGGATTCCTTGTATTTCTTTGTTTTGTCTGATTGCCGTGGCTAGGACCTCCAGTACTATGTTAAATAACAGTGGGGAGAGTGGGCATCCCTGTCTAGTTCCTGATCTCAGAGGAAAAGCTTTCAGCTTCTCGCTGTTCAGTATGATGTTGTCTGGGGGTTTATGATATATGGCCTTTATTATGTTGAGGTTCTTGCCCTCTATTCCCATTTTGCTGAGAGTTTTTATCATGGATGGATGTTGAATTTTGTCAAATGCTTTTTCAGCATCTATGGAGATGATCATGTGGTTTTTGTCTTTCTTTTTGTTGATGTGGTGGATGATGTTGATGGACTTTCGAATGTTGTACCATCCTTGCATCCCTAGGATGAATCCCACTTGGTCATGGTGTACGATCCTTTTGATGTATCTTTGAAATCGGTTTGCTAATATTTTGTTGAGTATTTTTGCATCTACGTTCATCAGGGATATTGGTCTGTAGTTTTCTTTTTTGGTGGTGTCTTTGCCTGGTTTTTGGTATTAGGGTGATGTTGGCTTCATGGAATGAGTTTGGGAGTATTCCCTCCTCTTCTATTTTTTGGAAAACTTTAAGGAGAATGGGTATTATGTCTTCTCTGTATGTCTGATAAAATTCTGAGGTAAATCCATCTGGCCCGGGGGTTTTGTTTTTGGGTAGTTTTTTGATTACCGCTTCAATTTTGTTGCTGGTAATTGGTCTGTTTAGATTTTCTGTTTCTTTCTGGGTCAGTCTGGGAAGGTTGTATTTTTCTAGGAAGTTGTCCATTTCTCTTAGGTTTCTCAGCTTGTTAGCATATAGGTTTTCATAGTACTCTCTAATAATTCTTTGTATTTCTGTGGGTTCCGTCGTGATTTTTCCTTTCTCGTTTCTGATTCTGTTGATTTGTATTGACTCTCTTTTCCTCTTAATAAGTCTGGCTAGAGGCTTATCTATTTTGTTTATTTTCTCGAAGAACCAGCTCTTGGTTTCATTGATTTTTGCTATTGTTTTATTCTTCTCAATTTTATTTATTTCTTCTCTTCTCTTTATTATGTCCCTCCTTCTGCTGACCTTAGGCCTCATTTGTTCTTCTTTTTCCAATTTCGATAATTGTGACATTAGACCATTCATTTGGGATTATTCTTCCTTCTTTAAATATGCCTGGATTGCTATATACTTTCCTCTTAAGACTGCTTTTGCTGTATCCCACAGTAGTTGAGGCTTTGTGTTGTTGTTGTCATTTGTTTCCATATATTGCTGGATCTCCATTTTGATTTTGTCATTGATCCATTGATTATTTAGGAGCATGTTGTTAAGCCTCCATGTGTTTGTGAGCCTTTTTGCTTTTTTTGTACAGTTTATTTCTAGTTTTATGCCTTTGTGGTCTGAAAAGTTGGTTGGTAGGATTTCAATCTTTTGGAATTTACTCAGGCTCTTTTTGTGGCCTAGTATGTAGTCTATTCTGGAGAATGTTCCATGTGCACTTGAGAAGAATGTGTATCCTGTTGCTTTTGGATGTAGAGTTCTGTAGATGTCTATTAGGTCCATCTGTTCTAGTGTGTTGTTCAGTGCCTCTGTGTCCTTACTTATTTTCTGTCTGGTGGATCTGTCCTTTGGAGTGAGTGGTGTGTTGAAGTCTCCCAGAATGAATGCATTGCATTCTATTTCCTCCTTTAGTTCTGTTAGTATTTGTTTCAGATATGTTGGTGCTCCTTTATTGGGTGCATATATATTTATAATGGTTATATCCTCTTGTTGGCTGAGCCCTTTATCATTATGTAATGTCCTTCTTTATCTTTTGTTACTTTCTTTATTTTGAAGTCTGTTTTGTCTGATACTAGTATTGCAACACCTGCTTTTTTCTCTCTGTTGTTTGCATGAAATATCTTTTTCCATCCCTTGAATTTAAGTCTGTGCATGTCTTTGGGTTTGAGGTGAGTCTCTTGTAAGCAGCATATGGATGGATCTTGCTTTTTTATCCATTCTATTACTCTGTGTCTTTTGATTGGTGCATTCAGTCCATTTGCATTTAGAGTGATTATTGAATGATATGTACTTATTGCCATTGCAGCCTTTAAGTTTCCAAAGTTTCAGGGTTAGCTTCTTTACTATCTTACTGTCTAATGTAACTCACTTGTTGAGCTATTATAAACACGGTCTGATGATTCTTTATTTCTCTCCCTTCTTGTTCCTCCTCCTCCCTTCTTCATATGTTGGGTGTTTTGTTCTGTGCTCTTTTTAGGAGTGCTCCCATCTAGAGCAGTCCCTGTAAGATGCCCTGTAGAGGTGGTTTGTCAGAGGCAAATTCCCTCAACTTTTGCTTGTCTGGGAATTGTTTAATTCCTCCTTCATATTTAAATGATAATCGTGCTGGATACCATAGTCTTGGTTCAAGGCCCTTCTGTTTCATTGCATTAAGTATATCATGCCATTCTCTTCTGGCCTATAGGGTTTCTGTTGAGAAGTCTGATGATAGCCTGATGGGTTTTCCTTTGTAAGTGTACTTTTTTTCTCTCTGGCTGCCTTTAATACTCTGTCCTTGTCTTTGATCTTTGCCATTTTAATTATTATGTGTCTTGGTGTTGCCCTCCTTGGATCCCTTGTCATGGGAGTTCTGTGTACCTCTGTGGTCTGAGAGGCCATTTCCTCCCCTAGTTTGGGGAAGTTTTCAGCAATTATATCTTCAAAGACACTTTCTATCCCTTTTTCTCTCTCTTCTTCTTCTGGTACCCCTATAATGCGGATATTGTTCCATTTTGATTGGTCACTCAGGTCTCTTAGAATTCTTTCATTCCTGGAGATCCTTTTATCTCTCTCTGCATCAGCTTCTCTGCATTCCTGTTCTCTGTTTTCTATTCCATTAATGGTCTCTTGCATCTCGTCCATTCTGTTTTGAAGTCCTTCCAGAGCTTGTTTTATTTCTGTATTCTCCTTAGTTCTTGCATATTTCTCTGCAAGTTCATCGGTATGGTTATGACTTTTGTTTTGAATTCTTTTTCAGGAAGAGTGGTTAAATCTATCTCCCCAGGTTCTTTCTCAGGGGAAGATGTAGTAGATGCCAAGGCTGTCTGGGTTAGTCTTGTCTGGATCAAATTTTTTTGCCTTTTCATGTTGATAGATGCTATTGACTGTCAGCTGGGAGAGCTAAGCTTTCCACTTGCTAGTGGCCTTTCTTTACTGGAATAACTGCAACCCCTAGTGGCTTGTGTTGGGTAATTGCATGTAGACTGGTTCTTTGTGTCTTGCCCGGCTGGTATGGTGGAGGCATGCTTGCTGAGGGCGTGGCCAGCCACAGGCTGCTTCTCTGCTATGGCTGCACCCCGGAGGGGTAATGGACGGGGGGCTGTTTGGCTGTTTACCTCCATGAGGGGTCTCAGAGCTGTTGCCCAGGGGGTTAGTGTGCCCGGGTTTCCCTGGAATTTCCAGCTTCTGGACTGTGACCTGGGTTGCTTCCGTCCAGCTGTTGCGTCCCTGTCCCTTTTAGACTTTCAAAAAGCACTCGCTTTTCTTTGTCACAGGGGCATCAGCTTCGGGACCTGCTCAGAGGTCTTGCTGCCTTGTTTCCCTAGTTTCCAGCCCTGCACACACGCACTGTGTCTGCACTCTGGTGCAGATGGCTAGGGCTGGGTGTTTAGCAGTCCTGGGCTCCCTCTCCCTCCCCACTCCGACTCCTCTCCTCCCGCCAGGAGCTGGGGTGAGGGGCGCTCGGGTCCCACTGGGCCCGGGCTTGTAACTTACCCCTTCCACCAGGCGCTGGGCTCTCGCACGTGTGGATGTAGTCTGGCTGTTGTTCTGTGTCTTCTGGTCTCTCTTTTAGGATTAGTTGTATTTGTTGTATTTTCAAAAATATATATGTTTTTTGGGAGGAGATTCCCACTGTCCTACTCATGCCGCCATCTTGGCTCTGCCTGCCATTCATTTTTATTCCATCCAAATGGTAATGTTGTCTAACAAAATTTGAGTTTGATAGGCAATCAATCATAAATTTATGTGACTCAAACTAGTTATTCTAGATAACTGGAACAATTTCCAGTTAATATTTGTTATGAAAGATTGCTAATATGTAAAGTATTTAAAAATCACACACACACACCTGCTTATCCACATAACCACCATCAGTCATTGGCAAATCTTAGTATTTTTTAAATTAAGGTATCATTGATATACAATCTTATTCTCAGGTTTCACATGAGCAACATTGTGGTATTGTGGTTACTACATTCCCTGCTAATATCAAGTCCCCACCACATACCCCATTACATTCACTGTCCGTCAGCATAGTAAGATTCTATAGAGTCACTACATGTCTTCTCTGTGCTGTACTTCCTTCCCTGTGCCCCCCATATTATGTGTGCTAATTGTAACACCCCTTATTCCCCTTATCCCTCCCTTCCCACCCACCCTCCCCAACCTCTTTCCCTTTGGTAACCACTATTTCATTCTTGGGTTTTTTAGTCTGCTGCTGTTTTGTTCCTTCAGTTTTTGCTTTGTTGTTATACTCCACAGATGAATGAAATCATTTGGTACTTCTCTTTCTCTGCCTGGCTTATTTCACTGAGCGTAATGCCCTCTAGCTCCATCCATGTTTTTGCAAATGGTGGGATTTTTTTCTTCTTATGGCTGAATAATATTCCACTGTGTATATGTACCTCATCTTCTTTATCCATTCATCTACTGATGGACACTTAGGTTGCTTCCATTTCTTGGCTATTGTAAATAGTGCTGCAATAAACATAGGGCTGCATATGTCTTCAATTCTGGGATCCTGCATTCTTAGGGTAAATTCCTAAGAATGGAATTCCTGGGTCAAATGGTATTTCTATTTTGAGTGTTTTGAGGAACCTCCATATTTCTTTCCACAATGGTTGAACTAGTTGACATTCCCACCAGCAATGTAGGAGGGTTCCTCTTTCTCCACATTCTTGCCAGCATTTGTTGTTGCTTGTCTTTTGGATGTTGACTGTCCTAACTGATGTGAGGTGATATCTCATTGTGGTTTTAATTCACATTTCTCTGATGATTAGCGATGTGGAACATCTTTTCATGTGTCTGTTGGCCATCTGAATTTCTTCTTTAGAGAAGTGTCTGTTCAGATCCTCTGCCCATTTTTAAATTGGGTTATTTGCCTTTTGGGTGTTGAGCACATGAGCTCTTTATATATTTTGGATGACAACCCCTTATCGGATATGTCACTTATGAATATAGTGTCCCATACTATAGGGTGCCTTTTTGTTCTGCTGATGGTGTCCTTTGCTGTAAAGAAGCTTTTTAGTTTGACATAGTCCCACTTGTTCATTTTTGCTTTTGTTTCCCTTGTCCAAGGAGATATGTTCATGAAAAAGTTGCTCATGTTTATATTCAAGAGTTTTGCCTATGTTTTCTTCTAAGAGTTTAATGGTTTCATGACTTACATTCAGGTCTTTGATCCATTTCAAGTTTACCTTTGTGTATGGAGTTGAACAGTAATGCAGTTTCATTCTCTTACATGTGGCTGTCCAGTTTTGCCAACAATAGCTGTTGAAGAGGCTGTCATTTCCCCATTGTATGTCCATGGCTCCTTTATCTTATATAAATTGGCCATATATGTGTGTGGGTTTATATCTGGTCTCTCTATTCTATTCCATTGATCTATGGCTCTATTGTTGTGCCAGTACCAAATTGTCTTGATTACTGTGGCTTTGTTGTAGAGTTTAAAGTTGGGGAGCATAATCCCCCCCACTTTACTCTTCCTTCTGAGGATTGTTTTAGCTATTTGGGGTATTTTGTGGTTCCATATGAATTTTAGAACTATTTGTTCTAGTTTGTTGTAGAATGCTGCTGGTATTTTGATTGGGATTGCATCGAATCTGTAGACTGCTTTAGTCAGGATGTCCATTTTGACAATATTAATTCTTCCTAATCAAGAGCATGGGATGTATTTCCATTTATTTGTGTCCTCTTTAATGTATCTTGAGGGTCTTGTAGTTTTCAGAGTATAGGTCTTTCATCTCTTTGGTTAGGTTTATTCCTAGGTATTTTATTCTTTTTGATGCAATTGTGAATAGAATTGTTTTCCTGATTTCTCATACTGCTAGTTTGTTGTTAGTATATAGGAATGCAACAGAATTTCTGTGTATTAATTTTGTATCCTGAAACTTTACTGAACTCAGATATTAAATCTAGATATTTTGGAGTGACTTCTTTAGGGTTTTTATGTACAATATTAAGTACAAAAAGTGTATCAAGTACAAACAAATATGCAAACAGTGACAGTTTAACTTCTTCCTTACCAATGTGGATGCCTTTTATTTCTTTGTGTTGTCTGATTGCTGTGGCTAGGACCTCCAGTACTATGTTGTATAAAAGTGGGCAGAGTGGGCATCCTTGTCTTATTTCCGATCTTAGAGGAAAAGCTTTCAGCTTTTCACTAAGTATGATGTTGGCTGTGAGTTTGTTGTATATGGCTTTTATTATGTTGAGGTACTTGCCCTCTATACCCATTTTGTTGAGAGTTTTTTTATCATGAATGGATGTTGAATTTCGTCAAATGCTTTTTCAGCATCTATGGAGATGATCATGTGATTTTTGTCCTTTTTTTATTGCTGTAGTGAATGAAGTTGATAGATTTCTTGAATGTTGTACCATCCTTGCATCCCTTGAATGAACCCCACTTGATCATGATGTATAATCTTTTTGATGTATTTTTGAATTCAGCTTGCTAATATTTTGTTGAGTGTTTGGCATCTATGTTCATTCAGGATATTGGTCTGTAATTTTATTTTTTTGTGGTGTCTTTGCCTGGTTTTGTTATTAGCATGATGCTGACTTCATAGAATGAGTTTGGAAGTATTTCCTCCTCTTCTACTTTCTGCAGAACTTTAAGTAGGATGGGTAATAAGTATTCTCTAAATGTCTGATAAAATTCAACAGTGAAGCCATCTGGCCTGGGAGTTTTGTTCTCAGGTAGTTTTTTGATTGCCAATTCAATGTCATTGCTGATTATTGGTCTGTTCAGATTTTCTGTTTCTTCCAAGGTCAGTCTTGGAATGTTGTATTTTTCTATAAAGTTGTCCATTTCTTCTAGGTTATCCAATTTACAATAAAAATATAAATTTTCATAGTATTCCCTTATAATTCTTTGTATTTTGATGGTGTCCATAGTGATTTTTCCTTTCTCATTTCTGATTCTGTTTATGTTTGTAGATTCTCTTGTTTTCTTGATAAGTCTGGCTAGGAGTTTATCTATTTTTTTAATTTTATCAAAGAACCAGCTCGCGGTTTCATTAATTCTTTCTGTTGTTTTATTCATCTCAATTTTATTTATGTCTGCTCTGATCTTTATTATGTCCCTCCCTCTACTGACTTTGGGCCTGATTTGTTTTTCTTCTTCTAGTTTCATTAATTCTGAGTTTTGATTATTTGGGATTGTTCTTCCTTCTTTAACTAGGCCTGAATTGCTATATACTTTCTTCTTAGAACTGCCTTCACTGTGTCCCACAGAAGCTGGGGCATTGAGCTGTTATCTTCATTGGCTCTATATATTGCTTTGTCTCTGTTTTAGTTTGGTCATTGATCCACTGATTATTTAGGAGCATGTTTTTAAGCCTCCATATTTTTGTGAGCCTTTTTGTTTTCTTTGTAAAATTTATTTCTAGTTTCATACCTTTGTGATCTAAGAAGTTGGTTGGCACAATTTCAATCTTTTGAATTTGCTGAGGCTCTTTTTGTTGCGTAGCATGTGATCTATTCTGAAAAATATTCCATGTGCACTTGAGAAGAATGTGTATCCTGCTGCTTTTGGGTGTAGAATTCTGTAGATGTCTGTTAGGTCCATCTGTTCTAATGTGTTGTTCAGTGCCTTTGTGTCCTTACTTATTTTCTGTCCAGTGGATCTGTCCTTTGGAGTGAGTGGTGTGTTGAAGTCTCCTAAAATGAATGCATTGCATTCTATTTCCCTCTTTAATTCTGCTAGTATTTGTTGCACATATTTGTGTGCTCCTATGTTAGGTGCATAGATATTTATAATGCCTATATCCTGTTGTTGGACTGACCTCTTTATCATTATATAATGTCCTTCTTTGTCTCTTGTTACTTTCTTTGTTTTGAGTCTATTTTATCTGATACAAGTACTGCAACTTCTGCTTTTTTCTCCCTATTGTTTGCATGAAATATCTTTTTCCTTCTCTTTACTTTTAGTCTGTGTATGTCTTTGAGTTTGAAGTGAGTCTCTTGTAGGCAGCACATAGATGGGTCTTGCTTTTTTATCAATTCTGTAACTATGTCTTTTGATTGGTACATTCAATCCATTTACATTTAAGGTAATTATCAATAGATACATACTTATTGCTATCGTAGGCTTTGGATTCATAGTTATCAAAAGTTCAAGGGCAACTTCTTTATTATCTAACACTCTAACTTGCTTATTATATTATAAACACAATCTGAAGATTCTTTTTGTCTGCCTTCCTTTTCTTCCTCCTCCACTCTTTATATGTTAGGTGTCATATTCTGTACTCTTTGTGTATCCCTTGACTGACTTTGTGGGTAGCTGATTTAATTTTGCATTTGGTTAGTAATTAATTGAACTATTTCTTTTACTATGGTTTTATTTTCTCTGGTGACAGCTATTTAGCCTTAGGAGCACCTCCATCTAGAGCAGTTCCTTTAAAGTACACTGTAGAGATGGTTTGTGGGAGGTAAATTCCCTCAACTTTTGCTTATCTGGAAATTACTTAATCCCTCCTTTAAATTTAAATGATAATCTTACTGGGTAGAGTATTCTTGGTTTGAGGCCCGTCTGTTTCATTGCACTGAATATATCATACCACCCCCTTCTGGCCTATAAGTTTTCTGCTGAGAAGTCTGATGATAGCCTGATGGGTTTTCCTTTGTAGATTATCTTTTTTCTCTCTCTAGCTTCCTTTAATACTCTGTCCTTATCCTTGATCCTTGCCATTTTCATTATTATATGACTTGGTGTTGTTTTCCTTGCGTTCCTTTTGTTGGGAGATCTGTGCACTTCCATGGCCTCAGGGACTATTTCCTTCCCCAGATTGGGAAGTGTTCAGCAATTATTTATTCAAAGACACTTCCTATCCCTTTTTCTCTAGTCTTCTGGTACCCCTATAATGTAAACATTGTTCTGTTTGGATTGGTCACACAGTTCTCTTAATATTCTTTCCTTCCTAGAGATCCTTTTTTCTCTCTGTGTCTCAGATTCTTTGTATTCCTATTCTCTAATTTCCATTCTATTTACCATCTCCTCTACCTCACCTAATCTGTTTTTAAATCCCTCAATTGTATGTTTCATTTTAGGTACTGTATTTTTTAAGGTGTCTCTCTCCCTCCTGAATTCATCCCTTAGCTCTTGAATTTTTTTCTGTTGCTCCATTAGCATGCTTATGACTTTTATTTTGAATTCTTTTTCAGGAAGATTGGTGATTTCAGTTTCACTGAGCCCTCTTTCTGGTGTTTGAGGGATTTTGGATTGAACAAGGTTCTTCTGCCTTTTCATTATCCTATTTGACAGTGAGAAATATTAGGTTTGTGTAGGTGGTACCCTCTAGTTCCCAGAAGCTATGCTCTTTGGAGCTGCACAGCATGTGAATCAATGGCAGTGACTGAAGGCTAACTGTGCCAGTGCCTACCCTAAAGAGTGAGCCCTTTCCTGCTTCCTGGCCTTAGTGCCTTCCTCCACTGTCAGAACCAGTGAGCTGTGCTCATGGAGCAGCCTCTTGTGTTAAGGCCCTAAGCTGCCATAGGTGGAGCTACTATCTGTCCAGCCTGGAGCAATGGCCGGGGTCACAGGTGAGAAACACCTGGTGTCTTCTGGGAGGAGCCCTTTCCTGCTTCCTGACCACAGTGCCTGCCTCCATTGTCAGGGCCAGTGAGGCACATGCAGGGGGCAGCCTCTGCATTAAGCATGTAATTGCTGTGGACGGGGCTGCCCTCCAGCTGTTCTGGAGTGATTGCAGAGGCAGCAGGTTTGCATGCTCATGCTGGCATGGAGGAAGAAGTGGCAGGCTGCTTATTGTGGTGGGGGCCTCAGGGCTGCGTTGCCAGCCAGAGGGATGGAGTACCTGAAGCTACTAAAAGTTCCCAACCTGCTGGGCTGTGTGCTGGGGATGATTTCCTCCATCTGTTCCGTATCCTGAATCCTTGCCCCTTTAGCAGCCCTCTCACCATTGGGAAGTCTTTCAAAGTGCCTGCCTTTCTTTTGTCCCAGGGCAGCAGGTTGGGAACCTCTTTGCAGTCTTAATCTCTGACTTTGGTTTTTAGCCCCTCTAATCTCCAGAGCACCATGCAGTGTGGGTTTGTGCTCCTGGAGTAGATTTCTAGAGCTGGGTATTTAGCAGTCCTAGGCTTCTATTCCCTCCCTGCTCTGGTTCTCTTCCTCCCACCACTGAGCTGGAGTTGGGGGGGAATGCTCAGGTCCCGCCGGGTCACAGTTTTATTACTTTACCCTTTTCCATGAGATGTTCTCTTTTCGCATATATAGACTGGCTAGTACAGTCCTATTTCTGGTCACTCTTTTAGGAATAGTTATATTTGTTGTATTTTAATATTATATGTGGTTTTGGGAGATTTCTGCCTCACTTCTCATGCTGCCATCTTTTTTCACAAATCTTAACATTTTGCATACTGATATTCTTCACCCAAGCATAATATGAAAGATGCAACTGAAATCTCTTATATACTGCTCTCCAATTCCATTTCCCTCTCTCCTTCATTCCATCTTTATGGAGGGTTCTTCCATCCTGTTGCCTGCCTGGCCTTCTCTCTTACCTCATCCTCCTGAGAATTGAGAGCACCCTCCCTGCCCTCTCTCCCCAGGCTGCAGACAAAGCAAGTGCTACTCTCACTGCTCAGGGTCTCCTTCCCCTTTGGGGCCTAGGGAGTTCCCCTGCTTGCACACAAGTTCAGTTCTGCATTGAAAAGGAAATTTGTTCTCTCTCCTCCTAGGTTTCTGGGTGTTTTATAATTCATGGAGGATTTTCAGATTAGTCTACTCGTTTCTTACAGAAACCAAAGTTAATATTGCAACTGACAATATTTATCATCATTAATAACTGCGCTTTAAGTGGAGCCTCCTGCAGTATACCCTATCACCACCAAATTCTCTGCCTACAGTACTCTTCCCTCTGCGAATCACAGGGCTCAGATCTAGACTGACAATGTCATCTTCTCAGAGACATCTGAAAAGAGCCTTCAATCAAAATTATTTTCTATCATACACTATTTCCACATGAACACTTACTAAAACTAGCATTTATTTATTTGGTATTGTTAATGTACAATTACTTGAACATTATGGTTACTAGACTCCCCCTATTATCAAGTCCCCCCCACATATCCCATTACAGTCACTGTCCATCAGCATAGTAAAATGCTATAGAATCATCACTTCTCTTCTCTGTATATACTGCCTTTTCCAGTTCCCCCACCCTGCTACATTATATCTGCTAATAGTAATGCCCCTTTCTTTTCCCCTTATCCCTCTCTTCCCACCCATCCTCCCCAGTCCCTTTCCCTTTGGTAACTGTCAGTCCATTCTTGGGTTCTGTGAGTCTGCTGCTGTTTTGTTCCTTCAGTTTTTGCTTTGTTCTTATACTCCACATATGCGTGAAATCATTTGATACTTGTCTTTCTCCATTTCACTGAGCATAATACCCTCTAGCTCCATCCATGTTGTTGCAAATGGTAGGATTTTTTTTCTTCTTATGGCTGAATAATATTCCATTGTGTATATGTACCACATCTTCTTTATCCATTCATCTACTGATGGACACTTACCTTGCTTCCATTTCTTGGCTATTGTAAATAGTGCTGCAATAAACATAGGGGTGCATATGTTTTCAAACTGGGCTGCTGCATTCTTAGGGTAAATTCCTAGGAGTGGAATTCCTGGGTCAAATGGTATTTCTATTTTGAGTTTCTTGAGAAACCCCCATACTGCTTTCCACAATGGCTGAACTAGTTTACATTCCCACCAGCAGTGTAAGAGGGTTCCCCTTTCTCCACAACCTTGCCAATATTTGTTGTTTGTTAAAACTAGCAGTTATTTTATTTCTGTTTGCTTGTGTTTTATCTGTCTCTTGTGCTAGATCATAAGCTCCAGGAAGGCCTGGGCCATTTTGTTTCTGCACCATTTATTTCCAGGGTATGGTACAGTGCTTCACACATACTAGGTACTCAACAAATACTGGTGAAATGAGAGAACAGTGAATATTTACCTTTCAGACTTTCCCATCTGGACAGTCTGGCAAGATCTTCTTCCCCTTCCCCTTGAAGTAACAGGGTGGCTGGATCTAGAATCCAGTGCCAGGGCTCAGTTCTGGCAGATAGCCCACACCAGGAATAACCCTCTCTCCTGACGATATTGGTGCACTCTTTCTTCTCCATTTGTAATTGAAGGCTAGCACACTGAGAGTTTGCTCTGGTGTAGACTCTGGATCATAGATTCTAGATTTAGCACAATCAAGGATCTCCAAAGCAGAGGGTGATATTCAGTCCACACACAGGGAGCAAATATTATAAGTTCTGTTTCTATTCAATTTTTTGCTATCATTTAAAACTTCTATTTTTGTTTGTTTAATATTGTACATATACTATCATTACATATTTAAATTTATAATGTGTAAATACACTGAGGCACATGATATAATCTGTAGACCACTGACCTCGATCTTCCATGACCACAATTTCTGGTCAAGCTATCATTCACATAACCAAACCACAGGCCATAAAGCAAATTTATAGACTGATGAGACCTATAGAGAAATTGAAGCTGGGAAACTGTTGGTTTCAAACTCCTCTCATATTCTCAGTTGGTCCCCATATTCCCAGATATGAAGAATGTTATGGAGATTCCTGGGCAGGTCTATGGTCTGTAGAAGACATCAGTTAACTACTGCCTGGGGGCCAAACCCACCCTTTCCTGCTTTTTGTATGGCCTAGAGCTAAGGACAGTTTTTATATTTTTTAATGGTTGGAAAAAATTTGTTTTAATTTCATGACACCTGAAAATCATGCAAAATTCAAATGTCTATATCCACAGATTAAGTCAGATAGCCATGCTCATTCATTCGTATGTCACATATGGCTGCTCTTGTGCTTCAAGGGCAGAGCAGCTTCAATAGAGACCACGCCTAAAATACCCACTTTATGGCCTTTACAGAAAAGATTTTCCAACCCCTGAACTAGACTGTGGGGTACTGATATCATATTCTCACTTGGCTCGTCGAGTGGGTGAGTTTTCTTGACAACCTGGCAAAAGCTATGGGTCACATGGGCTGAGACTAGTAAGAGAATAAAGGATGACATCTTGTAGACCACACAATGATGAATAAAGTCTATTCTACAATGACAGAAATTCCATTTGGGAACAATTAAAATGTCCTCTTTTTGTCTTTGAAAAGAATGTCAATTAATTCTATAATAAAATATTCCTACTGAAAATATTTTCAGTCCGTAGATCATTGATTGGAAGAATTTCAACTTAAAAGTCAGTCCTGTTTGCACCCCCTGAAATGTTCCTAATTGAGCATACTTATGCTCGAAATTCCTCCTGATGTTTAGGTTCCATCCGTGTTTCACTATTAACTATAGAGCAGCAAGTATTTACTGAATGTTTATTCTGTACCAAGTACCATGTTAGGCTCTGGAGTCACAACGGTGGATGAAAACAATCTGTGCGCAAATGGAACTCACAGTCTATTATAGATGCCAGCAGATTTTAAAGGACCATAATATTTTTGGCTTTACCAGATATAATGTCTCCATAGCAACTATTTGGGTTGACCATTGTAGCCCAGTTGCCCTACAGGCTGTAGTTTGCCTTCCTCTGGTGTACTGAGAAGCAGCTGTCATATAAATATATGTAAGATCACTTGTCATAGAGATTTTACAGGCAGGGCATAAAAAGTATGACAGACCCTAATAGGGAGAGAGACTTGACCTAGTTAAGAAATCAGGAAAGGTCTCTGAAGAACTGGAAATGGAGCTGAGATCTAAAGGAAGACTTCCCTAAGTCCACTTTTTAAACAATATTTTTTAATTGAAGTATAGTTGTCATACAGTATCATTTGTTTTAGATGAACAACATAATGATTTGACAAGTGTAGCCATGGTCAAGTGTAGCCACCAACTGTCACCACACAGAGATATTACATTATTAGCCATATTCCCTATGCTGTACTTCCATCCCTGGGATTACTTTATTATATAACTGGAGGTTTATACCTCTTTATCTCCTTCACTTATTTCACCTATACCCCCTACAGCCCCCATAGTAACCAAAAGTCTTCTCTCTGTGTTTATGAATCTATTTCTGTTTTGTTTGTTCATTTGTTATTCAGATCCCACACATAAGTGAAACCATATGGTATTCATCTCTGACTTATTTCACTTAGCATAATACCCTCTAGGTCCATCCATGTTGTCACAAATGGCAAGATTTTATTCTTTTTTATAGTTGAGTAATATTCTATTGTGTATATGTACCATTTCTTATCTCTTCATCTATTAGTGGACACTTTGGTTGCTACTGTAAATAATGCAGCAATAAACAGAGGTGTGCTTTTATCTTCTCAAATGAGTGATCCCACTTATTTTTACCCCTGGATCATTGGCACCCTGTGGGCTTTGGAGGAAGGTGGACTTGGGCTCAAATCTCAGCTCTGCTTCTTACATACTAACCTCCACTCTTCATTTTCCCTGGTTGTGAAATATAGATGATAACTAATAGTAGTTCTAAAGCATCAGACCCAAATTAGGCGCTCATTGGATCCCTGAAATTTACCCTCCTGAGGAGGTAACAGTCAACCTTGGCTCCATGAATTACTTGACTATCCCTGAGCCCCCTGTAATCTCCTAGCTTTTGTATATTCCCTGTCGAATGGCTCTGATTGATGGACTTCCAGAGACCTTGACCTCTTCCAGACCGACAGCCCTCTCCTGCCCTCTTCTGGACACAGCATATCACTGCAGCCCTGCATGCGCTGGTCCCCCACCTACCCCACCTCCAAGATCACTGCGCTAGCTTCCGTTAACATACCGAGCGCCTCCCTAGAGCAAACGCTGCACTTCCTTAGATGACCTAAGACCCAGTCCCAAACCTCAAAGTGCGCACACTGTGAGAAACAGGAAAGTGATGTTTAGAATATGGTGGATTCCGTCTGATGAGTGGCTACAGGGGAGTGTAGAGTGAAGGTAAAAAAGCACCTTAAAGTCTTTTGGGGCGTTGGGAATACACAGGGCTGGCTTCCCTGAAGGGGCAGCAGCCGTGGGCTGGCTGAGAACTGCTGCAGCATGGCTTAGTGGATAGCTGCTGGGGTGTGAACTGGCAAGAGTAGGGGCGGGCTCGTCAGAATCTGAAATGTCAGATTTCATCCTGAAAACTAAAATCGCTACTTTTTGCCTTAACATTATACGTTATTAATGAATTCTTAGTATATATGTAAACCAAACAGAAACTGAACACATATTATTTTTTAAGATGTACTGAATTGTTTAAAAATTCCAAGAGTCCAGGTATTATATATTATACCACACACTAAAACTTAGGTTAGAGTTTCTATATTAACCCAATATCATGATATTTAATCTACAGAAGACTTTTTTAAGCCAACCGATATTTTAAAAGAAAGATCAAATAATTCATATAACTATTAAAGTTATCCTTTTGTCATTGTTATGGAAAATGATTTGATAGAATTATTTTGGTCACTTAATTCTGGAATGGTTCAATAGTCACCATGATCAACTTACACTGTGATTGCAATGGGGAATTCAGAATTTTCATGGACATTAATAACCACCCAAACCTGTGAGATACACATAGAATTTTTACATTTTATTTTTATTCCTACAGAAAAGAAGAAATGCTTTCATATCAAGAGTCCATTTCCCAGTGGTTCGATGTCCTGTGAGAAAACATATTAATAAGGAAAAACTAACAAAATAAGGAATGCAACTGCTGTGAATTCAAAAGGCATAAAATAAAACAAGTGGGTGCACTTTCATATTTTTCAACACTGAAGGGAAATCTTTTGAGATTTAATAAACTCGTATAACAATGAAATAGCACAATCTGTAAATAACCTTCTAAACAATACAAATGGGTAAACGTAAATTGTTAGGTTAAGTTCTAAAAATCTCATTTGCTTCCATGGCTCCAGCCATAAGTCTCTTGAAGCCTTCAGAGCATAAACATTGCAGCAGACCTACCAGTAACTAACCACAGAAAAGTGTTCATGTGCTCATTCTGTATCCTGTTAAATCGAAGAAGGCATCAATTTTAAGATGCAACCTAACTTGGGAGATGTCATGATGTGAAACAAAAAAGCATTTCAGGATCAATAATATATGGCTTGTGTACCTATCCTTCAAAAATGCAGTATGAAAGGATGGGAATATATGAGAGTATGCATATTTATTCAGTTGGAAAAAAGACACTAATCTTACTCTGCAATATTTTGCATTATTTCCATAATGAGTGTGGTAGAATACAATTAAATGTCAAAACATTTGAGATTTCTTGTAGTGAAGCACTTTATTATTGTTTTTCTTTACAGGAATAATAATCCAAAGATGGCTTTGACCAAACAAATTACCTACAAACAGAAAACCTGTTACCTAAATTATGCCTATTTTTAAAAATAGATCAAAATACTGTATTGGTTAAAATAAATAGATAAGAAAACCAACATACTTTATTTCCACATTTGCTGTAAGACCCCACACTCATGTTTGTCTTTGTAATTCATTATAATCTAAAAACAAATTGAAACACAACAGGAACGCACAAAGAATTATGCCAATGCAAGGATTTCAGATTATGCCTGGTAAAGTCTTTCTTAATAAAAATGGGAACAGCATATTGCTAGGTACACAGAAACATGATTTTGTTCTAAAGAATAACTAAACTGCTGTCAGAGGTGAGGGCTTCCGAATATGCTTGTAGTATAATAGTGTGCTCAAAGCGTGTAGTGTATTATACTATGTAGCAGAGTATAATGGTATTTTGTATTTGCCAACTCTAACCATAAAGTCTGCTAAGTCAAAAAAGAAAAAAGAAACAACTAAAAACATAGAGATATACTGACAATCTTATTTCCAAGTATGACAGAACCCAATTAATACATTTTTTTTTCCTTTACTTTTTAAGAACACGTCTTAGGTTTTTAGCATTTCACTTTCAGTGTCCATTGGCTCCTTCTGAAAGTATCCGTGAAGGTTCAGTAAATTTTGCAGTGAACAAGTAAAAAAGGGCTGGTGTGGGTACCAAAGCCAAAAGGGGTAAATCTTGCTCAAGTTTATCTACTCTGGAAATGGAGATTATTCCATAGGCATGAAGTAACCAGTGGCTGAAAAGAACAATAAGTCTTTTCTTTCTGGCCAGAAGATCATAGCAGTTCTGTAAATTTTATAAAAGAAAGAAAAGAGAAATACAGATTAGGTTTAACTAGCTAGATAATTTATGACATTTTAATTTAAAATGTATTATTTCCACACAAAATCATAACTTCAGAATCATAGAATGTTTGAGCCAAAAAGGACCTAAGGAATCACTCATAATAGCTGCTACACTTTACAGATGAGGAAACTGAGGCTTTCTACAGCCATATAAGCACTCAAGGGCAGCACCAGGATGGAGCCCCTGTCTGCAAGTTCTAGTCTTATGCCACCACTCCACCCTGGAAACACTGTCGTTTCGTTTGAGAGATATGAACTAGAAGGAGGACTCCGCATTATCTGCCTTCTTCCTGCCTGGTCCACAGTAGATGAGTTTAGGTGGGAAACAGGAGATATGGACACCCAGCTTCCTTAATCCCTAGTATTTCTCAAGGCTGCTGCCTGGGTAATTAATGACATGTGGATACTCTGATTTCCTTTTAATCTTTAGTATAGCTCTATAATATGCAGAAATTACAAGGACCAAATTATTATAAAAGTAATATCTAACTGTGCTAATAAACACACTAAAATGTAATTTGCAATTAGTCACCAACTCTCTCTCATTAAATTGCTCACCAACTCTCCTAGAGCCAGACTTTCTTGTCCTGACTCAGGTCCCTAGTTCTGATTCATGTATGGGATACTAATTGAAGTACATGAACATTTTGTATAGGAGAGATTCTCAAGGGCACAGGAACAAATAATATTTTAAACTAATTTAACTATCCAGCATGGTTATGGGTAGTAAACAAAAATTCAAAAACTTTATCTTATTCAAATATCCCATCATTTCCCTCCTCAAATCTTTCCCTAGAGCTGATAAAACTGCCAAAACTAATTTACTTATCTTCTTTAATTAAGCATACTGCAATGGTGATGAAAGATTATAAAGGAAAAAATGGGGATAGTAAACAAATGGAAACATTTGAATAATCATCATTAAATAATTCTGTCTAGTTCCTCTATTATTCTACCTAAAAATCACTCCTCTCACTTTCTCACCAATGTTAGTAGAAAAAGGAGCATCAACAAGAATCACTCCAAAATAGTTAACAACTTACTTCTTCCGGGATGAGCTTTTTTATGTTAAGACTCTGAGAAAGCACCTATCAAATCAACTGTATGGTGCAGTTGAAGACAGTGCATAGGCACCAGATTAGCAAGCATAGGCTGGAAGAGCACGAGACACTGTACACTTCCATTCCTTTGGAGTTTAATGTCAAAACAGAGTTCTTTCTAACAGTGGCTTTCCACTGAAATACTAAAAAGTTAGAGGCACAAAAGGGATCTCTCAAAACAGGAACAGTGTGAAAACTAATGTGCGTTTTATTTCCAAAATCACCGAAGTATTATAGATAGTAAAGGGCAAAAGTATATATCCATAATCAAGAAAATAAAACTGGGGACAAAATATAGAAGGGAATGCAATGTACAATTATTGATGACTGCTAGTGTTGTCATTGTAAAATAAAGTGTAAAATTAGTGCTATATACAATAAAGCACTTTTTAAGTTTTCCTCAAAATAGTGTTAATAAGTTTCAAAATTTCAATACTTAAATATTTTCTTTATAAGTAAATCATGTGAAATGATTTTTTTTCCCTCCAATGTGCTAGAGAGTTGAGCCAAACTACTTCACTAATTTCCTAAGCAGACTTAGTCCAGTATACAGCCTTTCATGAAATTAACTAATGAGCTAAAAGCTATGGAATGACATCAAGTAGCCAAGAATTACTAAAACAATCAGTTGTACTATATCATATGTACTATTCACCTATTCAATTGTCAAATCTATTTTAAAAAGTCTTTAAAGAAAAAAGATTTCCTACCTCTATTTCAGAAGCTGACATGTACACAGCCAGAGTAACCAGAGATAATACTAATATAATATATGGGAAGGCATAATCTGAAAAACAAACATTGGTATTATGTTGAAATTTCAGCAAATTTTCTGAATAAACCATCTAAAAAATTCAAACAGCATAGCTTTCCCCAGGATCATAAACTTTCTCAACCAGTCCTGTGACAGACTTAAGCCCTACTGCCTTAAGACAGTGGTCAGCAAACATTTTCTGTAAAGGGCCAGAAGTATTTTTGGCTTTGCAGGCCATACAGTCTCTCAATCACCCAACTCCAGAGTTGGAAAGCAGCCAGACAATACATAAGTGAATGAGCGTGGCTGTGTCCAAAAAACCCTTTATGGACAATAAAACTCAAATTTTATATCATTTCCACATGTCAAGAAATACTTCTCTTCTTTTGATTTTTTTTCTAACCATTAAAAAATGTAAAACTATTTTGGGCCCAGCTTTGAAGATCCCTGCCTTAAGGCAACCACTGAATGTAAAGAATTAACTTCTGTCCTATGCAACTAGGATGATACTTGTTATATACCAAATTTGAGAGAATTTAGAAAATAATCAAATAATGTTCTGTCTGTGGTTCAGATGGGGACCTCTGGACCTTCTCAACACCTTCAGTTGAGAAGGGCTATAAGAGTAATTCAGCTTTAATTATTCCTTAGAAAAGTTAATTTATCAATAAACCTCAAAGGAAAAACTGGATCATTCAGTGCTCTTAATTTCAAAGTTTTAGAAAGTTCTACTTCAGATACACTACAATAATATCTTAAGCAAAACTTTTTCTTATAAAATACCACTTTCTCTTAAAATGTTTTAAATTTATAACAAACTAAATGGACAAATTGAGAAAAAAATACTTTGAATTATTTTTGATCAATTATTTTAAAACAATTAGCTTCAATTTATGAAACCAGAAATCATTTACATTGCAATGGAATCCATCTGGAACAATTCCAAATGTTAAATCAGATGCAGAAACCAGAACACTGAATTGTCTATACAGGTCTGATTCCAACTTACCAAGTATGAATGACTTGTTTGACATTCAGAACCTTTTACTTCATAGACAGTGATTAGGTACTCAACCAGCCACTAAAAAAAATCCCATTTAATTTATAAAAAGCTTAACAATGATGCTAATGACACAATTTAAGACCTGGTAGTAGTCACCAAAGGTAAAAAGGAAGAAGTTTCTAACAAACTTATATTAAAGATTATAGTGAGAATTCTCTTACTTTATTTAAAAGGTTTTCATAAAGGAACTTAGAAATCTAAGACCTAATTAATGGTAAATAGTATATATTATTTTTTTTATTATGGAGAGTAATTTCCATATATTATATGCAAAAACTGGTATTTGTTTTTTAATTTGTACTAAGGTTTCTAAAATCTTTGTATTTAAGTTATAAAGCTTCAAATACCAAGTACTTCTAAACAGAAATCAGTTTTGATTAGCTGCCACTGATTTCTTGAGATTTTCTATTCCATTCCAAAAAATCCATGACTTTTTAAATAAGACTAGCTATATATTTTAGCAAAATATATATACTATGATTTATCTTCAAGGTTTAAAATTAAGTATTTTAAAGAAAAGGCTCCAAAATTATACTCAGAGAATATATACTGTTTATCACACAATAAATAAATGTATTTCATTGACTTTATCCATCAAACTTACATAAAAGGCCTCCACCCACTGCCTGAAGTACAGTTAAAATTGGGAAGAAGTAAAGCGCAGCATAAATGCTTTTAAATCGATCAGACTTCCCTAACCCACAGGCGATCTTCTTCACCAGAAGAGGGCGAAGCAGCATCATCAACACCAAGCAGAACGCATAATAGATAAATACGATGGTGTATCTGTAAAGTAAAATAAGGAATTAGAACATCAAGAATATGTCTTAAAATATCTTTTTTTAATTGATCATTTTAAAATAAAAGATCCTAGAAAGGGTTAAAAAAAAAGTGTATTAAAATCTACCCACTGAATATTGACATTGGTGCAGGGTTGGCCAAAAGACTCTCATACACCCCTGGAAAATGTATGCTGGTTCCTTTCCACTATGAAGTTTGGAAATTTGTATCAAAGCTCCTAAAAATGTGTATAACCCTATAATCTAGCATTTTACATACAGAAATCTATCAAGGGCAAACAAAGATACATAAAAAAGCTTTACAAACAAGGATTTTTATTTAATAATATAATAAAACTCAGGAACAAAATTAATATACAATAAGAAACTGGTTAAATTTGAGTAGATTCATGCTGGAATACTGTGCAGTCATTAAAAATCTAGTTATGAAAGAAATGTAAGGAAAAAGTAACTGTGTCTAATATAATAAGTGACAAGCAGGTTACAAAATAGTATGTACACATTATAACCTTAATATCCTCTAAAAAATATGTACAGACATACAGAAATGAAACTATAAAGAACATTTTTAGTAGTGGTCACCGCAAGGAATGGAATTACAGATTTTATTTTTGCGTACTTTATGTTTTTCAAATGTCCTATAATGTAATTCTTATAATCTGGAAAAAAAGTTGTTAAAAAGATCTCTCTGTATCACCATAGTTTCTTGTTCTTTATTTTGAATAATGAGATTTCTCTGCACAAAGTCCTAACCTTTTCATGAGGATTTTCAGCTCATTCATTCTACCTTACTATTTGACTGCTCTCCCACACAGGAGAGAGTCACCAGAAGCCCAGCAGTTGTCAGATCACTGACCACACGCCGATTCTCCACTCGCACAGTGATAGTGCATTCTTGTTTTGGGTCCAGCCCTGTCCTGTAGTGCATTATTACATGTCTGACCTATTGGATGATAAGATTTTTTGTCTTGTTAGGCTATCAAAACAAAGTACAATCTATTCCTCCAACTTGTAGTTCCTTAAGAGCTTCGAAAGGATTATTATTTTAATCAGAAGGAAATCATCACATGTTACTTCTCCTAATGAACCAGGAAACTAGTCTCTGGAAGCAAATGGCCTGTTTCCTACCTCTGCCCTCCACCAGAAGACTTCATCTTCCACCACCACCCCTCTTCAACCATGCCTCCCACACAGGGGATACCATAAAGCTGACGAGCTAAAACTAATTTTTGTTACAACAATAATTACTGCTCATTTCCAGTAACTCATCAAGTTTTAGTAATATAAACATTAATTTATGCAGTAAGCTCCTAATGACCAAAGCTTGCATGTTTTTTTAAGTCTCATCTAATCAATTTCCCCTCCAGACTATAATCATCAATACACATATCCTGATATTTTTCAATTTGTAAGGAACTAGGCTACATATACCAATGGAGAAAATAACCTCCATTAGTCAATGTAATAGTGTTCCAAAGGTTTCTGGTAATTTTGTGCTATTACTTTTTGTTGACTCACAAAAGAAAAAATTACTGTAACTTTTGGTAGTCCTACAGCTTTCTGGAATGTTTAGTCCCAGTCTGGCCATATATGTTTTAAATAGTTCCATAAAATAAATAATATATATAAACCCAACATTAATGCTATACATTCTCCTCATAATTTTCAAAAACCATTGTTTCATGTAACTAATAAAACAAGGCTGATATGCCATCCCACAGTAATTTACTGGTAAAGCTGCTGGAAAAAAAAACAATTCAAAGATGGTGAACAGATGGAAAATGTCCTAATCAACAATGTTGTGTGTTGATTCTGATGGAGAGTGCTGACTGGATTCTGAGACTTTACCCAACTCAGCAGGAAAATGTGCTGTAATAAATTACAAGTGGCTGTATGGCTGCAGAATGAGAACTGGGAGCAACCTGTTTGCCATCTATGTTCTAATCCTGTATTTTTTTTTTAACTCTGCTACTCTAGGCTTTACAGACATTATTAAAAAAATACTATAAATGTGACCAACAGTAAATGAGTCTCATTTTAAGTAAGATGGTTATATACAGCTTATTTAAATATGACGTCTGATTCACTTGTAAGCTCTGTAAATAGGATCAGGCTTATTTCAGAAGTGCTTATACACACTTCAACACCAACACAAAAATCCTTTTTCCCTTCTACTATACTAAGATGTATTTCTATTTCCTCCTATCAGACTATGTATCTCTTAAGAACATCATTTCTGTGTAGGTTCCCCTGCCTGAAGCCATTTTACAGTGCTCAAATGAAATGCTGAAATGAATGAAATCTATAATTACCATTTTTTAAAAAGTGATCTTAAGTCTGTATAAATACTTACAGTGGGTAGACAGCTTCATGCGTACAGTGCACTGTGGTAATGTAATCTGGACTTGGGTTGTAAAGCATTGTGTACCAATCAGAAAGCATCAATACTCGACATGAACGGATATAAAGAACGCCAACTGGGTCACTCACAAGTAAGGTGATAACAGCTGCCACACTGCACTCAAACAATGCAGTGATGTGCTGGAACAGGGCACTGGAACTGGCAAAACAAAGAAGCACACTTGTCAGGACATTTTCAGTATTTCAGTGGCTTTCAAATAAAATTTGTATGTTTCAAGATATGGATTCTAAAAAGAAAATTTAACTGATAAATCCTGAAACTAAAAATCTAAATTGGTGAGAAAAGCCAAACATATATGAAAACTACCTGAGAAGAGTTGAACCTTCTTTACTAAAAAGGGATACTCATCCCAGATTACCACTGTGCCAATAGTGTCTAAATATGCAGAAGAGCAGAAATTAGATATACTTTTATCTTCAGTATCTTGTCAAACTGTTATTAAAAATTTTAGTTATCTATGCATCATTTTAAATTATATTAAATATAAAAAGTACATAAAAGATTATATGCAATCTATATCAGAAATTATAATCATATAATAAATACCAGAAGCCCATTATCTAACCCAATTACTGGAATATTAACAAGTTATATCTACCTCTGTTTCTCCCCATTTCTCTCTCCTGTCTGTGCCCTAGAAGTAACCATTATACTAAATTATCTTTACTTATTCTAAACAGTTTTTGTTCCAACTGTATTTATGCTTCAAAACTACTCTATTCAATTTTACTTATTTTTGAACACTATAAAGTGATGTAAGTCTTTTGAAGATTTTTTTTTTCCCTATTCAAAATTACATTTCTGAGATTCATTCATGGTGTTGCTTACAGCTGAGGCTCGGTCATTCTTCCTGTTGCATGATATTCCATGGTGTGCCTCTCCCACTGTTTATCCATTCTGCTTGTTAAATATGTCACAAGTGTCTTCCTCTCAGTTTATGGGTTGAATTTTCACTTTGTGATGCCTTTTTATAAACAGATGTCCTAAATTTTAGTGTAGTTGGCTCTACCAATTTTTAGATTTCTGGTTAGCAGTTTTAGTGTTTTATGAAATTCTCACTCTAAGAAAAATATTAGCCCACATTTTTTCCTCAAAGTTTAAAGTTCTGCTTTTCAAATTCATAACCTTTAACTCACCTGGATTTCTGTGTATAATATAAGGTAGGATGTAACTTTAGATTTTCCCATTTGGATATCCAGTTGTCCCAGCAGCAGCATTTTATTGAACAGTTAGTTAATCTTTTTCCCCAACTAAATTGCCACACTACTGCCATAAAAAGTTTTACATACAACTGGTCTGTTTTAAGGTTCTCGGTTTTGTTCCTGGGGTCTGTTTCCCCTGGAACAACAGAATATAACAGTAATTCTGATATTACATACATTCATGTACTTCAGAGGTCTTGGCTATTCTTAGGCCTCTGCACTTCCATATAAATTTTAGAATTAGCTTGTCAAGCTTCACAATATAATCCAATGTAGCTTAGCTACCTTGGCCTTAGTCACCTCATAGTACCATGATACTATAAATGGAATATAGGAAGGTAAATGATTTGTATATCTATCTTAGAGCCAGTCTCTTTAGTAAATTCTCTTATTATTACTAGTTATCTATTCTATTGATGCTTTTGAGTTTTCTGTTTGAACAATGTTTTAATTATCTATCACTGCATAACAAATTAGTGGCATGAAACCACCACCACTGATTATGTCTCAATATTTTGTGGCTTGGCTGGGTTTAACTGAGCAGTCCTTTCTGTTCCATATGCTGTCAATTTAGGAGCTTCAACTGGGCTGTAGTGTTTAAAGTAACTAACTCACATGACTGAAGTAGGTGCTGGGTATCACTGTGAGCACAACAGGGCTGCTGATCAGAGTACCATGTAGCCTCTCTTTTATCTTTAATTATGTGTGTAGGTATGGTTGTTTTTTTTATTTATTCTGCTTGGGCTATGTTTTGATTTCCAGAAGCAATTCTGTGAATCTCTTTTACATTATTTCTGTAAAACCTGAAGCCTGTATGTCTTTAAATATCGGCTCCTCCTCATTTTCTCAGAGACTCTGATTAGATGCTCTGAGCAGAGTTACAAAAAGTTAAACCTGCACATGAGAACTGACTTTCAGTTAGCTCCGTTTCTCTGGAAACCTGATAAAGGCAGAATGTCAACTTTATTGCTAGGTTACATTGCTTATGATACAAATGATCCCTTGATTGGTAAACTGTATCTGGACTGGGGAGAACTATAAATGAATGATAAATACCTGATGGGGATACCATGGTTTGGCTTTCTTGAGTTCAGTGACTCTTGAATAGGCACATCCCTTGCAGGACTCTGGAAGGTATACTTACAGAGACGTTACAGAAAGCTTGGCTCCTTTGGGGCATAAGACGTTAAGCCTGGATGACTCCCACACCCACTCAATGTGGATTTTATCTCCTTGCAGCTGAGCTCAGCTGCTTCAAAAGCTCTTGCTGACAAGGCATGTTTTTTGCTGCTCTGCTGGCAAGCTGTGTTCCTTCTCAGTAGACTGCTGCTTGGTATGACCTACGGCAGTCTCGTACCTCTGAACGTTTAGCTGAACCTAGGTGGATTACCAGTAGGCATTACAGATACATATTATAGCTTCATATTAATATGTCTCAACATATTTCACATTTTCCATTTCCTTTTCTCTCCGTGGGGCATTCTGTTACTTCTTTATACATGTATTTTCTAACTCACTGATTCCATCTTCAAATGATTAACTTGCTAATCGACCTACCAATTTAAAATTTTATTTCTAGAAGTTCCTTTTTTTTCTTTACCAAATCTGTTGATTGATGCCTAACATTTTCCAGTTGAGTAGAGATACTTGTGACCGCATCCTTTATTATTTTAAGTGTTATAAAGATACTAGTGATATATTCTGTAGCTGAAAGTCTATTATCTGTAGTCCTTTGGGAACATCAATATATTGCTTGTCTATTATCTCTCAGTCATAGGGCTTATTTTATTTGGTAATCACAGATTATGAGGTCATTAATAGATCTTAGTGAGCAGAGTCTTATGAACCTAAACTGAGAATGGGGAAGCTTTGCAGCACAGAGTATTTGCTGACTTTTGCCAGCAGCTATGCCCACTACCTGGGGCTTCAGCCCCTTGAGAGCCTGGGCTTAGCACTGGCTGCCCAAGATTCAGTGTCCAAAGAGCACAGCTGCTATCAGCAATTAACCTCAGGCAAGCCTCCCGTCCCTATTGTCTGTTTGTCCCTTTGGCCCCAGCTCAGGATGGGTTTGTTTGTTTTCTGAAGAGAAGAGTCCCTGGAAATCTCCCCTACCTTCAGCAAGACCAGCAATGTCTTAAATAGTATGTCTTTTCCAGACTAGTTATTTCATGCAGGAGGGTCATTTGGAGCTCCTAATTAGCCCATATTGTTGGAAGGAGAACTCCTGCACCATTTTACACAGATGGAAACACTGAATACATGAACAAACATTTCCACATTCATAGTATATAAGCCAATCTTTCACTTCCTTAAAGAATTTGTATTTTTTAGAGGCAAAATTCCAATCTCATCATTTCTTGCCATTATCTAAGTAATCTTACTGGTCTCTTCATCATGCTCCCTTTCAATTTACCTGCAGTCAGCCACGTGATCTTCACAAGATGAAATCTGATTCTAAAACTCCCCTTATTAAAATAAACTGCATCTGCCTTCAGGAAAAACACTCCTCACCAGCATTACCTTCTACACCTCCTGGCCATGCTGACTCCCTTTGTTTCCTCCTGCCTCCGTGTATTTGGGCATGCTTCACACTCCACCTCAAAACACATTTCATCTACCTGGCAAACTGTGTCTCTCCCGAGATCAACTCTGGGCCTTTCCCCAGGTCTTACAAATATTTCTTAAGGCTCCCCCAGCCCCAAATCTCTTCATATGCTGGTATTAGTTAGTCACTATTTCTCACAGGATCTTCAGCTCTCATCTTGCGTTTATACTGTGCTCTCTTTTGCCTCTATTTTTGCACATATTTTTGCTGCTGTCTGATAGACTTTCTTCAATTCCTCTATCAAAACATACTCACTTTTCAAAGTCCAGCTTAATGTCAGTTTTTTTTCTGCACTACTACTTCCCTATTTTGAGAAGGGAAACCTAACTTCTTTCTTCTTCGTGACAGCCTTAAAACTCTGTACATCCCTGTATTATATCTGTAGAACCTCACAAGCACTGTGGTAGTTTATCTCAATCATTGGACTGAGAGCATCCACATTTCAGTCATCTCTGTATCCCTCAACCTGATACGGTACCTGGCACATTGAAAATATCAATAAAGATTGAGGAATGAATACATTCTAGAAGTTATAAATTACATAAAAACAAATTACATAAGAAGCAGAACCTCTGACTACACTGCATAAAAATATGCAATTTCTGCCTATCTTTGCCCTGGCCTCAAAGGAGAACAAATTTAATACTAAACTCTGGTGAAAGCAAGGGCACCAGAAAGCAAAGTTCTGATTAGTGTCGAGCTCACACATTATCACACCCAAGGGGACAAGAACTGGTTCTTGGGGAAAAACTACTACTACACTTCTTATATATAAAGCACATATATACATACACTATACGAAGAGATAAATAGTAAATCTGTATAAGTTTCATGGCAGTAGATGGAATTAGGAAAGAAAAAAAGCTTTTTAAGGAAGTGACAATGAAAAAAAAGGTTGAGAAACACTGGGCTAGCCTCAGACAGCTAGGCCTGTTTCCTTGATTATAAGTACAATGTTTCAGAGAAATGCAAGAGACAGCTCTTGTGTTCCTTGTGCCAATTCCTAGGCAAAGCATATCTAGCATAAGCAAACTCCTCCTTTCTAAACCCACCTCCTTTCCTGCCTGAGCACCTATCACACCTCTGCTCTACTTGTAAACCAAACATTATCTGCTGCTCCAAGATTCTTCCTCAAAATACCTGATGTCTTTTTTCAAATGCATTTGGTGATCTACATCTCTACACCCCCACCTCTTCCCTACTTCGAGTTGAGAAGTTCCAACCAGTTAGTTGTGCAATTATTCTGTTTTAGCTTTCCATGCCCTTATCTCTCAACACTCTGTACCAGAAATTAAAAGCAGGATGAGTGCTGCTCCAAAGAAGTCTTTTAATAGCTTCATCTGAAAAAGAATGAGTGTTTTTCCAGTATCAATGACCACCCAGGATTTACTAGGTAGGATCCAGAAAACTGCTAATTCTATTTCCATCTGACCATCCTTTCCATTTCCACTCCCACAAGACTCTGACCATCACTATTTGTTGGACAACAGCCTTCAAATATGCCTTACTTCCAATCCACCTCCCACAGAAAATACCTTCCTAAAATACACATGCAGTGATGCTACTTCTCTAAATGAAAACCTTCACCAATAAATAACTCACCCAGAAAATACTGAGTGACATGTATCATGTGACAGCTGCTGTGCTGGTCTCTGGGATCCCACGGGGATGGTCACTGCCCTAGTGCAGCTTAGGGTCAGTTGGGGGACGCAGGGGAGTGTTAAATGAGGAACATAACTGTAAACTGTGGTGAGTGCTAAATGCAAAACAAAAAGAAGAGTGCTTTTAAAAAAGAAAAATACTTCAAAGCAGGTCAGGGAAGACCTCTACCAGTAGGTGTAATTTAAACCGAAATCTGAAGGAAAAAAAGGCAGCTAGGTAAAAATATGCAGTCACAGGAAAAAGAGAATATCTGAGGCAAAGAGTCTGGGAAAGGGAAAGGACCTAACGTGGGAAAGATGCTGAGAAGTTAGTTAATTAATAAAATCAAAAATAAAAGCCAGCAGGGCTGAAATGTGCTAAAGTAGAATTAGGCTCCTCATTCCCAGTAGAACAGAATTCACATCCTGTCTAGAACCTTTACATCTGGCCTCAACCTACTTTTCCCACTCTTTTGCCCTTTCTTTCAGATGCAATCTACACTTTGACCACTCCAGACTACTTCCATTCCCACCCACAAGAGATCACACATTCCACCCATTCATGCCACTGTTCATGCTGTTTCCTGTCTAAAATGTTCTTTTTCTGAAGTCTTTCAGATTATAGTGGGCACAATTTATTTCTTTCATTCCAGGACATTGTGTTTATAATGTTTTCACACTTTTTGTTACTTTTAAGACTGATTTATATAATTAGTTGTATTCATCTATCTTCTCTACAAGACTATGACTATAAATGACATCAATTATTTTTCTACATTCCCCCGGGTCTTCTAAACATAAAACACAGTGCTCAATAAATTTGTTGATTTAATGCTTTAGTAATTAGGTTGTAGTTATATTAACTACATTATACTAGATTACTAGTATTAACTCATGAAGTATTTACTCCAGAACAAGAAACTGTTTGTAATCATAACCAGTTCTTTGTAGAAAACCAATAATTGAGAAATTAAAAAAGAAAAACATTCATTTAGAGTAAAACAAAGGATACTTTGCTTAATAATTATTAAGCCATGCTTTACCATTCAGTTTTCTTGCCACAGTCAAAAGTAATCAGAATATAAAGCAAAAGCAGGTTTAACACTTTTAAAAGAACATAAGTATAGTTACTTGATAAGGTCTTCTGACAATTATTTCATCAGTCCATTCCATCATACATTCATAGAAAGTGCTAACCTCTTTTTCCCTGAGTACCACTCAATGAAGAACCAATGTAAAACAAGAGGAAGCATAGCCATGAATCCAAGATAGAGCCAATCATAAAGTTCTGGAGACTCTGTACAAGGTTGACAGTATTTCTGTGCATTTGTTCTCTGTCCTCTAGGACACACCTACAATATATAAAACAATATTTTATGTAGATATTATTTTAGAACATTAATATGCCCCAAAAGTCATTTTATAAAACATCTCACTTCAGTTTAAACATCTATCTAGATGTGCATCTCTTAGAAATAAACAAGAGAAAGCATAAGTAAAAATTTTTTTAAGCTACATTGTATTTGCTATATCTGTATATTGCTCTTAAAGGATTCCTTTTATGAGGCTACTAAAATAGTTGACTAACATTAAATGATAAACACTGTGTAAAAATAACTGGAGAGAAAAGTTACAGAGTCTTAATATTAACTTCCTGCCCAGGTTACTGTACTCTATCATTAATAAAAGGTAATTAGAAATTGCCATAAGTCATAAAATGTTTTTTAAAATACTTAATAAATGTTACTATCAAGAAAGATGCATTACAATCAGTAAGACAATACAAATAAGGATTTTATTAATGTCTCCATGCTTTTATAAATTAGTGTATTGAAGAAAAATCACTCTATATGTGAAAATATTTCAAAAATAAAAAGATTTTACAAATGAAATAACATATAAATGTTAAGACTTACCCCACATTCTCCATAGATTTCAGCTGAGTCATTTTTAAATAGTAGAGTCTTCCCACAATAAAGTCCAAGGCATGCTGGTTGAATATCGACAGCTTTTTAAAAACAAATGTGAGTATGGTAATATATTTTGTGATTATAAGAAATAATGCAGTAATAGCTGAAGCACTTGACAAAAATATCTCAACATGGTTTCAGTTAAAAATGGTATGTATTAGACAAAAGTCTTGATGCATTTATTTTTAAACTGAAATTTATCCTTTTACACTGTGATACTGCATAAAGTTATACTAGAACCTTGTTGTTAATACCATTCCCAATGATTAAGCCTCTTTACCAGCAGAGTGGGATCTAGCCCCAGAATTCAAAGCCTAAATTGTTTTCACTCAAAGGCACCAGCCAGCCACTCCCCTTGATGAGAAAGACTTTTGAATTGCTGTTGTTTTATAGTTAAAGGACTATAGAGGATCTCCACCTCTTATTTTGCCCCGTCAGGACATTAGAGGGACACACATGCACACAGACACAAAATCCATTATAACCTTCATTCCTAATAGAACATATTTTAACACCAGAAAGGCATAATTTCAGAATAAAGGGCAAGCTTTTGAAGTAAATTCACCTTTATAAAAGGTTTACATTGTCCTGTTATTTTTTCTGAGGACAGGTGAAAATTTCATTAGGGCTCTGGTCAACATTTGGAAATGACTTCCTTCGAATCAACCTCCCTGATCTCAAGGCTTAGGGAAAATAAAAAGCATCAATTCTTTACAAAAAAATTCAGGGCCTACAGATTGCCATTAACCTCATCCACAGGAAGAAGTTACTGAAGGAGTTTTTTTTTTCCATCAGTGACATCGGATTCCTTTCATTCATGATTCGTTCACTCAATAAACAGGCATTTAGTATTGGGACCACTGAAGAGCCACAAAGCAACAGGACAGAGGCCCTGCCCTCAAGGAACCTGCAGCCTAGTGTGGAACACTAAAACAACCAGAGTCAAATTTGAATTAATTTGGTAAGTCACGCATTTTATGACCATTCTTGAATAATCATTTCCCAAATTCTTTATGAATTCACAATCTAGAGACAGCCTGGTCCACAACGCTCTTTCCCCTTTCAAATTCAGGTAGACATTTTTCTCCTTGTGCTGCTAAGAAAAAATAGAAATAGCACTGACTAAAAGACCTCGTTTAATATCTTCACTTTTATCAAATGTATTACCTTTTAAAAAAGCCACGGACTTCTTTACCTTATTTGGCACTTTTTAAAACCAATTGCAATCACAAATGTCCTAACTACTGACAGATAAAGAGTGTTTCAGATTTTTTAGGATAGATGTCAAAAAATTGTTATCTTCCATGAGTTTTGCATCTAGATGTTTAATACATCTGATGGTAAATCACTTAAGGTCCTCAAAATACAAGGCATGAAAACTAGTATGATAAACTGAAAGCACCAGCTCACCCTTGACCAAAACAAACTGCGGGTCCCTGTGTCCATTCAGTTTACCCTTTCATTTCCTTTAGTGAACGATGACTCAAAATTTTAAGCCTTTTTTTTTTTTTTGCAACGATCTCGCCCCTTTGTTAAGGGCCCTAAATAAGACTGGATGATGAAATAGCTATGCAGCTATAAGGTTTTGCTTCCTTTACTGTTTTTCTACATACTGACGCCCTCGCTTTAAATTCTGAAGTCAACCCTCTTCAATATTAAAAGGGTTGCAGTGGCATATCGCACAAAACAACAAAGGCCTGCCCTTGACCCCAGCACACTGCTGACCTCCCGTCTGCAACCTGTCTTCCATCTGCGGCCAGCGAGGAGCCGAGACCACCCCGACCGCTGCAGGACTCCGGGACCCAACCCCAGAGCGGGTGGCGGCAAGGGGCGAGCACCGGCCGCTCCCGGGAGCTGCCCGCCGGGCCGAGTCAAGGGCCCACAGCACCGGCAATACGCTTCCCGGAACCTCTGCGACCACTCACCCATTGGCCACTTGCAGATTGCCCTGGAGAAGCTCCGGGTTCAGTAGACCCGGCGGAAGCGCCCGGACATCCGGGCCGTAGCCTTCTCGGCAGTTCCACCTCCTGGTAACCGGGACGACAACGCCGAAGCCCCGCCCCCACCCTTCCGCGTCGGCCTCCTAGGCCCCGCCCCCTGAGGCTGTTGAGCGTCCTGCCCTGGCGCCCGGGGTAGGCGAGCGGGCCCCGGGTTTGACGCACGCGTTGCGGGGCGGTGGCCGAGTTCCCGGATGCAGACGACCGAGAGCGAGCTGGCAGTGCCCTGGCTGCCCCCGCACGACCCGGGGACGCCGGCGCTGTCGGTGGTGGACATGCACACGGGCGGCGAGCCCCTGCGCATCGTGCTGTCGGGGTGTCCGGAGGTGGTAGGCCCCACGCTGCTGGCCAAGAGGCGGTACATGCGCCAGCATCTTGACCACGTGCGGCGACGGCTCCTGTTCGAACCCCGTGGGCACCGCGACATGTACGGGGCCGTGCTGGTGCCTAGCGAACTGCCGGACGCGCACCTGGGCGTCCTTTTCCTGCACAACGAGGGTTACAGCTCCATGTGCGGCCACGCGGTGCTGGCGCTGGGTCGCTTCGCGCTCGACTTCGGGCTGGTGCCGGCGCCCGCGGCCGGCCCTGGCGAGGCCCGCGTCAACATCCACTGCCCGTGCGGGCTGGTAGCAGCCTTTGTGGACTGCGAGGGCGGTCGCAGCCGCGGCCCGGTGCGCTTCCACAGTGTCCCGGCCTTCGCGCTGGCCACAGGTAACTGGCGGAGTCCTCCCAGCCCCAGGCAGGATCCGCCAAGGATGCAACTAATTGCTGTCTGGGCTGGAAACCGGCGCAATGCCACTAATTCGCTCCTCAAGCCATTGCAATTAACAAAAAGGTAACCGTTAATCACAGCAAACGTTTGTCATCAGCATCTTAGCCTTGCGGATTTGTGCGGTGCATGCAATTCCATATCCCGCAGATTTATTACCTGTGGTCTTGACAGCCTTGAGTATAGAATGTAGTGTTTCCCTTACTCAGGGCCTGTTGCCTGGAGATTTCACGGTTGGATAAAGTAAAGTCAGCTAGGGTCAGGGAAAGCCAAGAACAACCAATGTACGGGTTCCAGGCTGGCTCAGAATACTCTAAATAGACACATTATTAACCCTTGGCAAGTTACTAATCCGGTCTCCTGTAAAAAGTGCTTTCCCCACTTTGGTAAACAATTGAATGAGCTAAGCAATTAATAAATCATAAAGTTATGGATGTTGCTGCTCTTATTCTTTAAGAATAGCAACACATCGCCTGGGTACAAATCCTGAAAACCCCTTAAAGCTGTGCAACTGTAGTCAAATTGCTTAACCTCTCTGTGCCTATGTTTCTTCGTTTGTTATCATACTGAGTTTTTGGTGAGGATTAAATGGGACTATACAGGGCACTTAACGTTTTTAAAAATGTATTCCTAGGGACAGAAAGGCTGCAGGATATTTAAAGTTGCTAGTTAGTTTTCTCTAAGTGTGCTAAGCCCTTAAGAGGTTTTGGCGGGTTCCCTGTGCACAGCTGGCATGTCATGTAAAACAGGGTGTCTATAACTACAATCTTCGCAAAGAGGGCGATCTCCAAAGTAGTCATGACTGGAAGTGAGCTGGGAGCTGATTTAGTCAGTCCAGAAATAGAATTATTTTTCTTCAAAACATACAAATCTTTCTCATAGACCTTGATGTATGCTCGAGGATTCAGCTTGCACATTAGCCTGATTTTGAGTGAGGCAGTAATTACCCAGGCCTTTGTCTGTCTTAGAGCAATGCTTAAGCAGCTGAAACACACGAGATGATGAAGAATGCCCTGAGGAAATTGATGCCCCTTTCCTCTTTAGAAAAGAATGGTGTAACATCAGACTGGGAGGGCACTTGAAGACAGGAGTTTATTTAGAACTGCTTCTCAGAAACCATTTTAACTAGCTTGGCTACCCAGTTTCCCCCTAGGCAATCCCAGCAGCTCTAGATTTTGTGGGAAATGACACTGGCAGCAGGATCACCACCAGTTCGGGTCTGGTAAGGGCAGGGGCAGCCAACAGCTCAAGCACCATATGCAGTTCCTGAGAGCATCACTGTCTGACTGTACAATAATCAGTGGGCAGTAATGGTCAATTACTGGTCAAGAAAATGAAAACTAGATTCTCTACTTTGTAAAATGCAAAAAGGGTGGACTGACGGTGTTGAAGATCACTGCTCTGCTCTTCCCCATCTCTGTGACCTTGTGAGAGGGATTCCATTGCCTCTGTGTCGTCCTCTGTAAAGTGAGGATGGCAGCAGTACCCACTTAAGAGGATCGCTGAGTTCATCTCCACTTAACCTTGTTAAAATGAAAATTTAGTTTTGTTCACTGTATTAAAGTGCTAGAGCAGTTGGTAGTCAATGAATATTTGTTGAGTGAGTAACTAAATAAGATGAATGACTAAAATAAAATTAGTAAATAAATGAAATTCGGAGAACATGTTGATTGGCAAGTGTAAATATCTGGTTCTCTTAAGAGCCCTATTCCCATTAGAAATCAAGGTTTTGGCTTTAATGTTAACATTTATTGTGTTCCTAATCTCTGCCAAGCACTCCCCACACATTATCACATGTGTTTGACAACACATCCTTTTGGGAGGAATAGCAGTTCCACTTTACACAGGAGGACACCAAAGCCACTTAGTGTCCCACCTTCCAGCTGTCTCTGGTTTCCATCTGCTCCCTCATTCTCCTTCCATTAAACCAAATTTTCATGACTCAGTGTGCAAACTCAGGAATACAAGAAACATTTTATTTTTCACAACTAAATTTCTGAATTTGAGACCCACTCTTCCCTGTTGGTTGACTTAGCAGCGCCCTCCACATGCTGTCGCCTTCCCTGATGTATGTGTGAGCGCAGGTTTCCTAACAGAGCCAAGGCCTTGGAGAGGAGGGCCTGTTGGTGCTTAGCTTGCACAGATAACCAGCAAAACGTATCTGCCCCCCTCCATGTGGCCCCTCTCCTGCCACTGCCTCTCTTCCTCATTGCTGCTCCAGCCACACCCTGTACATCCCTGTGGTGCTGTGGAAAGTCAGCACAGGTCCGTCCTCTACACTCATAACCTGTGTCTTTTCTCAGTCCAGAGGAAATTTCTCTGTTGACCAGAAGAAATATTTCTCCCTTCAGAATGCTCCTTTGCCAACAAATGTTTTTCTTCTGAGATCTCAGGTTTTCATAAAACCTGCTTTCCCCCCTTCCATACACCTCCCCCAGAGTACTGATCACCAAGCCAGGCTGAATTGGGGAGGAGGACAAGGAAAATGCAGGAAGGGGTAAAACAGCTTTAATATCCCAAATATCATCCAGCCACACTGCTTTGGAAATAGAAATTTAGGCTTTAAAAAAACTGACCTTCAAGTGAAACTTTGGGTATGTCAGGGACTTGAAATACTCAATAAAAACCCTGATGCAAAGTGATACTGAAGGCCAGTGATTCTATTATATTCTGAGTATTTCATTTGATTCTGAGTATTTGCCTACAGAATACTTTCATGAGATGATTAGGCCAATAAATGTTTATAATTTATGTAGAAAAATCTCTTTCATTTTGTTTTTATGTTACAGCTGAAGCAAACCAATTTGTGAATAGAATCCAAAATCCTATTTTAAACCATTCCTATAGTCCAAGAGGGGACCTAATTTCCCTTCACAATTTTATGCATTGATTCCAGGGTTTTCCCTCTCTCTGCCTCCATGATGTGTCCTAGAAAAGATCTTCAGTATAGTTAGCAAAATAACTATTTATGATTTAGGAACAACGTGGCATTCAGGTGTTCTAAAACGTGCAAACATCAAGTTAAAAAATAGGAAGATGCACTTAGCTTAAGGTCTATTATTGTTTACGTGACAACTCATTTTAAATGAGTCATTTTAAATGGATTTTTGCTTCATTCCTTTTTGTGATAGGGAAAAGTAACCCCCAAAATAGACATCTGAAAAATGCTGTGAAATTATATTGCTAAGATACTAAAAACAAATTTACTTTGAAACATGTTTTTAGATCTCCTTGTGGATGTTCCTGGTCATGGAAAGATGGTGGTGGACATTGCCTATGGTGGTGCATTTTATGCATTTGTTAGTGCTGAGAAGTTAGGACTTGATGTTTGTTCAGCAAAGACAAAGGACCTTGTGGATGTAGCAAGTGCAGTGACGGAAGCTGTGAAAGCTCAGGTCAGTACAAGTGCTGCTACAATAACAAACGCCCTCCCCTGTGGCATGGAGGGAATATAAATTACATGTCTGTACAAAAAAATTAAACATCTATATATTCAAATCATTAGTAGTACTAAGAATAGGGTATTGGTTACAATCTTAGGCTCTAGATTAAGACTACCTGGGAGTTCTAGCTTTGCCACTTGTAATTTTTGTAACCTTGAACAAGTTATAGAAACCTCTACATGCCTCAGTTCTCCTACCTGTAAAATGGAAATTATGAAATACTTCATAAGATGTTATGAGAATGAAATGTCAATGTATATAAAGGACTTAGAGCCTATCCATAATAAATGTTCAATAAATGGCAACTATTATTAAATGTAATAATACATGTACACTAATGTAATTAAACATATAGAAAATGTATCTCATAGTATTCCAGTAATTTGAAATGCATATGCTTTGTTATATGTGGTAGTTCTGCAAAGCTTGTCAATAATGAATATAAAATACAGATCACAAAATAGATTTCATTAAATATGATCAGACTTTCTCTGACTTAATAGAGAACATTAATTCCTAATTAGGGAATTTTTTTCTATACTGTTAAGAAGTTACTTAGATAACTACTCAAGTAACTCTAGTGTCAGCTAGGGAAAACTATTCTGATAAAATCACTTTAGATAATAAGTCTACAGCATTCTTTGATTTTTAGCACAAGTCTGCCATTTTATCTTGAAATTGGGAACTATAAAACTCATTCAATATTTGAATGTTTTAGCATGTGAGAATTTGTTATTCTAAGTAAAAAATAACTTGTGAAGGATAATATCAAATATACTTGTATTAATTATTTATGGACCTATTTAACATACCTGAGACTTTAACATAATTTATGATGTAAACAACATTCTTTTAACAAACATTTACCAGGAGCCTATTGTATGTCACACACTATGCTAGATGCTAGAGATCCAAAGAAACAAAGCCACCTTCAAGGAGCTCAGTCTAGTTGGAGAAGCATACCTGGGAACAGTATGATGTTGTAATGGTGCTTGAATGATAATGAAATGATAACAGGGGAGGTGGGCATAGGGAGTTCAAGAGGATGGCGGGCAGAGGTCCAGGGTGGAGGCCTCTTTAACTTGGTTTTAGATGGAGTCTGTGGATTTTAAGAATCCAAATCTACTCAATTGCTTTAACTGACAGGTAAGCAGTAGTGAAAGGTATTGTAAGAGTACACGTGGACTGAGACTACTGTCAGATGTTACAGAAGTCCAGGCAGAGTGAAACAACTAGGCCTCCCGGGGACAGGAAGCACTGCACACAGGGCCTGACCATGCTTTACCATCAGGGTGCCTGAACCGTCCTGCCTGTGCCTTCTGCTTTCTGCAGGTATCTGCTGCTTTTCAGGATACCAGTTGACTTTATCTTTACAATGGATCTTCTTTTTTAATCCAATAGTTTCTCTTACCTAGTAGCTTCTATATTCTTATACCTTCTCTTTATGCGTGACCCCTCCCAAGTCCTTGTCTCTACCAACAATAGTAACTTCAGCTTTGATACTTATTACCTGATTTTTCTACATAATCCCCTTCAAGCTCCTGAGCATGAGAATGTGATTGTCTTAGCTCCTTCTTTTGGAGCAACTGTGGTCAGCCTGTGGGTTGACCATCCTGAGGTCAGTGCTTCAAAGAGTGTGTTTGTTTAGGGTGTGTGTGTAAAACAGGGCTGTTCCTTTAGTGTAAGCTATGTGCAGGGCAGCTTCCTCAGAAAGGACTCAGAGTATGATAAGAACAATGACTTCCAATAAAACTTTATTAATATAGACAAAGACATCATTTGTAGTATTCAGTGTTTAAACCCAAGAGGTATTTTTAAAATGATAAAGATTGGAAAATTATGTCTAGCAGTGCTCTAGCTACATTATTTATAAAGATAAATTTAGATGAAAATACTTATTCTACAGGTGGTTGTTAATTTTTTTGTTATTTGCAGTTTAAAATTCATCATCCTGATAGTGAAGACCTTTCCTTTCTATATGGAACTATATTAACAGATGGAAAAGATGATTATAGTGAGGAACCAACCACCAACATTTGTGTGTTTGCAGATGAACAGGTATTACAACTGTAATGATTAGCACAAAAGCCAGGTAATATAGAACTAGAACACTCAACACTCTTACATTCATTTATTCTGAAACAGGTTGACAGAAGTCCTACCGGCTCAGGAGTGACAGCCCGAATTGCCTTACAGTATCACAAAGGCCTTCTACAGCTGAACCAGACCAGAGCCTTTAAAAGCAGCTCGACTGGCTCAGTATTCACAGGGAAAGCTGTGAGGGTGAGTGATATCCTTACTTTCTTATTTGCAAATGTTACTTATGAGACTGAAGCAGCCTGAGCTGGTGTTAGATAAGTTTCTTCACTCATCTCTCAGAAGAGAATTTTAAAGCAGGTCTATAAAATATTCTGCTCAACTAGGATCCTAGTTCTGAGAAGTGTAGTTTGGAGACTCCTGAGGGTCTCCAAGGTCTTTTCCATGGATCCACAAGGTAAAAAATTTATTCACAGTAGGAATACTAAGATATTATTTGCTTTTCACTTCCATTCTCTCAAGAGCATTCAGTGGAATTCTCTAAAGGTACATGTCAATTCTACCTTCAAAGTATCTCTATATTTTGTCTCCATCCTCCCTAAAACTGCCCTAGTGATTCTAGATTCAGTCAATGAATTAAGGTTACCTCTTAACAGGCTTCTGGGTTTCTAGTCTCTCTCCTCTCCAAATTGTCCCCACTTTATATCTAAATGCAACTAAACACAAATTCGATCTTTTCCCGCCTTAAAAGCCTTCCAATTGCCTAAAGGATTAACCCTTGGGTTTTCTTTAAAATGATTAAAAATCAGGAATATGACTTATAGGCTAATAATGAGTGCAGCATTTTGGTATTATGCTCCTTTCACCTTTTTTCAGGAAGCAACATGTGGTGATTTGAAAGCTGTTATAGTGGAAGTATCTGGACAAGCCCATTACACAGGCGCAGCAAGTTTAATAGTGGAAGATGCTGACCCACTGAGGGATGGGTTCCTTCTCAAATGACTTTTAAATGCTTTCTTTTCAAAGAAGTTCTTACTTTAAGTAATTTTGTCTGAATTGTGTGGAAAACTATATCTAAATTGTACATGTAAGCCAACTTCCATTTCTTATAAAGTAGTATGCTGTGGCTAAAAAGTCATTATACCTTATATTTGCACATGTATATTGTTATATTATATCACTTATGTCTAGCATACAAAATGCCAAATTCAAACTATTTTCTAGTAACTAACATATCAGGTAAAATTTAAACCTTAGTTTTTGTTACTTTTAAAATATTACTCAATGGTAGCTACTATATAATTTATTTAAAATGTTCTTTGAATACTAGCTGTAATTGCAGCCCTTACAACAGCTCTTAAAGGTCTTTTTTTTTTTAGTTTTCCAGTTTTTGAGTAAAATAGTGCCTTCTCTCTAAGCGCGAGGTAGATGATTATAAGGTACTCAGCACTTAGTTTACACAGCCTGGGAAGGAGTGGGATGGGGCCGCTTCCTTAGGCAGATGTTGTTATAGCTGCTGCTGGGATATTCTCTGGGCTACAAAGCCCAGCTTCCACACCCAGGTAAGTCTCATAAACTGATGTGAGAATACCAACTGGTAATCAAGCTTTTGATAGATCTTTAAGGCTCTTATGAAAGGAATTGTTTATTGCCTGACTGAAATATAAGTACACAGTAGAAATCAAATCACTGAAGCACTACAGTGGGGCAAGTCTCACACTCTGTCAGGTACATGCCAGACAAATTTAAAACATGAAAGAAATGTTACCTGTTGGCTTTCTTGTTAGCTAACTGTCCTGAGCCTGTAAAAAATAAAAGTTGATAATAACAGTCATTATAAAATGAAGTATTAAAAATTATTCAACATGTGATGTTCTCAGTGTTCAGTAGACTCTTTTGTAAGGTAACTAATCGTATTTTTTTTCTGAGCATATAGGAACTGAAGTTATTAACTCATTGTAACTGACTTTGTCATCTAGCAAGTCTGCATAGAACCAGTTTTTAGCCCAGTGATTTAATTGCCAACATGAAGGCTAAATGCTTTTGATTTGCTTATTACATAAAAACTAATGTTTTCCACTCATTCTCTATAAAATTCTGTGGTAAGGAAATCACTTACTCTGCAAAATGACACCATCACTAGCTTAATATGACCAAGAAATTTTCTATAGATTGGAGAGATTTGCTTTACTTAAAAATATAAAAACAGAGCTACTATTTCCTCTCCAAGTTTCACAAGACACATTAATTTGAAAATAGATACACATTGTTTAAACGTTTGATTTTGTGGCCTTTTGTATTGTGTCACACACATTTCCTCTACTTTAATGAAGTACACCATGAAATGCATACCTATCATGAGTCCTTGGCTACCAAGAGTGGGAGAATTTTATCACTGACATTGTTTAGAATTGTCAGCATGTGGTGACAATAAATAAGCAGACTGACTTTCAGTCTGTTTTATTATTGTTTTAAAATTCTCCAGACCCCTTAAGGGTATTAGAGGCTATAAAGCTAGAACTTCTGACTCTAAGCCCAGTATATTCTTACTACACTTCCTTTCTAATCCATCACAAAGCCCTGTTGAGTCTACCTTGCTCACATCAATCCATTCCCATCCTTGGAAAGGGTCTTGCCTCATCAGTTAACCTCTTTCAAGCAACCTTTCCCTTGTTGGTTTCTTCCCCTAAGTATTTAAATATGCTCATCATAAACAAAATGAAATAAACATCCCTTGTCTACCTTCCCTCTTTAGCTGGCTATCACCCCTATTTTCCTTCCCTGTGTAGTCAAGTTTCTAGATTCCTGACCGTGGGGATTTTGGGGTTCCTATGGCCAGGATCCTCATTGAACTTAAACCACCTGATGATGTAACTGGCCTGTTGCTGGGCTACCGCTTCCACACCTTTAGGTGATAAGCTATTATTGCACTATATAGAGAGCTAGGCCCAGTGCTCTAGGGGGAGGTAAGACGCTAGTGGTCTACTTACCACTGGGAGAACAAGCTGGGTAATAAACCTTTTCACCCCAAAGAAACGTTCTACTGTCATTTTCTTTGGTCACACTGAATCCATAGCGAACTTGCTGTGGGCTGAAACCCATTGGCAAGACACTGACTCTGCCTGCTCATTGGGTACATTTTATCATCTTCTACTTGTTATTCAACTATAGCAGTCTTGTTTCTACCTCATTATTCACTGGGAACTATGCTTGATATAACTGCCAAATCTAATGGTCCCCCAAGAGTTTATGCATCCATGATGGATGTTGTGCTTGCTCCTCACAGGCATGCATGGCACATTTTAGAGCAGGAACCTCCATTGGTGCTGAGGTCAGCCACAGAGCTACTCACTGAGGCTCCCAAGGTCATTAGATTAATACCCATTGGTCCCCACCAGGTGCTGCTGTTGGGCGGGCCCAGGTTCATGTCCTATTTACCATTAGCTTGCAATGCATTTTCTCTAAGCCCTCCAGATCCCATCAGAGTTGGGACATCCTTCTCTTCAACCTACAAAACCCACAAATTCCAAACCATCTATCTTTAGGACAATACTTCTCATACTTCAGTGTGTATGAATTACCTGGGGATCTTAAAATGCAGATCCTCGCTTACTGGGCATGTGGTGGGGCATCTGCGGACTCCCAGGTGGTGCTGCTGGGAGGACTTCAGTTTGAGTAGCAAACCATCTGATCTGATTACCCATTTGGGCCCACACTTACCAGGTGAGTCTCATCTACCTGGAAACTTCTCCTTTTAGCTCTGAAATACATAAGAGTCCTGACCTCATGAGAAGAGGCTGGATAATTACCTTTTCCTCTTTTCTGAAAAGCAAAGCAAAACAAAACAAAAACCCCAAATACAAGACAGCTGATTTCTTAATTGGCCAAAGTACCTCATTAAATATACCACTCACCTGCCTAGGTTTTCTCTTTACCTGCTTCTTAAATTTTGTTACTCCTTAACACTCAATCCATGGTTCTTTTCTCTCTTCACTCAGCAGCCCATCACATTCATGCCCCTCTTGGAGAGAGGCTGACGACTCCCAAATCTCTAAATTCCAAGGTCCAGAGCCATACTGCAGATTCACTACTTGGCAGAGCCAAACGCACCTGCCCCCTAGCACATGCCCCCCTCCTGTATTCCTTAACTTGATTAATGGTACCCCATTTGTGGAGGCAGAAACTTGGGATGTACCCTCGCTCCTTGTTTCTGAAAATCTAGCACAGAGAATATTTGCTAAATAAATGAATCTAGTATATATTTTTGTCTTAATTCAGTGGTGCTAAGCTAGGGTTGTTCCTGCCTGCCCATCTCCCCCCACCCCCCACTGGCCCAACTCGGCCTCACAGCTATTTCCAAGGCCACTGGTTAATCCTGGAGACATTTTTAGTTGTCACTATGGGTCATCTCATGGGTAGAGGCTGGGGATCCTGATAACCATCCTGCAGTGCATAGGGTAGTCCCTGAAACGATTGGCCCCAAGTGTATAATGCTGAGCTGGAGAAACCCAGTCTTAGTTTACCGGCTTAAATGAACTTCTGTTTATACAGTTAATTTCCGGTAAGGTATATTTCCTTACTGGAGTAAGCATCCAGAGCACTAATATCGTTGATTTTGAGATGTGCAAATAGCCTAGTAATTCTTGAGAGCAGTGTTTCTCAAACCTGCCCCTGCACCAGGATCAAGTGCAGAGCATGTGGCCGGCTCTTACTGGGTGTTTTAGACACAGTAGCTTTGGGGCACAGCCTCAGAATCTGCATGTCTGACAAGGTCTCAGGTTGTGCTCATGTTGCTGGTCTGGGGTTCGCACTGCAAACTACTGCTTTAGAGAACCTGAGGATTTATTACACTATCCCCCAGTAGAGGCTGTGCCCAGAAACTTGAAATGCAGCTTCCCTGGGCAGGCAGGTCCTTCTTGTTCCATCTGCCAGCCAGACGTTTGGAGCTGCATCTGTGGTGACTGCCTAGCTGGCAGCACCTTAGGCTGAAAACACCACAGAACGGATGAAGGCTGCTGGCAGGGTAAGTAACCACTCCCTTTTCCTCCCTTGCCCCACACAAACATGGTGGCCAGGTAAGGTCCTGAGGTCCAGGTCCTTGAAAACAAGGTGACATCCTGCCTCCAATGTCCATATGCTAGCTCCTCAGAGCGCCTGTATCAGAATCACCCATCGGGTTTATATCCATGGCCCACCCTCAGTAATGCTGGGAGTCAGCCATCGATCAAATCTGCATTTTAATAAACTCACTACATTGGGGTTCTCAAAGTGGGGTGCTTGGACCAGCACCACTACCACCTGCAAACCTGTTAGAAATGCAGATTACCTAACAGGACCCCAGACCTACTAAGCCTGCAATTCTTGGGGTTGGGCCCAGTCACTTGTGTGTTCACAAGCCCCTAGGTGACTCTGTTACACACCCAAGTTTGAGAACACCTGGGTTAAATTATTCTGCCTCTCAAGTTTAAGATCTCCGGATTTGGACTGTTTTCCTCTGCAGGTTCTATTTTCTTTTACTTCCTGCATATGCCAGAAACACCCATAGGTAGCTTTCCAATAGGACTTTTGTATCCAGTAAGAGAGCTTGAGAGCGCACCGTGTTGAATTTTGGTCATTTATCTGAGGGCCAGTCCGGCTTTGTCTGGCCCAGCACGGGTTCCCCAAGGAGGTCGATCTGCACTCTCTGAAGCCCAGGGCCTCTGCGGGGTAACTTCGCGGAGAGATGATGTCCTGGGCGGGCTTTGCGGAGGCTACCTGGCTGCCGCCCCGCCCCGCGCTGCTGCGTACACACGCGGTTCCCTCGGCAACGCCTGGAACGCACGTCAGAGGATCCGCCAGGTCACTGGCGACCGCCAAACCCAGGTTCAGCTCGACTCTCGGCAGAGGCCTCGACTCCAGGCTCAGCTCGCCCCGGCCCGGAACCACCTCCGGCTGCGGCCGCGGCCGCCCGTGCGGGATGAGAAGACCCGCAGGCGCCGCGGGGCCCCATGGAGCAGCCGCCGGTCCGCCCGCCAATGAGCACGGCCTTGTTGGGCAGCCCACACCCCGAAGCCCCCTCCGCGGCCGGCGCGCCTGGCGGGACGTCCTCCGCGACAACATCGGCGGCCGTGGTCTCCTTCAGCACCGTGGCGGCCGCGGCTCTGGGGAACCGGAGCTTCGGGAGCGGAGGCGACGGCACTGGCGCCTGGGCTGGCGGCGGGCCGCGGGCGGCGGGGGCGGCGGGGAGGCCGCCGCTCGGGCCGGAGGCGGCGCCGCTGCTGTCGCACGGGGCGGCGGTGGCGGCGCAGGCGCTCGTCCTCCTGCTTATCTTCCTGCTTTCTAGCCTGGGCAACTGCGCGGTGCTGGGGGCGATCGTGAAGCACCGGCAGCTCCGCACAGTCACCAACGCCTTCATCCTGTCTCTGTCCCTGTCGGATCTGCTCACCGCACTGCTCTGCCTGCCCGCCGCCTTCCTGGACCTCTTCACGCCGCCCGGGGGCTCTGCGGGCACCGCCGCTACGGCGCCCTGGCGCGGCTTCTGCGCTGCCAGCCGCTTCTTCAGCTCGTGCTTCGGCATCGTGTCCACGTTCAGCGTGGCGCTCATCTCGCTGGACCGCTACTGCGCCATCGTGCGGCCGCCGCGGGACAAGATCGGTCGCCGCCGTGCGCTGCAGCTGCTGGCCGGCGCCTGGCTGGCGGCGCTGGGCTTCTCCACGCCCTGGGAGCTGCTCCGGGCGCCCCGGCAGCCCCCGGCCGCACAGAGCTTCCACGGCTGCCTGTATCGGACGTCCCCGGACCCCGCGCAGCTGGGCGCGGCCTACAGCGTGGGGCTGGTGGTGGCCTGCTACCTGCTGCCCTTCCTGCTCATGTGCTTCTGGCACTACCACATCTGCAAGGCCGTGCGCCTGTCCGACGTGCGCGTGCGGCCGCTGACCACCTATGCGCGCGTGCTGCGCTTCTTCAGTGAGGTGCGCACAGCCACCACCGTGCTCGTTATGATCGTCTTCGTCATCTGCTGCTGGGGGCCCTACTGCTTCCTGGTGCTGCTGGCCTCGGCCCGGCAGGCCCAGGCCACGCAGGCCCCCTCGCTCCTCAACGTGCTGGCAGTCTGGCTCACCTGGGCCAATGGGGCCATCAATCCTGTTATCTATGCCATTCGCAACCCCAACATTTCAATGATCCTGGGGCGCAACCGGGAAGAGGGCTACCGGACTAGGAATGTGGACACTTTCCTGCCCAACCAGGGCTTGGGTCTGCAGGCCAGATACCGCAGTCGCCTTCGAAACCGCTATACCAACCGGTTGGGGGCCTGCAGATGGATGTCCTCTTCCAACCCGGCCAGTGGGGTGGGAGGGGACATGGCCATGTGGGCCCGAAAAAATCCAGTTTTGCTTTTCTGCCGGGAGGGACCACCCGAGCCTGTAAGGGCAGCGGCCAAACAACCTAAATCTGAACCAGGGGATACCAGCCTCTAAGAAGGGATGCAAGGCTTGTGAAGGCAAATTTTCATCTGCTTCGTTTAATGATACAGGATTACGGGGAGAATTGTGTATTTCAAAAGGCCAAACATTTTTTAAAAGACACAGGGAGAGGCTTACCATTCCCCCCAAACATACAAGACAATGTCCCCTTCTTGAAAAGTGCCAAAAAGAATGTAAATGCAAAAATTAAAACAATCTCAAACCACACAACCAAGCATCATGAAAACTGTACATGCCAAGAATGACAAAAGATTCACAATTACCGAAAAGCTCATGTTACAGCAATCACACTGTGAAACAAGCAAACAGTTCATTTAATACAATCAGTATTTGTTCAAATACGTAGTTTCAGGAAAGAATGGAGACCCTCAGAATTGCTTGAAGTCCCCGCTAAATCACCAGCATTCAACAGAACTTCAGATTTTTAGAACTTGCACCTCTGACACAGCTTTGGGTGCTTAGATTGAGAGCAAGAAATTCTCATCTTTACATACTTTGGTGCAAGTTCTTGCCATCACCCCCCTCACCATTAATCTTTGTGAGATTGTAATTTTTAATTCATATCCCATTTAAGACCTCTTCAAGGATTTTGAAAAGGTGGCTTATCACCATAAAATTTAACCTTTCAAAGGGCAAAGAAAAGGGTGAACATAAATATGGCTCTTCAAAAAGTACTCCCAAGAGTATACTTAAAAATTAATGACCTTCATCCTACCCCCAAAATTATCGCTTTGGGAAGCTTTGAGGTTTTACCCTTACTCTGACCTGCTACTTTTGCTTCTAATAATTTTGAGGTTGCCACACTCAAAAGGCTTCCACATTAAAAAAAATAATAACTTGAATAGTGGAAAATCTTTGCTTTTTTGAGGTAAATTTGATTTTTGGATGCAGCCAAAAATGTAATTTGAAGTCATGTTGATTGAATCAGACAAATAATGCCATATGTTATATGTATGTGTGTGTGTGTGTAAATGAGAGCTCTATAAAGTAGCAAGATTGGCTTTCCTATGTGGCAAACTAACTGAAGATGTTTCAAAAGAGGAATTCTAAAACATTTTGAGAAGTGACTGTATTCTTGGAATAAGCATAGAGCTTTCCAAGTAGATCATACTCTCCTACATTTGACATTTGGGTACATTTATGTAAAAAACATCATTGATTTTATAGACATGACTTGTGTAAAATAATGTGGTCTTCATTAGACTGGGAGAATAGATGTGGGGTTATTATATTTAGTAGGGTATTAATAATTTAGGCATAAAGTTAACTACTCCAATCAAGTTGGAAATGTCTTCAGAAATGTACAAAACAAAGATGCATTTTAAAATTCACAAATACAATTCAGGATTTGTGTGTGTGAACTTTCTCACATTAAATACCACTGTATATAATCATTAGATCAGAATTTTAGAAGATGTTTTTGTCGTTTTCTCCCTTTCCTTTCCTCCATCTTGCCCTTCCTGTCTTCAGTATTTCACAGCCTAATTGAATAAGTACTTTAAACTAGATATGAAACATCAGCTGTCATATAAAGATTTCAGTGTGAAGTAACCACCTTTTTTTTATTGTTAACTATTTAAAGATGTTTATTGCTATTTAAATTTGTGTATGATAGTTGGGTATATGTCATCATTTTGTAATCAAAGATGGAAACACATGATTTGTGTCAGAGCTAGAGATTTAAAAAATTTTTCCCCTTCCCAAGGCATCATCACAATCAGTTCATACATTATCTGTGTATATCTTGCTACACTCAATGTAGTACAAAGGAGATGAGATAATCTCTCCTCTTTAGCACTTATTATAAAACATGTACAGACTTAATGCAGCTGAACTAACAGTTAACAGACATCTACAGTATTTGCTTATTAAAATGTGTAATTTTTGGCATTGTGAGAAAACAGGAGTTATGTCTGGGAATTTAGGGAGAAGTGATAAAGTCTCCCAGTTGTGAAAGATATCATAGAATAGGAATTTGGGAACTCTGAATAATGACAAAAAGCGAGTTCGAGAGCTTAGGGGAAACAGGCAAGTGTGTTGCAAAATAAGCTATTGCCTGAGAAGAATCATCCAAGGAAGGCATTTAAAAGGAACATGACACAGAATAAGCCGGCCTCTTGAGTGAAAGGAAAATCAGAGACTGTAAGACTCCAGGTGGTGGCACAAAGGATTTGAAGGCAGAAAAGGGATCCCCTACACTGCCTCTTGTTATGTTGCAGTAGGAAGTTATAGAAAAGTAGGACGTTTTGGCCAAGACACCCTTCTTTCAGTGGCTCTGAGTCATGGTTGGCCAGAATGGGAGCAGAAAGAGAAATTGCTAATATGTTATTGAAAAATTTAGTGTTGTGTTTGTTTTTAATTTGAGGCTAGACAACAAGTCAGTGATAGAACTAGGATTTGAACCACAGTCTGTCTGGCCTCAGAGCCCTGTTCCCTTCTCCACCCTCTGGGGCCCCCATAAAGGTCATGGATAGGGAACCTAAGGGTGAGAAGTTGTACTATCATCACCTTCATCATCACCATCAGCCTCTCCAGTTTTTCTCTCTTTCTTTACATAGGGCAACTTCCAGAGTGCTAAGGCTACTTAAAGGCAGAAATCACAGTACCTGCTTTAAAAGCACTTACAGCTTGAGGACCTTGTGCTTTATGAAAATCAGCCATAATCAGGACTCTTTACCTATGCAGAAGAAAAGGTGCAGATTTTTCAGAAGCAGTTATCAAAGAAAAGAGATGAATTTAGAAGCAAAATATATGTAAATAAAGGTCAGCCACCAATCTGGTCCAGTTATAAATACTTAGAGACAGAAATTAATGCCTTAAATGGAAGATGGAGAAAGAATAACTCTCAAATAATCTGAGACTTAGACCTTTTCCTCATGCTAAGTGCACAATTACATTAACTGTTTGAAAAGAGTAAAGAGAAGCTGTGAAATATTAGGATGTATTAACTACTGCATAACACGCAAGGCCAGAAGGAAATCCTTCCTGGCTCACTCTGCTCTCAGTTTGAGTGTTTCACCTGATTTGAAATAACAGCAACAAGTCATACTCTGCTTCGTACAGGCATTTGCTCTTATAATCCTCAAAGCAACCCCCAGGAAGGTACTCTTATTGTCACTCCCCCCATTTTACCGATGAGAGAAAAGTGAGACATGGAGGGGCTATGTTATTTGCCTAAAGTCACACAGGAAGTAAGTGCTAGACATAAGATCCGTACCTAGCAGATGAATTCCCGAGATCCTGTCTTAACCACTGCACTGTGCTGTCTCTCTAGTGTGTAAAAGAGAATGGGAAACCTGGGAAAGAGCCAGGGAAGATAAAGACAATTATCCAAGGGATGGCTAAAACGATATACCATAAAATTTAAAAGATTTGTTTTATTTGGAGAACAGCTTTATGAGGTATGCGATTTTAAAATACACAAAGAAATTCAGAGTCTCATCCCAGCCCTGGATGACTCCAGTCATCCATCGTCTCCATTCCTGCTCCAGGGCAACTGAGCAGAGCTGCAGGAGAATTACAGACTCAGTCAGTATCCTCTGCACCTAAAATCCATGGTTTCTACTGGCCCCTCCTCCTTGCCTGGCAATTTGAACCTTTTTGCTTGTAAGCTTACTCTTTCTGTCCATTTTAGTGACCCTTCAAACTTTCTCCACTCATAATTGCCCCTTCCCTCTTGAAAAACGACCTGTTCCTACTTCACCAAGAATATAGAAGCCATCAAATATATATACTCTCATATTTTAGCCACCAAACATTACAGACTAAACTGAATTTATACCAGTTCAAATTTATGCAGAATAAATACTAAAATGAATCTATACCATTTGTAGAGAAAATGAAAGTTCTTATGGCCAGGATTCTCACCTGACCCTGGTTATCTTGCTCACTGCACACATGTGGACAATACATTATTACTGACTTTATATAGAGAGCTCTGCCTAGTGCTCTGGGCTGCTCGGCTGCAGGAGAGCAGAGGCTGGAGAGGTGGCAGCACTGAGGACAGAGAGTGAGATGCTGCAGGGGGTGGAGGGGAGGCCCGAACACAAAGACGGGCTTGCTGCATGCAGACTTGCTCTGAGGTGGACAGGATTGTAGCGCTTGACCTGCCACCGTGAAAATAAGGCTGGGTATAAACCCAGCACCCCAAGAAGTTTCATTGTCATTTTTTGGTCTCACTGAATCAAGAGAGAACTTGCCTGGGGTTAAAACCTATTGACATGATACCAGTTTTTATACTCAGCTCTGTCTTTTCAGTAATAAAGAAGCTGGTGCCCTCTCCAGCAGGAATCTCATACTATCATTTATCTCCTTTCCTTGGTATTCTTAGCTCTTCCTGCTCAACCAAATCCCTCCCATGAGCATGTAAATTCTCACTTAAAAGGAAAAAGAAGAAATGTTTCCTTTTCTCTCATCCCTTTTTCTTTCTCTCAGCTCCTTACCAACAGCTGAACTTGTTGGAAAAAAGTTGCCTACACTTGTATACCTAATCTAAATCCTTGTCCACAATTTTAATGGTACAAGAAAGTTGTCATTTTTTATGCAACTCTGTTTTTGCCCATCCCTAATGTGTCAGATTGCAGAAATTTAGATGACAGCACCTAGGCCCCAGGGGCTATTTCACACCGAGGCACTGGTGAGCATGAGTCTTCAGTGGCCAACCATCTATGCCAGCATCGGCTGAGAATCCATCTGTCCATCTCCAGTCACACCCACCATGCTTCCTGCATGGTTGTCCCCCACTCAGTCCAAGAAGGCCCACCTCTAACTTTAGATGACTTTAGAGCTCCTCTTTGGACCCAGAAAGATTGTTACTCTGTCTCAGGATCACAGAGGGCTGTGGCCACACCCATAAAGCTGTCTCAGGCTGTTTTAGAAAAATTACTTAAAAACACTTTTGATTATTTGATACTTTTTGATATTGTTTGATCAACAAATCAAAATAATATATAAGTGTACATTGGTAGTTCCACTTATGGAATGGCAGTGAAGAGCTCTGTGGACCTGCTACTCAGTGAAACAACTATAACTGGTAAAAACTACTTAAAATCAACCATTTGAAATCTCTGGATATTGTTCTGAGAGCATACTACAATTAAACATTTAGTCAAGAAACGTTTATATAATTTGCTAAGAACAGCTAGAGCTCCCTGCTCCCAGCTCAGTGTGACAGAAACTCCACTTCAGGTGAGTACAGCCAAGAGCACAGAGCTCCCTCTTTCCTTAGCTTCCAGTGGAGGAGTACGGTATCTTTCTGGGAGGAGTAGGTCATGAGAACTTGACATCTTTCAAGTTAACACATAGCAGAAGCTACATTCCAGGTAACTGCAGCCAAGAGATTCAGGTTCTCTTCTTCTACGTAGTCCCCTTCATAGAGCAGATGCTTGACCTCAGGTGTGGCATTCTGGGAATATTGGGGCCACGACTGTCCTCAGCCCACCTCTTTTGTAGATTGGAGACTCCATGCTAAGACACACAAGTTGAGAAGACCAGAGGCTACGACCCCAGTGTCCTGCTCCTTAGGCCAGGTTCAGTCCAGAAGAAACAAGCCACTCCGAGCCTGACTCCAGCTTCAGAGCTGTGCCTCAGGTATTCTGACCAGGGGGAGAGACAGGCCTCTAAACAGAGAACGCCAGAGCTCTCCCCAAGGCAGCTAACTTTATTTGAAAAGGAGTGTGGGGAAGTTCAAGTCTAAGTACATTCGCCAAAATGTTTTTGGCGAGTCTAAGTTCGCCAAAACAATGGAGATTTGGTGGTAAAAAATGAAGAGGAGGGTGATATTTCATGAGAGATGCGAGCAAAACCACTGACGAGCCAGTTTGCCAGCATCGGGGTAAGTGACAGCTAAGGAGAGCCTTTGCTTATTGTTGAGTTTGAAAAGTTCTTTGTATGATAACAGTCCTTTATCTTTGCAAATATTGTCTTCCTGTCTTCTCATTGTGCTGAACTTTTCAACATTTAAAAAAAAGAAAATACATGATTTTGACATTTTTTTAAGACTGAGATGAAGACAGAGTTGCTCCTATTAATATGAATATTAATCCTCCCTAAGGGACATTTTGGAAATTGGTGGAAGCATTTTTGTGTCACAGTGTCACTGGCACTTAGTGAGTGGTATCCAGGAATGCTTGATGTCCTCAAACCATAAGAGAATATTGTCCAATGCAGAATTGTCCCTCAACCCATACAGTTTTCAAAGGTCCCACCAGACCCTGAAGTAGCTGATCTATGGATCACTATGTAATGCCATAACTTAAACCAATTCTTTACAGAAACACAATTTTTTAAGCATGGTTTTAATATACACTGAAAAGTTTCTTGAAATTCAAGTGTTTTATAAATTGAACAGTTATCATATTTGTTTTACTTAGATTTTTATCAGGCAATACTCACCTTTTTGGAAAGCTACATCTCAATTATGCTACACTTCTTGGCTAAAATTATTTCTCTTTATAAAATTGTGAAGAAAACATTTGTATCCATCTGCATTTGTAGCTATTGCAATCACTGTGATTGTATATTTAGGTGTAAGCATCTAACTATTTTGTTTATGCTGCAATAAAAGAGAACTACTGGACACACAATAACACAGATGAATACTAGACATTTTTCCAAGAGAAAAATACGGATACAAAAGAGTATATGCCATATGACTCCATATGAAATTCTAGAACAAATGAAATAAATGTATGGTGGAAATAACTAGAATTTCTAGTTCTTTACTGAAAGTTCCCATGTGTTCATTCACTATGTTCACTTTTTCCTTTAATCCCTTAAACATATTTATAACAGATGTTTTTAAAAGTCTTTGCTATTTCAAACATCTGTGTTAATATATAAGATCTGTTTCTATTTACTGCTTTCTTTCCCTTGATTATGGATCATATTTTCTTTCCTTTTTAAAAAAATCTAGTTATCTTTGACTACATATTTGACACAGAGGGTAATACATTGTAGAAAATCTGGATTCTGTGTTTTCCTTTAAAGGGTGTTAAATTACTACTGGTCCTCAAGATCCTTTCAGACTTGGCTTTAATCTTTGTTTGAGACAGTCTATTTTAGTTTCATCCTAGGATATGGCTCTTGTTTTAGGGCATGATTTTCACTGCCAAGGTATATTCTTTCTGTTGTCTTAAATGCTTATAGTATTAAATGAAATCTCTCCACTCTCAATGGACTGTAACTTGAACATCATCCAGTTCAGTGTAATTTCAGGTACCTGGGTTCATCTCCCAGTCCTGTAGTACCCATTCTCTCCTAAGCCCCTTGGCAATTTTTCTTCTACACATGTACAGCCCAGGTCTATACCACAGGTCTGTGGGAGAGCCCCATGTGGGCTTCTGTCTCCTTCTATCACATAACTCCCTTTTCTCTGATACTCTGGTCCACAAATTGCAGTTACTTCAGCTGCCTTGAACCCTGCTCTCCACATCCTCAGCTTGGGAAGACCACCGTTCTCTCCTTGGCCTCCACCTCCTAGTGCCAAAGTCTGAATAACAGCCCTAAACAGAAAGTAACTGACATAATTTATATGCATATAAAGCACTTAGTATGGATGCCTGCTCAGAATAAATGGGCAATAAATACTGATTTTTATTATGAAATCTGTATTTATTGAAATGAAATTATATCTATAATATATTTTTTTAATGTCAAAAAGGAGTATTTAGAATAATCTAATTTTTGGAAGATACATGCACAGTAAAATAAATCTGGTAGAATATCTACCAAATAATATTTTTTACATGACAATGTAATTAGAGGAGTTCTTCAGTTATTAATAATTTATCCCATTATATTTTTTTATAATAGACAGAAATTACTTTTTAAAAGTGAAGGATAGAGGCAGAGCCAAGATGGCGGCATAAGTAGGACAGTGGGAATCTCCTCCCAAAAACATATATGTTTTTGAAAATAGGACAAATACAACTAATCCTAAAAGAGAGACCAGAAGACACAGGACAACAGTCAGACTATATCCACACCTGCGAGAGCCCAGCACCTGGTGAAAGGGGTAAGATACAAGCCCCGGCCTGGCGGGACCCGAACGCCCCTCCCCCCAGCTCCCGGCGGGAGAAGAATAGGAAGAGCGGGAGGGAGACGGAGCCCAGGACTGCCGAACACCCAGCCCCAGCCATCCGCACCAGAGCGCAGACACAGTGCATGCTTGGAGGGCTGGAAACTAGGGAAACAGGACAGCAAGACCTCTGAGCGGGTCCTGAAGCCGGTGCCCCCGTGACAAAGAAAAGCGAGTGCTTTTTGAAAGTCTTAAAGGGACAGGGATGCCACAGCTGGACGGAAGCATCCCAGGTCACAGTCCAGCAGCGGGAAATTCCAGGGAAACCCGGGCGCACTAACCCCCTGGGCAACAGCTCTGAGACCCCTCATGGAGGTAAACAGCCAAACAGCCCCCCGTCCATTCCCCCTCTGGGGCCCCGCCATAGCAGAGCAGCAGCCTGAGGCTGGCCACGCCCTCAGCAAGGGAGCTTCATCCATACCAGCCAGGCAAGATAAAAGACCCAGTCTACATGCAATTGCCCAACACAAGCCACTAGGGGTCGCAGTTGTCCCAGTAAAAAAAGGCCAGGAGCCAAGTGGAAAGCTGATAGATGTGTCAATAGCACTCCACTGCACCTGTCAACATGCAAAGGCAAAAAAATTTGATCCAGGTAAGACTAACCCAGACAGATTTGGCATCTGCTACATCTTCCCCTGAGAAGGAACCTGGGAGATAGATTTAACCAGTCTTCCTGAAAAAGAATTCAAAACAAAAGTCATAACCATGCTGATGGACTTGCAGAGAAATATGCAAGAACTAAGGAAGGAGAATACAGAAATAAAACAAGCTCTGGAAGGACTTCAAAACAGAATGGACGAGATGCAAGAGACCATTAATGGACTAGAAAACAGAGAACAGGAACGCAGAGAAGCTGATGCAGAGAGAGATAAAAGGATCTCCAGGAATGAAAGAATTCTAAGAGAGCTGAGTGACCAATCTAAACGGAACAATATCCACATTATAGGGGTACCAGAAGAAGAAGAGAGAGAGAAAAAGGGATAGAAAGTGTCTTTGAAGAAATAATTGCTGAAAACTTCTACAAACTAGGGGAGGAAATGGCCTCTCAGACCACAGAGGTACACAGAACTCCCATGACAAGGGATCCAAGGAGGGCAACACCAAGACACATAATAATTAAAATGGCAAAGATCAAAGACAAGGACAAAGTATTAAAGGCAGCCAGAGAGAAAAAAAAGGTTACCTACAAAGGAAAACCCATCAGGCTATCATCAGACTTCTCAACAGAAACCCTACAGGCCAGAAGAGAATGGCATGATATACTTAATGCAATGAAACAGAAGGGCCTTGAACCAAGACTACTGTATCCAACACGATTATCATTTAAATATAAAGGAGGGATTAAACAATTCCCAGACAAGCAAAAGTGGAGGGAATTTGCCTCCCACAAACCACCTCTACAGGGCATCCTACAGGGACTGCTCTAGATGGGAGCACTCCTAAAAATAGCACAGAACAAAACACCCAACATATGAAGAAGGGAGGAGGAGGAATAAGAAGGGAGAGAAATAAAGAATCATCAGACCGTGTTTATAATAGGTCAATAAGTGAGTTAAGTTAGACAGTAAGATAGTAAAGAAGCTAACCCTGAAACTTTGGTAACCACAAACTTAAAGCCTGCAATGGCAATAAGTACATACCTTTCAATAATCACCCTAAATGTAAATGGACTGAATGCACCAATCAAAAGACACAGAGTAATAGAATGGATAAAAAAGCAAGATCCATCCATATGCTGCTTACAAGAGACTCACCTCAAACCCAAAGACATGCACAGACTTAAAGTCAAGGGATGGAAAAAGATATTTCATGCAAACAACAGAGAGAAAAAAGCAGGTGTTGCAACAAGAGGATATAACCAACAAGAGGATATAACCATTATAAATATATATGCACCCAATACAGGAGCACCAACATATCTGAAACAAATACTAACAGAACTAAAGGAGGAAATAGAATGCAATGCATTCATTCTGGGAGACTTCAACACACCACTCACTCCAAAGGACAGATCCACCAGACAGAAAATAAATAAGGACACAGAGGCACTGAACAACACACTAGAACAGATGGACCTAATAGACATCTACAGAACTCTACATCCAAAAGCAACAGGATACACATTCTTCTCAAGTGCACATGGAACATTCTCCAGAATAGACTACATACTAGGCCACAAAAAGAGCCTGAGTAAATTCCAAAAAATTGAAATCCTACCAACCAACTTTTCAGACCACAAAGGCATAAAACTAGAAATAAACTGTACAAAGAAAGCAAAAAGGCTCACAAACACATGGAGGCTTAACAACACGCTCCTAAATAATCAATGGATCAATGGCCAAATCAAAATGGAGATCCAGCAATATATGGAAACAAACGACAACAACAACACAAAGTCCCAACTACTGTGGGATGCAGCAAAAGCAGTCTTAAGAGGAAAGTATATAGCAATCCAGGCATATTTAAAGAAGGAAGAACAATCCCAACTGAATGGTCTAATGTCACAATTATCAAAATTGGAAAAAGAAGAACAAATGAGACCTAAGGTCAGCAGAAGGAGGGACATAATAAAGATCACAGAATAAATAAATAAAATTGAGAAGAATCAAATAGCAAAAATCAATGAAACCAAGAGCTGGTTCTTCAAGAAAATAAACAAAATAGATAAGCCTCTGCTGGGAGCCATGCTACTCAAGCTGTGTAGCGAAGCTCAGCCTGGAAGAAGACCCCCATAAGGCAGGGGCCTTCACAGCTGACTCTCTCTATTACCCACCTTGATTTTGTTATTTTCCATTATACTATTGGCTTTGTTTTTACTTGCATGGTTGCCAAAGACTAAGCTAACCTTTGGTAAGCAGCACAGAAAAGATGAGAACATAAACTTCCCAAAAGCTTTTCAAGACAGTGCTCCTGAAGAATAGAACACGCAGGGGCCAAATGGCGATCTTACCAAAAAGTACCAAAACCTGCTGTTAGTCAAACATTGACCACCCCATTTCCACTGAGAATGCCCCCCTTGTTTACAATGCTAGTGAAACTAGTGATGGAAAGTTTTATAGAAATAGAGTCATGAGAAAATATTGAATAGAATGACCCTGTTGACACTTAATTAATCATTTCATGTTTTCTTCCCTCTACTACTTCTACAGTTTGTTTTTCTTCTTTCCTAATTATGGCCCTTTGCTAGAATTTGTGCCTCATACGTGAAATTACCAAGTACCATAATTTTCCAGGAAGTAAAGATACCTCAAAACAAGAGCTGGGCATAGAAGCCATGGAGCATATATCTGCAAAGAAGTGAAAAACTAACCTTTTCAAAGAATATTACTTCTCTCTCACTTACCAGCTTTACCTCTCTCTGTATGGCCCCGGAAGATGACTGGTTAGCCAGAGACGGGTAAGTTTCCTCAAGGGAGGAACAACTTAAGACAGGCACAGTCGCAGGGGGGCCATCAGGTGAGAAAAAGGGGGCCAACAGAGGTGAGGCTTAGAACCTCACCCCCCGAGTTTTGAGAGAAATCTTCTACACCTGTAGATGTTTTGTTGCCCTTGTTCAGCTTGGATTAAGACCTGGTCTGTAGGCACAAACTTGATCATCTATACCTGCCTTCTTACCGTTCTAAATCATGCTTTCTATCTATATCTTGCATTTACCTACTACATTAACATTTTATTAGATTCACATATAAAGTATAAAAATCACATGAATAATCATACATTATATTTGACATGATTGTTTATAGTTTAAGGTTTGTAGTTAAAATAGAAACAGTCTCTATGATATAGATGCTCTTGCATTGTTCACCATGTAAGAACCTGTTTAGTCCCTGCAGTAACAGAGTCACAGAGACCTGTGTAGCATATGTCAGAGAGATTTTAGTATCCACACAGAAGAAAGAGAAATGTAGATAAGAATGGGAAATTTAGTTTGCTGCCTACTGTGCCCTATAAAGGGGTATAAGGTGAAAATATGAGTTTATGATTTTAGATTGCTTATAAATTTATTAAAGCTTCTAAGAATATTTTTGTGGGAAAGAATCCTAGCTAACTGTGTCACTAGGTGACCTGTATTTCACCCTGAGCTGATAGACTCCATAGTCGCTGCTACATACTGCACGCTCCTACAGTCATATGCACTACTTAGAAACTGGGTTGCATAGAAACGTAAAACACAATAGAGTCCATGTTAATAAGAAAAGTTTCAGTCAAAGAACAGAAAAACAATCACCTGTCTAACGCTTGACCAACCATGAATAGATTAGAAAGGAAAAGAAAGAAAAAGCTTGCCTATACTTATTAACCAACTGCCTATACTAATGAATCATCAGAACAATAAAAAATAATCATATCCTTGTGCAAAATGGTATAAATAAAGCGGTCATTGACACTTTGTCGAGGGACCACCTCCATCTGACTCTGTGTCTTGTCTCTCCATGCGCCGACTCTGTCTCATCCTTTTGGGCTTCACATCCCCCCGCTGGAGCTGGACTCCGGCAAGCCTCTAGCCAGACTTATTAAGAGGAAAAGAGAGTCAACACAAATCAACAGAATCAGAAACAAGAAAGGAAAATTCACGACGGACCCCACAGAAATACAAAGAATTATTAGAGAGTACTATGAAAACCTATATGCTAATAAGCTGGGAAACCTAGGAGAAATGGACAACTTCCTAGAAAAACACAACCTTCCAAGACTGACCCAGAAAGAAACAGAAAATCTAAAGAGACCAATTACCAGCAACGAAATTGAAGTGGTAATCAAAAAACTACCAAAGAACAAAACCCCCGGGCCAGATGGATTTACCTCGGAATTTTATCAGACATACAGAGAAGACATAATACCCATTCTCCTTAAAGTTTTCCAAAAAATAGAAGAGGAGGGAACACTCCCAAACTCATTCTATGAAGCCAACATCACCCTAATACCAAAACCAGGCAAAGACCCCACCAAAAAAGAAAACTACAGACCAATATCCCTGATGAACGTAGATGCAAAAATACTCAACAAAATATTGGCAAACTGAATTCAAAAATACATCAAAAGGATCGTACACCATGACCAAGTGGGATTCATCCCAGGGATGCAAGGATGGTACAACATTCGAAAATCCATCAACATCATCCACCACATCAACAAAAAGAAAGACAAAAACCACATGATCATCTCCATAGATGCTGAAAAAGCATTTGACAAAATTCAACATCCATTCATGATAAAAACTCTCAACAAAATGGGTATAGAGGGCAAGTACCTCAACATAATAAAGGCCATATATGATAAACCCACAGCCAACATCATACTGAACAGCGAAAAGCTGAAAGCTTTTCCTCTGCGACTGGGAACAAGACAGGGATGCCCACTCTCCCCACTGTTATTCAACATAGTACTGGAGGTCCTAGCCACAGCAATCAGACAAAACAAAGAAATACAAGGAATCCAGATTGGTAAAGAAGAAGTTAAACTGTCACTATTTGCAGGTGACATGATATTGTACATAAAAAACCCCAAAGTCTCCACTCCGAAACTACTAGAGCTAATATCGGAATTCAGCAAAGTTGCAGGATACAAAATTAACACACAGAAATCTGTAGCTTTCCTATACACTAACAATAAACTAATAGAAAGAGAAGTCAGGAAGACAATTCCATTCACAATAGCATCAAAAAGAATAAAATACCTAGGAATAAACCTAACCAAGGAAGTGAAAGACCTATACCCTGAAAACTATAAGACACTCTTAAGAGAAATTAAAGAAGTCACTAACAAATGGAAACTCATTGCATGCTCTTGGCTAGGAAGAATTAATATCACCAAAATGGCCATCCTGCCCAAAGCAATATACAGATTCGATGCAATCCCTATCAAATTACCAACAGCATTCTTCAATGAACTGGAACAAAGAGTTCAAAAATTCATATGGAAACACCAAAGACCCCGAATAGCTAAAGCAATCCTGAGAAAGAAGAATAAAGTGGGGGGGATCTCACTCCCCAACTTCAAGCTCTACTACAAAGCCACAGTAATCAAGACAATTTGGTACTGGCACAAGAACAGAGCCACAGACCAATGGAACAGAATAGAGACTCCAAACATTAACCCAAACATATATGGTCAACTAATATTCTATAAAGGGGCCATGGACATACAATGGGGAAATGACAGTCTCTTCAACAGATGGTGCTGGCAAAACTGGACAGCTACATGTAGAAGAATGAAACTGGACCATTGTCTAACCCCATACACAGAAGTAAATTCAAAATGGATCAAAGACCTGAATGTAAGTCATGAAACCATAAAACTCTTAGAAAAAAACATAGGCAAAAACCTCTTAGACATAAACATGAGTGACCTCTTCTTGAACATATCTCCCCAGGCAAGGAAACCAACAGCAAAAATGAACAAGTGGGACTATATCAAGCTGAAAAGCTGTACAGCAAAGGACACCATCAAGAGAACAAAAAGGTATCCTACAGTATGGGAGAATATACTCAAAAATGACAAATCCGATAAAGGGTTGACATCCAAAATATATAAAGAGCTCACACACCTCAACAAACAAAAATCAAATAATCCAATTAAAAAATGGGCAGAGGAGCTGAATAGACAGTTCTCTAAAGAAGAAATTCAGATGGCCAACAGACACATGAAAAGATGCTCCACATCGCTTGTCATCAGAGAAATGCGAATTAAAACCACAATGAGATATCATCTCACACCAGTAAGGATCACCACCATCCAAAAGACAAACAACAAGACATGTTGGCGAGTTTGTGGAGAAAGGGGAACCCTCCTACACTGCTGGTGGGAATGTAAATTAGTTCAACCATTATGGAAAGCAGTATGGAGGTTCCTCAAAATGCTCAAAATAGAAATACCATTTGACCCAGGAATTCCACTTCTAGGAATTTACCCTAAGAATGCAGCACTCCAGTTTGAAAAAGACAGATGCACCCCTATGTTTATCGCAGCACTATTTACAATAGCCAAGAAATGGAAGCAACCTAAATGTCCATCAGTAGATGATTGGATAAAGAAGATGTGGTACATATACACAATGGAATATTACGCAGCCCTACGAAAAAAACAAATCTTACCATTCCCAACAACATGGATGGAGCTAGAGGGTATTATGCTCAGTGAAATAAGCCAGGCAGAGAAAGACAAGTACCAAATGATCTCACTCATATGTGGAGTATAAGAACAAAAGAAAACTGATGGAACAAAACAGTAGCAGAAGCACAGAACCCAAGAATGGACTAATAGTTACCAAAGGGAAAGGGACTGGGGAGGATGGGTGGGAAGGGAGGGATAAGGGCGGGAAGAAAAGAAAGGGGGCATTACAATTAGCAAGAATAGTGTTGGGGGGCACGGGGAGGGCTGTGCAACACAGAGAAGAGAAGTAGTGATTCTACAGCATCTTACTATGTTGAAGGACAGTGACTGTGAACTTGGTGACAAGTAGTGATTTTACAGCATCTTTCTATGTTGATGGACAGTGACTGTGAACGGGGATGTTGGGGGGACTTGGTGAAGGGGCGAGCCTAGTAAACATAATGTCCTTCATGTAATTGTAGATTATGATACCAAAATAAAAAAAAAATTTAAAAGTGAAGGATAAAAAGAAACCACAAACGAATATTTTGAGGGGTCTGTGTTGAAGGAGAGAGGGGCAAGCCCCTCCTCTTGGCCTTGGAGGGAATGAAATCATTTACCTATTTACTGCAGTAGGCCCTTGGTTCCTTTTTCTGGTCTGTTGGCAGAAGGTACTACCTTTTCTGCCTAGTAGCCTCTGAGTGAGGCCGAGATACTGGCCTGGGTCCCTGGAAATACACCACCATAGGAGCACTTCTGAGTTGTGAGTTTAAGTCGTTAAAAAAAATCAGTTAAACTATAAGCCAGTCTTATCTTTTTACTTTTATTCACAGTGTCATAATATAGCCCCTCCCTCCTGGATTCAGAAAATGTTTATATCCAATACCCTGTCTTATCCTCTCTGCATATGAGTGAAGGAGTAGAGGATAATCTTATCATATCACTACTCCCTAGGTCCTGACTGTTTCTCTTTCCGCTGGATCTCTTTGTATCACTGGTTAAGAAAGCATAAACCACCAGAGCCTAATAATTGTTATCATGTTCATTCATGAAGTTGAGCTGGCTGATCTGGATGGCTAGCATCTCTCTCCCAAAGCACTGGGCTTTATTGAATAAAGCTGTCCTCTTTACAGAAATATGCTCTTTGGTCAAAAGTAGAGGAAAATCTCCACTAGATTGAGGCAAAACATGCACCTATCTAATTTAACATTTTCTCAAGTGTCTAACTGCATGGACTAGTTTAAAGTAAACAATTGTCAGTCAACTTGTTCTCTCTCCAAAGAACCTAGCAATCAATTTAACTGAAAAACTATTTACCCCTGCTTTACCTTTAGCTACAAGGACTACAGACAAACTAAAGGGAAGACGGCATAGAATTCACCACTCCCTGGTAGTCATTAAGTTCCTGTCAATTTCTGGATGTCAGGAGTCTGCAGGAAGTATGTGTTTTCTTGATAGCTCTTCTACATATGCTGCCTTTCTGAAGAGGTAGGGGCTTTAAAACAGCATTTCACCTAGATTTGAAAGCATGAAATACTATTAGTTCCCCACAAGGAGGCTCCATTATCAAGTACAACAACTTTCAAAGAGGGAAATTCAACTATTTTAAAAGTAGCACATCATGGTGCATTACAATTTCATATTCTTTAAATGCTTTAACATTCTGTTAATTGCAGTTTGGGTCTCCTTATCATATAAAAAAGTAATCTATCATCTTAGTGCTATGCAAAGTTAAGGCAAATGTGTCATGTGTTAAATCTGTAATTTGAGTATACAGAAGAGGACAGAAGACAGAGGTTCTCTTTTGTTGGGGGGAGGGAAGACGAAGGGTGGAAATTACAATAAAAAGAAATTTCCCTATGTTTCAGTTATTACATTGATACAAAACTTGTTACATAGGTTCAACTTTGGCTTTCCAAGTCAAATAAGAAAGACAATTGATCCTTGATAAAATTATTTCCCTTTATAAGAAAAAACATGATTGCCTGTTTAGTGACTCTTGGCCTCATCAATAACACAAATGGCCATGATATTATTTTAATATCATTCTTTAAAACTAAAGTATTTATTATTTTTATTATCTTTTATGTTAAAATTAAGCATAAATTATTGGGTGATATAGTATCTTAAAACATTGGTAATAACCTTTCTAAATGGGCATAAATTTATTTGAAGTATGTAAACATGAGATAAAGGCTAAATATAATAAATAACTTACACAGTTGAGACCTTTTTTGATGTATGTTAAAACTAGATTTATAACACTATTTGATGTTAAAACTTTTTCTTTTGCCTCCTTATTTCTCTGCAAAAACTTAGAATAAATATAACTACTACTATAAATGTTCAATTAACTTTGTGTTTAAACCATTTATTTCATAACATGATATGTAGACAAAATATGTCAGGGTTTTTACATGGAAAATAGAATTAGGTTTGTAATTTGGGAGTTTTAGCTTTCTGAAACCATTCTTGTTTAGAGAGTGGGGTTTTGTACATAGTTAGCATTTATTGAGTGCCTCCATTAGGTCCTTTTCTTATATTCATTTATTTTATATCTGTGGGCTAGATACTACTATCCCCATACCATAGATGAAGAGACCGAGATTCATAGAAATAACTTATTCATGATCAGGCCAGCTTGACAACAACTGGGATTGGAAGCTACTGGCGTTGGAACCCACAGCAGGGGTGGGTGGGAATGGAAGTCGGGGTGTCTGTGAGTAAGGAGGAGGCAGGATGAAGAGTCTTATCTGGGAGCTCACAAAAAGAGTGATTTATATCCACTAGCATGACTACTTTGTCCTCATCAGTTCCTCTGCTGCCAGACAGGTCTCTATTTTTCTAGTCAATTGAATTTAAGCATCAATATTATGTTTGAAGTGTAAGAGTGAACTTGGCTTCCTCTGATAACTTTGTGAGTACCGGATGCCCAGGAAATGGGCTCCTGGATGTCTGGTCACTCACTCTTCCTAAAGGTCTGGACCATGCCTAGCTGGCCCTGCTAATAGAGTAGACAGAGTCGTGCCTTGGGGCAGTCTGAGCCAAGTGGTCAGGAACGCACTGAGACTCACTGATGCCCCCTGTGCACCTGGAGGACCTTGGTTTCCTTGCGGATGCTCAGGCTGCCTAAATGGCTCCACTCCCTTCCCTCTGCCAGCACAACACCCACCCTGCTTATAGTGGTGAATTACCTGCAACCTCTATCCCCCCACATGCCCGGGGGCCTCTCCCATCTTCTCCACAGGAAGGACAGGAGACTGCATTAAAGCTTCCTTTGATTGCTCTTGTATACAGAACTACCTCTTTAGAGTGAAGAGAAGATTCCCCCAGTTCTGTCTTTAAAAACGGCAAGTTCGTCTTACAGACTTATATTAAAGCTAACGCAGATAGACCATTCCACAAACACTGTCTCTGGGAACTGGGAACGGACAAATTCTCTTAGATATTGTGCACAATAAGACAAGGGCTGGGTGGGAATGTTTCCCAGTTGTGGACAGTTGTGGATTATTTGTCTTAACTGAATAAGGCACTCATGCAGCGGACCACATCCCCTGGAAACATTGAATGAAGTCATGTAAATTCAGGGTTTCCTGAATTTGGTGAAAATGCAGAACTGGGAGGAGGAATTAAAAAATGTGATCATGTGTAAATTTTTTGTTCTATTATTCCTCCTGAACATTCTCTAATTGTCTCCTAAACTTCTTCCCATGACCTACTTTGAAGGGAGAAGTAGAGAAGTGAAAAAAATCCCTTCCTAAAGAGAGTTAAACAAGGAAAGGAAGAAAAGGGGGCTGATGACGGAGGGAAGGGGATAAAGGAAATTCTAAAAAGAAAGAGGGAAGGAGAGAAATTGGTTGCACTTATGGGGGGGCAAATGACCAATAAAAGCTCTGTACATTTATTTAGTTTGACATATATTTATTGACTATCTACTAAGTGACTGGCTCTCAGTTAGACACCAGTGGAAAGTAGGGAAACAGTTGTTTTATCTTAGCAAAGATTAGAAGAAGCACAAAATTTATTAAGTAAAGTGAATTAGGTTGCTGATAAATCCTTAGTTCATTCTATTTTTATATTGTTTATCTCATCCTCTGTAAGTTTATCCATAAACCCAGGAAATAGAAATGAACTACTCTGGGCTATTAAAATACAACATTACTTCAAAAAATGTTTTCCCCTTTGACTTTATTTTTCCTTTTGCTTTCTTAATTTGGGGTAATGTTTTTGTATTACTGCATGTCTACATAGTTTAAAGGAGCTGATAAAAACATATGTGTTCTTTCCCAGATAGTATACTTAGCAGCCTATTTGCAAAAATTTTCCTGAGAAATGTGTAGAGGGGAAAAAGTTAGAGTCAGGAGTGAATTTTGTAGTAAATCCATAACTGGGATAGAAGCAGGACAAAAATAACCTGAAATTAAATATAGAATGTTGGGTTTAGCATGAAGTGGGTGACTTGACAACCTATCAAAAAAAAGACCCACACACCAATACTCTTGTGTACCAAAGCATTTAAGTCGATAACAGAGGTGAACTTGAGGTCAGTGCTGTCAAATAAGTTCTAAATAGACTCCAGACTGGTTCTTTGTCTCTGGTGCCAAAAAGACTAATCAACTTTGTGTATCTACACCTTACCTTTATATGATCAAACTGCAGCAGGTGTGACAGACAAAATATTTAACAACCAGTATGGCACAGACACAGACGCTGGCTGTGCACCTTAAAATGTATTTTTTGATGCATCTTGACTGAATAAATATCCAACCTAATTCTGGGGAAACTGATAGTTAACATGGAATGAAATTCCCCCCCTTGGCCCATTAAAAATAAAGCTATTCCTTTGAAAGAGTAAGAATGACCAACCTCATCGCCAGGTAGCATAGCTAACCTGGAAAAGGGGAGATGACATATCTCCTGGGCAGAGGCCCCACTTTCAGAGACCTCAGTGTCTCTGGAATAGGGTGTTCTCATTCTGGTCGCCAGCACTGTGTTGAAAAGGTGTACAGGACGCAATTTCAAAACAAATGCCAGTTTGTTTAGTGTACATTGAAATATCCGTAGTTACACTGTGAGACACATAGAGAAGAGGAGACGCTCAGAGCTCGGCTCCCGCCTGGGAGGCCCTCGCTCTGCTTGTGGACGGCACTGCCGACAGCACGGGTTCTGCAGGAGCAGCCCTACAATTACACAACTGGGGAAGGAAACAGCGGGTTTGGTTCTCTGTGGTCTACTGGGCACTTACTCATATTCTCTTGCTGAATTTGGCAGCCAAGGAACAAATGCAGCACCTGGCCCTGAGGAGGACATAGTGAGCAAGGGTTTGGATCTCACAGTAAAGAGGGTCTTCGTGAACTCAGCCGCCAAGATGGGCAGGAGTTCTGGCCGAGTGTGAGGTGGATTTAAAGGACTAACAGGGAAAGGAGATGTTGACTATTAATTGCAGTCCTGAAATCACCCGCAGTAATGGGGGTTATACTTCATCCCACAATTTCTCTCTTGCAAGTTTTCGAGGAAAAGAGACCACCCGGGGTCCTGAGGAATCTGTACCCGGATGGAGTGAATGGTTTGTACAAGGCAAGTGAGTCCAAGCGAGGTGAGGGGTGCAGTGGTGGAAGCTGTGGTATCTTGTCCAGAAACCCCCTTCTGGGCCAGGGCACTCATTTCCCCACCTGCTAATGGGTCATAGCTAGTCTCTCCCCAAGAATTGCCCTCAGAGAAAAGAAATTGCTTCACCCAAGGTTACTCCCCCTCCCCAGGTGCAGCCCAAATCCAGTGGCTGCCCCATGTGGGAGCAAAAATCCTCTTTACTTCATTTGGGACAATTCTGAAGGGCCACCCCAGCTCCCAAGCGCCTATGGGATCTGCTGAGGCCTTTCTTGCCACTTCATCACAGTTCTACTTCTTTTGCCCAATCTGGCTTCCTTAATTCCTCACAATTTTTATTCCTGATGCCATTCTACAATAAACTTCCTGTATTCAAATTTCTGTTTCTCTATCTCTTCCCTGGGAAATGTAATGTAAGAGAGCTTCTTGTTAACAATTTAAAACATAATGTGGAAAAGTGTATGTTTGTGACACATCTTATAAAAAATGTACTGGAAATATGCTTGAGTTTATCTTAACTCATTTAGCAAACCTCAGGAGAACAAATGTAGAGGTTTAGCAACAGAATACTATTTGGTAATTGGTTTTAAGTCATTGGACCAGACATTTTATACAAACATGCTATTTTTAAAGGCTACACTTTATTTTTAAGCAATTAATATATGTTCAGCTGAATCAAACAAACTGCTTTAGTTCTTTTCATAATATTTAGGTTAATAAAATAGACACCAATGATGATGTGCTTTCACTTTCCATGTTTTCAATTCATCAAAAAAATTTTAACTAAGCTTTGCAGTCATGAGATATATTTTCAAGCCTATGGTTTATTATTTTCCAACCTCATGCTTTCAATAATCTGGGTTAATTTGTCTAAAATGACAAGTTTCAGAAATCATTAAAATTTTTTTAGAAATTTCATTTCTCGAAATGGGGGATTCTACAAGCTATCTTGAAAAGTTCATTTTCACAACCACATTAATGTTAATGAGGACTGAGAACCACTAAGTGATAAAGCAAAATTGTAAAAGCTATTTGGCATCTTTGCTTTTTATAACAGCTTTATCAAGATATTGTTCACATACCATACAATTCACCCTTTAAAGTATGTGATTCAGAGGGTCTTAGTTCAGAAACTTGTACAACTATTACCACATCTGACTTTAGGACTTTTTCATCACCTTAAAAAGAATCCCCATACCCAAGAGCAGTCACTCCCCATTCCCGTTTCCTTCCAGGCCCTGGCAACCACTCATCTTTCTGTCTCTAGGGATTGGCCTATTGTGGACATTCCATATAAAAGGAATTGTAGAGTATGTGGCTTTTGTGACCAGCTTCTTTCATTTAGCATATTCATGAACCTTGTTTCCAAGGTTTATCCATGTTGTAGCATGTATCAGAACTTCGTTCTTTTTATTGCTGAATAATATTCCACTGTATGGATATATCACACTTTGTTTAGTCACTTACCAGTTAATTAATGAGTTGTTTGGGGTTGTTTCCACTTTTAAGCTACTATGAATAATGTGGCTATGAACATTATGCATAAGGTTTGTGTGGACATGTTTTCGTTTCTCTCAGGTATATACCTTGCAGTGAAATGTTGGGTCATATGTTTAACATTTTGAGGAACTGCAAAACTTTTCCAAAGTTGGCTGCACCATTTTCCATTTCCATCAGCAATGTATGAGGGTTCCAATTTGTCCACATTCTCACCAACGCCTATTATGGATTATCGTTTTGCTTTGCTTTAACTATTATCCACCCTATTAGGAGTGAAACGGTATCTCATTGTGGTTTTGATTTGCATTTCCCTAAGACTAATAACTAATAATGAATATCTAATAACTAATACCCTGAATGAAGGAGAGTGAAGAAAAACAATGTTTATTTTGGAGGACAATAGGAAGATTTTGGCAGGAGGGCCTGATAGTTGTCTTTAAGTGTTAGGGACAGAATTTCATTTGTTATTTACAGATGAATAAAGAGGTGATGCTAAATAGAGACGGAGTTCAGCTCTATGTTAAATAGAGGCAGGATTTAGCTCCTTGTAAATGAAATGTCTAATGAATAGGTTGAACAGGGAGAAAGGAAATCCCATTCCCCAGCGATGTTTAAGTAGATACTCTAGAAGGGTCCTATAAGGCTATTCTGAGATGCTGTGGTTTGTAAACTTGTGCAGCAGAATTACAAAGTATGTCATAATTATTTTCTAAGTCAATATATATATAAGCTTGGCAAGAATCCTGTTCCTAGTCAAGTCATTCACTCATTAATAGGTACTCTGGAAAACAGAGTTTTATACCTCTTGGAGCCTGTGGGGTGTGGACTATACTGGGACAACGGAGCTTTCAAGAAGCCCTTGTATTAGATGAATGCCTACTCCACCTGGATTAATCATGCTAGGAGTCACCAGGGATCTTTTTTGCTGACTCCTAAGAATCATAATATCTTTTCTAAATGCTCTCAAACCACTGTTTAATAATGTCCCAAAGACTCTTTCTAGGACATGCTATGTTCTGAGATTTGCCTGATTCACTTTTTTGAAAATTGGACTCTTCATTGTTCTGACACATCTACTGTAAATAAGGGGAATAATTTAATTCCTATTATATATGTATGTGTATGTATATATATGTTTACTTGTATATGTGTGTTTATGTATGAAAATATCCAAAATATGAAACAGGAAAAGAATAGATAAATGCATGGACAGTTCTAAACAATTTTACTGTAATTTACTTGACTCCTGGTTTCTCAAAATGGAAATACAGAAAAGGGAGAATATTGAGCTCAACTGTAACTGACACTAAGACAAATGATAGAAATGCTTAATAAAAATTTTAAAAGAATTCCTAATATGGACTTATTAACCTATAAATATTAGAGACAAACCAATATGGGAGTTGACTTTTTGGTAAGTTTTCAAATACACAGTCTACGTACAGTTTATGAAAAGTAAATCTTGCCTTCAAATTAATATATAAATAAATTGAAACAAAACAGTAAGCTCTTGCTTCACCTTATTTCTATTTTCTCCTCTTTTTAATTTAATAGCCTTAATTATGGTATATGTATTAATTTTCTGTTGCTGCTGTAACAAACTGCCACAAACTTAGTGGCTTAAGACAGCACACATTATTCTAGTTTTGAGGTCAGAAGTCTGAACTGAGTCTTAAAGGGCTAAAACCAAGGTACTGACAGGGCTGACTCCTCCTGGATGCTTCAGAAGAGAATTCATTCCTTGCCTCTTCCAGCGCTCAGAGACTCCCAGCATTCCTGGGCCTAGGGCCCCATCATTCCAGTCTCTGCTTCTGTCATCCCATTGCTTTTTCTCTCTGACCTCTTTCCACCCTTTTGTAAAGACTCTTGTGATTGTACTGAACCTACCTGGATAATCATCTCATCTTAAAATCCTTACATTAATCATATTTACAAAGTCCCTTTTATCATGTAAGGTACCATATTCATAGGTTTTAGGGATTAGGACATGATTAGGTGTGGGTAGCATAATTCAGCCTACCACAGTACATAATATAATATGCATTTTTAAAATAATACACCCTAAATAATTTTTTGGAGTTAGGTGTATAGGTAGGTACATGCCACCAACCAACCAACCAACCAACCAACCATCTCTTATTGATATGATTTATCTCTTGCTTACTTTTGCTGCCTTATCACCTAAATATCTGCACAATTAAGAGAGGATATGAACTTAAGAAACAGCAGGTTCATTGTTAGTACTAAATCCTGTGTTGATTCAAGATATCTACTCAAGTAAGCGCTTTTGACTTGACTGGAAAGGAGGAAAAAAGTTGAGCTGAATCTGGGGCCTTGCATTTGTCTAAGAAGACATCATGCCCACCTCCAGAATGGTAAGTGCGTCAGTTCTGAAAAAGGGTAGAACCATGGGCAGGTGACATCCCCATCGTAGCTGTGTGGGGTTACTCAGAATCAGAGACACAGTATTTAGAGATCAACTTTTTTTATAGATTAAAATATTCAACTGTTTATTCTAAGAAAATTATAGATTCCCATACAGTTGTAAGAAATAATGTAGAGATTCCATATACCTTTATCAGTTTTTTTCCTAATAGCATCATCTTGCAAAACTGTGGTACAATTTACAACCAGAATGTTGATGCTGATATGGACAAGATTCAGGACATTTTTATCACCATCAGAATCCTTCATGATGCCCTTCTGCAGCCGTTATCCATTTCCCTCCCACATCCTTAACCCCTGGCAACCACTAACCCATTCTCCATCTCTATAATTCTGTCATTTTAAGAATGTTGTGTAAACAGAATCATACAATATGTAACCTTTTGGAATTGGCTTTCTTCACACAGCATAATCTCTTCAGGTTGATCCAGGTTGTTGCATATATTAATAATTGCTTCTTTTTTATTTATGAGTAGCATGGATATACCACAGTCTGGGTAACCATTCATCTATTGAAAGACATCTGGGCTGTTTCCATGTGAGAGCTATTACAAGTAGGGCTTATCTGAACATTCATGTACAGGCTTTTGCATGAACGTAAGTTGTCTTTTCTCTGCAATAAATTCCCAGGAGGGCAGTTGTTGGGTTATATAGTGGTTTCATGTTTCGCTTTTTAAGAAACTGCCAAGTTATTTTCCAGAGTAGCTATACCATTTTATATTCCCATCAGGAGTGTGTGAGTGATCCAGTTTCCTTCCTTGCTAGTTTTTGGTATTGTCACTCTTTTTTTATTTTAGCCATTCTGATAGTGATCTTACCATTTTAAGTTGAATTTCCCTAATGGCTAATGATGGTGAACATCTTTGTGTGTGCCCGTTTGCTTATTTCAACTTCTGTTTCCCGGACACTCTTGGCGCCACGAGGTGGACGTGCTGGCCAAGGGACCGGGCTCAGGATTGGTAACCTCTGCTTCTGCCAAAGCTGCTCAGTTTTTTATTAACCCATTTTACATATTGGGCTTCTAAGCAAGGTTTCACTTTAAAAAAAGTTTCCTTTGCTAAAAATAAGTTAAAATGTGAAATAAACATCTTCCGTTTTGCAGATAATTTTGTAAGGAAATGACTTCCAAGAATTCTAGACAAAAGCTAATTTCAGAATTAGAAATACATATATTCAAATATATTTATATAAAAATTTATTTGAAAGCCAACTAAGTCAATGATGATGAATATATGCAACATGCTTGCAGATAGTCTGATTTTGGGATTCTACAGATTAGTTATTAGAAAATAAATCACTCCCAGGGAGCATGAGTCACACTGTAATCTTGTGTTCTTTTGCTGGAAAATTCCCAGAAAGACAGTAGTTTTTTTTTTACCTTTTCTTCTCATATTCAGGCCCCCTTGATTTTTCACTAAGGAGAAACATTTTCTTAACAAGGCCAAAAACTTGTGTTTAAAAAAATGATATCCCAACTGCACTTTTGCTAGGAATTTTCACAGCACAGTGGTAGGAGTGTCAGAGCCAGTGCTGCTGGAGGAGAGGCACAGAGGGCGGCGTTACGTGGTCAGACTGCTCTAACTTGCCGGTAACCTAGTTTGCCTCAGCAAGGCCTTCTGACGTGAGAGTCTGTGGCAGAACATGAGCCAGTGTGAGCCGCATCCTCCCAGGGGGTCGAAATACAGAGGTCACTCTATCCCAGCTCTCGGGGAGCAGCGTGACCTCCCCACGCTCTGCATCAGCCAACTGGGGCTCTTGGCTGCCCATTCGCATGCATGCAAATGGCTCTCTGGAGGGACACAAACTGGCCACAGTGGAACATTTTTCTCCCGTGTCATCATTCATCCCGATTCTTCTGCTGGGAAATCTGTAAAAAGTCAAGGATAGGTCTGGTGAAAACAAAATGAAAACAAAACACGTTCATGTGTCTCCGTTCTGCACGTTTCTTCCCTAAACATTGCACTTCATACATGGTGGTCAGAAGGCTCCCTGGAGAAGCTCCACGCTGTTAGCTGGTGTGCGGTTTTTTTCACTCTGTGTGTGGTAGAAGGAATTTGTCAGGGGTAATCTCTTTTGGAATAATATATTTTACCTTCCCGCTGGACCGTGGGTTCGACGGCACAGTGAATGCTTAGGAGGAGTGTTTGCATCCAGGTAGAACAGAGGCCTGCCAGCGGCCTGGACTCTCGGGAAGAACTCGTGCTGCCTCAGCTCATGCTTCACTGGATTCCCCTCGCCAGGCCGTCAGGACCCCAGCAAAACTGCAAGGCAGAGTCTGGCCAATTCCAGCTTTTCCATGGAAAAGTTAATGGTATTCCCACCAAACTCATTTTAACACCAGCAGAGGATCCAGGGCTGGCAAAACATTCGCTTCTTTTCCTAGAGGAAGTAGAAGACCCTAGTGCCTAAGAAAATGTGAGGCTTGAGTCCTTCCCCAAATAATCATGGAATTAAGACAATTATAAAATCCGTCTGGTCCTGGCCCTTCCAAAATAAATGCGGCTGTGAGTTTTAGTGGAAGAACCGTGTTATTCTAAAGCAGTATACTATCAATTTGTGTCCTGGTTCCAAAATATTCTACATGTGCCAACAGACAGAGAAGTGAGACACTTTGAGAAGAATGATTAAGAACCGAGATTGGGCTTGTATAAATATTATCTCATTTAATCTTTATAACCACCTATCAGGAAGGTACTATTTAAGTGCTGGTTACTCACATAGAAACTGAGGGTGGTAAGGTTAAATAATTTTCCTCAGGTCACACAGACAGCAAGCTGCAGTGCTGGGAATTCAGCTGACAGTTTTGCTGCAGAGTTCTCATGCTTAACCACCCGGCAATACGGAGAAGACCCTCCACAAACGGGAGGCTGGGAGCAGGGCAGAGACAGAGAGAATTCCCCGGGGTATCAGGCCTGTGTTCAGTCCTGAGGGATTGGAAGGAGTTGGAAAGGGGAGGAAGGGTTAGAGGTGGGAAAAGGGAAGATCAACCCGAACGGGAAATGGGATGTATGTACAGAGTCAGGGGAGAATACCGCGAGGGGAAGGGAGGCTGAGTGCTGCAGTGCACCTGGATCATTGGATTTTGGTTGAACTGAGCAAGAGGGTGGGGAGCCAAAGTAGAAATAAATTGACCAGCTTTCTAAGTCGTGCCAAAGAGAATTTAATTTTGAAGGTTAAGGGAGGCCAGTAAAGAATTTTAAGCAGTGTGATCAGGGTGACAAGGTTTACATTTGAGAAAGATCACTATCTTTGCTCAGGGAATCACTGGCAGGAACTTAGGGCCCGAGGTGTAGCAGCAGAGTCGAATGTGAGCAAACAAGACTAGGGAGGAGACAATGGCTTAATCCAGTAAGAGAAGATGGGGGTATAGACGAAGAGCAGTGCTGGGGGTGGAGAGGAGGGAATTGAGAGAGATTGAGGAAGTGGAAGGACTCTGGTGACTGATCCAGTGTGGAGAGTAAAGGACAGGAGTGTCAAAGGTGAAGTGACATTGGTGCATTTCATACATACATGTTGGTGGTATTCATTCAGCTGGGGAAAACAGGGTGTAAAAGGGGACAGGGCCGGGAAGAAGAAGGAGAGCAATTTAGAACATACGGTGTTTATAGTAATTATAGAGCGTCCAAATAAATATCCCAACAGGGTGTTGGCTAAATGAGTCTGGGGCTCAAGAGAGAGGCTTGGGCTAGAGAAATAAGTTTTTGAAATCTCCTGGGGTAGTTGTACCAATTTTTATCTCTTGACCCAAATTCACTCTCTGTGCTCATGTGCTAATGTGCTGGAGCTGGGATGTGGCAAATCACATTTCGGATTTGCCACGTGCCTCTGTTTAAGTCTCTGCTGTGGAGGAAGGCTGCTAGGCTGGCGGGAAGGGAGTGGTGCCAGGCCGCTGAACCTCGCTTCTTCACGCCACCAGCTGCAGTTTATTCCAGTAGCAGTTGTTGGGTCCAATGTGCAGTTTTTCTAACCCTTGCAGAACCAGGTTCCTCTTATCCCTACTTAAAGACACTCCAGTGACTGGCTATGCCTTCCCCAAGGTCTGGGTCCCAACCCATGAGAATTTTTCTCTAAGTTCTAGTTGTAAAAATTCCAACCTCTGTCTTCGTTCCTTCAGTCCTGGAGGTGGACTTGCTTCCTGAGACTGTTACCTCTACCGTATTTCAGAGTACTCTTTCTACCCTTCCAGTTAACAACTTTACATCTAGTTAACAATTCTTTATATTAATTTCTCGGTCAAAATGACTGATGTGGTTCCATCTCCTGATTGGAGCCTGACTGTTGGTGGGGGACTCTGGGCCCCCAAGGGAAGTATGTAGAGTAATGAAGAAGAGAGCTTGGAAAAGTGCCCTGGGACCACCTGGGCCGCTAGCCCGAGCAGTGGGCCAGTGCGGTGCTGGGGGGTCCCAAAAAGTCTGTGTCTAAGGGAGAGTCAGCCAAGGAGAGAGGGAATGTGCAGAGCAGAGTGATAGATCAGTGCAGCAAGATTCCCAAGAAAGAGGTGGGAGTCACCTCGTTCCTTGGAATGGAAGGAAATGAATGAAGGTGGGTGAAGAGTAGATAAGCTTTTGAGTGGGAGGGGGGTCATCTACTGAGAGTACAGGACGTAGGGAAGTGATGGGGTCTGAGGGAAGAGGAGGAAGAGTCTATTTCACAAATAGACTCTGACGAGGTGGACGAGAAGGATGGCCAAGGACATCCTGCTGGAGAGCACCGAAGGCCGGGGGCAGAGAACTGGCGTTTGGGGGGCCCCGCTCCACATGACTGGGGGTGCTCCTCATTTGCTTACTTCATACTGTTAGGGCAGGGCAGCCTTTTGCGGGGCAGTAAAAAGTCAGACAATGGGATTAATCCAGGGAGGGAGTTTGCCAAGTGCTCAGAAGAGATGTGGGTATTGGCAAGAGGGGAATTAACATAAGGGACCGTGGGCCTTGGTTGGCTAGAAAATGAAGTGAGCCTCACGGGGTGACGGCGATGTGCAGAAGCACAAGACCTCCGTGAGCTCACGATGGTGTGCGTAGGGGTTAATTCTCTTCTTTACGGAAAGCTGTGAAAGGAAAAATTTTCAAATGTGCTCTGGCCAGAGAGAAGAAAATCCCCACAGAGACAGGACACTAGTTTTAATATTAATAAAATATGGTGGTTCATCCTTGGTCCAACCTAATGTACAAATTACCGTTGTCAAGTGGCTTATAAAGTGGTATTTTAATTCCTTATTTATTCTAAGTAAGAAACCGTTTTTGAGAAGCAGTGTGCTAAAGAGCTTAGAAAACTTTAGAACAACTAAAATATGAAGAATCAGGGATATTGTTACAATGAGGTGAGTGCCTGCTGTGAATACTACTTTTTTTTTTTTTTTTACTGTTTTACATTTTCTTATGGCTGAGATCAAGTCTGATAAGCACTTTAACTTAGGCAAATAATGATGGTAATAAAATATCATGCTACTGAAAAATATACTAAGTGCCCAGGCTTCTGAACTTCTCCAATTATTTTCTTATAAATGCATTTGTTTGGGGGGTAGTTTCCCCGAGGACAGATCATAATTTTAAAAACTTATATTTGCTGCAGCCTTTAAATTACTGCTTTCCCTTAATGTTGTCAAGTAGTAATTTATTTGAGTAAAACTGCAGACCTCACTAGGCATGCTTTACTATGTATGTTCCTCCCTAGGGTAAGACTTTTTTAGCATATTGCTTGGGGGAAGCATAAAAGCTATTGAATTCATAAATTAATTTACACATGAATTCTTGGTTTACTCTGCTTGGTCATATATTTTGCACAAAATGACTGTGAAATTTGCGTTATCTAATAAGCAACTAAAATATACAACTATTAATAATTCTTACATTTTTAGAATAGAACTCTATTGTTGCTAAATATTTTTAAATTTTCTCTTTCACTTTTGCCATCTTGATCATGAAATGGAATTTATATGCTAAGTTGTATCTAAGACTCACCTTTTCATTACTATGGGATTTATTTTAACCCTTCTTTCATGATAGCTTTAACTAAGAAAGGCCTAGGAAAAATAGTTAAGCTGAAACAGGTGTAGCTATCTTTAAATCAATTACAGACGCATTCGGAGATAAAATGTATCCAGAAAAATATACAGAAAGGGAAATGTAGCACAAAATGGTGAAGTGCTAGATGGTTTAAGGGGGAAAAATCCAGTGCCATGAATTACAGTTATACCACCACCTGAAGAGCCTGAATATTGTTGTATGGGGGCCAAGGTGGTGAACGTTTTAGGAATCTTCATGCATCGAACCCAAAATAAGTTATTTAGTAGAAAAAAACACTTGAGTGAGATACATAATAGTTTCAATTTCTATATTCAACAAGTGGTTTCAATTTCTAGCTTAGCCACTTACTAGCTTTTGACCTTGGTCAACTTTAACTTTTCTCCATCACCATTTCCCTATATGAAAATTAGAGATAAATTAATTACCTCTCATGGTTCTTATCTGAAACCATTGTATTGAGGGGTGTTGAGTGCTGACACCTGGGAGTCTTGGCACAGAGCGGCCTCTTGCCTTTACGTCCCCTCCAGCCTCAGGTTCTGACCTCCCAAATGACCATCTGGGGAGACATCAAGTAAGATTTTGCTAGACTTTAAAGGGCAGATGCCATCACAGGCCATCATCCTTTGACTGATTACAAACTTTAAAATGTGGAAATGTTTATACTTGGAAGATCTGATGTAAAATGTGTGATGGAGAAATCAAGTTTTTGCTGGAAGTTGTCTTCATCAAAGAAGGGGACAGTGGATGGCATCGTTGATTCCTATACCAATGCCTTGTCACAGAGGCCCCAAGCATCTTTATTTAATTTGGAAACATGACTGAAAGTGCAAACTCAAAAAGCAGTTGGAATAATCAAGGAAGTTGGAATGATCAACATGGGGGGGACAAGATAATATGGGTGAAAAAGTTTTTTGAAACATACAGGAGCAATTCTCTTGTCAAAACAGCTTGGCTTAGTGACTGCTTTGCTATCACATCGTATCCAAGGACTAGTAGTGTGATTATTTCATTTGACTGTTTGTCAGAATCATCAAAAACCACAGGTGTACTGCTGGTTCAGGAAAGGACTCCCCGTGGCCTTCTTCACAGCAGCTGTTCATTCCTGTTTGTCATCAGTCTGCGGCTTTGCAGTGCTTGACAGCTTGTAAAGGATTTTCCTGTTGGCAGCCTCCTCAGGCACACACGACTGGTGTTATGTACCTCTCTCCAGTTCTTGTTTCTCTTCTTTATGGCAATCGCAACTTTCTTGTGAAGGTCTGTGTCAGCCCTCACTTGCACCAATAGTCCTTGGTAAGTAGCTCCAGATCCTCCAGCAGGGACTTTTCCATGCCCTGGGTCCCCATTGCTACGTGTCTGCTAGACACCTTCACAGCAGGGTCTTGTGAGTACTTCAAAAGCCTCAGAGCCAAAGCTGAAGTCATTATCTTTCCTCTTAACTCGTTTTTTCTGGTTAATGACATTACTATTCCCTCAGGGACACAGGCTCAAAAGCTTTGGATTCTCTTTTGCCTCCAAACTTTGAGCAGTTGCTATGTTCTATATAGTTGATAAAGTCTTATAAATTGACTCCTCTTTTAAATTTCTGTACTTTCTTCCTTATCTCAGGTCTTCATTCCCTTTCTGAAGGATTACTGCAACAGCCTGGGGAAGTATAGCCCTATTTTTCCCAGTCTACATGCTCCTGCCCAAGCACAGGTCTAATGATGGTGCTTTCTTACTCCAAAATCTTTGATTCCTTTTTATTTAATTTATTTAATTACTTTTATTAATAATACTTTTATTAAGGTATTATTGATAGACACTCTTATGAAGGTTTCACATGAAAAAATAATGTGGTTACTGCATTCACCCATATTATCTTGTCCCCCCCATACCCCATTGCAGTCACTGTCCATCAGTGTAGTAAGATGCCACATAGTCACTATTTGCCTTCTCTGTGCTACATTGTCTTCCCCATGATCCCCCCACACCATGTGTGCCAATCATAATACCCCTCAATCCCCTTCTCCCTCCCTCCCCACCCACCCTTCCCCACCCCTCCCCTTTGGTAACCACTAGTCCCTTCTCGGAGTCTGTGAGTCTGTTGCTGTTTTGTTCCTTCAGTTTTGCTTCATTGTTACACTCCACAAATGAGGGAAATCATTTGGTACTTGTCTTTCTCCACCTGTCTTATTCCACTGAGCATAATATCCTCCAGCTCCACCCATGTTGTTGCAAATGGTAGGATTTGTTTTCTTATGGCTGAATATTATTCCATTGTGTATGTACCACATCTTCTTTATCAATCATCTACTGATGGACACTAAGGTTACTTCCATATCTTGGCTACTGTAAATTGTGCTGCAATAAACACAGGGGTGCATATGTCTTTTTGAATCTGAGAAATTATATTCTTGGAGTAAATTTCTAAGAGTGGAATTCCCAGGTCAAATGGTATTTCTGTTTTTAGTTTTTTGAGGAACCTCCATATTGCTTTCCACAATGGTTGAACTAGCTTAGATTCCCACCAGCAGTGTAGAAGGGTTCCCCTTTCTCTGCATTCGTGATTCCTTTTTGCATAGGGAATCTGAGTTCCAACTTCTCATCCCAAATCAAGGCTCTCGGCATTATGGACCCAACCTACTTTCTGCCCCCTTATATCTATCTGCCTGTATTCTAACCAAACCAAACTTGAAACCAACATTTTATTGAGCACTTATATTTCAGATACTGTGATTAACATTTAAAACATATTATATCATCTAAAATGTACAACATATGATGTTATTATTTTGCCCATTATACAAATGAAGAAACCGAGTCTTGGAAAATTCAGGATAATTGCCCAAAGTGTTATGGTAGTAGCATTGAGAAAATTTAAACCTGAACTCCCCAAACAGACTCTCTGCTTTCTTGCTTATCTGCCTTTATTCATGTATTTTCCTTTGTGTGCAATGTCTTCTCTGCATACCCTTGCATATCAAAGACTTACTCATCTTCTGAAACACAGGTCAAATGCCACATCTTCCCTGTGGTCTCTCCTGATGTCCCCAGCTGGTGGTACTTTGGCCTTCAGCTGAGCAGCCAGGCACTAACAATAGCCTGGCATTGGTGACTGGAGAGCCTGTCCAGTCTCGTCCTCATCATGGGCTGTTGGCGTTGGGACAACAGTAACCATGTCTTGTCATATTTTATCCCCTGTATTGACCACAAAGCTTGGTGCATTCCAGGTGCTCCATGTTGAAATGAATTGTCTCACAAATAAACAACAGATGCAATACTAGTGTTTGCAAAATAATGGGGGGAAAATCCCTACATTGTAGTCCTTGTGTTTTCCCTAGAAATCATGGTGTTCTATCTAATAACTAAGCAGTTAATTATGAACAAAGGAAGAGAAGGTATTTCACCAAAAGGCTGACTTTTTACATTATATACCTGGTTTGGGTGGTTTGTACACCCAAAAAACATGGCTGCTTTCTTAGATAACCCATGGACATGGTTGCTGACCAGGTGATTTATCTTCTGTAAGTCAGTTCTTACTTTGGTTGGAGAATTACGCCATCATGTTGGAGTAAAATGGACTCCCTTCTACGTCCACAGGAGCAACATTAACCTATACCTTCCCCTGTGTTCATCACTTATGAAATCTGGGGTGTCCTCGTTCAACACTGAAAAGCAGTCAAAATGATATGATCCAGAAATTCCACTTCATATGAAATATATGAACACACATGTCCACACAGAAAACGTGTGTGACATATTCAAACAGAGAAAAAAGTGGAAACAACCCAATATCCATCAACTGATGAGTGGGTCCACAAAGGTAGTATGCCCATACAATTGAGTACTAGTCAGCAATAAAAAGGAATGAAACACTGAGACATACTACAACATGGATAAACTGAGAACGTGCCAGGATAAAGAAGCCAATCAAAAAGACCATGTACTGTATGATTTCATTTATATGAAATGTCCAGAATAAGCAAATCTATAGACACAGGAAGTAGATTAGTGGTTGCTAGAGCTGGGGGGTGGGAAATGGGGAGTGACTGCTAATGGGTATGGGGTTTCTTTTTGGAGTGATGAAGATGCTCTAAAATGACTGTGGTGATGGTTGCACAGTTTTGTAGATAAACTAGTAACCATCTTGAATTGTACATTTTAAACGAATGAATGTATGATAAATTAATTCTATCTCAATAAAGTTGTTATTTTAAAAAGTGGTCAAAATGGTATCAAGGGTTATTATGGGATGAGGATATCTCCTAGTTGAGGGTTATGTAAACTGGTAAAAATTCTGTTTGAAAGAGAAGATTAATCATTTGAATAGGCACCTATCAAACTTTCTCCTTCTCAAAACAGATTCTAAGGAAGAAAGAGATGAAAAGAAAAAGTTATTTGGCTCTTTGCTCAGTTCCCTGGGACATTATACTTTAATCAGAAATTATGCTTTAGTTTAGGTCAGTCAGGAAATACTTCCTCAAAAATATTTTTTTACTCTTCTGTATTCTGAAAAGGCAAAAATTAATATTTTAACATTTGGATAATGGGGAGATTTGATTTTTAGCTTTGATATTAATTTTGAAAGGCACCTAACACATGAGCATTTTTACTCAGCTAGCTATATGTGTTTTAACATAAGCAGTGTTAAACTTATTTAAGAGCATTTAAAACTGGACTGTACATGGAGACCATAGAAAAAGCAGCTGCAGTGTTAATTAATGATATTATGCATCCCAGCCAACCAAGGCCTGACAGAACATTGGACCACAGAAACCCTGTAAGTGAATAACATGGGAACCAGTCTATAAATAGGAAGAATATTAGTTATTTGCCAGAGCACACAGATTCTGATGCGACCACACAGAAAGGCGTAGGAATGCCATCGGGATTTCTGACAAGCTGAATGATCCTTGGACACAAGGACAGTGGTCAAGATATTATGTTGACTTAATATTATGATAGCTTAAACCTATCTCTTCCCCTGGTTACTTTCCAGCTTTCCAGAAGAGGAAGGCGCAGCCTGGGAACCTGGACGGCGTGGCAGTGCGCTGTCGGAGTCTGGCTCATGTGCTGGGCTCAGCCACTCTCAGGGCCAGTGCCCAGGGAAGGTGCTGGCTTCTTCTGCTTGGCAGGGACCATCTGCTTGCTCCTGAGATGCTGAAAGAATCTGGGCAGACCGGAGAACACTCCTGCCAATGCGCGGAGTGTAATGATTCTGTCCTGCCATCCTGAGGATGGTGTGTGTGGTTGCTTGACTGTCTCCCAACCACCTCACATTCACATCCCACTAAAGTTCTCATTTACATACGTACTTTGATACTCTAGTGTTTTGGTACATATTATTCCTTTTAGTTAGAATTTCCCTCTTCTTCATCTAGAAAAATTCTATTCATTTTTTCAAATTCACCTTTTCTGTGAAGCCTCCCCAGGTCCCTCAGGCAAAATCAGTTATTTCTACCTCTGATCTCATCACAGCCCTTAAATTGCACATGGTTCTCCCTCCCCAAACTATGAGTGCCTGAGACACAAGAATTACATCTTATATTTTAAAGTCTCTATCACTTAGCATGACTGGTATGTAGTAAATACTTCATAAATGTTTGTCAAGGTCACTGTATTGAGATGCTGATGGATGACCTGAGAATACAGAGATGAGTAGCCAGCTGCCTGGCCCAGAAAGAGAGAGAGAGAGAGAATGTTATCAACATTCAGTAAGAGACAATTAAACTGACCGTCACAGCTAAAGGACCCACCATCTCTAATGTGAGTGTTCAAGGCACCAAGGGGAGATTCGCTCAAATCATACTATGGTGGGTTTGTTAGTCCACTAGGGCTGCCATGATGACGTACTACAGACAGGGTGGCTTAAACAACAAAGAAGTTTATTTTCTCAAGATTCTGGAGGCTGGAAGCCTGAGATCCAGGCTTTGGCAGGGCTGGTCTCATTCTGAAGCCTCTCTTCTGGGCTTCCTCTAGGCAGCCGCCTTCTTGCCCCGCCTTCACGTGGTCTTTCTGATGTGTGCGTGTGTGTCCTATCTCCTCTTCTTATAAGGACACAAATCATATTGGATTAGGGCCCACCCTGGTGACCTCATTTAACTTAATTGTCTCTTTAAAGACCCTATCTCCAAATAGAGTCACATTCTGATGTACTTGGGGTTAGGATTTCACCTTATAAATTTTGAAGGGATGCAATTCAGCCCATAACAATGAGTAACTACCTACTTTGCCTGAGGTTAAATCTTGCCTTGTACATCAGTTCTGCAATTTTGTTTTACTTTCTTTGAACTTGATCTTCACATCTAAGCAATGTTGACAGAGCCCCTTTAAGCACACGTTTAGATGGTAATTGGAACTGGCAAATGTAGAGACTGGATGCTAACATAGGTTCCTTCTCCCTCTTCTCAGTACTGCCTGGGCTGGGGGGATCCAGCCTAGGGATCCTTCCATAGGATGTCAAAAACTCTGTGGTTCCTGACTCAACGCACTGCAGCCTGTATGGACTGTTTTTATACCACAAATGAATGTGCCATTGAAAGTCTATGATTAGCATTAGCTATAGGTCCTCTCTGAGGTTAGTTTAGCGCCACCCAGCACCAAACTAGATTAGATTTCGTGCACAAGGCTGAAGAGGGAAAGAAGACAGCTAAGGTCTCTGTATCATCCTTACACACTAGAATTGGGTACAGCTGAAGACATCAGCCCCAGCGGTGGACTGAAAGCCAGACTGGGTGTGCCAGCCTATTATTCAGTGAATTCTGCCTCCAAATGTAGATGGCTATTTCAAAATAAAACAAAAGAATCAGTGTAATATTGTGAAATGGTTCAGAGTGGATTCTTCTTAGAAAGAGCAATCCTGGGGTAATTTCCTGAGCTAAAATGAGTTTTGGTTTGTAGTGGTGGCACTCCAAAGAAACATCTTTGCCCTCCTTTAGTTAATATTTCTCCAAGGAGGGTTCTCAGCCACCTCTGTTGGACTAACATGGGGTTCTTCATAAAAATGTAAGTTCCTCTGTGCTACCTCATGCCACATCAGGATCTCAGGGTGGACCTAGGAATCTGTTTTCATTTTTGCCTTGTGTAATTTTTATCCAGACTAACATCAGTGAATCACTAACTAATCAGTGAATCACTGATTTAGTAACTCTTCTGGAAATGTGGGAGAGGTGCCACTGGGTGTGTCTCTGAACGCATGGGTGTGGTTCACAGACTCGGAAAGACTGACAGACTCAAAATCCGGGTACCAGGAACCCAGCTTCTGAGTCACTCTCCAGGGCTCTGCCGACACTGCAATTTATTCTTCTTCTCTATCCCTTTGTTCTTTGAGGTAACAGCTTGGATCATTCCTAATTAAAAATGAAAACAAAAACAAAAACAAGTGCCCGAAACTTTTCTAATCCTGATGTTACTCAATGCTGATGATGGTGTGGTTAGGGGAAGGGCACCCTTACACCCAGCTGCTGGCAGTGTGAACTGGCACTCTGCTTCCCAGAGGGCATTTTGTCAATCTGTACTAGAAATGATGACTTCTATGTCTAAAAATGAACCCCAAGGGAAAAGTGAGAGATTCTGTCAAAGACTTACAATGAACAATATTCATTAGAGCCTTATTTATAATAGTGAAAAATGTTTAACAGATAGGGAACTTGTCAAATTCATGAAATTAAAACTTTAGGTAGTCACTAAAAATTCTGTCACAAAATACTTAACAGGTGGGAAAATACATTTTATTAATTTTCTCAAAAGTAGGCTGAAAAATCTCTATAAAAATTCCAATTTTCTCACCTCCCCTGCAAAATTTCTCTATCTTATCTCAAGAGAAAAATATCTAGTTGTTAAAAATTAGTATCTTTAGGTCAGGAGTTTCCACACAGGGAGAAATGAGCAGGAACCCCAGGGATGAAGTCACCTTAACCTTCAGGAAAATCACATCAATCTACTGCCTGTATCTTCATTTGAGCTGGAATCAGCCGGTTTGAGTGAATAGAAATTTGGACTTGTGGTGGAGGTGGAAATAGTCAATTAGAAAGGAAAACACTTAGGGTTGTGCGTCTCAAGCCTCAATGTGTAAAAGGATTCTCTGAAGAGCTGGTTAAAATGCAGATTCCTTGACTCCACTTCTAGAAGCTTCTATGTAAGAGATGGGGCTTAGCAAACTTCACTTTAATAAGCCCCTGATGTAATTTTGCTGCAGGTGACCTGAGGGTACCTGAGGGAGGTGCAGGCTGGGCAGAGAACCACAGGAGAGACCAGGGAAGCAGAGGGCACTGAGAAGTTCAGGTGAGGGGCAAAGAAAGAGGTGCCAAGTTTTAACATTGTCCCTTCTTTTTCATATAAATGAAGGCTATTTACTATAATACTAGGACTAATAGAATAATCTGAAAGCCCTTCATAGGCTAAACCTGAGGGTATGGCTGTCATTTAAAATTTTAATATGATTTCCAATGGAAAATATGTTTCAAGTTTTAAACAACAAATTCCCATCTGAACTTTTGGAATTCAATTTATCCCTCTACTGGCAACTATCTGTCATGACTGCCATGCCCAAGGCTCCTGAATAGAACTGGGAAAACCACCTCAACCCCAATGTCACTTTTTAGATGTTCTTCAATTTTTCACATTGCCATTAGCTTATTTATCAAAACAGAAAAAAAAAAAGATAAACCTATTTTTGAGAGAAAAGGACAGTTATCTGCTGTTAAAAATACAAAATGACATTCAACCTCCAGCCAAAAAGCTAAAGGCCAATTTGAGTCTCCATTTTTTTCACAAACAGCTTTGGATTCTCACCTTTTTGGAGAAGGGAAATACAAGGAATAAGGATATAGCTAACAGTTCTGGTCAGTTTGAATTGGGAATGGCCCCTTAAAATTTGATAAATTTCAAATTTCAGAACTCTAAAGAATAAATTATTTAACAAGTTTCTTTTGACAGGAATGGAGTAGGAAATGATGAAAACTGCCAATGCTTAATATGTTCAAAACAAATCTGCTGTTGTGCACTTACAATTTGGTGATAAGAAGTTGCTTCAAAGAAAGGTCAGATGTGATTTGGAACTAGGTTTGAAACAGGCGGTGGGGTGGGATGGCAGTTGCTTCCGTGTCTGTCTTGATTGGGTACAAATACTGGCAAGACTGAAAAGGGCTCTTAAGGTATTCTCTCTCCTGATGTTTTAATTCATTTCCAAAATAAATGAATATAAAGCCAAAATTAAAGGCCCTAAGAGTTCAGCTAGATGCTCGGTGTGCTACAAAAGACTGAGGGTGGATTCATGATGTTTCAAGCTTTAATTAAAAAAACCCTTGGTTCAAACAGAGTCCCTTTGCTGAGGCAGAGGACTGGTCCCTCTGTCTCTTGAAGACAGCAGATGAGACTTTTCTATCGGTTAGGATTGCTTAATTCCAAGCCACAAATTTTGGCCAGTTTTCAGAACTGCTGGGAAAGCTGAAGAAAAGACTGGAACCAAGGAGCTCCTGAATTCCTGGCTCTCAAAGCAAAAATTAAAGGGTCGTCTCTTTAGCCCCAGGATTCTGTAACTGCTGTTCCATTATTAGAAAATCCCCATTTTCTCTCATCACAAGAAAAAAAAATATTCTGTAACTATGTATAGTATAGTGATAGATGTTAACTAGACTTACTGTGGTGCTTATTTCACAGTATATACAAATATCGAGTCATTATGCTGTACACTTAAAACTAACATAATGTGTGTCATTTATACCTCAATAAAAAAATAAATAATAAAAAAGAAAGAAAATGTTTTAAAAAATTGAAAATCTGAACTGGGATACTGATTAAAATGAAAACTGACCACCCCTCACAAAAGAAAGAAAATTCCCACCTGGAACAGCAAACCAACGTGGCCTCAGAGAGATCCTGCAGGCTCTGTTCTAATTTCAGTTTTTCACCTCAGAGAGTAACAGCATCAACAGAGAAGAAAAAATTAAGGGAATAATGACAGTGTCTATGGCAATTTCTTTTTTATTTGTCAATCAGATTTTTGGTCGGATTATGGTTAAATTTTGTGTGATCTTGGGTAAAATTCTTAATTTTCCTGAACCTCAGTTTCCTCATCTCTGAACTATGAGTCATTGTGTATGGGGTTGTTGTATGGGAAATGCTTTTTACGGTGCCTGGCAATAATAAATAGTAACTATTTATTAATATTAAAAATAATTAAATAATATTTAATTATCATTAAATAATTAAACAAAATTTATTTTAATGATTAATAAATATTTATTAATAAACAATAAAGTATTGTTTTAATTTGAGTATTATTATTAATAATAAATAATAGATTATTATTCCAAAAGAGGATTACCTCTCAAATGTCAATGATAAAGATTTCTACAGTAACATTTTAATGAATTCATTTTCATAAATTCATTAAGCTTGCAGACATGGTGAACAGACAGATATTCTTGGATTCTTACCAACCAAGCCCAGGGGACTAACAAAATGAATTGTGGCAATTCACTGAAGCTATAGGTTTGTGTTCCATGAGTAGAAGGACATGTCATAGGGATTGTGTCCAGGTACATAGCTGGTATTTATATTTGACAGTAACTGGGGTGACACTGTAGAAAGAAGATTACAAATGCTTACTTCAAAGACTTACCCTGACTTTTCCTGAAAAGGTTTCCTCCCTGATGACTTCCTTGTAATGGCACAGATACCAAAGTTTCGTAGGGGTTTGATACATAATCAGATTCTGTACATCCCTGTCCTTTGGCAAACTGGGGTGGTTATGACTCCTTGGTATGTCACTGTAATGACTAAAGTACATATGAGTTTCAGGCTAACAGTGTGTACTGAGAATTATGAAACCACATGTCCCAGAAGACCTCACAAAGCAGGATTTCAAAACGAAGAGGTACTGGAGGCTGGGGAGAGAATCCCACTCACTTAGTTCATCATGAGCACCTTATTAGCAATGGGAAACGGGGAAAGAAACTGTTACTAATGCAGATTTACAAATCATCCTGGTGCGACCAGAGTTATGTGTGAGAGGCCAAGATGTCTGCCCCTCTGTTGACAGAACACCCTTCCTCTGGAGTTTGCGAGTTGGAAAGTTTCGCTTCCCTCTTAGAAATAAACAACCATGTTCAAAAGCTTACTGCCAACTCTCCAGAATTCCCCGTCTTTTTATTTCTAAACCCAATGGACAAACAGCATTTGTTGCCCCCTGCCAGCATTTTTGTTCATCACCATGCTTCCCTCTGCTGTCTCAGAAGACAAGGCTGATTCGACACTTCTAGACTCTATGTGGGGAGACACGTAAACACACGAAATACTAAGACCAAGTAGAAATCAGTACAAGATAAGGGCTCATTTCTGTGGCCCACAGACCTGCAGTCTGGACAGCTTTGTGAGTTTCCCTGCATGCTCACAAATCCCTGTGCTTGGTGGAGATTACAATCAGCTGACCTGCACCGAACAGAACAGCAACCAAATCTGCCACCAGGCTGTGTTTGAAGGAACAGGCAATTTGTTGAAGTCACTTTGGATGCAGGAAATCCTGTGTTTACTGCCTAGGAAATACTACATAAAGATCTGGACATTTCCCGCCTTGTAATGTTCTTTCCAATTGAAATTTGGCAAGAGAGCCACTGCTGATAAGAAGAACATTCCTCAGGAAATGACAGTATGGCGATAGCCGATCACATACAATAGCCCTTACTTCTTTGTTTCCATCCTGGTTCTCAAAGTTAGTTGTGAGCATCACTTCCTCAGGAGTCCCGTCACTCACAGGCTCATGCAGCTTTAGGAGGCATCGCCATCTCCCTGAAAATGTCAAAAAGGATATTTGAGAGAAATGCCTTGAAAATACTGGGCTCATTGGTAAAGGTGCTGGAGATGTATGAGAGAGACAGTATTAGAGAGACAGTGAGATTCTCTAGGCCTCAGTTAATTTAATTGAATCAACTAAACGGGCATGAAGTAGGCTTCTAGTCAAAAGATCAGGGGTTGCAGACACAATCTGACTTTACACAGCATGACAAAGATATCTGGTAATTCAGTTAAAGGAAGAAAACATCAACAGAAGAGATCGGCAGAGCCCTAGAAGACGGGTGAGAAGACACAGGGCATCAGTGTAATGTAGGCAGCACCGTCCAAAAATTTAAGTCTTAGAAGTATTATTGTCCCGTTGAACAAGGCTGTAACTACAGTGGGAGAGCATTCTTCCTTTAAATTAACTTACCTGTGAGCTTTTCCTTTAGATTACTTATTTTGTTGTGACCTTTGGCTTTTTGGGGTTGTATGCTAATTTTTAAGTTTCAACTTGTAGTTTGTTTTTAGTTATTTCTCTTTTTAAGAAATGATGATATCAGTAAACATACTTTTGCCTTTGAGTACAGTTTTGGTTATATTCTGTCCATAGTGGCTGTATTTTTATACATAATGATGTTATATGCATTATTTTATTAATTAGAGTTGCCAGATTTAGCAAATAAAAATATAAGATTTCCATTTAAGTTTTAATTGCAGATAAATAACTGATAAATTTTTAGCATTAAGTATATCCCAAATACTGCATGGGATATACTTACAATAAAAAAAAAGATTTATTATCTGAAATTATAATTTAACTGGGTGTTCTGTATTTTGTCTGGCAAATAAAGATCAAATGCAGTTTTAGTTAACTTTTGGCCTAATATTTCATGGAAGATCTTTTCCCCAAATAATCATGATATTTTTCGTTTAAATTTTTGCTGTTAAATTCTATTCTTTCTGTGTATGTACGGTTCAATTTGAGGAATGTAACCATAAGTTAGTGGGCTTCAGTGGAGGGCAGTTTCACTCCTCAGGGGATATTTGGCAATGTCTGAAGACATTTTTGATTGTCAAAATCTGGGGAGGTGTGCTAATGGGTAGAGGCCAGGGAAGCTGCTGACCATCCCACAGTGCACAGGACGCCCCACAATAAAGAGTTTCTCAGTTGCTGCTATATTGTTAAAAACTGTCACAAACATTTGAAAAGGGGCTTATATTTTAAAATATATCTTTGTTTAAAATATATCTGTTAAATTAACCTCCAGTGCATTATTCATATCATCTCTATTTGTTGCTGATTTGATCTATCCAAGAAAGAGAGTGCCATATCAAAGTCATTCACTAAATTTAGCAAATGTTCATTAGATCTACCAGAATTTCACAATTTGTTCCAGGTCCTGGGAATCCTCAGCAAACAAAACAGACAAACGTTTCTGACTTTATGGAGCTTTCATTTTAATGGGTGGGGTTGGATTGGCGACATACTAAACAAATGATATGCAAAATAAAAGATGATAAGTATTAAGAAGAGAAGTAGAGCAGAGAATAGGGGTGGGTGCTGAGGTGGGTGTGGGCTGTAATTGTAAGCTAAGTGGCAAGTAAGTTATTGCTGAGAAGGTGATATTAGAAGAAAGCCCTTGAGGACATGTCAGAGAAAGTGATGTGATATCTAAGGAAAGAGTGATTTAGGCAAAGGAAAGAGAAGTCCAAAGGCTCTGATGTATGTCAGCGCTTGGTATGACTGAGCAAGAAGAGGATGCCAGTGAGGCTGGAGCAGAGGGAGGAGATGGAAAGTAGTGAGGATGAGGTCAGAGGGGCAGGGGGTCGGCTAGTGTCCACATCACACAGGGTGTGGGAGGCCACTGTGCGAGCTGTCACATGACACCTAAGTGAGGTGGGAAGCCTCTGGAGAGTTCAAGTAGACTGACATGATTTTACATACACTTTGGAAGCATCACTTTGGCTATTATATTGAAAGTAGACTGTGGGGAAAAAGGCTGAAGCAAAGAGACTAGTTAGGAAGCCATAATCCAGAAGAGAGATGAGGCTTTGTCCCAGATGGTAACAGTGGAGATTGTGAGAATGGATTGAATTCATCAGACATACCTACACATTGCTGGTGGGAATACAAACCAGTATAATCCCTATGATTATCAATCTTTAACAAAACAACCTGTATGTCTACTCTGACTCAGCGATCCCACTTCTAGGAATTAATACTGGAAATATACCTTCAACAATAATACATAGAGATGCACACCTTATTCATTGCAATGGTACACATAAGTGGAAAATATGGAAGTTTAGTTGAATAAACTATGTTACTTACACACAGTGGAGTACTATGCAGCTGTAAAATAGAAAGAGGTTGAAGATCTGTATTAATTGATATGGGAAATTGCAGGTATTAAGTGTAAAAGGTTCACTGCACAAGAGCATATGTAGTATGCTACCTTTGGGCAAAAAGAAGAAAAAATAAGTGATCTGTTTATCATTACAAAAGAAACAAAGATAAACTAGAAAACAATGAAGTTGGACAGCTACAAGGTAGGGTGTGGAGTGGTGTGAAAGGGATACAGGAGAGAGGGATGCTTCTCTTAGTAAGCTTTATGTGTAATTTGGACTTTTAAAGTATGTTAGTAGCCTACATATTAAATAATAAATCAGAATAAGAAGTGGACAAAACCTAACTGAAACTGAAAGAAAATGGAAATGAATGAGTGTACTTTAAATGATTACTATAATCATAATGAAAGGGCAGAAAATAAAAAGAACCTATGCAAGCAATTTATGAACATGGTTTTTGATTACATATCCTCAGGCTGGAACAGACAGGATGTGGGGAGGGCGAGTAGAAGAAGTACAAATTCTAGTTCGTACTCTCTGGTAGGTAAGTTCTTGGTGGTGTTATGTAAGAAGCAATTTTGAAACTCTTTTAAATTAGGATTCAACAACTGTGCTGCTGTGGTTGGAATTTAGAGTTCTCACTGCAGAAAAAGAGACATACAAATATAGAATAGAGGAAGGCAAGAAACCCTGTGGGGCTAGATTAGAATTTGAGGTATTGGTGTGAAGTCATCATTTCTAAAACATGTGTATGTATATCTGTGTATATGTGCACATGCGTACCCATGTGCATGTCATCTGTATATATACACATACACATTTATTTCCTGTCTGTGGAAAGGCTCAAGAAGCAAAATCTCTGTCTCTGATACCATTTCCTACTAAAAGGCATCAGAGTTCCTTGGAGAAATGGCTCACTCCAAGGCTGGGTCATGGTAGGTATAAGATGAACCTTGAAACTATTGTTATGCCAGAAAGTTAGGAAATGCTTTTTTTTTTTTTTAGAAAGACATAAGAGCAAATTTGAGGGGGTTCTCCCTGGCCAAATCTGGAAAGATTTGAGCATAAAGATAATTAAGTACAGTAATGAATTATAAGCCACTGGAAAAAATACATATTCATGAGCCCATACTGATGACAGGTAATTAACAGTGGAGGGGGTGGAAAGACTCTTGCTTACAGTAGAATACCTTCGCCAAATGGTAAATGTGGAGAGAATGTTGGAGCTGAACAGTCATCATTTTGCAACCATCATTATAAAGACTGTTTCAGCCAAGAATCTTCGATGGATGCTATGTTTAGGGGGAAATTTTGAGGAGGAGCAGACTGCTCATTAATTGAAAGAGAGAACAAAATTCTGTAATTAACAAAAAAAAAATTGGGTGACAGCTCGACTGAGTGATCAAGATTCCTGTCACCTCTGAGGGACATTGTGTGCCTGTGCATGTGATTCTCTTATACAACCTATACTGCATTGAAGCTGAGGATACATAACTTCCAACATGAGAAAAAGGACCATCAGACAAGTACAGTACAAGGAAAATTACAGTTAGAGAGGAAAAGTGGGTGGGGAGACTTGTACTCCTTGTCTTGAGGTGTCCTTCAGTCTGCAAAGTGAGAATTACATCACTCCAACCTCTGCTTTGCCTCACATCTCCTTCTCTGACTCTGTCCCTCCTGTCTCCCTCTTATAAGGACCTTTGTCATTACATTGGGCCTTTCTCAATGATCCAGGATATTCTTACCTCGAGATCCTTACTTAATTATACCTGCAAAGTCCCCTTTGCCAAGGGAGGTCACATATCCACAGGCCCATGGATCAGTACATGGACATCTTTGGAGGGGCCATCATTCTGCCTCCTATAGGACTTTTGTTCAAAAATGTCAGTGCCATAAAAGACAAAGAAAGACTAGAGAGTACAAGAGGCTAAAGTGACGTGACAATTAAACGCAGTAATCTGACCTCTACTGGAGGGGAGATACTATAAAGGACGTTCATTATTATATCAACTGATAAAACTGAAACTTAGATGGTTGGTGATGAAAGTATGAGTATAAATTTATGGAGTTGGTAAATGCATCGAAGCTATGTAATAGTATATCCCTATCCATAGGAAGTACACACTGGAGTATTTAGGAGTGAAGGGCCATGATGGATGCAGCTTACTCTCAAATGTTTCAGAAAAAACCAGTGTGTACACATGTATACATATAAAAAGCAAGAGAATAAATAATGATACAAATGAAGCAAAATGCTAACAATGAATCTGGAAAAAGGCAGAGGGTATTCCTTGTGCTATTTTTACTGTGGCAATTTTTTTGTAAGCTTGAAATTATTTCCAAATAAAAAGATAAAGAAATCACCTACCTAGCCTGTCACTTAGCCCCAAAGTTGTGACAACATCCCTGATGTGATGGGTGGTCATCTCATTGCTGAGCATCCAGTGTGGAGGTCTGAATGCCTCTAAGGATGGGCGAACTCAGTATATCATGAGGCGGCCTGTCCAGTTGCTGGAGAGAGAAAGTTGGGAAAAATGAAATCAATTCATTGGTGACTTTCACCCATTGGTTGTAACCCAGCCTTCTGGTGAAATACAGAGTAAGTCTTCTCCCTCTTCAAGTACTTGAGGCCAGCTGTTGTATCTCCTCCATAATTTGTTTTGCAGGCTCAGAGTTTCTTGTCAGTGGATGCCTCTTGGTCAATCTCTAAACTTGCAAGCCAGGGTGCATTTCATCTGTCAGTGTTGCTCTTAAAACGTAGTGTCTGTGACAGTACAGCACTCCAGCTGTGGCTGCTCGAGGGAAGAGAGCAGCCGGCCCATCTGCTTATTTTGATTTGCTCCTTCCTTCTCTTCCAACCACACTCTTCCCAGGTCACCACAGCCTCTAGAGGGAAGAACGCTGTTAATGATATACGTGGATTTCATGATTAATCAATGCCCGTGGATCAGTGTTGTCGGCTCCCTGGTAAGACAAAGGGAAACCCTGGCTTGAGCCTCCTGCTGCTGAGATGGAACCTGCTCTAAGCAGTTGTCCTCTCACCTCTGCCCTTCCCGCACAGCCAAGGGAGGAGGCAGGTTTCTTGGCTATGGCTGATGAACAGTGCACTCGGGAGTTTGTGTAATTCTAGTTTTTAAGCTGGCTGCTGTGAATTCCCAGCACCCAGGGCCCGGGGGCCTCCAAGGACTAAAGCACCCTGCAATGGGAAGTTTTAGAACTGCTCTGCCCAGCTTCAAAAGGTGTTTAGGAGACTCGCCTAGGGTCACAGCCTACGTCTGACTGCATAAGCAACCCTGGGTTCTAGTGTGTTACTTAGAAATCAGTGCAAGCGAGCTTGGGAGGCACTGTAAGGGTGATAGGGAGTTTCCAGAATGTTAGGATCGCCTTTGCCACATTCTAGTGAGGCAAGGTCACCACCAGCTGCCCTCAAAGCATCATTTCTCCAGATCATGCGGTGGGGGCTTCTTTCCCTGTTGCATTAATCTTCCGGCAGAGAGACCCCACCTAGTAGACACTGGGAGACCAAGTTTTTAGTGTGAACTCACCAGCCATAAAAATGTCAGATCACTAAACATTTTTAGTTTCAGGGTCAAATAGCTCACATTAGGGCAGTAGGAGAGGAGTGTTTTCTGCAACAGGCATTTTAAAAGAATTCCTAATAATGGGGGCCTTATCACAGTGGAGTAACTAATGAAGCTGGTTGGAAGGAAGGAAGAAAGGCAGGGAGGGAGGACAGGGCCTTCTTGGGAGCCTTCTAATGACAGTCAACGGGCACAAACTAACTTACACCGGAAATCCTAGAGGTGATCACCTGAACTGCCTAAATGTATTAGCTCATTAGTGACCATCCCTTCCTTTTATTTCTGACCACCCCCACTGCCACCCCTTCTGTCTTCTAAAGGAACCAACAGCAACCAGCATCCCCTTGGAGACTTAGGAGGCTTAGGGACTGGCTGAGTGCTCAAAGGTGCCCATCTGGACCGAAGTCCTGGGACAGGTAATGAGGAGCTACCCTGTTGGGCTGTTTTTTTGAGATACACCCAATTGTGAATACACCCAGGAAGTCAAAGAGCATAAATCAAAGGGAGTTACTGTGGTCTGTGAGAAGGAGGAGGGCGACTTGACCTGGTTTGGAAGGGAGATGTTGAGGCTGTGCATCTGGGGAGCTTTTCTCCTTTTGGGCAGCTGGTAGAGGCACCTCCTGTTCCCCTGGGCCTGTCTTTCAGAGTCATTGCTCAGCATCGCAATCGCCTCCTCTCCGGCACCACTTCCCTCCTAGGAGACTCAGGGTGTCCCCACACCTGACTAGATTTAGGGAAGTTTCCATGCAGTGGAGGCTGCTGTGAGGACATGAAAAAGAGATGCTGCCCACCACACGGGACTGCAGAGCTTCCTTTGCCGCAGAGATGTTCCCACATGACCACAACGAGTGTAAATGAAATGGGAGATGGTACCAAAGATCAGCAGAGAATTTCTTCTTCTTTCCAGTGAAAGAAACCATAGGCACAGAAGCAGAAAGCAAATATTTTATTTACATGACATGGGAAAATTATACTTAGGAAACTCCTGTGAAAAACAGAAACATATGAAGGTTTGATGAAAATACGGATCTCCTTTGTCAAAAACCCCTAGGGCAATCCTGTGTTCATGTTGTTTTGTTTGGTACCATGGAAACACACGGTTGATTGCAATGGACAAAATCATGTCAGGGAAGAGACCAAAGGTCAGATCTGATATTTTCCCCACAAGATGGGAGAAAAACAATTGATTGGTCTTTGCTATGGAAAACTCAAATATCTTATAAACAGGGAACTCCTTCCTCCAGGGGTCCCAAACTTTCTCCAAAATAAAGAAACTGTATATTTCAAGCCATTTTTAAATTAGATTCAGAAGGTTTTAGACTTCAGTAAAGCCTGTATTAATAGGGGGAACAGGGACACAGAGACTTAAACCAATATATAGATCACTTAGAGAAAAAGAGTACCTAACTCAACATAGTGATTGTCTATAAATTACCCCAATCAAGAAGCCCTGGAACCTGATTTTAAATGTCTCTACACACAGTCCAGTGGTTTTCAAAGCTAGTGTTTATGGAACTGGATGGTATCAAGTAGCTGCTAAACCTTGGGAGTTCTTAATTTAGGTTTCCACTTGATAGGAAACAGCTGATGTTATTAAAAAAACAGAAAATTCCTTTCAGAGCTCAGTTCTTTTAAATAATTGTGTCCAAACTAGTTTAATAAAAGTTTATTCTTTTTGGGTCACATAAACCCATGTTAGTTTATAGAAAAGGGGAAAAATTCTGGAGGGACTGAATAGCTTCACCCCTTGACGAAGCACATTTTCCCCCAGTGATGGTTTTGGGAAATTGAAGACATAAATGTAATGATCTGAGTTAACGTGTTCTTCTTTGTTTCTAGCAATACACCAAACAACTGAGGGTCTGGGTGGTTTTACACATAGCTCTGCACACAAATGCACAAATAGACAATAGCAAATTCAGTCTGTGGGATGGAATATGAGATTTGCCTAACACGCAGAAGGCTCACTCCCATCTGAATGCCAGCATAGGATAAAGCAGCCTTTGGATGCTATGGTGTCCAATGGCTAGATGAAAGGATGGTCAGCAATTCTAACAGCATCGTGAGTTCACTCCAAAGACTGGAAGTGTTTGGTTCCCCTACTGACCACGAGGACGTTTGTTTTTAGCTTGGCTTCAAATTGGGTTGAGGATGGCCAGGCAGCCAAAGTGTATAATACACATTCTTGTTCTATCCAAGTGACACTTCCCATATTGACCTATACCACACTTTTGAAAAAGGAAATGCTTCAAAATGAAAAAGGTCTTTCTTTATTCTAGAGACTAGAGATACTTTTCTATACTCCTAGTTCACCAGTAGTCCCACCATGAAGCTATATAACATATAAAGTTATACAAAGAGGTTATAGAATTATAAAAGGAGGTAGCATGGTAGTCTGTGGACATGCAGAAAACTATGCCGTTCTAGGTCCAGTATGTACAATTTAAAAAATATTCATATACTTCTGATTTAATAAATGACTTGCAATATTTAAATTTCACAGTAAAAAGTACAAAGTTTGATAATGCTGTTTTAAAACTCATAGAAAGCATATCAATACAGCCAATGAATTCATCTCTTTATTGCATATTGCTATTAAAAAATGTACAGTCTCATAACACATACAACATTTTTCTTGGTACTGTAACAACAGTCTTGCACCTAAACACTAAGTGGTTCCAACTACAAAGCTAATAAGATACAAGACATATAAGTAAATTTACAAATTATAATGCTTTTCCTTTTTGGCATTAATTTAAAAAAGAAAACAACAAACAAAAAACTTTAAAATACACACTCAAGAGAGAAAATGGCTACTTACACCAGCACCAATCTAAAAAGTAGATTTTTTTTTTTTTTAACAATGGCACATGGAATTACCTGCACACAGCTTCTGGGGAGAGAAACAGAAAATGGGAATGGTAAAGGAGGCCTACCAGGGTGGCCGTATCAAAATGAGGATGATTCAAAAGGGCAAGAGGGATAGGCTACACAAACCTGCACCTTTATGTGACTCTCCATCCACTTGTCCATTCCTTAAACTGTAAAACAAAGCCACTTTCAAAATACAGTTCCAAAACTGAGCCAGACCAAATTTCTCTTGCTATAAATAGAAAAGAATATAGAGGCACTTTAGTTAAGGAATAGAGAAATCCAGCATCACATCCCACTCCTCACCTCCAAGCCTGTGGAACATAGTCTCCATCCGCACCTTTATCATGGTGTCTTCATAGACCCTGGTAACGAGGGGGTGGGGGCAGCACAACCTCTGCTGTGCGTTTATGACTATTTTATTTGCTAGAGTCATTTACTTCCATATTATGTATAGAAAGTCACTAAGTTTGCAGTGAGGGAAAAACATGTAAAACCATAGCTCTTGACAACTCTTAGAGCACTATTTCACAGCTTTGACACAGCACAGAGACCTCGGCATCTGCACTAAACATTATAGTTTATACAAATGATTTTTAAATAGCATGATTCCTGTACAGCAAATACATTGGTATTCTATTCACCCCTTAAGATCCCCTTTAGAAAGTAAGCGCCTTAGGGACAGGGACTCTGTCTTGCTTATCATTGTATCCCCACTATGCCTGGCACATAGTAGGTGTTTAATAAATATTTATTAATTGACTGAAAAACTCAATTTAATGAGTAAGTGATGTTACAGTGCAACAGGACAAACTAGTCTCTCCACAGGAAACCCAAGCACAACAGGATCAATGAAAAGGAAAAAGAACCTTAGCACCCCCCAACCCACTACAAATAAATAAAGCAAAGCAAAAAAAAAAAAATAACAGTCCTCTTCGTATATAATTTAAGCATATTAGGAGTTGGTAGGTTAATCGTAAGCATCTGTATTTTATTTTCAAATGTTCATTGTTTTAATTCATTTTTCCCTGAGAGCTTTATCTTTTGGACTGAAATTTTACAGGTAGCTTTACTGACACACAATTTAAAATGACAACATATAAACAGCAAACCACTTCAAACATAGAGATAAATAGCTCTTGGCATCTCTGTTGGTGTTGTTGACATTTTGTGCATTCACTAAAGGTTCTATAGTCTAGACCCATATTCACAGAAGATGCAGCTTGTCTTCCAAAACAAAGTACAAAAAAAAAAGGCACCACATAAAATTTTTTTTAAAAAGTAATTTTTATCCTTTCAGAGAATTACTCCTTTCAGGTCTTGGGTGGCAAATTTTATTTTTAAAATTTATGTATCTACATTATTAGGACAACAAGCATTCTGTGATGTTCTCTAACAAGAGCATGGACTGAATTTAGAGAAATAGTATTATTCCCAAAAGCAATGTAAAAAAATCATCAAGAGTGTTTGGCAGAGAACTCAATGAAATTAGGATAAGAAAACCTGATGTCCAAGTTTTAAATATATAAAAAAATTCTGATTGACATTCTACCTAATTCAGATTGTGTGCAAGATGTTCTCAATAAACATTTATGGACTGTATCCCCACAGCAATGACAAAAATTCTCAGCTGGTCTTATCAGTTACTGATGCAATGCTTCAGCATCACCTTGTCAACTATCAAAAACCATTTTAACTCTACACTTTTCCAACACCAGTTTCACCAGTGAAAATAATTTCAAAGTATACCAAGCTGGGAAACCATAAACTATTTCTCAAGCCTTTTTTTTTTTTTTTTTGCTATTGTTATTCTTTTTACTCTAGGGACTGTCTCTGTCATCTCTTTCAGGAGATAGTATTGTGCTTTCTGAACAGCTGTGTTCAGGGAAGAAAATGAGCCACACTCAATATAAATGCATACACAAAGGGTTTCTGAGCACATACATTAATGAGCTTTTTAAAACATACATATAGGTCCCCAGACAACACTCAGACTTCTATATACATTTTTTAATATATATACACATACATTTACATACACACATTCACTCACAGATGAAAGAAGAAATTGCCACTGTTTGGACTGCAAGGCAGTGTAATGAAAAGCTCTAGTCACTTCAAAGGGGCTGCTAATGAGCTTTCTAAAAAAGTATTCAGGGAAAATTAGAAATTAAGTTTTGTGACTGGTCTCTCGCGGCTACTGTCCGTCATCTGGTTTGTTATGCGCTTGCGATTCCGTTTCAGTTTCGAAAGGTCTTTGTCAAACACTTCTCCTGAACGTAAAGCCGAAACCAGGTCATCAAACTCTCCACTTTCTTCACTATTCTCTTTCGCTTTCCTCATTTTACGTTCCCTTTCACGTTGTTCTTTGAGCTGCAAACAGAAAGCAATCTCTTAGAGGAGTGTCAAAATCTTTTTTTCCCCCCAGTGGAGATGAATTCTGTGAAACATGGGCCACGCTTCAGTCACCCCCAGACATGTTCCCCGAGTGCAGCTTTTAACCCCCTTGGGTGTCACGGGAGAGGTTAACGGGGACATGAGGGCTCACTGTCGAAGCAAAGCACGCTTAAGAAAAATGACCACTACTCTGTGATTAGACTCTCACCAGCTAGAATCCAGGTAGACCTCATGATGTTCTAAGAGCAACTGGGACAATTTATATATCCATCATGGAGTGAGAAAGTTATCACTATTAAATAGACTCCAAATGTTGGTTTCTTTGGTGATATACAGAGACTGAAGCAAATGCTCACCGGGTTTCTTTGGTGATATAGAGAGACTGAAGCAAATGCTCACGCCCCGTACCTCATAGGCTTAGCCTCTACCCACTGTGGATCTTTGGAACCTGCTACACAAGGTTACTATTATTAAAAGCCAAACAATCCACATATAAAACATTTAGATAATTCAGACGTTTATCTGAAGGGGAAAAAATTCTGTTGTCAAGAGATAACCATTGTGAACCTGAGATCCATACAGCCCCATCGCCTAGGAGGAGCCGCACACCAATGCAAACTCCCGGCGGCCTCCTAGGGGGCACCCGGACGCCCTCCGGGCTGCAGGCTCGCCGCAGGCCGGCACCAGGGGCTGCAGAAACGGAACCTCCGGCAGGGGGCGCCTGTACCTGGGCTTCCAGGCGAGCCCGGCGCTCTTCCTCCTCCTTCTTCTTTCTCAGGTTTTCATTCTCTTGTTTGGCTTCGGACACGGCCTGAAGAAACTGATCGAAAATGCCAAAGAACTCGTCTGGCTGTATTTTACCAGCTTCTTCCCCAAAGTGTTTCACTGCTTTAGTAAACTGGAAAAGAAAAGGTTTTAAAAAGTTCAGTGTTCCAGGAGCAGTCCACGATCCAACATAAATCTCTCTAGAAGGACTAAGGCTCAGGTGGGTCACAGGTACCCCACTGGATTTTAGGGAGCCGGTACTGATCTTTGCCGGCTGAACATGCCTGTCGGTCATTTCTAACGTGAAAAATTTAATACTCCTTGGCTTCTGCAACCATTTATTTCTTGTCCATCTCACTTCAGCTTAACACCTATGATTACTTCCTCTAACTTTTTATTAACTAAACAGTAGTAAAAACAAGAAAGGAAAATACCACAAAGTTGAGCACTCAAGACATAAAACCAATAGCAAGCTCAGCAGGGTAGGGAAACTTGTACTTTTAATTTCCTTTGAAGTAGTTTAATATCATTTATGGGGGCCATATGGTTAACATCAAAAGCATATGGGATCCAGTGCTTCTTAGCTGCTTTTCCTAATCATAAATAATGCTGGTATTGTTACATTTCCTGGGCTTCAATTAGAAAATAATAACTGATTGTGGAATCATTAATACAACCCAAAATTTATGACTGAGAATACAATTTTACTCCAAGTCCTTTGTTTCAGAATCCCTTTCAATGCAAATCTTTTAAACAGCTAAAATGTAAAGTATTAAGAACAATTTTTAAAAATTAAAATTATATGTATATGGTAACAAGACAGTACTTCAGTCTTTAGTTTTAACTGTCTCTAATTTTAGTTCTCCTGGTAGTTATCTTTTTAACTTGACACTGCATGCTTGTAGGAATCTTAGCATTATGACTGTCCAAATAATTTTCAATGCCAGTCAAATGGTTTGTCAGAGTTTTTCTTCCTTCTCTAAGGATCTAATGCTATTATTCCTAAGCTACTAAGGATGGTGTTTCTAGTTTCAATGTCAAATGAGTTCTCATTCCCTATGCCTAATCTACCACTTACAATTCTTAAGATCTTCTAATTTTCTTCATATTTAGTCTATGAGGTGTTTATGCAGTCCTCCCCAACCCAAGAGCTCCTAATGGCTTTTATTTTTCTTGTATTACCTGACTTTATTATATTGTTAAGTTTTTCTAATATTTCAGTAATACTAGTACCTAAAGGAAATGTTTTTATTTATTCACTTTTTTTGGTGTCCCCCCATCCCCCCTGCTTTACTGACATAACCAAATTACAACATTGCATACATTTAAGGTGTACAGCATAATGACTTGACTTACATATATTGTGAAATGATTACATTTAATGTCCATCATCTCATATAGATACAAAAAAGAGGAAAGGAAAGAAATGTTTTTTTCCTAGGCCTACTCTCTTAACAACTTTCAAATATACCACATTGTAGTGTTAGCTACAGTCATCATGTTGAACATATCACCTCCCTAGTACTTATTTATCCTATACTTGGAAGTTTAAACCTTTTGACTTCCTTTATCCAATTCTTCCTCAATATTTATTCTTAAACAATTTTTGATTATGTTATGTGTGTGTGTGTGTGTGTATATATACCTATATATATATATAGGTATATATATATATGACATTTTAAATTACTATTTCATATCTTTAAATTTATAGTAAAAATGTTCTTTTGCCATTTTTCTCTTCACTGAGTTGTTCTCTATGTTTTACTTATTTGGAAATCTTTAGGGAAAAACAACACATTCTTCACACGCCACAAACAGCACTCTAGCTTACTCCGTGGTTTTATAAGCTAATTTCTAAAAGTTCTGGTATGACAAAACAGCAACAGATAGCATATAATTGAGTTTCTAAAACATTCAAGTTCATGCACTTCAAGCCATTCTGAATGATCTTTTTATCTAGGAATTCTAGTGATGATGAAGTCATGTATATTTTAGTCTTAGAAATCTGAAGGAAACTAGTCCCAGACTAAAGTTCCCACACTAAAATAAATTATTTTTTGTGAGTGTATTTTTAAATAAAAAAATTAACTGTCCAGTTGATTTTTCTAAAAATGTTTGTAGTACGTAATCTGTTGCCAGGTTTGGGGTGGAAAGGAGCAGCATTTCTTCCCTCACAGAGTATGTACTTCAAGGGGTGAGGCATACACGAACATACTTCAAGGGATGGGGGTCTATCACAGTGGAGGTTGCTGACATTAGTTGACTGATTTCAATCACTGGATATCAGAAGTTGGACTTCTAACAGCAGTCATTTGAACATATTTTGTCTTTTCATGTACTTAATAACGTTGGAGGTGGGGTTTAATGTTGAGATTAGCTAATATATCTTAACACGTCTACCCCTGACTTTAACCAGTATGTGTGCACTTTTATAAACAACCACCTGGATCTACAACTGAAAAGCTCACCACAGAGAAATGACATCCATTACTCAAGTATCAAAGCAATGATTCAAGTTAAAGCAAGAGTTTTGTGGCAACTGTGAGATGGGCAGTACAGAAGAATTTGACAGGGCGGGGTAGAGGCTTAATATCACTTATTAACAATGAGAAGGGGAATGAGAGAAAACAAGAGAATGTGTGCATGTATATGAATGTGTATGTATTTTGCAAGAGGAAATGAAAAGGGTGGGGGGATTTAAAGGTCTTGGTTATTAACCAACAAAAACTTTCCCTTTACAGGAAAACAAAATTTTGAAATAGCATTGATCATAAAGAGAAATGTCTTATTAAACAATATGCCTCTTGCAATGAGGCTGCAAATTAAAATGCATTTCATTTAGTAAGTTCTGCTGGAGATTTCAAGAGGGAGCATCCTGTCATCCTAAGATTCTACCTCAGGAGATCACATTACTCATAGGCACTGAAGTACTTGGCTACTGTCACACAGATTCACTTTTCATCCTACCTTGGGTTTTCGTAATCTACTCTTTGCTGGTTTCTAGAGATAAGTACTTCGATTCACTATCAACCAAGAGAAAACTGTTAAGTTTTTACTGGTTTTACCATTCAAATACTTTAAGGTCTTGGTAACCTGAAGGCCACATAGATCAGTTGACAAAATAGACAAAATGGGTGTGTTTCTATTGATCACAGTCCTAGAAATGAAAATATACTTAGAGTATTAACATCTGAAAGTACCAGCCCTGTCAAGCAGCACTCAGTGTACAAGGGGAGATTTACCAGGTCTTTAGCTTCTGCTAGAAGATCTTCAACATCAGAGAAGCTGAAGCTGGCCACTGTGATGAACTGGCTGACAACGGACACAAACTTATCCCCGAGCTGTGGGGGCTGAGACTTCTGATACTCCAGCTCCTTAAACACAGGAAATGGATGATGTCAGTGTAGTCTTCAAATGCAGACACACCTTGTCTCATTTTCCTTATGCCTCAAATTTAATAAATCAGAATGGCAAACAAAACAACACCTGTTCTAGAATATTTTCTGATTAAGATTTACATTAGCTCTTGTCCTTCTGCCCACCATGCCAGGGCCTTGTCCATGCTCACACATATTTGCCAACAGCAGTTTAACCAATTATCTGAATACTTAATCAATGTGATGCCTTATGCTAGCTTTAGAACTTAAGCAGATTAGTATTTGGATAAAATTAGTAGAAGTCTAACAAGTAATGGAGAGCAAACTGGATTCAAAGGGTATACGAATGAAAGCAAGATAATTTGTGGGTATTCTGTGCTCAGAATTCTGGTTCCTTGATTGTTTCTTCTCTCCCTCTCTGCTAAGTCTATTTACTCCCTAACTCACGATATCTGGGTCAGTCGAATTTCACCTGCAGCGTTTGGCACCATAATCATCTACCATTTTTCTTCTTGTCCATACCATTTGATTTTTGTGAAAAGGCAGGTAGGAGTATTAGTATGTTGTTAATTATTTATATTTTTCGTTACCTTGGTGATGAACACACAGATTATTCAAATCTACTTTCAATAATTAATTGCAACCACTGCCGGATGTACTTTCTTATTTAATCCCGCACACTTCTGTGAGTGGGCATGAGGGCTCCCACTGTACAGACACAAAAACTGAGGTTTAGAGGGATTAAATTATTTGCTCAAAGTCAAGTAGTTGATAGAGGCAGAATTTGAACTCAGGTCTGACTGATGCCAGAGTCTTAGTAACAACTACACTGTATATTAACTGACTGAAATTGGATCTATTTTATTTCGCGTCTACTTTGGCAGAAGTACCAACAATCAGGAGTATAGAGGTCACAGGCTATGGGTTCTGATTCAGCTCCCCACTAATCTAGTTCTTAGAAATGACAGCTAGGCTGGGCCTTGGTTTCTTCACTTGTAAAGGGAGGATAATATCCACATCACCATGAGGACCAATGAAATCATGCAAGTGGAAAGTCTTATAAATCATGGAGCTTGTTCTGATTGGAAGAAATTGCCACAATTCTAGTACCTTGGTCTGGAAGGTGAGCATGTGTGTGTGTGAGGTATAGAGACATGAAAGCAATTTAAAAGTGTTTCATTAATGCATAATTTCATAAGAATTCCATTCAAACAATATAAACAATTTGGGCAAAGCACTATTAGAATACATGGATATTTAGATGGGCCAATATCTGCCTCCCATTAGTTCCTTCAAATGCTGTATCTTGACATTTAAGCTGCCAGTGGTGGGGAGTGGGGGCCTCTTTCCATAGGAACCCCTTTCCTATGAAGAGTGTGTTACAATGTACATGACCCAGGGGCTGGAAAGATTTCAGCAAAACTACCCTTAGTAAACACAAAATCTCCTTGGGCTCCTTCTCTCATGCCTTGTTCTTAACTAGCTCAGATGCAAGGGTCAGAGCATTCATTATCAGGCTTTTGAGCTGCCATAACTGCCATGCTAGTTCCCAGAAAGCCCTCCACTGGGAGGAAATGGCAACCAATGAAGGCTATCAAACAAGCCTGGTCTCAAACTGCCCTTCTCCAGTTTGGCCTCTGAAATCCGAGGAGGACTGTTCTATGCCTTCACTCAGTCTCTTGGCCCACTGGGGCAGGGAGGAAAAAGAGTTCACTCAATTAGTTCATCTCCTTTTCTTATGATTCAGCAGCCACCTCTCCAAAACCATCCCCCTAAAAAAAAAAAAAAAAAAAAAGGGAAAAGAAGAAAACCTTACATGCTCTTTAATTAAAAACAAAACAGTAGACACTGTGACTCTAATTTTTATTAGAGCTATGTCTTTAAGGAAAACTACTTCCTATGGCATAGTTTTACTATTTAAATAAAAAAGAGGAAAGTCACTGTGGCATTACTAATGATTTGAAAGATACTTCAGAGAGGGGGACCTTTCCAAGCTGCCTGTGAATCAGTCTCCTTCGCCAAGCGCCAGACCATAGGAACCCTTATCCTATGAGTGGGGTCTCACCTGAACCCACCTCCTCACTGGGGGACAGTGTTAGGCCCATACCCATGAGGCACTGTGCATCACAGTCACGTTTAAGTCCTCTGCCTCCAGTATAGTCTGACCTGCTTTCCTTCCATGGAGGTCCAGGCCCAGATGGTCTCAAATACTTGGGACAACCTCCCTCCTGTGTAACCAACTTTTCCCACCTTCCTCCTAAGCCACAGATCAAAGTTTCTCTTTTCCAGAAAAGAAGCTTCTTCTAACACATGCCAGTCATTCCACAAACATCAGATTAACCTAAATCCACCCTCTTTCTCAAGGCACCTCTGCAATCACTATGCTTATCTGGATGTGGCCAGGCTGAGCAAAAGTACGTGTTCATTGGATGGGCTGCTCTTGGTCATTCCAACACCTGGGGGGCAAGGATTCTGAATCATCTTGGCCCCTTGCCTTTAGAACGGACTATACACCCAAATGTTTGCTCAATGAATGTTCCCCAAAGGACTGACTCAGACGCAACAGAGGAGTTCCACTGCTCTACTGAGAATGAATACCATTTATAAATAGAACATGGACACTGAGGGGACCCCTGAGGATCACCTAGCCCAATCCACATTAACAAGTACTGCCTCACAGCGAGTTAGTGGAACTCCGGGTCCAGTTTCCCAGTTTGGCTCCAGGGGCACCCCGATGACACCCTGCAGCCTGCAACAGAGCTGCCAGGCTACACACAGCCTGCTTTTGCTTCTTTGCTTTTGCTGCCTTTTTAATTTTTTGTTTTGATCAATAAATGTTTTTCCTGGCCTACCACAGGCCAAAGCACCCAGCAAGCTGAAGACAGTGAGGAGACACGATGAGAGCGAAGTGAGTACTCACCATTTCTACTGCCTTTAGACCACTTCTCAAGGTGCTGATTTCTTTGTCCAGCTCAGTCATGCTGTTGTAAATAACAACATGTTAGCATCCAACATGTGACTTAGACATATTAAATATATCATGGGTTTAAATAGTTCATGCTTAGAAGTTTATGCTAGTTTATTTTAAGTGTTTAAAAGTCTCTTCAATATTCAGATCTTACAGAAAGACAACCTTTTAAACTCATGGCATTTAGGAATGGAATTATATTTTTTGTTTTCTACAGCTAGCAGGTATATTACATAGGTTAGAAATAGCAGAATAGAAATACCTCCCATCTGTACAACTATATTTCATGTTTTGATTCACAAAAATCTCACTAAAGCACATTACTATATGTGGAAATAAATCTCTTGCCATATGTGGCTCCCTTTGAACAAGTAAAAGAAACTGGCTTATCCATGATCATGTTCACATCGTGCTCTTCATAATTAGTGTGTTGCTTTTCATTAAAGCTCTGCTGAAACGAATATTACAAGGTGATAGCTCTAATTTCAATCAACAAGGATTTTTCTTAAAGTTGTACTAACTAGTTTTCATTTTCATTACCTTTTTTTTTTAATGGAGAAAGCCTTCTGGGCTTCTCCCATAAACCTTTCTATTTGATGGCTTTTAGACAAAGAGATTACAACTTAATGCTTGCAGATAAGTCAGATGTAGACAAATTCATTTTTTAAACTTCATTTACTTTACCAATATATCATTTACTTTAACATTTTAATTTCATGTCTTACATGGTACATTTCTATCAATTTTACAAAAAAGGGAAAAAATTAGCCTGCTCCTCATACTTTTCAAATTCACTACAGAAAGATACAGTTTAAATTAAGTTTTACAAAGGCAGGGATCAAAGGAGGAGGAAAGAACAGCAAGGAAAATTGCCTGCTTCTCAGTCTCTGAAAAGTGCTGTGAAGTTTGGGTGAGCATTTGGCAACTTTCCATTTTATTTTTAGTTTCTTCATTTGCATAAGGACTGCTTTCCATTAAAAGGTCGCCTGGTTTTCTGGGAATGTGTGCACATGTGAAAACTACTAGCAACACCCTGACATTTAGGTCTGTTGGCTAAACCATGTATCCTCACTTAACCGAGGGTCTTCCTACCTGTATACTTTAATAGAATTATCTTTGAAAAGGACTAGTGAAACCACATTCCTTTCCTATACTCTTAATAACTCAGCAAATTAGGTTTTGCACAAGTTACATATTGCTTTCAGGAGTATTCCACAGGAGCTAGAACAAATATATATTCAAATCATGTAACACGTTTGAGTGGTTTAGAGATGGACTCAAAACTTACTTCATGCACTATTCAGGGAAGAGCAAACAGAAGGACCCCTTCCTTTATGTGTGGCTAGCTATATCTCAATGGCTAAAGCACTGTCCAAGCGCTTTAAAAACTAAAGGATTGTTTAGCTATGTCTTTAAGGAAAACTACTTCCTATGGCATAGTTTTACTATTTAAATAAAAAAGAGGAAGGTCATTGTGGCATTACTAATGATTTGAAAGATACTTCAGAGAGGGGAACCTTTCCAAGCTGCCTGTGAATCAGTCTCCTTCACCAAGCGCCAGACCATAGGAACCCCTTTCCTGTGAGTGGGGTCTCACCCGAACCCACCTCCTCACTGGGGGACAGTGTTTGGCCCATACCCATGAGGCACTGTGCATCAGTCACGTTTAAGTCCACTGAATCCTCTGCCTCCAGTATAGTCTGACCTGCTTTCCTTCCACGGTGGAGTACTTACTTTACTTTTGCTGCTTGAGGAATGTCCTGCAGTTCCTCATTTAGATTGAGAACCTTGGGGTATTTACTTTCCACAATAGTTATGAGATAGTGCAGTAGCGTGATGTTCCTGGGATTAGAGAAAGAAAGAGTATTTATTCAACATGGTTGCTGTCTGCATGATTTGTGTATTTAAGTGGCTGCACCCACAAGAATGCGATATTCCTGCATTCATTTCAAAGTTTGAAGGTTCCTATAAGGCAGGGATTTTCATGGGAATGTTATAAGGCAAGAGCCTATATGAGATTTACATAAATACATGTCAAAAGGAAG